>NW_017728886.1:192389337-192415501 GCF_001723895.1 Crocodylus porosus
TTTGACAGGCTGCACAGCTACTATCCATTCTTATAAGTAAGAAGGTAAAAAGGGGAGGCACATAGGCAGAGATGTAAGACCACTTGCTTCACATAGCACCCAATATACCTAACCAGATACAGGGGCAGAAGTATTCTGAACCCTTTGGGAAAATGAAATAAATCACACCGATGCATGACAGGTCCCATTGCACAGTTTGACGGAGCAGGTGTTTCTGAGAGTCGCTTCAGAGGTTGAGCAAAAAGGAACTTGCTCTCATGGACTAAAAAAGGGAAGAGGGATCATGCCAGATCTTCCAGTGCAGACAGTGAGCTTTTGTAATTTCTATAGCTTTCACAAGCTTTAGCTCAGGAGAGAGAATACACTCCCACCAGTCAGTCAAATACATTCGCTTTGATTTTTTTTTCCCTGCTTTTGTCATTTTTTTCATATTTTTCAACTCATATATTTGGGCTTTTCCCCATGAAACCACATTGACTGCTCTGTATATTCTCCTTTATAAGAAGAAGTTCAGGTTTTGATGCCTTAATAATGCTGGAAATATTTCCAAACCTTTTTCCAGTTGTTGATTTTAATATTGCTTCCCATTGTTCTCTCAGTTTAACAAAATAAGTCTTTAAAATGCATGTTATACTCTCTGATCTTAACCCTCACTATGGTAAATTCAATTATCTTAAAATCAAACATGTTTTATTACTCTCAGATTCTCAGTCACTCCCTACCATAGAGGTAATTACTAGAATCAGGACAGAGCTCACCTTGCTTATCTTCAAGTTAAACATCCTCACTCTTACCCAAATATTGGTCATTTTTACTGCTCTGACCATGTCACTCCCCTTATACCTCCCCTTATAACTCCTCACTATCTTTTTCTCTCTCTTTTTGTCTTATATTTGATTTCCTACATTTCATTGTTCATTGTTTCTTTTGCTGCTTGTGTAACTATCAAAACTGCCATCTTTGCCACATTCTTAGTTTTCATATATTTATGCAAGTTATGAATGTATATATACATGAAAAATGTACTTCAGAAGGCACATCCAAAATTGTATTTAAAGATACATGTTGATACAAGCTGACCTAGGTGTACATCCTTTCAAACTTACAAAAAATGAAACCTATTTTACTGGGACCTTGCTGCTGGAAATCCAGTACAGTTGAGCTTAGGTTTGTCAGAAAGGTAGCTTTTAGCTATCCAGAATAATTCTTTGTTCTCTTGTTTGGATGAAGACTTTTGTCCTCCTCTTGCTTTAAATATTGATGTACACATTAACATAACTTCTTGATTAATAACGTCATGGGTATATAGTCCCATCAGAATAGCAAATTTATATTGTGAATGCACAGCAAATACATAATAGGGGTGTGCAAAGTTTCAGTCCATGATTCAATTTGGAGAAGATTCAGCCAAATTCAGAGGCTGAAATGTTGAGAGCATTGAATTAGGAGAAGAAAAAGAACCTCTGAATCAATTTGGAGCCTCCAAATCAATTTGGAAAAGATTTGGGGATTTGGAAAACAGTCTCTTGGGGAACAGAAACTGAGAAGAGGGAGGGGGAACAGGTGGGGAAAGACTGACATCTGTAGCTGGCCAGTAACTGTGATCTGTCCCTGAGTCCCCTTCCTATCACAGTGCTCTGGGGGAGGGACATTGGAATAGCATATAAGCCTCTGTCTGCAGGCTTTCTGTGCCTTTTGTGAGCTGTTTCTGCCTGAGCAACAGCATTTGAAAGGTACTGGACTGACTTGGCTTCCTACCTAGTAAGTCTCCTGCTACTTTTTGTTCTTGGAAAGGATTGGATATAGCTTACTAACTAGAATCGCTCTACTTATCCCTGTCCAATCCATTTCTTTCCATTTATATTTGGTTTTTTTTTTCCTCACACACTTTAAAAAAAGAAAGCTGTGTTTTCCCCAGCAGTGAAACTCCTGCACCTATCTCTTTGAAACTTGGCAGGTCTCATGCCCTCAGAAGGGGTACCATCCCTGCTGTTTTCATCCAAATTTGCCTTAACACGTCCACGTGATACGAGTTTAGCTTTCAGCAGTTTGAGGTGCAGTTCCCCAGAAATCCCTGCACCTATATTCTTCATGCCCTCAGAAAGGGATACCATCCCTGCAATTTTTATCCAAATCAGCCACAAAATGACAAAGTTATAAGTATTTCAGTGATTCCCTGTTATTGGTCTATGACTGAATCTCGAAATCTCTCCAAATCAGTGTTGAATCTTCCAAAGCCAGTTTGGCCGAATCAATTCAGGAAGGTGATCTGAATCTCCAGACTGAATCACTGTCCTCCGAATCAGCCAAATCTGAATCCAATTCACATACTTCCCTATTTGCACAGGCCTAATACATAACCTTGCACTGTAATGCCAACAGATTGTCACAAACTGAACATTAAGTTTCTGTAGGAACAGAAGTGGGAACTTCTGTAAAGGGCAGTCCTCAAACTGAGCCACATCTTAAGAAATGGCATAGTATTAGAAATAAAAATTGGCATTAGGTCTAAAATGCTGCCAGAAGTATTGTCTTTTGGATGGCACAGCAACAGAGATTCTGGCCACTTGTGCCCATTAAGTATCACATGGTAATAGTGAAAAAGGTAGTCAAAGTCAAAATTAATTTAATCTGCAGTTTCAATTGCATATGGAAGTTTCTCTTTTTTAGGTAATGTTGCTGTACATTGAAAAACAGGTCATGTCATCCAACCTGAATGAACCTACATGCATGAAATGATCCCTTCATATTACTTACTTTCCTCACAAAGTTAATGTGAAGTTTAATGTGTGTGTATGTACATAGACACATATATACAGTACTCATGGTTTCTTAGAAACTATTCTTTATCATAAATTCACAGCATTATTAAGGCCTTCAAAATAATTAATTAGTACATACTAAGCAATGTTGGCTCTGTATATTATAATGCTCATTAGGCTATGTAAAATAGCACAGTATAAAGAGTGAGGTTAGAAGCTGAATACTAAACTGAACTTCACCTTATAGTTTATGGTCTAAATCTGTCTGATCTATCTCTTAATTAGACAAATATACAACAAATTGCACAAAAGCATCTATTTATCCTTCTACTATTTTACTGCAAGCTTTGATGAGTGTTTATGAGCATTCGGTATGATTAATTTTAGCTCAGGCATACACAAAACTGAAATGATCCTTACTGTAATAGCCACAATGAAATGTTAGCCACGCCTCTTGATAGAATGGATTTATTTTGAGTAAAATAATGAATGACCAAAAATGTATAGTATCAGCTAGCTGTAGCTCAGGGGCAGTGTAAAATAATAAATGGGAGGATAGGAAAAATGAAAAGCAAATATACTTTTTTTTTGTGAAAAGGATTAATAGATTCAAGGTTAAAATGGAAAGCCATCTACTAATTAGGAAAGACAAGGATACCTTACTGTTAAATTAAAAAGTGACATAATTTTCTAATTCTCATCTCCTCAGTCTCTTTCCTTATAGACCCTGCATTCCTATTTCTTTCTTTCTTTGTTTTACAGTGTGGATGATATCTTAACTGAGAGACTGGCTTTTGGAAGACTATCTTCTCTCATATTCATGGTTGTATAAGACACCCATGACAACTATAGCCATCGTTTACATAGAAAATGATCATGCTATTTTACCTATGGAAACAAAGATAAGAACCATGTGATTGTCCTTGGAGCACTGACATGTGCCTTGCAAACCATCGAGAGCCACTGAAACAGTTTGGCAACCAGTGTAAGGGTCTTGTTATATGGTAATTTTGAGTGGCTCCTGGAACTCTCAACACCTGGAATGTCCACACATCAATACTTGAAAGTGGTTGTAAGTACTCATTATTGGCACCTATACATACACCTGATGCCTGTTCTGATCCATGCCAATTAGCATGCCTTGGAGCAGACTCAGTTAATTGATCAGGGTCTAGCAGCATCAGCATCACATGTATTCAGCATCCCTGTGCATCAAAATGGTAGTGCATCTGCTTTAACTAAAGCTCATTGAACAAGCTTTAGTTAAAATGCCTCCTGCTCCCATTTTGAAGCATGGGCCTCTGAATACATGAGGCGCTATGGGTGCTTTAATTAGAGCGGCAGCTCCCAAGAGCAACTCTAGTTAAAGCACCTCTCTCCTCACCCCAGACCACATGTAAAGACACTCTGTGTGGCTCAAAGTGACACTACTCCAGGGCAGAATTATTTCGGATCCATGTTTCTCATTTTGTGTTATGCTAAGGTGCAGCCAGTCTAGACTACACCTTAGTTTAAACAACTCACCTGCCCCCACTGCCCCTGCTGGCTCATATCAGGCCCATTTGCCCCCCGCCCCCACTCCAGTACCCAACATTTAAACTCACTGCCCACCCATTCCCTGGCTACCCACACTTTCTGTCCCTGAGAAGCAGGCTGGGAAGTGGTAACCTGCCTGTCTGGCTCTGCTTGTGCTGCTGCTGTCTCACTGGGCTCAGCCCTGAGAAGAGCAGCTGCCCAGCAGTGGTGGCTGGGTGAGCAAGTTAACCATTCCCTGCCTGCTCCCCTGGGACAGAGAGCAAGGCAGCTACAAGTAAGTGGGGGTGGTGGGGTAGGGGGGAGATCTGGGAGATCTGGGAATGCCTTAGGGAACAGGTAGAAAACCCAGAATGGGAAAGGAAGGTTTCTTACCTTTCAGTACTCCAGGTCTCTGCTGGCCTGAATGTGCAACTCCTCCAAATTTGAGCTAGCACTAACACCAATCAATAGGGGTGTGCAAAGCAGGGTGTGTTGGATTTGGATTTGGCCTGATTAGAGGCACAGTGATTTGATTCACTGATTCAGATTGCTGTCCCAATTCGATTTGGCCAATTCTGAAGATTTGATTCTGATTCAGAGAAACAGTGATTCAGCTATAGACACAGCTGTATATGTTTTTTTCTACATACCTCAAGGTACCAGATATGGCTCGTGAATGCTGAGGTGGTGGGGCAGATGGAGTGTCTCGCAGGAGCGTGGGGAGTCCCCTCCCCCCGCATGGTTGGCAATGGATCTGGAGACCCAGTAATAGACTGGAAGTACTTCTGGTCCACTGCCAGGTCCACCACCGAGCACGCAGGGGACCCCCCCATGCTCCTGTAGGATGCTCCATCTGCCCCACCATCTCAGTGTTCATGAGCCATGCCTGGTACCATGAAGTATGTAGAAAAAAACATATAAAGCTCTATGAAAGTATCTATGGCCGAATCATCGAATCTCTCTGAATTGATTTGGAGGCTTCCTTTTTGATTTGGAGAGATTTAATGGGTCTCCTGATTCAATTCAGATTCGGCCACTGAATCAGGCCAAATCTCCTCTGAATTGAATCAGTGGCCAAAGCTTTGCCCTACCAATCAATGCTTGTGCAGCTCGCAGTGTAAGGTGTAAAAGGCCCTAAGATGTATGGAATCCAAAGGTCACTGAAATCAACAGAGAGATTTTCTTTGACCTCATTGGACTTTGGATGAAACCTCATATAAAGGAATAACGGTTCATTTGGGATGAATAAACAGGTTCAAATGTGCCATGATTATAATCCTTACTTGATGGTGAGCAAGTAAAATCTCCTTCTATTAGCAACCTCATACTATATCTATGATTATATCTAGATCACTTTCTTACAATAGGGCATGGAAACACGTGGGAAGAAATGTCTTAGCAAGATTTAGTTTTTAATTTCTATTTAAATCATTTCACAGCCCCACTAATTCCCCCCTGATAACTAAAACCAATGAGCCAGGGTCTCCACAGCTCATTGACAAATGCCCATCATTCTTCAGAACTTCGGAATGAGCAGAGTGATTAATCCATTTAAATTTACTGCACAGGAAATATCGGAGGTGACAGATGCTTTCCCCAATTGTGATTTACATTGGGAAGAAAATTAAAATTCTAGCTGTAACAATTAACTGACTGCACCACTAAATCCAGTGCTATCTCTTGCTTTTTCCACTGAGTGTGACTATAAATGCTTCTAACTTGCATGACATATAGAGGTTAGGTGTCCCCCCCATCACACACACACTTTCCTTTGTTTCTTTATTTTTAAATTATTGATGACATTCATTCTCCTGTTTTGGGTTATGAATTTTAGGTTGTGGAATCCTTGCCGGATTACTGCTTTGGAAACTGATTAATCTGCAGTCATTAAAACACTTCACAGACATTGCAGCAAAACTGTCAGTATCTCTTCATTAGCTCTGAGATAGGAAGCTTTATATAAGTACATCTAAACCTCAGCTGTAACACCCTCCTCAGGGTATATTAACTGCAGGATTTTACAACATTTCAGGACTAATTTTCTCTTTATTCAGATACTTTTTCAACACAGGGAATTTACACAGCTACAGACATCTGTCTTAATAACGCTCAGCACGTTAATATGGGTCTTGAGGACATTTGGTGATTGAAAGTGTAGCTAGTCAATTCTCCCTATCATTTTAAAATGATTGAAAGAGAATCTTTCATGGCTTTGGAAGATTTACAGGGTTGATTCATTTTTGTTCTGTAAATTATACTCATTTTTTTCTTAAAATTATAGGCTGTACATAAGACTTGTAAGCAGTGCAGTGACAGCTCAAGGAGGAAGTTCTATTACATGAAATGATATAACTTCTCTGTACTGAGCCCTCTGAACTCTGTGTTTCCCTTCATCACTGTGTAGATTCCATGAAAGCAGAGATCGATGACACTAATTAGCAAATTATCAGAGTGGGAAGCAAACAGGTAGAATCGCATTCTCCCCACACTCATTTCAGCTCTTCAGATTTAGTGCAGGATTTGGAAACAATGCTGGGACTTAAATGACACTCTTTGCCCCCGACCCCACTTCAGTCCCTTACCCGTTCCCTGCAAAAATTCTAACACGCATTTGTAATAATTGTGCGTGGCCTATGGTATTTCTTCATATGAGGCAATTTTTCCCTGTTCAAAGTACATGAATCATCCCTTCTCACAGACCCATACATGCCAAGTTTTGTGCATCTTCATGAACAACACTTTATGAAAATCATTTAATAAGTTCATTTGTATCTAGTCACCAATTTTCACATATGGTAAAAAATCCCTTACCTTACCTTCTGGAAAGGTGGAAGGAAGGGGTAGATCATATTGCTACACAAAGTATGGCAAATCAAGCTGCAATAGATAAGTGCTATTCAACAATGTAGAATCATAGAAAAGTAAGGCTGGAAAGGGCCTCAGAAATCCAACAGGTCCAACCCCCAGCTCAGTTAGGATTATCATCTGTCTAAACCATACTATAGAGGTGTATGTCTAACTCAAACATGCTCTTAAAACTGTACAAAAAACCATTTCATGCAACTCCAGGCACAATGCCTGAGAGTGTCAAAACACCTTAACTTGCCACAGATAAACAAGGGGATAAGGCCACTGTCAGCACCCTAACAATGTAAGGCCAAGTAGTCCAAGAACCGCTGGAGTCAAGCTACATTGTATGAGAGAGCTGATACCTGAGGCTCAAATAACAGACTGGGAACTTAATGGAGGAGTTCACTGAGCAATTAGGCTTTTGGTTTGGTGCTTTTTCAAACATTTAGAATATTCTTCGCAAATAAACCAATGGAAAGGAAAAGATGCAGGCATCATCATATCTGCTAACTCTCACAGATCACTATCCAGCACTCTGCAGAACAGCAAGAACTGCTGCATTCGGAGAAATAATATTGCAAAGTGACATGTGTATAAAGTTGTCTGTAACAATACTGTTGCAATATTGCTGGTCTGGTACTTATTGGAGTATTAGCTGTGCATTTGATAGAACTCTAATGCAATTTAAAAGCCAACGAGTACATAGAAAAGTAGTTAGCAGTGTCAGTCTGAAGTCAAGCAGAAGGCAGGGTAGAGATGCACCTTATAAAATAACTGATTCAGAGATGCATAAGCTTTCAGACTCTAAAGGGAGTTCTTGCTCACAAACGTTTATGCCTCTTGGATTCAGTTAGTGTATAAGGTGCATCTTTACCCTGCCTTGAACACTAAAGCATAACTAAAACAAAAAAATATATACATAGCACACCTTAGCTTCAAAGCCAGCTTTTGTTTTCAGTTTAAAACAGTTTGGTATCTTCTTGAATGGGTATCAATTTATATAATACTCATATTGTAAACAGACCATGTTGTGATGAATCTACTAAACAGAATAGTATCCCACCAAGCACTTCCCAAGTGAGATAAGAGCTTCCACTTAAACCCCTGGCTGTGATCAAGAAATTAGTCTGAACATTATTTACATCTCATGAAGGACCCAATGTTATAGGCACACTGAAAGACACTTAGCATAACCCAGGAGCATTAACTTTCACATAGGACACAATGGGAAGAGGACAGGATTTCATTCACGCTCTGTTTTAATCATTCCTGTGGATTATTGCTAGGTATGTAGTGTTTCTGGATCTCTCTTCCTTTGTGTACTGTATGGAAGCCTTGACACCTAACTCTGGGTTTAAGTTTCCATTATGGAGTCCTGGTATCAGAACTTTAGGTGAAGCCATGCCTAAATTGCAGGGCATGACTTTTCTTAAATGGGAAGGCAGATGCAGAGGAGAGAATGTTTTGCTGCCTGGATGATAAGTACAGCTTGGAAGTTTAGTCACAAGTAGGCAAGAAGCCAATGACAAAGGCAGCAGAAACTGAAAAGCCACATGAAGAGCAGGATGTTGGTACCAGACAATGGAGCAGGATACATGTCATCATAAAAGCAGAGAGGCTGATCAGAGGCCATGCAGTCTGAGGAACTAAGCAAAAAGGGGCCCTAAAGTGTCTTTCCAGGTATGCAGAATCAGCTGTTAAATGGAAAGGAGTCTGTGCAGATTACAGCAGATGTGAGAACCTAGAAGAATTAAAACTTCCAAGGCAATCAATACGTATAAATGCTATGGATGCTATAGATACAGAGTACAGTATAAGTACTAAAAGATGGCGCAATACCAACCTGTACTGCACCATGTGTGCCACAGACAGTTAATTTTGGGCACTATGTTGCCACAGTGACGTGCTATAATGCAGGAAGGTGTCGCTACAGCAAAGTAGCTGTGGCATCAAGGTTTTTGCCCCTGACTACTGTGTCACTATAGCACATTGCTACGCCAATCTAGCATCACAGGTAGACATGCCCACTGAGAAATAAATGGTGCATATCCCCAAAGAGGTAAACCAGCCTAGGGAAAGCCTCATTGCATAAATTGGGAAAATTGCATTAACTGGTTTGTCCTGGTTGAAAAGTCCTAACCAATAAAAAAGGTGAAAGATTTACAGAGACAACCCTAAACTTGGAACAGAGATAGTATCTGAAACAAAGAGATAAACTTATCTCTGTACCCTGCAGGACCCCATGCAGTTGATGGGTAATATATGATAAGTGTACCATGTGTGCAAGCTGTTTGTCAATTATTTTCTCTGTAGTGCTTTTACCTTAAAAGAAATAGAAATATGCTCTGTGGAAGCTGACTGATTCAGTCTCTCCCTGCCAGAGAACAAAACTGCAGCTGCTATACTAAAATTAGACTTGCTTGAGATAATTACATGAATCACAAAGGGGCCTCAGCCTTAAAACCCTGGGCTCAAGGGAGAGGAATGCAACCCTTCACCTGAGAAAGGGGAAGGGGGCATGGTTTTATCAAGGGTGCAGTAAAATCTTAAACTGTTGCAACCAAAGGCCCCTTGTACATGTTACATCTATTGCACAATTACCTTGTTAATTGCCCCTCACTCCCAAGCCTCATATATATCTATATCTATATAGATACAGATAGATAGATACCACATATATATATAGTGGCATTTCATTTTAATCACAGAAAAACATGGATGGGGAGACGTTAAAATTTTCAGAAAATTTTGATTTTACATAACTTTATAGTTCTTTTTTAACCAGCTTTAATTTGCGTGTGTAGGCAGTCTGCAGGGAGAAGGCAACTACTGCAATCTCCTGGGTGCTAGAGAACACACTGTACCCCCTGGAACTTGGGAGATCTCAGCCAATGTGGTCTCCCAACTGTAGGGATGTTGGGGGTGCACCCCTCTGGCTGGGCCACATGGGCAACTAGGACTGGATGGAGCTCTCAGTCCTGTCTGTGTCATATGGGCAAAGAGGGCTCCTACAGCCATGGGAGCCTGCTTCTTGCTCATGCGGGGGGAGCCCAAGATCAGGTTCCCCCTACATCAGTAGTAAGGCACAATTGGATCTAATGCACAATCCCACAATCACACCTCCTGCCATGCATGTGTAGCATGGCAGGAGGTATGATTGTGTAGACCATGCATTAAGTCCAATTGCACCTTTAACCTGCATGTGTGGAGGGGGGCAAAGTGCCCTAGATATAGGCTTAGTTAAGAAAATGATCAGTTTGTTCTCACCAGATGTTGAATCCAAGAAATGGAGTTGCAGAAGGTGATTATGCAAAACCAGGGTTTATAAGGTTCTTGCACTCTGATGACAAAGCAGGTAGATTGATCACCAAAACCAGGGTTTATAAGGTTCTTGCACTCTGATGACAAAGCAGGTAGATTGACCCTCTAGCAACAGCTATGTAGGAAATGCTACTATGGCACCAGAGGATAATTCAGGAAACCCCCAATGAGACCCTCAATGAGCTGATCCTGTCCAAAAGTCTGTAGGTTACTTCATTGCCTTTAATAAAAGAATTAGCTGCAAAAGGTTCTCCAGGCAGCAGAACTGAGAACATGGTGTCTTTTCACTTGTGAAATCTCTGTGGACTCCAAATGTCTTTGCCAATCCCCTAAACCATACCTTTCCCTATTTCTAAAATTACTCAAGAGCCCATCTCTACTTATATGTTCAAATTATGATTAGCCTCTGAACAAAAGGGAGAAAAAAAGACTTGTAACTGCAAAAAAGTCAGTAGAGAAGAGGAATCAGAGTGGGAGGGGTTCTCCAGCTCTCATGGAGCACAGAACAAATTAGCTGATTGATTAAAAAGAGTGAACTAACCTATGTTTCCACAAGAACAAGAGAAGAGATGGGAGATATTCTAATTCTCCAAGTCACCATTTATTTGGTCTATTAGTACAATGCAGCTGTGCTTTTCTCTTTACTCAGGGCAGATGGTAAAGTTACAGTTTCGCCTGGAGTGTTTTCTCATTGAAAAGTATGATGATTCTTTTTATTTCCATTGGATTTTCCTGACACTTAGGCCTTGGTTTTATCTGTTTATGACTGCAGTGCTGCAGTAGTCTCAGGAAGGTCTTCAAACAGATAAGTCCAATGTATGCGTGAATATGTTATCCAGTTGCACTATATTTATAGCATATTTGGATTTTATATTAACATTCAATTTGGTTTATATTCTGTTTGTAACTGCTTTCTTTTTTTATGTATATCATTATCTGAAGGTCTTTGGGATGGCTTTATTATGAAAGGATTAATTTTCTAAATAAAAGCTGATTGCTGTACATAAAAAACAGCTGGAAATTTCAGTGGTTCTGGGCTGTACCATAAGAATTGTTTCAAATCATGTACAAGCCATTGGGAAAGAATTAGATCTTGAAACAACATTAGATTAATGTTAAGTAATTGCCTTAAACCAAAGTAAGCAATGACATTGGCAGTTATTTATATGAATGTAGCCTGCAAAGTCCCAAGCAGGATTGGGTTCTCATTGTCTATAGTGCTGTACAGATGCATTGGAAATCACAATGCCCACCTTGAAGAGGTTTCAGTTTAATTAAGACAATATGCAATGAGATAAAATTACAGCAAGGACTGTGATGATTGAGGCCAGCAAAAATAGAGTATGCACTTTAAAGTGTTGCCTGCTCTATCTTGATAGCCTGGTGGCTCTAAAACTTTTCAAACTATAAAAATGTGTGTCAGCAGTCCTCACAGGCCCCTCCCTCTCTATTAGCATTTGATCATTTTTTAGGAATGCATGGAGAAAATATAAAAATAACCATGAATTTAATGTTTTTGTAGCCTCGATCAAGGAGGTTTTTCTGCATAAAAAGTGTAAAGATTCTTGTGGCAGAAGCCAAGTGAGTAGCTATTGAGTCTACTGTAGGTGGAGTGGAGGTGGAAGAAAACAAAACGATAAACAGACAGGGAGAGGGGTGCAGAGCTGTGAAAGACCTTAAAGTAAGAAGAAGGTTCAACTTGATGTAGCATAAAAATGGACTGTGAACAGATATAGAAGAGTGTGATATAGTGAATACATGAGGAAAATGTTCTAGAACATAAAAACTTCAAATTAAGATTATGTAAGTAATATTAATTCTGATAGTTACTAATTTTAGAGTGTTTGATTTTTCATTCTTTATTTTAAGGGTCTGTGTGTGTGTGTTTGGATGTGTGTGCACATCCCTATTATCACATTCAGCATATAGTTAGAGTCTTGATTGTGGACTGTTTTTCCAAGGGACTGAACAAACTGTGGGCATTTTTTCCTGTGTATGCCGCAGGTGGAAGACACTGCTTGTATAAGCACTGAAAAGATTAGAACTTGATTTAATAAATTAATCTTTTGAGAAAGAAAGCTTCATTCTTAAATGTGTAAGCAATTCCCCAGTAAGCAATTTTACTAGTAGATGCGTTAAGGGTATTCTTAACGAAACAACAGACATCGGCATAGATAGATTTTTGGTTTTTTTAGGATGAGGCAACATCTTGAAGAGCCCTCTGTCTTTGAGGGCTGTCTGCGATGGGACCACACTGCAGCAAGGGTATGCTTTGTGTGTTGGAGGGGTGCTTGGTGGTTCCAGTAAAAAGCTATAGCCCAGAGCAATTGTGCTTCTGTCCTGGTTCCTGTTCACACCCCTCTCCCTAATCCTGGTTTAAGAGTCTCTTTTGGTAGTCACAACATGTTAACCCATCTGAGCTCAGTAGGAAATAAAAGTGCCGTTTTTTGTTCAGCATATGTTTTGCTACATAATATTTTGCTGAGTTTCAATCCCAGCCACTACATCATAAACTCACCACCATGCTTCACATTAATCAGTTGAGCTAGCAGCATACCAAACAGACAGTGAAGAGGAAAGAGTTCATATTAGATGAGGTCACCCTCAGATCAGGGTTGAGGTATGCTGGCAGGCCAGTGCTATTGGGAAACACGCAGAGAAAATAATTCACTGGGGCTGTCAAAATAATGCCCTTCACTGCCACAATATCCATGCATGATTTTGAAGCAGAAGAGTATGTTTACAGTTATTTGCAAGTAGGCGAAAATTCTCATTAAGCAATTTACATCAAATGCCACACATGGAGCCACACAAAACTTAAAATCTATGGTTAAGGTTCTTTGCAATAATAGAAATGAATGGACAATGATCAGGAATCTTTTGTCTCCCAGCGGAATTAAATAGACAGTGTTTTAATGGCCCAAACACTGTACCTTTTCTTTCCAGTAACAATTTAATTACTGGTTCTGCCTTATTTCCAGTTTCAGAGATTCTTCTTTGAATATTATGATCTCACTGTAGGTGTATGTACATCCCACAGGTGGAAGCTTAGAACCATGAGCTTTGTGTGTCCTTGAGTTCTTAGGTGAAGGTATAAAGGGTAAAGCAACCATAACTATTCAATATTTCCCTTTTTCCACCCATGACACTGATATGAAATTTTGGTTGTTTCACCTATTTTATCATTTTTCTCTGAATCACCTGAACCCGCATCTCCTGCTTCCCAGCAAAGTGTTCTAGCCACCAGGCCACAGGCTAGGTATTCCCCAGAGGACTTCCCAGCTCTTTTCTTGAAGCCAGAGCCCCTCTTCAGCAGTGGTTCCCAACCTGTCAGTGGTATGTGGCAGTATGAAAAGATTCCTGGTGGTACTTAAGGTTGTATTGTTTTAATTGGTGGTATTTGTGAGAGTTTTGGAACTGCTGCTCTATAGCATCCATTTCTCTGAGCTACCTTCCCTCTGACTTGTTCTTTGTCTTTTGATCTTCCTTTCCTGGTTGCCTGGTGTGCCAGCTTTAAGCAGAGGAATAAAGAGTGCTCTGAGCAACACCAGTCCCATGGCCTGTGGCCAGGTGGTTAAAGCACTTTTCTGAGTAATAGATGTTTGTTCCAATCCCCGGGTTGGGATGGAGTGCGGGGAGCAAAGCCTATCTCTTTCTCCTGCTCCCTAATCACAAAACTACAAAATCCAACCTGCCAGTTATGGTTTTTCTGTAACTAAAGCTTCAGGATTTATGCAGCATTACGCACATCCTGAGCAATTCAATTCTGGCTGGATATCCATGCCACCGGAGTACAGTCCACTGTGCATCTGCAGAAGGGAAGCACAGAGGAATGGTGGCTACAAAGAATCCCAAATGGTGCACAGGTGCCCAAAACTTTATGCAACTACTTCAGTACCACTTGGGTGCATGAAAGTGAAATAGGCTTTTAGCTCTAAGTGGGCAAATAAGAGTGTTATATTGTGTTACAACCTAGTAGATATACTTCTCTACTGTCCATGAAAGCTCATTCTATTAGATCTCAATCAACACTCTTGACCTGTTTCTAAAGTGTTCCAATATTTGAAATCTACAAGGCTGCTATCTGCTTTTCTAATTCAGTCAGTTTAAAGGCCAAGGGAGCTGTATTGTACATAATAAAACATACCAGTTCTTTCAGAGCCATTGCATTGACTGCTGTAAACATATATAAGGAACATTAGGCTTTATGCAATATAGTAAAAATCCTTATTAAAAGTTGAGGGAAATTACCAAAAAGGGATTGACACACATTACAAACTAACTACTTCACATTTCATTTTTTAAATTAAATCTGCCTTTGAATTATATGCTTATAAAAACACTTTAAAAACTGAAAATATGGTAAGGTTTTAATTTTTGTTTCATCTAAAATGTTTGAAGTTTTCTAAATTACAGGCCTTACTTGCTTCAGGAATATATAGTCACATATGAGCATTCCCTTTGTCTTCAAGTGCTAGTTAACATTGTTTTAAGGAGCAAAGAGGGAATGTATATTTCATAGCTTGATTTTGTTGACAGTCCATGACCAGATGTAAAAGTAGATAGTGTTGAAGTATCTTGGCTTTCTTACAAGATTACACCTCAATACCTTTAAAAAATATGGACACACCTGATTTGTTACTCCGGCCCAACTTCTCTTTGATTTGCCTAATGTGTATCAAGTAACTTTCTCCCAACCTCTGTGTGAAGAAGTTGATCTCGATATCCTCTTTATTTGGTAGACTTTTGTATTAAGTTTCATTGATAGATTTTTCATTCATTTTTAAAGCAAGAAAAGACCATTAGATAATTTAATCTGATTTTCTTTATAATATAGAGCATACAACCTTATCCAGTTACTCCTATATTGTACTCAGTAACTTGTGACAGACTAAAAATATTTTCCAGAAAGGTATCCAGTCCTGATCTGAGGATATGAAGAGATGAAGAATCTTTTTAAAGTGATTCCTGTTCCTGACCTGCCAATATTTGAACTTCAGTAACAATCCTAATGAAAGGTAGCCAAACCAAAAGTCAATTGGCTATAAATAAAAGTAAACATTAATGGAATAATTGATAAAATAGAGAGACAAAGATAAAATAATGGCTGTTCTACAAAAAGGCATCTTACATTTATATGCTACACAAATTGGTAGGTAGGAACCATCTTTTATTTGGAGAATGTGAATTATGGGATGTCTTGCAAAACTGTAGAACAAGAAACTATCCACAGATTGGATTGTGCTAAGTATGGTCTATATCAGGACTACAGATTCTTATCTCACTACCCAGATTAGCTTTTATGACCTCTTTGTCCCTATGAGTTTAGTGCTTGTTTGCCTTTCCCAGCACTATTGCCGAGATCTTCTGGGGTCTTTATCAGGATATCAAATGAACTGTGGCTTTCAGACAGAAATTAAGACACTGATTTATGTTAGCCTTAGAATTAGAGAAGGTGTGTCATCTCCCTCTTGTTGTTTGGTGTTGTCTGGACTTAGCCAGTGATGTTTGCTGCTGATATGTATCTTGTAAATACATCAATAAATGACCAATAGAACTGCTAAATAATTATATCTTATAAAGAGTAAATCACCTTTTTCTATATGGCCAAGCTTTGAATACTCTCCATGAGTACCTCCCACAAGCCTTGTAGAATGTATTGGCAGTATAACAACTTGGGCAAGAACTTCATATTGGAAGCTGACTCCAACAGAGAAATTAACACTATCAGCATTAAGAACCAGTCTGTGAATCTTTAATAACAATGTTTTGAACATAATCCTGGATGCACTGTAATCATGGCGGAGAAATACTCTTTCCAAATGAAGTTAAACAGTTTTCACAGCATCTGATGAATTTAGCTCAGGCTCATGGAAGCTTGTGCTATACATCTCTAATTTAGTTGTGTATAACCCCTGACACACATTACATTTAAGATGTTATTAACTGGTTAATCACATCTTAAGTAATGGTCTGGCCACACAGGATACCTGTATCCAATATTCAGAGAAAAAACATTGATTAGACAGAATAAAGCTATACACACGCACCAAGAAAGAAGATGGTGAAATCTGAGAACACCCAAAAACAGGCTCCCTGAACAAACCCTATTTTGTCAGCTTCAGGACAACAGAAAGAGCTGCTGCCTCTGAAAGACCCTTTGCAGCGCATTAAGGACTGAAATATAATAATCATATATGTTAACTTGGACATATTAAAGAAGTTGATCCAGGGCAGGTTTAATTAGCAAAAAATGATATTTGCCTTATATACATGACAGTGCAAGCAGTAGACTGGATTACATTGGGTGCTGGTCCTTTAGGGATAAAGGGAAGGAGATCAGACCCAATCTATCTAAGTAGTCTCAAAATCCTGGGGATTTTAGGAAGGGGTACTAGGGGAAGACTGTCTGAGCGAAAAATATAACTTATTCTTATACTCTGTCCAAAGCCCTTGGAGCTAGGTTGGACCAAGGCTCCCATCTTTCCTAAATCAAACTTTGGGCCAATCAAGGCAAACATCTGAAGGAACCTCTCCTGGCGGTTTGTGGTTCTGGCTGGTCTGTTTCCCAAAATCCTGGCAGTTAAAATGCTAATGCAGGGAGCCCTTCCCAAGCTATCCCAATGGTCCCTCTGTATGTTACATGTATTATGCAAGTACCTGGTTAAATGCACAATTAGTTTAGACTGGTTACATGTGCAAATTAACTATTGTGTCTTACAGTGGTCCAGCCAAGTATACAGCTAGAACTGGAAACTGTGTATTAATTTTATAGTTGGCTTCTATCTAGTGTTAATTTTCACGTGGCAGGGTCTATTCCCCACAGTCCTGAAACCAATGGGCCCTCAGCCACATCCCATTGTTGTGGCTGGGAGTCCTATCAGCTGATAAGACTCCCAGCCAAGGGAACACCCCCTGTTCACATGACTGTGTGGATTGTTCATCAGATCCTATCGCGCCTTTACCTGAAGGTGTAGAGGGGTTCCAAAATCGACAGAGAAACACTCCCTAAGAGAACATTGTTGAAGGATGGATTGCTATCAAGACTCTGCATTTCATATCATTTTAATTGACTTTTTTGTGATGAGCACAATAGAGGTAGAACTTACAAATGTAAAAGTCTGTGTGCACAAGCATGGGAACCTGGCAACAATTAGCAAAACCTTTCTCTAGACAAAAAAGTGAAAATACTTTTTGCATTCCCTGAGTTCACCATGGGTTGATTCTCTTTCTTTCCCCATCCTCAGACTATAGAACATACATTGACAAGAAGCTTTTGTGTCTTTAAATATCAGCTTCTACATCTTCACTACAGGGCTCTGTCAAAATGTTAATTGCATAGTTTATCTCATAGCAAACAAGCAAAATTTCAAAAGTATAAATCAATTATTTTGTCCTTTTTAGAGTTGACTACAAACAACTTGAACAGTTGTATTCATTAGCATGTATACCTCTTTTTAAGCATGCAAAGTATATAAAAGCATAATTGTTGAGCAATGAATAGTAAAATAATTCACACACATTCAGATACTCTATCCTGTCAAATACAGGTAATATGTCATTAATAAAATAAAATATTATTAAAATTCTACTTAAGGATACACAAGTTTAAACTTTGTGCCCATAACTGTTTTCCTGGGGTCTACAATTTCAGGTTGTACTGAACTTTGCACCGTCATCATGTGAAGGATGTTGCAACATTCACAAGTGATAAGACTGTTCACTTTTGCTTACTAACAGTGAAAAGAAGAATTATGATAAAACTGAAGTCTGACTCATCTGTTTTTCACCACCAGCCAAGGCTGAACAGCATGATTTACCATAGATTTTTTCTTTAGAAACAGCAAGCTGGAGAACTAAAGAAAAATGTTTCAGACTTTGAATTCATTTGGAGCTCACACAAACAGTACCTCTTACGTGGAAACTGAAAAAGATTATTAAAATCAGCCAGTTAAAACTGAACTATTCTGTGCCCAAGAAATATAATGATCAAACTTGTAAAATAATTATATATTTTTAATATGTCCATGTTTATATAGTTTTTTAAGCATAACATTATTTCCCCAGAATCTATATTCAATAACTGAATAATAATATTCAGTAATTTCTTTTACATATTAAATATTATTTGATATTGGTTATATTTATTGACATCTCTCTTCCCCTCCCCCAAAACAAAAGCAAAAAAAAAAATTCAATCATTTTTCTCGTCCCATCCTGCTGTGCCTAAATCCACCCATTCTTAACTACTCTCACAATTTTTAAAAGGTTCAGTTTATCTTGATAGGTACTGAGGCAGGGGTGGACAAAATGCAGCCCGTGGGCCGGATGTGGCCCACCAAGCTATTCTATCCAGCCCATGGGGCCCCTAAAAATGTAGAAAATTAATATTTATCTGTCTCTGGCTGCCTGTTATGTGGCCTTCAATGACTTGCCAAAACTCAGTAAGTGGCCCTCCATCTAAAATAATTACCCACTCCTGTACTATTGTGGAACTAAGTATTATAAACTGAAAATAAAACTGTACATGTATTAACACCTATGAAGTGAACCTAAGAGATTTGTGATAAATTTAGTTATTAGTCACCTTCCATGGCATGACCTATTTTGCTCACTAGTCTATGAGACACTGTCTAGCTCAGCCTTTTGCATGGATTCAAGTAGCTGCCATATTTTTCAAAAAGATGCACAGCCTGCCAGAGAGAGATTGTATCCTTCTTTGAAATGCATAATTTATTTTCCCCAAATCCTCTCTGCATCCAGTCCAATAGAGACAGGACTCAGTCTTCACACTGCAGTGGTTTTTCTATACCTAAAAGAAGTTTCCGTGTTTTTAACACCAATGTCCCAATGCCCTGCTGTGCTAGGGAAGGAAAATTTATGTTACTGGGAAATGGAGATTCAAGGAAACTGCTCTTACCTCTTGAGGGCCCAAGATACTGGACTTCAGAACTGTGACATTTATGTGAAAAAGTGATTGTAGGTCTCCTTCTGAGCTAGTTAGCTCTGTATAGTTGGACTCATAGTTCCTAAAGTACCTGGCTTTACAATAAAGGGATATAAAAATGGTTTCAATTAAAATTTATAAAACTCCCTCTAGAATTTCTAAACTAGTTTTTCTGAAACACAGGTGGCATATATAGCTACGTAATAGTGTATAATGTGGTAGAAAGGCTCTCTTGCACTTGTTTGAAATGACCTGCATGACTAATTTGTAGCTTTCTTTCTCTAGAATAATGTAATAATCTCAAACTATCATTTATTTTATGATGTATACATTATGGCCATGTCCGGATGAGTGCAGCTGTGCAGTATTATTCATACATTATGGTGAGATCCAGACATGTGCACATTCAGGTGTTCCCTGCTTACTACCTTGCAGTGCAGGGGGGCAGTTTTGACCCTGGGAGATCTCTCGGGGTCAAAAATCCCATGCCAGAAAAAACAAGGTGGCACACATAGAGGCTGCACGCACTGCCCAAAACCAGAGCTTGGCCAGCCAGAGCCACACTGCAGCTGCCGGTCTGGCTCCCAGATGTAGGAGCACCATGTCTGCAGCTTCCCCAACCCCCAGAATCCCAGGTAAGCCTGCTGGGGCCAGCACAGTTGCTGGCCTCCCCTACCCCACCCAGGGTAACCTGCCATTTGCTAGGGTGTGCATGGCATGGTGAGCTGTTGCTCTTTGTCCCCAGGGAACCAAATGTCTGTACTCATCTGGACACAGCCTATAACTTTAAATCAAATTCCCACTGAAATGAGTTGGAAATATTTCACTAACTTCAGAAATCTCTGAATTATGCTCTGTATAGCATTATAAACAGAATATAACTGGGTTTTTTCATACATTTTATTATACATTGTGTAACTCTGTAGATTTGTGTGGAGTCATCTCAGCATACAGGTTGCAAAATGGATTGCTGAATCAGATCCATAAACACAATTTCTCAAAGTAAAGCTAGAGAAAATGCTTCTTTATAAATTCACCATTTGCTACATTTAATCCTCATGAATAAGATTCATGGGTCAGTGACTGTATCAAATTTCAAAACAAAGACTATAAAGAACATGATTTCAGTTCATGAATTTGTCCCTTTTGTATTTTATCTTCAGCCCACAACAAACTCTTACAGCCATGATATAAATTAATGAAAATGGAAGGTAATACAGTGGAAACTCTTAAGCCACAGTGAAGATAGCAAGCGCTGCCATAATAAAAGGTGCAATAACTATAATGCAATGAAGAGTCCTCCTGTTCTTCCCCTACCCCATCATAAAAGAAGTCAGTAATCTGTGGAAAATGCTGTTCAGACTATAAAAATTCCTATGTATTCAACAACCTTATTATGTATTAAGGCTATTTCATCTGAAAACCTAATAAAAACTGCCACTACAGGTTAGTCAGGGTGTTGAAAGTGACTTGTTTTATGTTTGATGACATTAAAGGAAAAGCTAATAGAAGCTTAGAATGTGACACTGTATAATCATTAACTATAGACCTAATTTGGCTGGTAATTAACCCTGGAATATTATGCTGTGGGCAGTCTAGAAAAAAAATGAGCAAAATGACTGAAAAATGGAGGCAGAGGCACAGCTTATAAAAATTTAGGTGCAGAACAATCAAGACACAGTTGACCAGTTTGTATTCCTACTTAAAAACCTTCACTTCCGCTGACTTACCCAACGCATGTTGAAAGAGCAAGCTGCTAAAGTCTGCTGCAGAGCCATTATCATCTGTTCATTTTATTTCTATTGCCAATTATCCTTAATTATTGGAAACTTTTTTCAGCGTATAATGGTTGCTGAAATGTTAGTATGCTCATTAAATTGAAGCTTTAGCTCAAGAAATAGATTTTGATAAGCTCTGTTATGTTATAGACCAGAATTTGTAAGTGTTCCTTCCCCGTTAAATTCCAGATTTCTTATTTAGTTAGTTTTTTAAAGGGAAGAAGACTAGAAGGCCAAATTTTGTTATTGAAATCTGACATAATTAGTATAATATACAGACACGATCTGAATGGCTATCAGCTAAGGAATACAATGGCACTAAGAAAGTTAAGTCTCATTATATAAGCATGCAAACAAATGACCATGAAGGCAAGCTACTGTGTGAACTTGCAGGTCAGATACTCTACAGCAATTGCCTGTGTGCATGCTCTTACCTTATGTAAATGTGAGATAACTTACCCCACTTTAATTTCTGGGAAATTATGATTGCCCTGCTATGCATGGAATCTTCTTCCTAAACTTATGTACCATGCGGTTTTTTTCATTGATCCCTCAGAAGGCTACATTATGTAATTTATGCAATGGCCATAGCAAAGGGTGGGATGAAGTGTCATAGCACGCATTGAGGAAGCCCCTCTTTGGGAAGAGACAAAATGGCTGTTACCTGACCTTCTTGTAGAACACATATTACTGCCCACTGTATAGTTAATCAGAAGAGCCCTGATGAGTAGGAAGGAAAGAGCCTTGTCTTCCTCCCACCCTGCTTTTTCCTTTAAGGGGAGTATGAGCTGAGTTGAGCTGACACTTCATATGATGTGGCCTGTGTAAAACTATGTGAAGTGTGGGTAAATCCTCCCTGATCCTTCATCTACATTCAGGTATGAAGATGTATGAAAAAAAAAGTAAGGAATTAGTGGATACTTTCATTGAAGCCCAGAAGTGTAATGAGGAGTCTTACGTACACCAGGAACTCAAAAATAGTCCCCAGCTGCTGGTCCTGTTGCTGCTACCACTGCCCAATCACAACTTCAGCATCGTCTGCCATCCCATCTGTTGCTCTTACATGCATCTGGCTGCTGCTGCGAGAGTAACATGGCAGAGATGGGAGGAGGGAGCTGCTTTTGATGCCAAGGCACAGACTATGGGAATGGGGCAATTCTGCTGTCCCTACTAAGATGGCGCGTAGGGCTGGTGCCCTGTTCACCAACCCCTAGTTATGCTGCTGCCAAAAACCATACACTGTGTACACAAGCCATTGAAAACAGTCAGGAAGGACATCAGAACCAAAATCAGCTTACCCTTCTTATACGAGTAGTACTACAGGTATGTTGGAAAATATTAATTTTCTGTTATTCCCTCATCTTCATCTTCCTCCTGGCATCACCTTCCTAAACTTATACAGCATGTATCCTTTCAGAATCTCCTCAGACCCTTATTTTTCTTTTAGTTAACCTCCTATTACTGGATTCCACTCCTGACAATACCCCAGGTTTGCTTCACCCACCCTCCCCAAGATTATAGTGTAATGCTATATTAAAATACAATTAAAACTAAATAAGAAGCTGACAAGATGCCTATGTAAGATATGCATATCAATGCCTCTGAGTATGTAGCTGTTGTCTTTCCCATATGCCATCAATTTCCTGTTTGTCAACCCTTTCTCTTTTATAACTGCAAGATCTTAGAGTGAGAGAAGAACTGTCTTTGTCGAAAAACTTGTGTATACAGCCCCCAAACACCTCTAGCATTATAAAAGCAAACATGCTAAGGTGACAATTCCCATTTTATTTAGATGCAGCACTTCTGTTCCTAAGTCAGCTCTTCTTTGTTTGACATTACAATATCCATGACAGCTATCACCAGGATAAAGTAGAATCTGATCTTTAAGACTGACTGTCTAAGTTGTCCTCCCTCAAATATTTCTGTCATTCAACCCAATGGGATGTAAAACAACAAGTAGCACATTGTATGAAGGAGGCTAAGTACAGACATTCAAAAAGCCCAAAGTAGAATCAATCACACCTATGCAAATTTCTGTAGGTGGTATAGGCTAGTTCAGGAGTGAACAGAACATATATTCACTCTTTACTGGTGGGGGCCAACAGGTTGCCTGCACTGGTTGAGTCCAGCAGGTTGGGGGCACTCCCACACACCTCCCAGCATGCCCTGTGGGCTCCTTGGGTTGGAGGTTTCCAAGCAGAGCCAGTCTGCCCCTGATTGGCTGCTAGGCACAGGCAAGCATTAGGGCTGTGTGAAATTTTGCTGTCTGTTTTGTTTTGATGTTGTTTCAACTTGTTTTGAGCTCAAAACAGTGAAATTGAAATGAAATGAAGGGCTTCAAAACAGCCTCAAAACAAAACAAGGGCAGTCAAAACATTTCAAAAGTTTTGAAACATTTGGAAAGTTTTGAAACATTTTAAATTTCAAAGCTGAAGCTGGGTTTGCCTGCAGGGAAACAGAAAGTAAGGGAAGAGAGAGGGAAGACTGGAGAAGGACTGCTTTTACATTGACTGGGTAGCTGGCCAGTGACTGTGATCCTTCCCTGAGGTCCCTTCCAATCCCAGTGCTCTGGAGGAGGGATGGAAAACACACAGACAGTCACACATGTCACAGGTTTTGCGTGTCAGCAGCCTGAGGTGCAGTTTCCCAGAAATCCCTGCACCTATCTCCTTGAAACCTCGCAGGCTTCATGGCCTCAGCAGGGGCTACCATGCCTGCTGCTTTAACCCCACTGTGCCTTAATACACCCATGTGACACAAGCTTTGCTTTCAAGACTTTGAGGTGCAGTTTCCCAGAAACCCCTGTACTCCTTGAAACTTGGCAGGCTTCATGTTTCATCCAAGTCAGGTAAGAAATGACAAAGTTATAGGCAGTTTTTGCTTCCCCTTATAGCCTATGGGCAAAACGTCAAAACAGTGTTGAAACAGAAACAGTTTCAACAAAATGAAATGTAACAGTGGTTTTGAAATGAAATGAAACTCAAAATGAAACATCTCCTGTTGAAACACTAAAACAGAAGTTGAAACGAAACGGTGCTGTTTTGCCCAGCCCTAGTGAGCATGCCTCCTTCTGCTGTTGGCATCTGTCTACTGAAGGCAGGCAGTGGAGGTAACTGTGCTCACCTGTCTTTGCATCCTCCACTCTATGAGAGCCTAGAGGTTGGGCCATCCAGGCACTCGGCTGAAGAAGCCAAGCATGGGCTGAGACTAGCATGCCTCCCTGTAAAACAGGGGGAGTAGGGGGCCATAAAGGCACCTGGAATGCTGGTGGACAGTGATTTGATAGGGGATGTGGTACAGAAGTTCAATGCACCAAACTAACTTAATTCAAATAAATTTGAGTGTTCATCAATCCAGGATTATCTTCCACTGGGTTTCACCATTTTTAGACCAGACCATGTGCCCCAAACTTCTGTATGGTCACAGGCTTGGTTTGATTTCTGTTCTCATCTTCTGGATTATGTGTAATGTCTGTACCTTGCCAGAGAGACAGCAGTTCTCTTTGTTAATGCATTGCCATGGGGGGACCCCAGGGACCTCTCACCCCAGGCCCAGGAGGCACCAGTCACCGAGCTGGTAGGGAGGGCATGCACTCCCCAGAGGACCCAGAAGTGGACTAGAAGTTCCTTTGGTTCACTTCCAGGTCTGCTGCTCAACTTGCTGGGGAGCCCCCTATGCTTCTCTGGGACACTCCGTGCACCCCAGCATCTCAGCACTCATTAGTCCCGGCTACTTAGAGGTATATAGAAAAAACATTTAAAGCTATGTCTATATCCAAATCACCAAATCTTTCCGAATTGATTCAGAGAGTTCCAATTCAGTTTAGACAGATTAAAGGGTCCTCTGATTTGATTTGGATTGGGAGATTTGGCCACTAAATTGGGCCGAATATCTGCCGAATTGAATCAGGACTGAAGCTTTGCACAGCCCTAACTACCATGCGATCACTCCCTACAGCTATTTTGTGCAAGTTAGATTCCTCCAGTATCCCAAATTGCAGTAACCCCTCCTGACTCAGGATGAACAGGGACACTGGGTCACAGGGAGGCCTGACACAGTGCTTTGCCCTCTGGAGATGTCAGGCAGAGCAAGTGCCACATCCCTGGAGTGCCAGGTGGACATGGTGCCTCCTGCCACTCCCATCTGTGGCACCACACACCACATATACTCTCCACACTGCAACATTGTAGCATGGGCCAGGAGAGGGGAAGTTGGCCTTGGGAGATCCTGGGGCGAAAAAATCCCACACCAAAAAAAAAGTTGAGTGGTACATGTGGCACCAGTACACACCTCCCAAAACAAGAGCCTAGCCAGCCAGAACCACACTCCAGCTACCAGCCAGACTTCATGCCATGGCTAAAGCTCCTGGAGACCCCCAGGACTCTAGGTAAGACTGCTGGTGACATCACAGTTGCTGGCCCCAGCCTTCCCTATCCCACCTGGGGTAACATGGCAAGAGCAGTCCCTGGGGTCAAGTAGCAGCAGCACAAGATCTGCCAGTGCTTCTTATCCCTGGGGGAACAAATGTTCCCACTCATCTGGATGCACTCAAATGACCTATTCTGAGAGCAAGGAATATTCTCCATTCCAGACAAAGACACTGAGAAGATGTCCTACTGTGTGCCCAGGTGTGGTGGAACCAGCTGTACACATCAGGACCAGGGCTGCAGCCAACACCTAGGCTGGGTGGGGCTGAAGGACCTGCCATAGGCCAGATAAAATCCCTTGGCAAACCAGATCTGGCCCTTGGGCTGTATTCTGCCCACCCCTGTGATAGAGAGTAAAATGGAAAAAAACCCTCTATCAATAAGTTTAAAAAAAACCAAAACAAAGTTTTCCTTAACATCTTGCTTTTTAGTTGATGGGAAGCAAACACCCCCCCATCCCCTGCCCTCCCCTTCCACCACTATTTAGTATAAATTTTGGGATTTAAATAACTTGAAAAGGACCTCAGGAGCCAAAGTCTGAAGCTTATAGTAGTCAGTCATAGG
>NW_017728886.1:192415601-192427695 GCF_001723895.1 Crocodylus porosus
CAGGGTTTATGCAAATCACTGTACTCTGATTGGCTTATAATGGCTCTCAGCCAGTCAAAGAACAGGGATTTTCACTTTGTATTGTTATTGAGAAATAATTGGATCCTGATAATGTAAATCAGGCAGCTGCAGCCAATAAGAGGTCAGGGAATTGTATACTTTGGAGAAAATATAAATTTAGGAAACAGAAATTGAATTGCATCCCTGCATTGACTGTCTTAGACAATTCAAATTTATCATAACTATAAATCCTATTTTGAAAGGTTATAAGAACTGAAACAGCTATTTTCTGCTACTTAATTTTCATACACATTAGCTATAAATTAATCAGCTGATTTTAGAGCACAAAACTTTATAAAGGGAAAGGTGGATTTGAATGCACAATCCCATAGTCAATCTGACTACTTCTGACCGTAGCTGGGGTATAGGTCCTAGTTTTCTAACCCATTCTGGAGAAGGTAGTTGGTGTTTACCTGTACGTTGTTTTGGAAACTTTATCATTTATTTTGTGTCCTTACACTGTTGTGCATTACTACTATATGCTCATTAAAGGAGGCTGCATTTCTGTACTGAGTCAAGGGATCCTCATAATAGGAGTATCAGCAAATGCCAGTAAGTGTTTCATAACCCTTTTCTCCTCTAAACCGTGTTTTCCATCACTCAGAACCTTTTGAATCTTTCACCTTTTGGACCATGATTTTCCATGATGAATTTTACCAGAAGATGAATATCCTTCAAATGCATGAGAAAAAAACAAGTCTACCTTTTTCATGCATAAATGAGTGAAGGAAATATACTTCACCCATTATCTTCAAGAATAAAACATCTTGTAACCTTTTCCTGAACAGCTCTATTAACAAAATGACCAGAGGCTGAAAGGTGAATTTTGTGATGAAGATGATTTTCATTGACGACCACTGCCTTTCCTTGTTCCCTAGGAAATTGGTTTGGAAGATTATAAATCTTTGAAACTAGCACAGTGTATACACATGGTAGATTTTTTGGCTAAGCCATAAAGTGTGTATTAAAGGAATGATTCACTGTGTTTGCATGCATGGCTTACTTAGCTAATGAACATTCTAGTCCAATTTACTGCTACAAATCTATAAACATGCCTTTGGCTGGATTAAGGGCTACTCTGGGCTTTTATAAGGTATAATGAGTGGATAAAAGAGGGTAAGAGGATGTAAACGGACAGCGCACCTCAGAATTAGCACAGGAATCATGAAGAAGCAGTCACTTTATTGGTGTGCAGAATAGGGTTCCAGGATAGGGAATACTGTATTATGGAAGCACTGCTTGCAGTTCCATGGGGAAGGCTGAGTAGTAATAAAAGGTAAATGAAAGGTGTTATATAAATGTTTTACTGCTATTATTTTTAGAGACATTTATTTCCAACATTTTATTGTGGAACTGGGGAAAAAACATGGCATTGTAACAAATACCTTACATTACTTAGTGATTCAAACCAACATGGAACAGGGAAATTTAAAAATGAATAAACTGGGTTTCCAACTTAGTTTGACCAAAACTGCTTCTTTCCCAGATTTGATAACGGACTCTTGAAGCCTAAAAGTTTGTTTCCTATCTCACCCAGTTGTACAAGTTGGTCTAATAACAGATAGTACCTTACCTTATAAATCTTGTTTCTCTCATATTTCATCATATGTCCAACTTAAAGCAGTCATTAATACAAAGTCCAGTTGGCAAACATGCTTTCTTAAATGTAGGATTTTCAAGAAAATGCGCAGGATCACATTTGCCACACTGACTTGGGAGGTAAGATATGACACTGAGTAAAGATGAAAGAATACGGGCCCACAGTGAAGATGAAATGTAATATGCCATATGTTCTCCATTTTAAAATCATTTGGTTGCTTTTCTGCATTGTGGATAGAATACGCCAAGACAGTGTTTTTGCCACGTGATACTGCATGAGATGACTTTACTGATCCTGTAAGGCATAGTGATGATGTAGGCAAACATGGGTGGGTCCAGGATTTACTATACTAAAAGGGGGTATGGCCCACCACCCATAAGGGGATGGGGGCAAGGCATGGTTGGAGCTTCCAGGTTGACTGAGGACACTGGGGAGCTGGGGAGGGAGCAGACACATATGGGTGCCTATACACATGCCCCAGAGCCAGAAGGGGATGTGGACAGGGAAGGAGGAAACTGCACATGGCCACTGCTGTCTCTCACTGAGCCCAGCACCCCATGCAGCCACCCCCATGACCCCTGGCTGGAATAGGGCAGGAGCAGCTCTGAACCTTCCATCACCCACAGGTCAGCTGGAGAGACTAGCATCTGTATAAGTGAGGGATAGGTCCCCCCCCCGCTTCATGCCCTCTCCACCATTTTGAAATGCAGGATGCTGAACACATGTGATTTTGCAGCACAGGGGAGCATTCAGATTAGAATGCTCCAGCAGTCTCCATTAATCATGTCCGAGCACATGTATAGGCACTCTATGGTCTGTGAGACACTGGTAAGCAGTTTACAGCTAGACTGGGATTTCACCAGGCCCCATGCTCAAAGGCAATCAGTGAAATGGCTCAAATGTCCTCCCAACCACTTCCACCACTGTTATCACCTCTGCCCCTGCTGCAGTGTAGTTCTGTAGCCGCTTCTCTGCCATGCAATGGGATGCATCCCCCAGCATGTGATAAGCAACTGCTAAACAGAGAAGGTCAAGAGGAAGAAGATCCAGTCTCATTCATTCTATCTTCTTCACAACTGCTATTTTCAGTGTAAAAACCTGTTAAAAACATGCACCTTCAAAGTGCTCAGAATGTGTGGATCCCTCTCATTGTACTGAATTGGTCTCATAAAACACCCAATACAACCCCAAACTTTCCTCACTAATTTCATTCCTTGATCATAGAGTTTGTCTCTTTGCACTGAGAGTCACTGCTCTGTCAGTCTGTGTTTCTTTATCTATTAGGCATGCTGCAAAACCTATTTTCCTATGCTTTTTCTGAGAAGCAGTTGAGTGTGTATGTAGAGCACTGAGGAGCTACTGTCTAAATTGGCTTGAGGAGTTGGATATAGTTTAAAGTTATTGGTCAATGTGATATTTTTAAAAGAAGAAGATATATCAAAATAAATCAAATATGTCCTTAGTACAGAAGTGGAAAACATCATATAAAGGATGTAAAAGGAAGTTGGCCCTGTTTAAAAAGCTAAGAGCAAAAACTTCTGGATTCTGGGCTAACTGGGGCAGGGGGCTGGACTTGATGATCTTTGAGGTCCCTTCCAGCCCTAGAGTCTATGAATCTATGACTGTGACTTTGGATAAATCACCTTTCTGTGCCTAAGGGTGCTATATATATTTGATGTATTTTATATTTATATATGTATGTATAAGAACGGTACTCCCAGCTAAACAGATTTTCTACCATATTTCAACACAGAAAAACACCACTAATGCTACACCAACTATCACAAGCTTTGGGCTTTTGAAATGTGTATTATAAGATGGGAATTTATGATACAGAGATCATTTAAAAAAGGTTTGTCTGGGTATCTCCTGACTTAATCACGTTCAACCAATTCATGGCCAGTTACAAAATGATTCAGAGTACAAATGCATGAGCCCTGGAGGAGCCCAGCTGAAAGGCAACCTAGGCAGCGGGAAAACTGTTTCAAAGAAATAGGGTGGCATAATGAGAATCCATTTTCAGTGCACCTGTATGCAATAAGGAAATCAATGATGGCGCTATTGTATCCAACGTTGTTCAGATCCATCCCCTAATTCTTCTTGAAGAACAAGACCACATAACAATCAGAGTAGGAAAACAATGCTTCTCTGTTGTCCCTGGCTGAGATCTCTTCCGTGACTCGTGTTACTTTGTATGTTAGCTGGGCACGTTAGTGAAATTTCCTGCAAATATTTAAGAACTGAGCAAAACCAAAACACATAAACAGAATGCATCTTTACTCCCTGTTTGTCACATCACCTAAAACCTTTCTTCTCATGCATTAAGTCAAGCCGCATTAATCACATCACAGGGCTTTGACATTATCTGATGTGACAATTCACCAGTCCAACTCAACACATCTCAATTAAACTATGAAAGCTACATTCAGCTATTATGTTTGATCTTTTCCTCAAGCCAAGCAAAGTATAACAGTGAACAGTGTTGCATGTTAAGTATAAAACCCACAACATGCTCTATCAACATGGTTATATCTAAGTATGGCAATGATTTCTAAAAGTGAATTTAGAAGTACAATATTATAGATATTGCAGCATGCATTACAGAGCCCTAAACAACAGGATACATTGAGAAAAACATTTCAACCCTAGTTTTCAATCTGCTTGATTCCTTCTAATTTGTTTTTATACATGACTATGGCATCCATTTTAGGAAGGAAGGAAGGGGATGAATAACAAGAGATTGAAAACATCTTTCTTTAGCATTGAAAAAAAACAGCCTTTTCTTTTGCCCACAGCAGTGAATAAATTTATAGTTTGTTCTATTTTGTGTGAGATCTATTTCGATAAAATATGCAGAACACTACATTGAATAATTAGATTTAACAGCTGAGAATGTTACAGATCATTTATAATATGTACAATTTTTTCCCCTTAAATGTGCTATTTTATATAATTGAAATATTCTTGGGTACAGCAATAGCAAATATAATCCCATAGCTAAGGTAAATCCCATTTCTCCTGCTTTCATGGGACAATGAACCATTTGCTATTTTTTAAAACTATTTTGAATATATGCAAAATAGATTTATTTTCATGCTATATAAATACATATCAACTTGTGTATATGTTGTTGTATATATGGTATTTTATTATATTAGTGTATGTTATTCTTATTAAACAAATATAATTCACAGTGTACTTCTATTCCCTATCAGGTATTCTATTCATAAAGGGGCTTAAAGAGTTACTTGGTGATTTTACTGCGTTATAAAACCAGCATAGCCAATTCTATACAACCTGTCCCTGGTCCGTATATGAGATTTCTAAAACTATGTTGGTATATGATCCTGGGCTGAAGGAGAGCTGTTTCTAACAGATTCCCTGCTCTGCTCTCCCACTCTGCCTCCCCACCCAAAAATAGAAAGTTACTTACTCCTTCTTTGATATACACACAAACACTTTTCTCCAGAGTGCTAATCCTAGCCAAAGCACACCTGAGAATCTGTGGCTGTAAGTTTTACATATGTGTGTGTAAAGGTCCTTCATGGAAATATATTGAAAATGAAGACGGAGAATTTCTCCTGAGTAAGGGTGAGACAGAAGCCCTTATCTAATTTAGTATTAGTCGAAATATCAGAAGAGAAAGAAAGTTTTACAATAAATTCACTTCTGATCTGACTTAAAAAAAAAAAACCCAACCAGGAACACACTTGAGAAACTACAGAGAATAAGATTGATTTTATTACATTTAGGATTAGTAGGGTAGAAGATACTGCAGTGAAGAATAGGGAGGAAAAACGTAAATCAACAATTGATCCTGCTCAGATGACAGCAGGAGAAATGGAAAATATATAAGAGGTAAATGGGGCATTGATTAAGACAATTTCTTTGTTGTACAGAACAGTGGAGACTTGGAAAATAGAATCAAGGGAAGTTATCTGAGAATATTTTGGCTCCCTCTTGACATAAAGGATCAAAGACCTGAAAGGGATGCAATTTTACTTTTCTTTTTTTCCTTTTCTTCTGAATTTGGAGAGTTTGATTCCATTGATGCCTGTTTGAAAAACACCATAGCTGATGTTACAAAGCCCCAAAAAAGTATAAGTTAAATGATGATTCTTATGAATGGCTGCTGGAACTTTCACTGAAAGTTTCACTTGAGAACTTTAGATTAGTAAAGTATCAACTAGGGTGTAAAAATATGAGTATACATAATTGGAAGAAGAGAATCATTTGGCTGAATGACTGTTAACATATACTACTATTAGAGTACATGGATAACATTGAAGTGCTTATTCCTTTTGTAAACCTCCCATAATTATATAGGAATAACGTGACAACATATTTTCTCTTTAGTTGCTTATTCTGAGCTACTATTATGTGAAATTTCTCCCATAACATCCATCATCGACATGGCAAGCTGGTCTTAAACAATATGATTTATAAGACTAATGTGAATAGAATATACATATTCATTTTGTAAAGCTGGTATTGCAATTAAAGAGTATTACATTATTTAATTGTAATTTTGAATACAACAATAGAAAGGCTGTTTTTGAAAAGAGGGTGCTGAAGTAATCATTAACAAAGATTGGGCTTTGATGCAGCGGATGTTTCAACAGATGGTGATTTGCTTTACACCTCTTTCTAGCAGATTTTTTTTAAAGAATGTGATGAGAAACCACTATATATTTTTGACATTTGATTTCCATTAGAGAACTATTTCTCACCTGATGCTGTTTGTCTCTTGAGAAGTATTTGATGTACAGGACAGATTGCAGCTTTTGTTTGTTATTTTTCCTTATTTTGGAAATAATAATAACTCTGTTTTAGTCTAAAATTTCATGTGGATGTGTTTTTAACTCCTTTCTCTCCACTTCAACTGATGTTACAAAAATGCTGACAGCAACTCAGAAGGAAGAGTTATGTTGAGCTTATTGTGTTATACTTGCACAGTACCACTGGTATCCTGATATCAGGGTAAAGACTGAATGTACTTAGGTTGCTAGGTCCCATATGAATTGCCCTGGTGGGCCCTGTAACCACTCACATACAGACCCACCAGTACTGAGAACAAGCTCAAAACAAACTTACTGGTAAACTCTACGGGTCTAGAACATGCCTGTGACCTCAGATGGGTGGGGCATTCTCAACACTCTTCTTGCTACACTATAGAGAAGTCTTATGACTGGCAGTGAAAATATGTTAGGGTGTCTATTTTGCACGTAGACTATCTCTTTATTTAATATAATGACTTCTCCAAGAAGAGTGCTCTATAATATTATACTGGTGAATATTTACTATCTTTTCCATTTCTCTTGAGAATCTAAGTTTTGGGGGATCCACATATCGTAAAATCTACTGGCATCACAGACTCCACATATTGATATAATTTGTACAATGTTTATGATTAAACACAAAAAGTTTTTGCCTAATTTGACACAACGTAATTAATCTCTGCAAAGAAAAGCCAATGGTAGCCCGATGAAACATCCATTTCCAGTCTATAATGCTGCACGGCCATCACTCATCAGTCTCCATCACTCATCAGTTACCCTCTTCACATATATATTTACTACTACTAAGTGAGAAGGTAGGGAGTTAGGCTATAATAGATCTATGGGGAAAATAGCTGGAGAGGGAAGAGATGGATGGGATCAAAGTATAGAAGCTAGGTTTTGAAAAGGCTGATGGGTAAGTAGGTCCATTGTGAGTTAAACATTAGTAGTAGAGCGCTGATACAGGGACTAAGGAGTTTGTTGAGAACTTGGATACTGAATGATTGTGGGAGAACTGAACGAGCAACAGGAGTATGTGTGGCAGTGAGTATGGGTGGTAGAAGGGATGTGGACAAGGAAAGTGAAACAAAGGACAAGAAGGCAGGGGAGCATGAACCCTTTTCTGCTTTTGTCACCCAAGGGACCTAATACAATTTGCAGAAATCTGTTTCTTATAGCCAAAGCGACTTCCTCTGCATGTCTCAGTAGGGGTTAAAAGTCTCAGAACTGCCAAGAATTAGCATTTGTAGCTGATTGAATAAACGATAGAGCTGGTTCAACTAAGTAATAAACATCTCAGGGCCAATCATAGGGTATATAGTGGGTGTGTCTACATATGCACATGCTGCAGGATGGGTTTACTCTAGAGTAAATAACTCTGGAGTAAACTCACCCTGAGCAGGCATCTACATTTTCAGGGACACAGGAGCAAGTTTGTTGCTCATGGCAGCACTCTGCTGTCACCCCGGCTGGCTCTGTACCAGCCCCCTGCTGCCTCCAGGGGGAGCTTGAGGTTCTTGCTGCAGCTGCCAGTGGCCATGTTTAAAAGGCAGCCCCATGTTTTGCTCCTGGACCACCTGCTTCCCTAGTCTGAGGCAGTGTGCAGAGCATGGTGGCAACACATAGCAGCTCTGTCACTGCAGCCTCTGCCCACCATGCCATGGCTGCTCCAGCCCCTGGCCTTGGGAATGATGTCCTCCACCCTGGGCTCCTACTCAAGACGTTGCTCACTCTGCTGGCCCACCATGAGGACTGCCACCTGGCCCAGGTCAGTCTGGTTGCCAAGTGGCCATCAGTCAAGTCCCCTGTCCCTACCCATTCTACAGGAACTGGTGGGCTTCTGGGTGCAGGCCACAGGTAGCCTGACTCCTCTGCCCCTATTTCCAGGCTGAGACCGACCTGGCTCCTGAGCCACTCCCACCTCACTTCTTCTCGTGCAGGTCAGCATGTCTCCCTTGCTGCCGCCAAGCCCACATTGCCCAGGCACAAGGGGAGGGTCTCCTAGCTGACTGGGATGTGGAGCTGCTGGTGCCTGCTCCAAGGGGCCTTTCTTGGGAGGTGTCCTGAATTCAGCTCCCCTCCACCCTGCACCAGTTATACACCCTGAGCATACCCCTACTGCAGGTATCCCAGGCGTGTCATCAGGAGCTGTTTACATGGACTGAGAAGTGTCCAACCCATTACACCCTGCTGCTGCTGATCACCATGGTGCCCTGGGAACACCTGCAAACCTGGCAAAGGATCCTGAACTTCGATGATGTGAAAGGAAATCCTGCCTGGCCCTGAAACTTCTTCCACTACATGGAGAGCTACTTGTGGTTGTGTTACACATCCTTGCCCCCAGCAGCTGAGAAGAACATTTCCACCAGCATAAATGCATTCCTCGGTGTGTAAGAGGCCTATGCCAATCTAGGTTTTGAGGCACAGGTTTCTCAATAAAGTGTCTTCCACCTCCCAGTATGATGTGGGAGAGGGCTCCAGGAGCCTGTAGGCAGGCAGGTGGTGGGGTTGGAGGCAAGGACCAGGGGAGGGGCAGGGAAAGGGGGGTCCTCCCCCCCTCAGTGCAGGGCTCACTAGGTGGGCATGGCAGGTTTGCATGGAGGCCCAAGTCAGTCCCCACCAGTGGTGAGGATGTGCAGCCCCTGTGTGGCATCTGGCTGCCAAGGCAAGGGCCCCCTCCAGGAAGGAGCTGCAACTGTGGCAGTCAGTGGTGCCATGGCCAGCCTGGCCTCCTGGGGGTGCTGATAATGCAGACCTGGTGAAGCAGGTGCTGGCCTGGGTTCCCGGAGCTGCTGGAGGAGGCCAGGAATGAGGAGCTTGTTACCTGTCAGCTCTGTGTTCTTTGGGAACCCTGGCACAGTGCACAGTCTGTCTGACTCACAAAGGACTCAGCCCATCCTCCCCCCACCCAAACAAGAACTGATTAGAGGAAGGACTTAGAAAAGACAATGAAGATGCAGTGGGAGACAGACCTAAACCCCTCCAGACAATGGTGATAGGAGTGAAGCAAATCCCCTGGTCTCATTTACATGAGAGATGTAACTGGATGTCAACCCATTTTCATGGGAGATGGGACAGGAAAGCACTTTCATTAGCATTCAGAATGGAGAATAGAGATTCCAAGGCAAGGACAGCACTGAATTCTGGGACCAAAGAATCAGGGTAGCACTGCATGATGGGGAATCTCTGCTCCAAATACTAATCAACCCATGGCTGCACACACCCAGCTCAGTATTTATCAAACCAATTCTAGTAATGACTTCTTTATTGGTACCCACCAAACTGAATCTCCCTGTTTGTATTCGCTGAGTGGTCAGACGCCCAACACTCTCTCTATCTTTCTCTCTCTCTCTGACTCCAGGAACCTGACTTTTGCTTTCTTACTCCAGGGATAGCTTTCTAAACCAGACTTTTGCTGATCACTCTCTCTCTCTTTCTCTCTAACTCCAGGTACAGCTTTCTAAACTGAATGACTGCTGATCACCTTCTCTCTCTCCGACTCCAGAAACCTGACTTTTACTCTCTTACTTCAGGCACAGCTTTTGAAACCTGACTTTTGCTGATCAAACTTGAGCTAGACTTCCCTAAATACCTAATTAAAACTACGTAATATTGTAACTGTGTTATTTGTCTCTCTTGTATGGTTATTACTACTGGTATAATCATAAGTTCATATACCTGGCAGTAAATAACTTTTATGGTCAAGCTAGTCTCTATATTCTGTCTCTGAACCTCATTTACTCTTCCTTCCCTTTGACCTCCCCATTTGCTCTGCAGCAGTGTTTTTTTTACCTAATCCAAAGACCCCTGTAGTGTCCAAAACTATGGTGGGGTCTGCTCATCAAGGGAATTACTACTAGGACCATTGTGACAAGAGATTGGGATGTGTTGAATTTTGAGGCACATGAGGGTATCAGCTGAAAGCACTGATCAGACTCAGACTATTCTGTTAACATGTATGCATGTGTATCTAATTGCATTTATTATTGTCCTGCTGAACTAAGGGATGAACTGAGTTCAAGGCACATGTGCATGTCAGCCTGTCAATGCTGAATAACCCAGCCTGACTCAGATGTGCTCTGTTAATCTGTGTGCTTGTGTCTGACTGCATTTTACTGTTGCCCTGATGAACTGAGCTCAAGGCATATGAGGGTCTTAGCCTGTCAATCCTGAATAACCTGGCCCAGCTCAGGCATGGTGGGAGGGGGTTAACCCCTTAGTGAGTGGGAGGAGGCAGCTGAGTGGAGGCAGGCCAGGTCTCACCCTGCCCAGGCCCCTATTTGGCCCAGCCCCCCAGGGAGGGAGAGAGGTAGGGGAGGTACTCACCAGTCCACCTCCAGTAGGGCAGGGTCCCCCCTTGCCCAAGAGCAGCTTCCCCAACGGTGGGCCCACTGCGTATGCACGTAGTTTAAAAGGGCCCACAAACATCCCTAGTAGTAATTCCTCCAGTGGGCTTTAAACTAGGCTTGTTGTGAGAAGGGGAAGACGAGGGAGGAAGAAGCCTTAGACCGCTAAAAAAGAAGCACTCACAAGTACAGCCCAGCCTAGATGGATGAGCGGAACATATACACAGATAAGCAACAGGGGCCAGGACAATGCTGTGATTAGGGGGACAGTGCGCACATCTTCAGGAGGCCTCAAATGCCTACAAATGCTCGTAGTGTGGGAAACAAGCAGGAAGAATTTACCGTCCTGCTAGCTGACACCAACCCAGACATAGTGGGGCTCACCAAAATGTGGTGAGACCCAACGCATGACTGGGCGGTGAATATCAAGGGCTATAAGCTGTACAGGAGTGACAGGACAGGGAGGAAAGGTTGGGGTGTGGCACTCTACATTAAGGAGGAATACACCTCCTCATCAGGTAGCACAGAGTCAGAGGAGGGGCACACTGAAGTGCTCTGAGTTAGAATACAAGGCAGTCAAGGGGAAAGAGACTTAATGGTGGGGGTCTACTACAGACCACCCAACCAGGGAGAAGAGCTAGACCAGGAATTCTTAGGTCAGCTCACGGAGATAGTTAGGTCAAAGGACGTGGTCATCATGGGTGACCTGAACTTTCCAGACATCTGCTGGGAAGAGCAGTCAGCCAGGTCTTACTGCTCACATAGGTTCCCAGCCCAAATGCAGGAACTCCATTTAACCCAGGAGGTGCACAGCCCCACCAGGGGAGACGCCTTGTTGGACCTGGTGTGGCCACGGGTGATGACCTGGTGAGGAGCCTGCGGGTGCTCAGCCACCTGGGCAACAGTGATCATTGCCTGCTGGAATTCACCATCCAGTGCAGGGTGGCAAAGGCCTGCAGCAAGGCAGCAGCCTAGATTTCAGGAGGGTGGACTTCAATGGACTAAGGAGAATAGTCGGGGAAGCACTGGGGTCCCGAAGGGGAGGGAAGGGGAGGGGAGGGGAACCAGGTGTCCAAGAAGAGTGGTTTCTCCTTAAGGAGATGATCCTCCAAGCCCAAAGGGAGGTAATCCCAACACAGATCAAAGGGAGCAGGAGGGCACACAAGCCCTCATGGCTCACTAAAAGCATCCGGGAATGTCTCCTAGCTAAAAGGGAGGCGTACACCCAGTAGAAGGGAGGGGCCATCACCAGAGAGGATTATAATGTGGTTGCTCGAGGTTGCAGGGGGGCAGTCAGGAAGACCAAGGTG
>NW_017728886.1:192427706-192460460 GCF_001723895.1 Crocodylus porosus
ATTGAACACCTTCAAGAGTAAATTGGATGCTTATCTTGCTGGGATCCTATGACCCTAGCTGACTTCCTGCCCTTTGGGTGGGGGGGCTGGACACGATGATCTTCCGAGGTCCCTTCCAGCCCTAATGTCTATAAAATCTATGAAATCTATTAATCTGTGTGTATGTATGATTCAGTAGTTGGAGGAACCCACTCAGCCCCATTGAAAGTTTGTCCTGCAAGATAGCTTTATTGGGGGTGAGGACTTGCAGAAGGGAGAGATACAGCTCCATATAGAAACACAAGCAACACAAAGAGCACATTCATAGAATTACAGAGACCCCAGAAACACAGATTAGATCAGTGTCTTGGGATGTGAAGATGTCTGCATAAAGGCATGGACTTGTGGGCAGCTTCCGACAACTGGTTGTGGTTGTGACAGTGAACCTTTATGCAGCACTGGTATGCCAAACGTTTGTGCCTGCTTTTGTAGATGTGCCTGCACATATGACCTGACAGGCTCTTGTAGATGTGCACGTTGGAGCACCTACTCCAGTTAAATTGACCGAGGACCTCAGCCTTTCTCCACAGTGTGACAAGTTTTGCCATCTCCTCCTGGAATCAGTTGGGACTCTAGGAGGCAGCCCACATGGCTGCCTTGATAGCTCATTGGGCCTCTGGGTGGCAAGCCTGGTGCTGGCAGGCCTCAGCAGGTGCGTCCAGCACCTGGCACAGGGCCACGGCATGGGCCTGGCAGCCGCACAGTGATGTGGTGTTAGGGAGCAGCCTCAGGGTGCAGGCAGGCTGCTGCAGCTGACCTGGGGCCTCTATGGGGACACAGAGTGGCCAGAGGTTAGCTGCATGTGGCCCAGGACCCCAGCATCCCCACAGGCTTTTAAAGGCTTGGGCATGGGGCAAGCAAAGAGCTGCCCCAGCCCTGGTGCTGGAGAAGCTCCCAGCTCTGGGGTCCCAGAACTGGGCTGCAGATAGCAGCCAAATTTGCTCCCAGTTAACATCTAAATAATCACTAGTAAATCTGCTACCTGGATTTACAGGTAGGAAATTACTCATGATTAGATCAAATTACTGCTCAGAAAGCTTGTGCACATGTAGAAAGTGACCCTTATTGCATAGTAATTTGTGTTAATCTTAAGTAAAATACCTCATGTAGATGTGTACCTGATTTTGATCTCAATTCTACTGATCTTACACTGGCATAATTGCCTATTTACATGAATGATCAAAATTATGACCAAATCATTAAATTATCTCCAATTGTTTATCTAATGAGACAGATCAATCAGCCTCTACACATGCCACAGAAATTGAACCATTCTTTGTTCTGTGGCTAAGTGTGTCTTTCAGTTGCAAAATACTAAATTGGATTATTAAAAATAATTATTTAAAAATCCACATTGCTTTGAACGTATTTTACAAGGATAAACGCACACACACTTCACACACACACACACACACACACACACAGTAAAGTGTGAACATATATATATGTTCACACTTTATGTGTGTGTGTGTGTGTGTGTGTGTACAGTAAAAGCTTTGTTACCTGGCATGAGTGGGGTAAAGGAGTGCCAGTTATCTAAAAATTCTGGTGTGCATACATGTGTATAGATAGATAGATAGATACACACACACACATGCCCTAAGTCTAACTAAGTAAAATGCATTTATATAAAGCACAAGTTTTTTGAACAAAAGTTCACTTCATCAGATGTGGTGAAAGGACATGAAGAAAGTAGAGTATAAGAAGGATAGAAAAATGAAAAAAAAAAAAAAAGACAAGAGGTAGGGAGAGGGAGAGAAAATAGGAAATCAGTTTCGTAAATATTCACAAGGTTTTGACATTTGTTTTTGTTCTCATTCAGAATGAAAATGAAACCTACAATATTTTTGTGAATATATATACAGAGGGTGCAGTACGTATATATATCTATACACACACATGCATGACTTTGTTTTTCTTTCCTTGATGGAAGTTTAGGGACATTTTTTTTTACAAAATTTTCCAAACCATACAAAATTACAGTTCTGTGAAGAAAAGGCAGTGATCACCATTGCAGTGTATAGTCATTGCTCAGTACAATGTGACAGGGATTTATGTTACTCCACAGAATATTTGAAATATATAAAAATATAAATGTCGATGAGAGTTTTTCAGCTAATCAAAAGCATTGTCTTTTTTTGCAAAGGATGCATGCAGTGACAGTGAAGAATGTCTATGCACGTTCACTGATATATAGTTTTATTTACTTGATAAATGATGGAACTGTTACCATCTATCATCTTAATCTGTATTTAGCTACTTTCATGGAAAAGTTTTAAATTATAGATTGTAATGGTTTGTTGGCATGATACAGTACCTCCTATCAATTCACTTTATGGAGCTATTGTAAAATAACGTAGATAATATACTTACAATATGACTATTAACATTTTATTTAAAAATAGTATGTCTGATTCTCTACACTCTTCACCAGCTTTGTGCTGGTAAAGTCCATTAAAACTGGCACAAAACTTGTGCAGTGATTTAGAAGTGGGTCAAGTTATTGTACAATAGGTGGGCCATTTTACAAAATATCACAAGAACATAATGGCCACATCCAGACAAGCACAGCCATGTGGTATGTGGTGCTGCAGACATGATTGCGGCATCACATACTGTACATTTAGCTGTTCTCCACACCACAACAGAGCAGTGCAAGGGGCAGGGGGTTTGATCCCTGGATATCCATGGGTCAAAAAATCCTGCACAAACGAAAAGGTGGAGCAGCGCACACAGGGGCAGCACGTACTGCCCAAAACCGGAGCCTGGCTGTCTGGAGCCACATTCCGGCTGCTGGCCAGGCTCTAAGTGACAGGACCACCACTGCTGCAGCCCCAGGAGGCCCCCAGAATCCCAGGTAAGGCTTCTGGAGCCAGCCCCGTGCTGGTCCCAGCCTTCCCTACCCAACCCAAGGTAACCTGTCACATGGCAGAGGAGGTATGGCACAGGTGTTCCCTGGGGACAAGTAGCAGCAGCATAAGGTGAGCCACTGCTAGTTGTCCCTGGGAAACCAAACATCCAATCTTGTATGGACATGGCCAATTTGTACCGTATTATAGTGATCATGATGGTGATGACAGTGATGATAATTCTCATATTCTTGCTTACTTTACTGCATGTAGAAATGCAGTTTTTTCTCAGGTAAATGTTCACAGATTCCAAGTATCTGCATTTGAAATTTAGATTTGAGATTCTAAGTATCTTTGCCCCCATGCACTCCCAAAGCACTATATTACAATCTTTTTCGTAATTCTTAAAATCTCAGTCCTTCACTGTCAGGAGACAGATTTCCAAATATGGAGCTCAGTTAATTGCAATGGAATTCAACTGTCAATCAACAGTCAATCAGCATACAAATCCTGGATTTACAGTGCATCAGAGCAGCCTCCCTGCAGGTGTATAAGAGCCTGATGACACTGCATTACCATCTTTTTCCTTCTCCAGTGTAGAAATTGTTCTAGTCACTAGTTGTTATTCAGTAGTATTTTAGAACAAAGAAAATATAAATAACATGTTTCTGATTTTGATTATGTATGTCCTTCACCTTTCTGATCAATGGCCTCTTTTAGAACCTGTAAGTGGTGAAAAATACATAAAATAATGGCCTTGACACAGAAAGCATAATCTCATGATTTAAACTCTTAGAAATTTCAAATCTGGTTAACATGTTAAATAATAGCATTCACTAAATCATCATGATTTTTATGAAACTGTTAGTGACAAAGTATATTTAATACAGCTAGTTGGGATTTTTAAAATTTTATTGAGAAGAAAAATAATCATTCACTGCAATTAACATTTGTACAGAAATGTCTCACTCATAATTATTTCACTGTAAATCATCTCATATCCACAATCATATTTTTGGTTACAGAAAGACACTTACCATCCTCAAATAACCCAGTAGTTATGTAACCCATGTGGGAAATGTGTTTTCTTGCACTGTCTAATTTAAGTAAGGACTTTTCACTCTGGGTTTCCCACCTCCTGAGATGTTCACCTTCACTAGCTATTCTACATTTGTTCTTTACTGAAGAGTAGACTATTTAGCTCTGCAGTAAAGTGTCACCATCTACACATGCACCAGTATAAGGGCACAGGAAACTAATTAATTCTGCTGTAAGATAGTATTGTTGGGGCAGTACTATCTTATGGTGGGCTCATTTACTGTGCTGAAATGCATATGTAGATGGTGACTGGGTAGAGTCCTGCCTGTTACTTAGTCACATGACTCCACAGGGTCAGCACCTTCATGCCCCAGGCAGCCCCGGTGCCACCCGACACTGCCATTTGAAGCCTGGGGCTTACCCCCTGTGCCTCCTGCCAGCCCATCTGTGATATGACTCAGCTTGGATTGCCGCTGCCTTGGGTGCCTGTGTAGATGCTACACCCAGGAGCAGTTTACTCCTGCCCATAAGGATCTGGAGTTCATAGCACCACCTTAATTTAATGTGTAGCTGCAGCCCGTGTATATATATTCACAAAAATATTATAGGTCTCATTTTTATTCTGAATAAGAACAAAAAAATGTCAAAACCTTGAGGATGTTCACAAAAGTGATTTCCTATTTTCTCTGTCCTTCCCCACCCCTTGTCTTTTATTTTTTAAATATCTCTATCCTTCTTGTACTCTGCTTTCTGCATGTCCTTTCACAGAGTCTGATGAAGTAAACTTTTGTTTAAAAAACAAGTGCTTTATATAAATATATTTTACTTACACTTAGTTACACTTAGGGCATGTGGAGACATTACAATTAAACTAGTCTAAGTGAATATAGATCAATCAAAACCTGTAACTGTATGGAAGTTTGGCATACATAGACAGGTATAAAAATGGCACAAATGATCTAAGATAGACCCAGTGCAACATACACTCAATTCAGATCAATTTAAATTAAACCAGTGCATCGAAGTTCTGTACTGGTCCCCTATCAATTCAAGGAGGAGATCCCAAACAATTAGAAAATATAGTGCCCATCTTTAAGAAAGGGAAGAAGGAGGATCCAGGGAATTAAAGACTAGTCAACCTCACCTCATTCCCTGGAAAAATCATGGAGCAGATCCTCAAGGAATCAATTTCTAAGCACTTGGACAAGAAGAAGGTGATTAGGAATAGTCAGCATGGATTCACCAAGAGCAAATCATGCATGACCAACCTGATTGACTTCTATGATGAGATAACAGGTTCTGCGGATGTGGGAAAAGCAGCAAACATAATATACCTTGACTTTAGCAAGCCACATCCCATGGAAACCAGCTCCTGCGTCATGTCCAGATGGTTGTACATGACATCCTGCAGCCTCCTTTGAGAGTCCTTTGACAAGCAGAACAAATGCACTCCTGGATTTCCATGCTTGAGCTAGTGAGATGGGGAACCATGGTGGGATGCAGGCAAGCCAGGATATAAAGGCATGCGAGTCACTTGGCTGTACTCAGCAGTCTCCAGCAGCCCAAAAAGCCTACAGGGCATGATGAGAGGCTTGCATGAGTACACCCCATATGCAGGTGTTGGCCAGTGCAGGCTGCCAGTGTGCCCCCCCAGCCCATAAAGGGTGAACATGTATACTGTTCACTCCTGATCTAAACTAAGTCACTTATAAAAAAAGTACGTAACTTAGAGCAATTCCACCCCGGTTTTTTGAACATCTGTACATGGCCTAATGTTCCATATCTACCCTGTCTTCCTTGCCTTGTTTTCTTGCCAATCTGAATATTCACTGCTCCAGTATTTCCAAGATAACCCAATTATTAAAAAATCTTGCAATGGGTCCCCATTTGTATATTTATCATATTTGTTTATTTAAAAAATATTTAGGATTCTCTTTATTTTTATACCTCGCTTTTTAAGCCTTTTGTGGTCACATTTTCAAGCATTTTGTCCACAACTCTTCAAGTTAGAATTTTTCACCTCTGGCTCTCAGAGCTGCTTTAATTTAAATGCCCCCTCCCGCTCCCATCCCTGTAGCATGTGTATAAATGTCTGAAGTGAGTAACTTCAAATAAGCCAATCCCTGGGCATATCTACACAGGAACTATAATGCACAGCGATGGCAAAAAAGAATAGTCATGGAAAAAACCGTGCTAATGTGTTAATGGACACATTGAGTCACAAAAAAAGAGTTTACCTTTACCACTGTGCATTAGCACAGCTACATATTAGAGATACTAAACTTAATGCGCAGTAGCAAAAGCACATCAATGAATGGGTAGACTGCACCCCCTGATATTTACAAGAAGTAGAAATAGCAGTTTCTCTGAGGGTTTGCTCCTAGTCTTCTGTGATCCACAGACTGGCTGTTAATACAAAGGGTTGTTGGGAAAATGAAACAAAGGGCTCAGAAGGAATAAAACTATGAGCTTCTTTCTCTAGGGAATTGCTGACCTTCTGCTTTAGACTGAGAGGGCATGTAGTGATAAAAAGTATAGACTGATGGAGCTGGGAATTATGAGATGGTCCCTTAAGGTCCCTTATGAGTCAGTTTGTTAAAGCCAGACAAAGAGATCAGCAGGGAGGCTTGACTCTTGCTCCACAAATACAATATATTGTACAGTTCTTCTCATTTTTGTATGCATGTATTTATTGAACTCTTAGCCACTAAAGGTCAAAGGAGCAGCTGGAAACCATGATAGTTGCTACCTATTTTTGGTAGCAAGTAATATCCCAAAACAAGCATTAGCTAACACACAGAGAAGGTAGCCTGGGCCCTGTCATGGAGAGTTTACAGGCTAGGAAATGTTGAAAGAGGTTCTATAAGTCTTCCCAGGAATGCCAGTGCTCCCAGAAAAATCTCATTAAAGTTATGGTATTCACACACTACTATGGGATATTCCCTATGGACGCATGGAGATTTTACTGAAGTTTCAAATGTGCATGTTGAGGCAAATCCTAGTATATTGCTAACAGTCTCTTGAAGTTTTCCGTGAGTGTTATATAGTGCTATTATTGGTACTGGGAGCAGGCTGGATTCCTTATGTAGCGTATTTGTTGCTGGGGAGTGACTGGGGCAGCAGCCTTGAGCACCAAAGTGGTAGAAGAGTACAAAAAAAGTAGTCTCTGTGAGATGCTGGTCCAGCTGCTGCCAGAACCACTCACCAATGTCTCTAGGTTCTGGTTATACTGTATGTCAACATTAATAGCCATACTAGTATAGATGATTATTGTGCAAATATGCAAACTAGCAGCGAAAGCAGGCAATAAAGAACTAGTTCTAGTAATGTTTAAATCTAGATCTTAGCTTATTTTTTCAGGTGAGACCAAGACAAAAAAAATCATCTTTGAATAATAATAAGTTTAGATTTCAACATACTCTTCATAAAATCCATGGAGATTTAGAATCGGAATACTAGCCCACTGCAGTAGAACTAGATTTAGTGAAAAAAATTGGGACCAGGCTGAGTGCAATGTTTGTAAATTCTGTCAAATTATAGCTGAACATATCAGGTGGATAATTGTCCACAAATGAGAAGGCAAAGTCATTGCATTTAAGAGTTAAGCACATTTGAATCTAGGTCTTCAGAGATCCCAGTCAACTTTGCTACTATAACAAAACATTGACATTTGATAAGGTCATATTATTTAGTAGCATAACTTTCCATGTGATTGACAATATAGGAAGATCTGATTGCTGCTTTTATATTTTAGTAGTTTTTTTCTGTACCAAGAAATATTCAGAGAAGGAATAGATGGAACCTGGAAGACTACCAGTGCTCATTAACTTAATATTGTCACTATTCCTGTATGTCAAGGACTTTGGGGTGGGGGAAGTTAAATTTATTAATTCTGACTGCATCTCCTTGGGTCCTCCTTCTATTCCTATCTTTTCTGTTGATGGTCATTGGTCATTTGTCATTCCAGTTAATGTTAATGCAGCATTTTAACACTAACATCCCAGGGGTGGTCCATCTTTCCACCCCTGACTGGCATTTATATGGTATATATAGTGCAGATTGTTTGGCATGTATTTTGAAAACCAGTGTCAAAAGTACTGCCATGTTGCCAATGTTGATATGTTCATTATGCCTTGTGGCACTTCTGGCTGTCTAGAAAAAATCTAAAACAGCCTGCAAATACTGATGCAACAGTTCTGAAGTTTTATGCAACTTTGATATATATTTCATTCTCGTTTGTTTTATTGACCCAGTCTTGATCATTCCTTTGGTTTGGTTTGAATTGCTCTTTCTTAAATTTAGTGAACATAATGCTCTTGTTCAGTACTGGAAGACAAACAGAATTCTAAATTGGAGTGTTGCATTGCAATATAGGCATAACTGTGGGCAGAGTAATACAGTTGCACTATTTATTCAGTCTTTGGCTTTCTTTATGAGACTACAAACAGGACAATCAGTTATCATCATCTGAAGATGTGAGACATCCACTGTACAACCATTCCACAGCATACAAATGTCTAAAGTCATGCAGCAGCTTCCCCACCAGCACTCAACATCTCAATGCCACGCCCAGGGAGACACAATTACAGATGTGGAACAAGAGGCTGAAAAAATACCTGACAGCAAAAAAAATGGACATTCCAGTAGTCAAGTCCTTACCACCAGGGGCTGATGAACTATGGCATAGGTGGCAATATCTCAACTGCCTATGTACCAGAGTCAGATATGCCAAGGCACTAATGAAGAAGTGGGGCTATACCATTGGTTCAACCCCCAGTAACTGGCACAGAGGCTCAGACTATGCAACAGCTGCTGCAATGCCTGCTGCTTGAAAGCATGTACAGTGAAAGATCTTGCAAAGTGCAATAAATGAGCAAAAGCATGTGTAACAAAATGGTCAAATGTGGTGTAGAGACATGAGAAGAAGATAATTTATTATAGGAGGCTGATTGATAGATACTAATAAATTAATTGAAACTATAATCTAATCAGATTCCTATATAAAATAAGATATCAGTAAATAGAAGTGTCCTCCAAGAGAGAGTAATTTTTACTTGACCAGGTCTTTTGCAAAATCTACCTTTGCTTTTGATTAACATGGGTATGGGAGCCAAAACAACATTTCTATTTCATCTAATCACCAATGAAGACAGGTCAGGAAAAAACCTTGTGTAGAAAAGTACTTCAGTTAATCCGGTAACTGGCAGATAGCAATTTTCATCATCTTCCAAAGATTGACCCAGAGTCATAGGTCAGCAAGAAGGACTGAATTCAAATGATCCATCATCATCAGTTGTTACAAACCATCTGCAATCTGTGTTAGAAGCTAACTGAAAAACAGAAAGTTGATACTCTATGCAGGCTATTGTTGGACCAGGAGTGCCTCTAGCAGCTTTCTTCTCCTCTGCGTGTTCCATATTCTGGAAATCAAGCAATGTAGATTCATTGCATCTCTGAGGTTGTATAGAAAGTAAATACAAAGGAACTTGCAGGCTGGATAGAAGAATAAGCTTCACTGTAAGTTTGATGAGAGGGAAGAGGCTGAAGGGAAAAGGAGACCCTTCAGATCAAGGAACAGCAAACAGGCCAGCTACAGAGGAGCTTGCTAGGGAAGGTCTACTCGGAAAGGCAGGCAAGAAGAGGCAACAGCTTAGAAAACCTAGAGACATGGCTGGAGAATGTCACAATCCCAGAGCCACTGCCACTTCCAGATCTTCCTCTGTTTCCACCTGTGAGGTGTCTGTCCAGGTAGGAGCACACACTTTTGGGGATTCTACCTAGGTGCTATGTAGCCTGTGGCTTGCAGATTCCTTCCAGTGTCAAGCAAGTGGGGGAGTACCTGCAATGTGAGTGGTGCCTTCTGGTGGTGTCCCTCAGGAAGAAGGCAAGAGAGCTACAGGAGGAGGAAGCAAGGCTCTGAACCATATTCCTCCATGAGGACTTCATCATTTCCATGCTGGAGGAAACTTCCAGGCCTTGGGGGGGCAATACATCTGCTAGAAGGGAAATACAGTAGTCCATAAGCAATCCAAGAAGATTTTGGAGAGTGTTGGAGACAACTTCCTGGTGCAAGTGTTGGAGAGACAAAACTAGGGGCCATGGTCTTCTTGACCTACTGCTCACAAACAGGGAAGAATTAGTGGGGGATGTAGAAGTGGAATGCAATTTGGGCAGTTGTGACCATGAGATGATCAAGTTCAGGATCCTGACAAAAGGAAGAAAGGAGAACAGCAAAATATGGACCCTAGACCTCAGAAAAGCAGACTTTGACTCCCTCAGGGAACTGATTGGCAGGATCTGCTGGGAGGCCAGTCTGAGGGGGAAAGGAATCCAGGAGACCTGGCTATATTCTAAAGAAACCTTACTGAGGGTGCAGGAACAAGCCATCCTGATGTGTAGAAAGAAGAGCAAATGTGGAAAACAACCAGCTTGAGTTATAAGAGAACTCTTCAATGAGCTTAAACACAAAAAGGAAGCTTATAAGAAGTGGAAACTTGGACAAACAACTTGGGAGGAATATAAGGATATTGCTTAGACATGCAGGGATGAAGCCAGGAAGGTCAAAATGTGGCTGGAATTGCAGCTAGCAAGGGATGTGAAGGGTAACAAGAAGGGTTTCTACAAGTATGTTAGCAACAAAGTGAAGGTCAGGGAAAGTGTGGGTCCCTTACTGAATGGGGGAGGCAACCCAGTGATGGATGATGAGGAAAAGGCTGAACTACTCAATGTAGCCTTTTCACCTCAGTGTTCACAGGCAAAATCAACTCCCAGACTACTGCACTGGGCAGCACAGTTTGGGGAGAAGGTGAGCAGCCCTCATTGGTGAAAGAACAGGTTAGGGACTACGTTGAAAAGCTGAATGTGTACAAGTCTATGGAGCTGGATGCAATGCATCCAAGAGTGCTGAGGGAATTGGCTGATATTATTACAGAGGCACTAGCCATGATCTTTGAAAACTCTTAGTGATTGGGGAAGTTCCTGGACTATTGGAAAAATGCCCACATTTAAGAAAGGGAGGAAGGAGGATTCAGGGAACTACAGACCACTCAGCATCACCTTAGTCCCCATAAAAATCATGGAGCAGGTCTTCAAAGAATCAATTTCTAAGTATTTGGAGGAGAAAAAGGTGATTAGGAACAGTCAGCATGGATTCATCAAGGGCAAATAATACCTGACCAACCTGATTGGCTTCTATGATGCAATGACTGGCTGTATAGCTGCAGAGAAAGCAGTGGATGTAATATACCTTGACTTTAGCAAGGCTTTTGATACGATCTCCCACAACATTCTTATAGGCAAGCTAAGAAAGTACGGGCTGGATGAATGGCCTGTAAGGTGGACAGAAAGCTGGCTGGATTGTTAGGATCAACAGGTAGTGATCAATGCCTCAATGTCTAGCTGGCAGCCGGTATCAAGTGGAGTGCCCCAGGGGTTGATCCTGGTGCTAGTTTTGTTTAACAACTTCACTAATGATCTTGAACGCGGGATGGATTGCACGCTCAGCAAGTTTGAAGATGACACCAACTTGGGGGGTGTAGTAGATACACTGGAGGGTAGGCCAGGATTTAGAGTGACCTACATTAATTGGAGGGCAGGGCCAAAAGAAATCTCATGAGGTTCAAAAAGGACAAGTGCAAAGTCCTGCACTTAGGATAGCATAATCCCATGTACCACTATAGCCAAGAACTGACTGCCTAAGCAGCAGTTCTGCATAAAAGGACCTAAGGGTTACGGTGGGCAATAAGATGCATATGAGTCAGCAGTGCGCCCTTGTTGCCGAGAAGGCTAATGGCATACTGGTCTACATTAGTAGGAGCATTGCCAGTAGATCGAGGGAAGTAATTATTCTACTTTATTCTGCACTGGTGAGGAGCGCTGTGTTCAGTTTTATCCCCCACCACCACCACCACTATAGAAAGTATGTGGACAAGTCGGAGAGAGTCCTGTGGAAGGAAACAAAAATGACTTGGAGGCTCAGGCACAAGACTTATGATGAGAGGTTGAGGGAACTGGGTTTATTTAGTCTGTAGAAGAGAAGATGGAGGGGATTTAATAGCAGCCTTTAACTACCTAAAGGGTGGTTCCAAAGAGGATAGAGTTAGACTGTTCTCCGGTGACAGATGACAGAACAAGGAGCAATGGTCTCAACTTGCAGCAAGGGAGGTTTAGGTTGGATATTAGGAAAAACTTTCTCACTAAGAGGGTGGTGAAGTACTGGAACAGGTTACCCAGAGAGGTGGTGGAATCTCCATCCTTCGAGGTTTTTCAGGCCTGTCTTGACAAAGCCCTGCGTGGAAAGATGTAGTTGGGGATGATCCTGCTTTGAGCAGGGGGTTGGACTAGATGACCTCCTGAGATCCCTTCCAACCCTAATTTTCTATGATTCTATAATTCTATAATGGAGACTAAAACTCTGACCAATGGCATGTATAAGTCAAAAGTCCACCACAATCTATTTGGACAGCACCTATGTCCATTTATTTAGCCAACATTTAGGCCAGGTACACTTCTAATTGGAAATTGGTCTATACCCATAACAGAAAAAAAGTTCAGCATACAAAACTGGTCTATAGCCATAACAGAACAGAAGTTTGGCACATATAGACTGGTTAAAAATTGCAGAATCCGGTATAAGATTTGTCACTCCCCCCACCCCAACAAAATATGTGTTCTCTTCACTACTTATCTAAACTACACCACTTACACAAAATTGCATAAATTAGTATGATTCCGGCTCAGGCTTTTTGAATGTCTGTATTTACCCTTGGTGCATGCCAAGGCTTGCACAGCTATCTCTAGATATGTAACAAGGCACTGTAACCACTCTACCACCACATACTTCCAGAGGGACTGGTACCAAATTGCACTTCAGGGGGAGATTGGGTCATGTTAAATTATTAAGGCAGAACAGTAAAATGTTTCTATCAAAACACTGAAGAAACATATGTTTGTAGATATTTTGTCATTGCTTTTCAGCGAAGAAATCCTCCTAGAAATTTCCTTTCATTTAAGGTTCTCTGTATTTCTTTCCCTCCCTTCTTGTCCTTTTCCCTTGGAAGGGAAAAATTAAAACCAATTTTCAATTTTAAAATAACCAAAATATCAAATGGTTCAATTAAGTTATTTTGTACAAAAAAGTGTAGAAAATACACAGAATTTGTGATCAGTCACAGAAAAGGTAAGTGGTTTACAGTGTCAAGGTGGCACAACAGTCTGCAACATCCCTTGTTATATAGTGCATCTTTCAGTGTTAATTCTTTTGGCACACAACTGCACATTCTTAGTCTTTCCACCTTTTGCAACTTTAAAAACAAATATCATTAGCCATGAAGTAAAGCCACAGCTTCTGAAATCAAATGACTATGTGACAGTGCCATCTCTCTCCCTTTTCTTTAAGGGAAATTCTTGTCTTTGTGATTGCAGAGAAACACCTCAGAAATCTCAAACCACAAATGTTCAAAATGTAATAAATAATTTTTAAGTCATTTTTAAAAGTAATATTTTTTTAATCTAATTTAATAATATGGTCATTTGAATCAGGTTTTTGAACACATGAGACTGGCAATGTTTTTGTATTAAAACAAACAATTTAGGTACACCTAAATGAACCTAAACTTTTATGCATTTATCTGGATCCTCCTCCCCCCTCCCCCCCCGTCCTCCAGGTTGAGTTAGAAACCACTGGTAGATCTTTAGAAACGTACCATAACTGTACCACCTAGGTTATTTGTACTATCTCCTTTCTACTAACCAAGCTAAATAACCATTTCTTCTTTCACCATATATTCTTGCAAATCCTGCAGGCATGAGAGATGGTGGCGTGAAACAGCTAAAACACTGACACTGGTTGTCTGAAATCTTATGATACTTGAGACTGGTATTTCCTAGTCTATTTCCAAAAATGATTTGGTGCAAGACTCCAGTAATCTCATAGGGTGCGTCCACACATGCAAGCACATATGCTTATAGAAGCTCAAATAGAAGTGGTACAAATTTGACCCAGAGCTATTTGCCTTAGTGCACATGGTCAAATTGTGCCACTTGGGGCAAAATAACCGTGCCTGGCTCCTCCAGGATCTGCAGCAAGGGGGAGCTAGAACTCAGGGCTAGCACCTGTGCTGTGCCCAGTAGTATAAGAAGCCACCATGGCAAGTAGCTCAGGGCTAGTCACTCTCAGGAATTTCTGGGGCCTAGCCAGTTGGTACCTGGGGACACTACCCCTTGTGCCAGCTGGACTACTGAAGCAGTCTTGAGAGTTCCCTACACCCTTTAGCCACTGTCTGGCAGTGGGAGCTGCTGCCTGAATGTGACATGCTGCCCACCTGCCAGACCTGGATGGGAACTGCACAGCCAGTAGAGGCATCTTCCCCCTGGGCCAGCTGCCAGTGAGCTATGGCTGCAGAGTTGGCCTCTGTTCTGCACTACTGTCATTTCTGCCCCCTGCCTGGCCATCTGGGCAGCTATCGCCCAGAAGATGTTCCAGGTGTGGTGGCCTACTTTGAACTGTCAAAGCATGTCCTCCTGGCACCATTTGGCCAGGAGGTCAGCCACCTGCAGCTGTGTCCAAGGTGCCAGGTCTGAGCACCCAGAGTCCTGTTGCTGGTCTCCCTAGCAGGAATTCTGGTGTTCCCTATTGGAAAACTGAAAAATCCCCAATAAAAAAAATTCCAAAGTCACTCTGTAAAATACTGCAAAATCCATGTTCCTCCACAATTAAAATAAAAGACCACTAAAAAGAGAGAGAGAGACTATCCAACTGATCTCTGTCTCTATGCTTTATTGATATATCTACAGTGTTAAAGCATGTCTCTTATCATAATAATAAAGTGAATAAAGTTTTGGTTTTTTTAAAACTATGGGGATACTGGGGTGGGGTGGGGCAGGGATTGGGACCCTTGCGGGGGCAGGTGGGGGAAGGGGCTGGGCAGGGAATTGATTGGGGCCTGCGTGGGGGCAGGCGGAGGGTTGGACCAGGCAGGGCAGGGGTTGCAGGGGCTGAGGGAGTGGGTGAGGCCAGCTGGAGTCCCACCATGGTCCCCTCTTCCAGCCTCTCTGACCCCTTATTTACTGGCACTGGAGCCCTGGTGCTTCAGCATGCTGCCTGGCAGGTTGTGTATTTCAGCACCAGGGTGAGGGGCCCAAACACAGAGATGTTCTGGCAGCCAAAGTATCTCCATGGACAACCCCACCTCTGGTTGCCCCAGACTGTGCCCTGCCCTGCTTTTTTAAACTCTGAGGTTTTTTGACCCCTGGATATTCAGGGCTCTAATTTTCTCCCCACACTGGAAGTTTGCACTGTGGGGAACATTTTTTTGTTCCTGCACATGCCTCTTAAAGGGGTTTGAGACGGGGCAAGAGGCACGTGCATGCTCATCTGGATGCACCCACAGTGTGGAAACTGATGACTGTTTCACATTTGTCTCCAATTTTCTCATTCCAAAAAAAGTGTGCATAACTGAAACTCTTTGGTATAATAACTTACACAATATGCTGCTCACTTTAGCACACCAAAGTGAAATCCCAATAGCCTTATACTGGCAATTTTTTCTATATTAAGGAGATTAGTAGAATACGGATACATCAAATAGCTTGGATTTTCCTCCCATTAATATTAGCATTTCCTCAGAGGATTCCTTTCTTGAACATAGTGAAGATCTGTCTTCTCCTTTATCAGTTATATCTCTTGATTTATAAGATGCAGTAAAAATTGGTCCCCAAGGATCAAACTCTTTCTATGTAAGCAGATATTAAAATTAAATAAAAATACCACATTCATAATTTTACTATTCTACTATCATTCCCTTTCCACTACTACGATGGGCTGGAATTTTCTTTTTTATTTAAAATATATATAGGAATAAATTTATAATTTACAAGAATGAAATGAATGGCCATGTCTACGTGAATAAATTATATAATTTACAAGAATTATTAGCAGTGGCCATGCCTACATGTTACTGTGCAGTCATTTAGTACTTGCATACCCAAGTACTAAATGACTGCACAATAACCGGTGTTATTGCACAGTAGCATCCATGTACAGCTTCATGGTGATGTGTTATGCACAGTAGCTCATTACTAGTATGTCGTAGGATCATGTCATTGTTTGTGCCCCGCAATGCTGCTGTGCAGCATCAACAAGCTACTATGCAGTACATATCTGATGTAGACACGGCTAATGCTTAGAAGCTATAAAAGTGGGTGCTGGATCTGTGGTTACTTTTAATTTCCATGTGAAAGGACTATAAGATTTTCAAATTGTCACATACATGGGACAGGAAGTAGGAGATAAGAACCAATCTGTTAAACCAATACTCCTCTCACATCTTTATTATGTTATGACAGGCAAATTTAAAGCTGAATTCTCTTCCCACCTAAAGTAGCTTCACTAGTTAACCCTGATTTACATCACTGTAAATTGCAGGGAAAATACGATTTTAATCTTTGGCAAAATTGTGCAAATGAAACCAATTTAAATTCTCTAGGTTGAAAGAAGTTGGGGTAGGGTAGCACCTTGGAGACTAATTGGTTAAGAGAGACATAAGTTTACATAAATGACAGTCTGCAGGCTGATTTGGCAATTTAGGGAACAGTATTCCTTGATCAGTGCAGTGTGCTTGATGACATCACTATTGAGCAAAGTTAATTGACCTTGTAAACGTGATTTCAGTTGCAATATATCCAGATAATGCCTGCTCAAAGTAGTCAGAATAATGAACCTGGAATATGCTACATTGGAGGCAAAGATTATTATGGGTGATATCTTTTATTAGACCAACTGCATAGTTGGGCTAAACTTAGACAAGCTTTCAAATATAATGTGCTCTTCTTTAGGTCTTAGATTCAAATACATTCATTTTATAATATATTTGTGGGAGAGCATGAAGGAAGAACTTCTAGGCAGTTTATTAAATCACACAAAAATTTAAATTAGTTCTGTGAGACAGTAGCGGCTATGTGAAACCACTAAACTAGGTTTTGTAAATATATATGTGATAAGACTAAGATTTGCTGCTGTTGCCATACTTGTTTCCGTTTATAGTATATCAATCCACAGATGGACTAATCTGAAAAAAACCTATTTGTGGCAGAAATGATAGCTTGATTATGGTATTAATGAGTGAAACAGTTTTGCCTCTGCAATGTATACTTGATTCAGCATGACAAGTGACAACTCTTAGCCAAACATTAGCAACAGTGAGAGAACAGAAATCTGCATAATTAAAAATGCATGAAGGTAGATTAAAAATGGCACCAACTAGACATGTTAGCAATTAATGGTGAGGCAATGATGTTGGGCAGAGTATGATATAGGATTACTTTCCAGATGTGTTTGCATCACACCTGAAAAGGTTGAGCATGACCTGTTTGGATGGATGGCTGACAAAAAGAGCCTGCACATCTCCAAGCCTAAAAAAAGTCTTAATACTACAGCATGGGTGACTGGTTCCTCCTGAGTCAGGGGGATTACTTGCTTCCACAGCAGCCAGTCAGAGACCAGGAGGGGTAGGTGTCCCCCCACAGCCAATCATGCTGATGGGGTGGGGTGCCCCCATGGCTGATCGTGCTGACCCGGAAATGTTGCACTGACAAGGAAGTACCAGCGGTGCAGCACTTCTGGATCAGCACGATCTGCCACAGGGGGACCACAGGGATTGCTTCTTCTGGTACTTCCACTTTCTGGCCGGAACTCTCAGGGAGGGCCCCAGCACTCTCTCCTGCCCTCCTTACCCATTGCCTAAGTGTGGAATGCTGGCTGGCAGGGGATGTACCAGTGATCTCAGGGGTGCACGTGCACCCCTATGCACTCCCTACATGCCACCACTGTATACTAGAGAAATTAAATTAGAAATTAAATTTAGAAATGCCATGGTATCATAGACACAGGGCACATCAACATGCTATGCTTTACTCAAGATTAGAGTTAATTACTGCACAGTAAGTGTCACTGTCTACACGTTCACATGCCTACTGCACAGTAATTTGCTTTAATCATGAGTAAATTTTCAACTGCAAATGCAAATACCAAATTTACCAGAGATTACTTACACCACAGTAGTGTACATATAGACCACTGGGAGAGGAGAACCTTCCAGCCTGGGCTTCACAACCATGGGGCTCAGTCTGGGTGACAAGGATTTCCCAGCCCCAATCCCCGCGATTGAGGAGCAGGTGCTAGGATTTCCATGCCCCAGGGGCAGAGAACAGTTGTCTCCTGGCCCCTGGGCTAGCACCCAGGGGAAGTCTAGAGCTTCTTTTGGCTGCTACAGGGGCCCAGTGCAGGGCCGCAGGGAGCAGGAGCAATCTGGTGCTAGAAGCAGCAAATCTGCTCCGTTGTTCCCACACATATGGATGTGTGCCTGGGAGAGTTTCCTCTAGATTAGTTTACAGTAAACTACTCCTGGATTATTTACAGTTAGATGTGTCCACAGAGCTAGGTCAGAAATTGTCACCACTATCCATAATGTTCCTCTGAGCTTTCAGAAGTGAAATAAAATAAAATAAAATAAAATAAAATAAAACTAATGGTTTCCTATTCTGGAAACAAAGGGGAGATGCTGTTGAAGTTCTAAATTCAAAGATCATTAAAAGGCAAACATCCTCATTTCTTATTTTTGTCTGTTTACAAAAATGACAATAGCAAATATCAGTTCACAGGTGGAGATAAATGAGACAAAGCATTTACGAACTGAAACAAGGAATGTAAGCTTCCTGAAAAATAGCACATCTATACCAGTATAAGCATACAGATCACATAACTTGTGTGAATTTAGCAGCGTATCTATAGCTTTTAAAGCATCTAATAACTGACCAAACAATCAGAAATATATCATCATTTTAAAATATTTTAAAGTATCTCATTTCTCTGTAGTATATCTTCAACTTTAACTGCCAAGCATACTTTCTGTGGACAGGTAATCTTAACAGTTAAAGTCTTAGCTTTATGATCCTAAGAACAACTGACTAGAGCTTATCACTAAAATTGCTCAGTGATGATTTCAAGTTATATTGTAGGCCTGTCAGTTTTACAATATCTATGATACCAGAAATATTATCAGGAATATTCATTGTTTTCCTATATGAGGGGCAAATTTGCCTATGTAACAGCATAGGGAAAAATCTCACATTTTGGGGTCCATCATTTAGCCAGGTTTGTGGCCCAGACAGCCTTGTGTAATATAGAGAATGTCTGGATTATCAATGCAGATTTTGAATGTTGGTAAATTCCTTCAATAATTTATAACTGTTAAAATTTCATATCTTAAGGACATTTGTTTTTAAATCCATTTATCAGAACTGTGTTTTTCTATTTTTACTTATCCCAAACATTTCAAGTGACATAAAAACTTGTTTACAACATAGCAGTATGATTTCTGAATTAGAATTTCAGATACTATTTTCAGGTTACTTTCATAACTAAATTTGTTTCCATACCATTTGGGAATGTCAAGGAAAGAACTGGGAGAAATAATTCATGTTTCTTAAACATGTTTGAAATTCATTTTTTAATTATGAATTATGAATTAATTATTCATAATGTTTTTATGCATTTTTCCAATGGTCATTCATGAAAACAGATTCTACACTTTACATAAATGTTGAGGAATAACTATTATCGCTGGAGAACCCAGCTTCTGGTTGTTTCAGGGCAGGCTCGGGGCATGCCCCGCACTGCTTTTTTCAGCTTTTTTTTTTTTTTTATCTGGATTTCCATGTATCAACTTTAGAGCCCACCCTGCAAATATGCAGCACAGGGAACATTTTTCCATTCCCAGAATGCTCTTGTGACATCTCAAACGGCTTTGAGGTGCCACAACAGGCATGTGTGCATTCATCTGGATGCACCCAGTGAATCTAAGGCCCCTTATTCACTATCTTTTGTCAAATACCAACAAAAGCCCTTGGGCTTTTCCTACCTTAATTTTGTGATCAACACATCTGACTTCTATAATTATACAATAAACTATCAAAAAAAAATTGCAGTTTTACTCTTAAGTAAATTCTGTTTCCATAACTTCCTTTCTTGATTGAGTTTCAGGTGGAATCTCTAATGATAAGAACTTGGAATTGATATACATGGCTGACCTGCAAAACCTTATCATGAGATTTATAAAATACATAATTCTGAAGGCCATCAGCAGTTGGTCTTCTCTTGGTCTTTCATAACCAGAAAGATATGAAGGTAGCAAAATGGTTTTAGCTTCCTAGATTAATGACATGTTTTGAATGTATCCATATTAAATATCTATGCAGGGTTTCAAGTCTTTGAACAATCTTTTGGCCACCTGTTTTTTGCTTCTGGAAAAGTTAAGAATAGTTATCCCTGCAAATATCCAGTTCAGGGAATATTTTTTGTTCCCAGTGTGCCTCTTGCAGAGTCTCAAACTGCTTTGAGAAGTGGCAAGAGGTGTGTGCAGGCTCATCTTGAGGCAACCATTGGGTGCAAATAAGTATTCGTGGGACCTGGCTTAAGGTTAGGCAGCTTACTTCAAGCCACCTGACCTAAACCAAGAGCTGTGAGTGCACATGTTTGCGGCTGCTGTAAGCACTGTGGGAAGTCTTAGGCAAGTAACCCGAGGTGGGTTGTTACAGGTGAGAGTCATAACAACAGAGCCCCATGGCTGTGGCAAGTGGCTGGGCTTTCCCAGCCCTCTGAGGTGACCTAACTTAGATTGGGTGCACTGTTTTTAGGTCAATTTAAGCTCTGTGAATGCTTGTACACCAGACCATTGAAATGGACCTTGGTAAGGTCAAACTAAATGTTACATTTGTATGTACGCATGGAATGCACCAGTAAATCACCATGTCATAGACTGAGCTCATTTCGATGTCAATCCAGTTCCTAATATTTATCATTATATAATAAATCTCAACAGGTAACTGTTTCACAGGGAAATGAGGAAAATTCAAGCAAGCCTTCAGTAAGAGAAATATGAGAAAACATTTAAAATGATAATTTCTCACAAGAAGGCTGACATTCTTTAGAAAGTTGGGGATGGAACAGGTTTATTTCGCAAATTCTAGTCAGGCTTATTCCATAGGATTTCTGCTAGAAGAATGTCTGTAAAGAATAGGGCATGCATGTACATTTTCTTGGAGGGTCCTGAAACAGATCATGCTTCCCCGAAGGTGATGTCCAAAGGTCTGGCTCAGAATAGGAGAGCTACATCTACCAAGGAATATGCTGATTCAATTACCTTTTGGGCAGTTTGGGATAATATTGCACTTACAGAGCTGTATCTAGAATGTAACATCAACCTTATTTGTCCAAACTTCCATGGGATGACAGATATGATACTGTTCCTTTTTCATCCCTGGGGTTATGTGCTACCTGCTTTGGGATCATATTAATAAAATATGAAAATCAGGAATTATTTGTGCTATGGATCTACAAATAATGCTGTATTACATTTTGTCTCTGAATATATAATGTACACATATGTGATACATATAACAAGCAATTACATGGTACAAGATGCAGCTTAGTCAGTGTACGCAATATTTATTTTTTTAATTTAAAGTTGTCAGGCTAGATTCTCAACTGACATCAATCAATGTAGATCCATTGCTATCAATGGAGCTACCCAATTTATAACAGCTGAACATTTAGCTTTGCATTTATACTCTAAATTACTAACATTAAGCAATAGACAGTTAAATTTAATTGTCAAGACCTGGCATTTCTGGTTTGGACAGATTAGCCCCAAAGTGTAAACATTTATATCCTAAAACTGTAAGCATTTAAATAGTCTGAACTGGGCTTTCAATTTAAATGTTCTTTTGAGATTAATGAGGGAATGTTATGCTTCCTTTCTTAGTGCAGTCATTCCAAAGTAGCAGAAGTAGCAGGGTTGTCCATTTTCACATGACTGAAAAACCAAGATTTTTGGTGTGACAAAATAAGCATATATTACTTCACATAAAATAAACCAGTATCTGGTGGAAGAAAAAGAACAAACCCTAGCAATGATAAACCACCTTGCCTAATGCATTATGTTGGGCGCTTGCCCATGTTATATCTGTCTTGTTACCATGTTACACTTTTCCTGTGTCCACGTGACAAAAATTGCCATTAAGCTAGCTAAATCACATCTGTGTATCCACGTTATCAGCTGATTTTATTGTTTTAGGGGGGTTTTGTAGTAATTTAAAACACTTCCGACATGTTTTATTGTTAGTTCCTAAATTTCCTCCATGAGAGTTATTTGTATATTTTTAAATTTGTAACGTGGATCTGACTTATGCTCGAAAATATGATTTTTTCCCCTGCTTTGCAACTATTGCACCATCATGTGCTGCTTGGGTTCACTTGTAAATCCACAAAAATCCATGGAAGTTCATGTAATTTCTCCTGCACAGATTAACCTGGATGCCAGGTGCTAATCTTGCAAATATTTACTGATTATTTTATTACTTATTTTACATTAATGAAAAATGAGATTTCCAAACAAATATGTTCTGCCATTTCACACACACCTTACTTCTGGCTGTCCTTATTAGCTTTACTGCAGTCCACCCAGACCCCCCACCCAGACCCTAAACTTTTTTTCCCTCGTGTTCCCCCCAACAGTGTCCCCTACCCACACACACTGTGCTGCCTGCTGCTTATTACAGGAAGCCAGCTGGCCAAGCCAGCCTCAGCCTCTTTCCACCTGAACCCCAAACTTTTTTTCCCTTGCTTGCTTCTGCCTAAAATTGGGTGGCACCCCTGCCCCCATGTTGCCTCCCAGCAGTGCTATTATCCTCCACTCGCCCCATACGTGCTGCCTGCCACTTATGACAGTGAGCTGGCCAGCTGGCCAGCCAGCCTCAGCCGCATGCCTCCTGGACCCCAAACTTTTTTCCCCATGCTTCTGCCTGGAGTTGGGGGCAGGGGGGTTCCCATGTTCCCTGCAACAGTGCTGCTATCCCTCACCACCCCTGCTCTATTGCCATATATTACAATGAGCCAGCCAGCCAGCCAGCCTCAGCCACATTCCACCTGGGCCCCAAACTTGTTTTCTGCTAACCCCCCGCTGGCCAGCCAGCCTCAGTCACTGCTATTTAATTCTGCTGACCCTCCCACACTATTTTCCTGCTCCTCTTCCACCCCTCTTTGCATTTTCCTCAGTTTCAGCAAGCACACAAATGGCCGTATTGTATTCAAAAATGTTAATAACCTAAGTTAATTTAAATATTAACAAACAAATACTTTAATTTAATTGCATAATTTAACTTTTAGAAAGAAAGAAAGACTTTGACTTTTAAGAGATGTTTATTCTGGGAAGGGTGACAAATGGTGGGCAGTAGAAATTATGTACAGTTCAGTCCGAGGATCTGGGCCTCGAGTACAAGGCCTGGGCTCATGGCTTGCAAGGCCTGCCTGCACACTTTAGACAAAAAACCCCCCCACAAAGAACAAGAGAAGTATTTTCATGTATCCAGTTCTTGCCAGGGGGGACACCCAGAGGGGTCTCAAGACATCAGGTGTCAGCCCGCCTGGACAAAGCCCAAGGTCCCAGCTTGCTGGGTGTGCCTCTGCACATTGAGGAGCTGGTGGTGTCACAGGGCAAGGAGCAGGCATCCCGCCTCGACTCGGCACAGTGCCCCGTCGACGGCCCAGCGTTCTTCAAAGGTGGACACCATCCGTCAGAGAACCACATGCTTGAATTCAAGAGGGAGGCAGGCTCGCACCAGCAGGCAGGAAAGCTGTAGGGTGTCGTGCATCCCAGTCCTGGTGAGCCAGTTTCGCTGGCTCTTCATGGTGACCACCAGGAAGTTGGCCAGGCTGACTGCAGCCCGCTCAGTCGCCTGGTACGGGAAGGAGTGGATGTAGGTTTCCTTGGAGAAGTCCTGGCCCAGTGCCCGAAGCAGCGCCCCAGGGGCGGCAAGGAGTGGCCGCAGCCAGGGGCAATCAAGGAAGGCATGGAAAACATCTTCTTTCAGCACCCCTGGGTAGAAGGGGCAGACTGCCAAGGCCATCACGTCCAGGTGGCACATGAAGGAGCCAGTGGCCAGGATGCCATGAATCAATCTCCACTGGAGGTTGCCAGTCTTGTTGGCGGTGGGCGCCTTGTACAGTGTGCACCACGCGGTCCCAGGCCATGCCAGACAGGCAGGGGGCTGCTGACCATCACACAGTGTTGGGGTGGCCAGCCAGCACCTGGGCATGCTGGGGGTACACCACCCATGTGTAGAGTCCCTTCTGGGGCAGTGTGCCAAAGGAGCAGCCCATATTGCTTTGGGGGGGCACAGGGAGCCTAAGCAGTGTGTTGGGCTGGTCAGCCAGCTCACTTGTCACCACTGGGATGACCAGCAGAGATGGGAAGGCATCATCCACAGCATCCATGGTGGGGAGGCCCTGGTGAGCCTGGAGGTAGCCTTCCAGAATCGTTGCTGCTTCCATCAGGAAGGCAGCCCTAACAGCCCGCAGAAGCCAGCCCTTGGTGCAGACAGAGCGCAATGCCAGCTGGGCAGCCAGGGCTTCAGCTGACAGCCAGCCCAACTGAGCAGGGTCCAGGAGGTGCCCCCAGTGGGTGGTGTGCACCTCAATGAGAGCAGCCATGAGGCTGGTGGAGGCCAGACTCGGCACGACATGCTGCATGACCAGGCTGTGGACCAGTGGCTCCTGAAGCAGTTGCGGGAAAAAATGGTATTTAACAATTCTTTCCATTATATACATACATAAGTAATAAATATGTATGCTCATTGATACCAGTCCTCCTCTGTCTGTATTGCTGCTTCTCTGCTGTCAGGCCTTCGAAAGAGCTGTCAGGGGGTATGACACTGAGCAGTTACCCCATTCCAAAAATTCAAATCCAAATTGCTGTCTTTTTGCAAGCTATTCTACCATCTGCCAACTTACCAGTGTCCTAGACTTTCCTTTCTCCCCAATGCACAGATGTCTGCAGCATTCCCACTGGCATTCCTACTGGTCCCATGTTGGGAAGGTGGTTGTGCCACAGCATGTACACAGTAGTGTGCACTACAATTCGGGAGGTGGGGATGAGGCAAGGTTTATCCATATTATCCATAGAGTGAGTAGGGAAGTACCCCAAGTGGCTGCCTATGCCCGATGAGAAGGTTGGCCTATTCGGCAGTGCAAAGGGATCTTGCAGCTATCAGTCTGCCTGCTCTGTCCCATGCCTAATTTATGCTACATTACCTAGGGTGTTTCCCTGAATGCCTTTGTAAAGGCCTAATGGCTGGTGATCTAGTTGATAAGTGCCCTCAGCCCCAAGACACTAGCCTTGGTCTTGCTGGCCCCAAGTTGGCTGTCACCAGCTTTGGGATTCATACAATCAGGTACCTTCCTGTATCACCCCACCCAGCATCACAAAAAAAATTTCACCCAGCCTTTTGTATAGAAAATAAAATACAGAACAGTTTTCCAAATCCTTTGCAATACTTTATTTCTATCAGGAATTTCAAAAACAAATTCCTAAAAGTAGGTAGAGAGAAAAGAGATGTAGATTTTGAATCTAACCTGGGTCATACAGACCCCACACGGCCCGCAGTACATTGAACTACAATCAGCTTTGTGAATACTGGGTTGGCAGTACATGAGGGAAAGAGAAGCACACCAATCTTGGCGGGGCAGGGGGGCGGGAGGAGGGTCATAGAAAACTCTAGTCAGGAGAACCTGCTCGCCCACAAGATGCCATGCTCCTACACTCTCCCCAGGTCACATCAGCATCCCCTTCCTCCTCCTCCTCATCATCATCCCTGAAGTGCCTTGGGGATCTCCTCTTGCATGTACAGGAGGCCTGACTCTACTTTGCCAGATTGGAGAGGTTTTTTGGGTGGGCTACTCTCAATGCTGCTCCCAGTACACCCGCATTCATGAAACTCTGTTACAAACTCCTGTCTGAACCTTTGATTCCCACTCAAAATTAGATCAACCATCTGATTTAATCCATGAAAACATTGTACCTTGTCATTACTAGTGCATTTCATAACCTCTAAATTGACTTGTTCACTATGCCTAAACACATCAAACACATCTTTCAGTTTGGATGTCATTTCTGCACTGGACATATCCATGCTTTCAGATACATCTGTCAGTAGATGAAGAATACTTTCCTTAGCTTCTCGTTGATTTTGTTGATAATTACATTGACGCTGAGCATTAACAGCTGCTCTTGAAGATGAAGGATCACCTGTCCACAGACAAAAAAAAAGCTCTCATCAGTTCTTGAACATTTGTAAAGAACAGTGAGTCATTCTTAAATTATTTTAACAGGACTGCCCCTTCAGAAATTACCACTGACAGCTTGTACCCCCAAAATATATGCCCCAGGACCACAGAATGCACCTTGCTTCACAGGGTGCACTTTGAAGCAAGATCTGCACTCCCCCCCCGCTGAACACCTGCCCCACACCAAAAATCAGCTACCTTCACAGGTGGCTGCAGCAGCCAGCCCCTGCTCAGTGGTCCTGCCAGGGGTGAGAGCCTGGAGCTCTGCTCCCCCTAGAAGCAGCTACAGCCCAACAGGAATGTGCAGAGTGCCTGGGTGCAGCACAGTGTCCTCCCTCTGCTCCCCCCCACCCTGAATTTATGAGTGTAAATCTGTAAAACAAAAAATCCAGAAGACTACTAATACCAGTACTGTTACTTATAAGTCACCTTTCATGAGGATAGTGGAGTCTCCGTGTCAGGACTCTGCTGTTGCCTCCCTGATGCAGTACTCCCTTTGGAACCAAATGAGTCCTGTGACAGAAGGACAGATGAGTTGGAGTCCTCTTCTTCATCATGAACAGGAGAGTTATTTCTTTCAAGCATCTGTTGAGCATCCTGGGTTCTAGTACCAAAATGGGTACTAATGAACTAGGGTTCATTAGAATAGGGGGGAGCTTATTTCTGGCTGCATGCTGAAGAGGTCCCTGGAGCAGTCCCAAGTGAGGTCACTGGTCTGTGACTGATTCTGCTCTTGAGGAGAAGGCTGATTCATGGAACTTGCAAAGTAGCTGTGGCTTGACAAGTACCTTGGTACTGGGGAGTTTCTGGTTCCTCATGATGCATACCTCTTGTCCCAAACTCTGTCACACAAGCCTCTGAAGCATCTCTTTTAAGGATGATAGGTTGTCATAAAATGGAATCGTTCTATGTGAGGCACCGGACCGAGAATTATTGTCCTTTACATGATGCAAGGCACACTTTAAAGCCTTCATCTTACTGTGACACTGTTTTCAGTTGTATTTGATGTCAAGTTGCTCTAATTGTTCTGAAATTGGGATGAAAACAAGTTAATTGCTATGGCTCACTTCACACCAAATGTCAATCAGTGCCTCAGCTTCTACATAAGTCCAGGTTGGTCCCCATCCTTGTGAAGGATTCATCACGTCTTCCAAATTTTGACTGTTCTTGCTCCCCTCCATGGCCAACAAAATGTAAAGCAGAAGAGATGATACACACTACAGTCTGTGCTTGCTGTTAGGACCTGTTCTGGGGTATGTTAACCTTTTATGAAGAGAGGCATAAAAGAAGTGTGATTTGTCCAATCTTCAGACATTTGAGGCAATTCTTCACTTTTGATAGTCTAGCCATGACATTCAGAAGCATATTCACTGCTATTGTGCTGGAAATTCTTGAAAATGTGGACCAAAACAAATCCTTTCTTAGCATTTTCCACAAGGGTGATTGGGGCTTACTCTTACAGGGCAATTGGGGGGAGGAGGAAAGGGGGTGGTGGTCCAGAAAATCTCTCTCATGTATGCGACATGTATGGTTACCATTTTTAGTATATAGTAACATCTCCGCTCTTTTCAAGAAATACAGGCAACCTTCAGTTGCAGGGACCACATGGTTTCAATAGCTATTGATGAGTAAATAACAGGAATGGTTTCATGCTAATCTAGGAGAGTGTCTTTTTGCAGACGTTTGAGACAAAAGTCACTCCACAGCCCAAAAGCTTGCTAAAGACAATGTCTTCTTTGAATACTGAGGGGCTAAGGCAAAAGCAGAGGTTAATCTTGAAGGCTGTTGAACATTCACATTGCAGACGTATGGTTCTACTGATGGGATTCAGTAACTTGATATACCTCTGGTCTGATATTTTAAAATTTATGAAGAGCCAACTTTGCAGGTTTGCCATGAGGACGATGCTGTTATTTGAAGTGGGGAAGCTGCTTTCATGTTGCAACAAACAGAAAGCATGGCTGTCAAAGACTATAGCTGCTTCCTGGCCATACATTCAGGACAAGCCTCATGAGATATAGGCACACAAAAGCAGCTCGGACTGGTGGGAAAGGATAGTCACATCAACATGGAATGATGACCAGTGGCTGGAAACATTCAGAATGAGCAAAGAAACATTCTTCCACATCGTCAGTTTGCTGAACCCACACATCCAATGTCAGAGGACTGTCATGCAGAAGCCCATCAGCCCAGAGAAATGTGTTGCCATGGCCATCGTGAAACTGGCCACTCCAACAAGCCTGTGCCATGTAACGAATCAGTTAGGTGTGGCTCCCTGCACCACTGGAAGGGCCATCAGTGAGGATTGCCAACTACTACAGGTCCTGGAAGCAAACAAATTCATATGCCTAAGTAACCCCCTTAAGGTGGTGGAAGGAGTGGAGAGGCAATGCTTTGAGCACACTTGGGGGTAGCCTGAAGGGTACCCCACACCCAGTACCCTATGAAAACAGCATGCCACCTGAAGAGTGCCCTCCCTTCACTCAGCCTTGGGAGACACGTGTGTACACTTGGGCATCCCTGTGGGGCTTTGCACGGAAAGGTTAGGGGCCAAAAAAACCTGCCCAAGCGCCTCATGCTTGTGTACACTTGGGGTAAGCTCTGCATAGAAAGATTTGGTGCCTCAGCCCCCTGAGTGTCCTGTTCGACTTGCACCCAGGAAAAGAATGGCAGAAGTGCTGCAACTGGGCATTTTTTGTTCTAAAGCTCCACCTGACAGTAAGGTAAAACTGAAAGGGCATGAGGGTAAAATTGTTCTGACATGCTTTTTACTAGTCATAGCATAATAAGCCCTTACATGGTGAATCATGTCCATGTTTTTTATTTAGCTGTCTTAAACTAAGAAAGAAAAATTAAACCAGGAACATTTTTAGCGACTAAATGCTGAGTACATGTACAAGAGCCCCAATAATGCAGCTCTTTACCCACCAAGAAGTTTACTGTAAAAGTAGAATGAAATCTGGAAGATGTTTTTGCGCTACCACCCTCACCACTGTAAATCCTATTTGTACCATAAGAAGGATATTAAAAAAATAATGCTTACATCTGAATGTATAGCATGAGTGTAGGTGGCATAATGTAATTTCTCCATCTTTAGTTTAGCTCAGGCTGAACTTAATCCTCTGTTGCAAAAATGTGACATGCGCTTCTCTAGGTGCTCAAGAAGACATTTATACATCTCAATGAAAAGAGGACACTTATCAGAGTACAAACAGCAAGGTGCTGGGATTACATTTATTGCTGCATTACAGGGAAGTACCACTGAATGCCCAATATCACTTTCTCTAGATCTTAGGATTTCCTTGGAGATTTTATTTCAAGGTGCTTGCACCTACTTGCCTCAAAAAATCTGACAAAGTGACAGTGATTGTTTAGATGGATTATATGGATAAATTGAATGAATCTATTAAGGGAATAAGAATATAACCTCAAAACTCTTTCACTGGGATGAAATAAATTTATAAGAATAGAGAGAAAATGTCACCCCCAATGCAATATTTTAAACATTACACAGTCAGTCACTCTTAAAATAGCTGCCACTGAAAGTAATAGATTTTATTTGCTTTTAAACTGTTGTGCAGGACAGGAATCAATAATGCTACTCTCTATTAAATGAAGACTGTTTTTACTTTCTGGTATTTTTCTCAGCATTGTCCATAATTTTCTCACTTTTTTTTTTACTTCACAGGCTTCAGTAATTGACTGCCAAAACCACAGCATTTAGGAAAGTTTTTCACACTTGGCATCAAGAGACCCAGAGTTCTTAAGCTCATTTCATTTGTGGCTCTTGAAAGCTTGCAGTCAAGTCATGTCTCTTCAGTATGAAGCTCCAAGGAATTGGACAGATAAAGCTCTAAAAGAAGAGGAAAGCTAAAAGAGAGTTAGCAAAAGCAAGAGGGACTAGACAAGCGTACAAGCAACACAGAAACAGCAGACAGTGTAAGCTTCAAAGACGACAACGAGGAATCTCGTGGTACACACAGAAATCAAAAGGAAAACAAAAGGTAACATTTTGGTGCTCACCTAACCTTCAAAAGCCAGCCTACAGAGGAACTAAAAAGAGGGCTTAAACCTATGCTTGCCTCTGAGATTTCATTTTATTTGAAAGGTGTAGATTGAGAGGAATAAGAATGTCTTTTCAGGACCTGGTCTCTACCTATCAATCAGGGTAAAAAAGGGGGCAGGCGGGGGTGGGGGGGCAACCCTCATGTTTATCATGCATTCCGTAAAATATGCAATTAGATTTTTTTCTTTAATGTTTCAATCAGCCTTCCCTGTCTGATGTGTCTATGCCACTGTCAGACACTCAGCTCTCTTCAATACAAAGTGGCCTCTGGACACCTATCCTTTTCTCACACTATGCTCAAGATACCTGTCCTTTGGAAAGTTTAGCCTTTGTGCATATTAACTGCCTTTCTGTTCTGGAAAATTAAACCTGTTCCTGTCATAACCCAACTATATTTTGACTTATTTATGGGATGTCATTGTCACACCAAGTTGTGGGCAGCAAGGTCTGGGGCCACACGGAAATCAAAGCTCTCACCAGGACTCGGATGAATACGTTGAATCTGAGTTTGAACTGGTTCCAGAAGCCAGGAGGTCAATCCAAAAGCCAAGTTCTGGGACAACCCAAGTCACAGACATCAAACACAAAGTGAAGCCATGGAGCAAGCCAGAGGGAGCAGAAAAGCAATATTGGGTCAAGTTTCGCTGTTGCCTGGACACTTCCTGTTACAAGGTCAGGGGTTTATATACAGGAAAATGGAAGGCAAGTGGGTGACTCCAATGAGAGGGAATGGGCCTAGGGTTAGGTCCTAGTGGAGGCTTCACACAAGCTTTCACCAGCCTAGGTGCTTAACTGTGGGGTGGCAAGCTGATATGAGTAGCTATGCTGTCAGCTCAAGGCTCCAGGTTTGAGGCTATGGCTATGAGTCATTCATGTCCTCTTGTCTTTGTTTTACTGGTATGGCATGTGTAGTCTCTATGTGTAGGTATCATCAAACTGTATTTAGCTTTACTGTTATTATGTCTACATGAATTGTGATATTTGACATACATATAAATTTGATATGTTTTTACATTTTAGCTGAGGCTGTTTAGCATCACAGTCATTAACTTAAACATTTCCCACTTATTCACACTTGAGAATTAGCATCTGACATGAGATTGTTTATTCATCAAATAGACCCTGGCAGGCATGGTGTGAGACACTTGAGTCAATCCTTTCTGGCCAGTATGAAATTACATTTTAAACAAAGACTGTTGTAAGACACCTAAGAACAGGCTATTCAAGGAAGAATATTTCAAAATAGTGGGGGAAATTAAGTGAGAGTATTTTTAGGCTATTAGATTAGCAAATATGGGTGCATCAACACATGTGCTTTCCTGTGGAGTAGATTCATTATCTCTGCAGAAAAGCATCACTGTCTACATGTGCATTGCTATTAGGGTGCAGTAAACTATTTAACTCTGCTATAGGATAGTACTGTCAGGGCCAGTTCTGTCTTATGGAATAATACATTACTGCACTGAACTGCATGTGTGGGTGCATCTACACAAGATGCTTAGCTGCAGCCACCACTGGTAGAATCATTTGCTGCACAGTAAAAACACTTAATTGTGACAAAATTTTCTACCTGCAAATGCAGGTAGCAAATTTACAGATGATTAGTTATTGTTCAGTTACACACACGTAGATGTGACCTGGGAACAAGTTGGCTTCCAGGTCAGCCTTGCCACTAGGGAGCCAGCCTCAAACTAGCCCCAGGGCTCTGGGCTGGGAGCCTCTCCTGCCCCACACTGGGCTGCCTCTTTGGCAGTCCCTATCTCAGGCCTTCAAAAGTGTGCAGGCACTCAGAGCTCTAGGGAACACCAGCAGGAAAGCTGAGGCCACTCCAGACCCCTGTGTCCCATGGCAAGGCTGCGGGCTAGTTGCCATGCACCCCAACACTGGCTCTGCACTGCTGCACATCTGTCAGGCCTGTGCCGTCCAGGACTGCAGGCTGCTACAGGCTGCTCCAGCCAGGCCTGCTGGCCCCCAGGCCCAGCTGCAGGAAGCTTCTGGCTGCCAGGACCAGCTTCACCTGCCCTCAGCCCACCCCCAGCAGCCTGCCCTGAGCCTGAAGGTACGGTGGGGTATTGTCCATATCAAGCCCCTGTGCTGGGCACTGCAGGTACCTGTCCAGGCCTGACAGCACAGGGACAGCTGCACAGGGGCCCAGAGAGCTGTGGGCATGGAACCCACAGGGGTGTCTTCTTCATCTGTGGTTATGCCAACTCCCATGCCCACCACCCAGGGCCCCAACTGGTCCATGGATGAGACTGGTGAACTTGTGGCACTGTGGAGTGAGGCAGAGGTGTAGCAAAAGCTTGAACTGGGTGGGCAATCTAATGACAGCCAGTGCCTCCCACACCCAGTGTCCTTGCCTCCACTGGCAGGTACATGGCTCTCCTGGGGCTTTGGGCAGGGTGGGAGTGGAGCACGGCAGCCACCATGGGTGGTGCTCCCACTGCCAAGCATCCTCCTCGTGCTGTGCCTCCTCTGCTCAGGCCTCACGATATTATGCAACCCACAGGGTGCAATGATGACCTGAGAGAGGTTGTCCTTTATGAACACTGAACTCCAACTAGCTTCAAGCATCAAGGACAAAA
>NW_017728886.1:192461098-192496171 GCF_001723895.1 Crocodylus porosus
CATTCCAGGTGGAGCCAGAGCTGCTCCAGGAGGTCCCAAAAGGAGGCGTGGATCATGCAGAAGGCCTCCAGCCACTGCTCATTATCCCAGATGTACTGGACAACATGCCGCCACCAATCTTGGCTGGCCCGGAGGGCCTAGAGGCAGTGGGGCTGAAGGCCCAGGAGAATGATGGCAACTCTGGCAATGGTATCCTGAAGCCTATCAGCAGCATCCTTGCCAGGATCCGGCCAGGCGGATAGGGTGGAAGTGACAGATGCCTGGTGGTGGCCCGGAGATGGTGCACAGTGGGCAGGCAGGCAGTCACTGAATGTGAGGGAGCTGGAAGGGGCAAGATGGTCATGGGCTCTGCAGCAGTCAGCACAGTAGGCCAGAGCCAGTGTGGCAGCCAGTAGGAATGTGAGGCACTAGTCATCACTGCCAGAGGCAATGGCTGGAAAAGCCATGGTGCAGGGAGACACAGGTGGAGTAGAGAGCACTGCCATGTGCTGTCCCTGAGTTGGGCATGCTGCCAAGGAAGTGGTTAGCCAGAGAGCAGAGAGTAGGGCTGGCTTTTGAAGAGGGTTGCTGGTTGCTGGCATCTGGAACTGGAGCTTGGAGCTTCCCCTGGTGGCAGAGGGGAATTTACTCCTGAGTAAACTGGTGCCATATCAAATGCACTTTTGGATGTGCCCAGTGGGGGCATAAATTGCTCCTAGTCAGCCCAAGCAGTTAGGGGCCTGCCCCACCCCGGCTCAAATTGCTGCTGTTCCAGGCACATATGTCGATGCTGTGCCCAGGAGCAGCTGACTCTGGCTTGGACCACTCTGGAGTTTATGGTATTATGTTGCATTAATTGCACCTGTAGATGCACCCTGTATGTTTGAAAAGATGCAAATATTCTCCTATTCAGAATTAGATCACATAAAACTTCTGTTCTAGGAAACAAATATGCCTTTGTGGGGCAGGAAGCAAAATACATAGTATGAACTTCCCAAGAATCTATTGGATAACATGTAAATAGCCAGATAAGAAATCAAACATAAGATTTGTCTTGATAGTAAGTGTTGGTTTAGTTTTTCTGGGCATAGGGAATGACTTGAGGAAAATTTGAAGGGGCTGACATAAAGGTCAGAAGCAGAAGCTTTCTGACCTGTTCAGCTGAATAGAAGTTTCATTCTTAGGTGAAAGGTTCAGGGTAAAATCAGATTATTGTTCTAGTATTTCCTGTTGTTTGTTTTATCCTTATTCTCTGTCTGCATCTCAACATATGCTGACTGATTCCTTACGCATGCTCATGTTTTTAAAATAAATCCTTTTGTTATCTTTTATAACATAAATTATAGAAGTGATAACTGTCAATGATAACTGTGATTTCATAGCATTTGACCATATAGTAAGGCCCCTTCCAAAGAAGAGGAATCAAGCAGCAGACAGAAAAAAGAGATTTGGGAGTAAAAGGAAACCCTGAAAATGTAAGACTACCCTGGGGGTATGTTTTGAAAGTGGACCTGACCACATCGAGGGTCAGAGTATGTTTCAGTTCCTTTTCACATGTTTTGATCAGTAGAAATGTTGTGTTATTTTAATTTTCTGGGCAGTAGCAAGGTAGCATGAACTCTGCAGTTTGCACCAGGAAACCAGTTTCATATTAGTGCTTTCTAATGGGCATCAACTTAATGCTTTTGTGTGCTCTTCAACAAAGACGCAGAGGGTACAGACAGAAGTGCAGCTCCCAGCTGTAAATCAGAATGTTTTCTGCAAAGTGTTCTTAATTACACCCTTTACCCCAGACCAAACAGAAGTTCACTGCTAGTTCCAGAGGGGAGAGGAATATAGATGCGGCTGGGAGCCTACAGCCAGGTTCCAATAGCAACACCCATGGCTCTTTGTCAGTGCTTGCTGTTTTAACAATGGGAGGGGGGAAAGGCAGCAGATGAAGCTTGTTCTTGGGGTTTACTACTTGGTACCGAAGGGTGGTGTGGGTGAATTGGAGTCCCCCCCACCTCAGGGGGTGGGCTTTAATACACCCTGCCCCAGGCTCCGGGAGGGGGGGGGTTAAAAACCCCCCAGTCTGAACTCCTTCTGCTCCCTTTCCACCTTCCCATTCTGAAAACAGAAACTGGTTGGGAGCCCACCAGATACAACTTACAGAGGATGCTACATTTTGAAATGTCCTTGTCTGATAGCTCACGCAATGAGGGATCAGATTTTCACCCAACTGGCTTTTTTTTAATTGTTTGCAGCCATGCACTTGTGTTTGGTCAGGGCTATAAACTGTTTTCTGTGGTCAGATTGGTTAAAAATTGCCACTTCTGTCTGCACCTTGAATTGCAGTGGTCATCTAGAGCAGTGGTTCTCAACCTTTTTTTTTTCCAAGAACCAATTAATAAACATTGATGGTGAGTCCCAACCCAGTAAAGAGTTTAAGTAGAAAAGACACAAGTATTTTGGCCCCGAACTGCTTATTAAATACTACAAGTTAAAGCAACTCAGCAGCTGGGGGCGGCAACAGCAGTGGCAGCTGGGTGATGGCAGCAGGGTAGAACCACAACCTGAGAGGAGTGCGGGGAGAAGCTGGCAGTGGGAGGAGATGGGTGCAGCATGGTCCCACCATCCATTACTGCTCACACTGCTGGCAGTGGGGTCCTGGCAGCAGCAGCAGCAACAAGTCTCACCACCCTGCTCTGCTCTCCCATGTTGGGTCCTGCCCAGTGACGCATGGAAGTGGTTCCTGCCTGTGCCACTCTGGCCAGGTTATAGCTCCATGCCCACTCTTGAATGCACACATTGGGAGAACCATGTGCCCCCCATGTCCCTCCACTGTGTTTCCTGTGCTCCCTCCCCCCCATTACACCAACGTATCATCCAAACTAGTCTCCACCCCCATACCTCTTACCTGTGGGAATCTTCGGGAGCTGCTTTTCATGCTGCCTGGCTGCTACGTGCATGTGTGTGCATGCACATGCACGTGCCACTTCCTGCCTGATCACCCTCCTCCCACTCCCCAAACCCCAGGTGGCCCCTTGCAGGCTGGTATTCTGCCAGCCTGCAAGGGGAAACCCAGAGTTACCCATGTTTTTCTGCTTTAAAGGGGAAAAAAACCCTAAGATTTTCTGTCTTTTTGCATGATTGTTTGTGAGTCCTTCATATATTCTTGCAACGAAACTTTGGGTCATGACCCATGGGTAGAGAAATGCTGATCTAAAGCCCAATTTTTCTGCCGTTGCATTGACAGCTAAAACATTCTTTAAGCTCCTGTATCAAAGACCTTGCTTTTAACATTTTTTTTATGTCCAAATATCCTAAATGATGAGAGGGGGAAAAAAACTGACAGAAGGGTAGAAAATAAGGGAAAGTAGCGTAAAGTTCTTAAAGGACAAAATGGGTAAGTGAAGCTGAGTCTACAGATAATGTTACTGTCAAGGACTAAGATCATTAGGGCTGGTGCTAGAAAGCTCTTCAACTATGTGCGGAGCCAGACTGTCCTCTGACATTGTAAGTCAAGAGTCACCCCATCAATAAATACACACTCTCAGAGCATTTTCAATCAGAATGGGAGACAAATTAAGAGGTAAAAAAGGAAGAAAAGCAAGAGACCAAGTACTAAACTGAAGTTAAAAGAGCTACTTCTAAGAAAAATCTCATAAATGGTAGATTAGGATTGATTTTTTTTTTTTTTTGCTTCTATTTCCCTTAAATGTAACTGCTACAAAAAAGCTTTTGATTTTGTTCTCTACATTGCTTTGTACTTACTACCATATAGTTTTTTCTCAATGCATGATTTGTACTTTATCTGTATCAAGCTGTTTTAAACAATTTGAATAACTCATAGCTTAAGTGGATGCTCATTAACAAGTATATTTGGCTAGATACTCAGCTGGTATAAAGAGTCAATCAATTTACACTGCAGAACTGGTATTATTTTGTTCAATTTTGCACTAATCTCCTAATATTAGGCTAATGTCAATATATTCAGAGCACTGCATTGGACATGAGCACAAATATTTCATATTTGCTTTAACGTATCCCAAATTTTTTGGTGTAGAAACCAGACTTGAGTTTAACAGGATTAGTTTTGCTCATTGGACTTCTACTTTTTTTTGTTTCTGGATGGATCAACTGTTGTCTGAGAGCTCTTTTTCTTACAGTAATCTGTTATTTATGCTTTTGGGTCCTGATACAAATCCACTGAAATCAACTGAGAAAATCCTACTGATTTCAAGAGGCTTTGATTAAGTCCGTAAACTAGACCCAATCTAGAGGCAGTGAAGAAGTGAACAAAAACAAACACATTTTTTGCAGGCAAACAGAGTTCATAATTTGCCTCTGGCTATTAAGAAAAGTAATAACAATGTAACAAAAGTGTGAACCAATATCCTTTATCTAGTTTTTGAGGAACTGTACCTTTCAGAGGCTCTAGCCTTAGACAGTTGGAACCATATTTTATGTTGTACAGTGCAATCGCTTAAAAATCAGACACTGAAGGGTGTACACCAATGTTGCTTTAACTTTCGCCCCTGTGAGTCAAATGAATGTCACAGGACTGATCCGCAGTCCAGATCCTTCACAGGATTGGTGCGTGAGTTCAGGCCCTGTGCTGTCTTGGCCTGGCCCCATAGTCCAGGTTTCAGGTCCATATCACACCGGTTCCCTGTGCCAGGATCCAGGCCCATGCCACTCTGCCCTACCCCTCCCCACCTAACTTAGCACATGGGAGTGCATCTATACATGCAATTAAGTGCACAGTAAACTAATTTGCTGTGATGTAAAGTGTCACAGTCTACACGTGCAATGCTATTAAACCACAGCAAAATAATTTTCACAGCCATAGGATAGTAGTGTCAGGGACAATACTGTCTTACGGCAACAAAAGTAACTGTATCCACTGGTGATGTGTAGGGGATACATGTGGGTGCACGTGCACCCCCTAAGATTGGCAGTGCACCCCTGCAATTGGCTACTGCCGATGCTGCCAGTGGTGCCTTCAGTGCCTGTGGGCAGACGTCGTTTGCCCAACGCTGCCGGCAGTGTCTGTGGGTGGTCACTGATTGCTGCTGGCTACTGCCAATGCTGCCAGCGGCATCTGCGGGTGGTCCCCAACCTCTGGTCGGCTCTTGCCACCTGTGTCCATTGATACTGCTGTGGCTGCCTGTGGGAGCTCTCTGCCTGCCACCGCAATGTCCCCATCACCAATACTACCACTGCCTGTGGGCAGTCGCTATGCCCCTGCAACCTCCAGGGGCACATGTCATTCATGACTGTATATAAACACACATGTAAATGCTGACCCAGGCATAAATTGTGCCCAGCCAGCCCAGGCAGGAAGGGGTCAAATCCCTGCCTGTCACCTGGCTCCACTCTTCCTGCACTTTTGTGCCTCAGCCGGCTCTGACACCACCCAATGCCACCACCCAGAGCCTGGGGCCTTCTGCCAGCCTGGGTCTGCTCCATCCTGGCTCAAATTGCTGAGGACCCAGGTACACATGTAGATGCTATGCCTGGGAGCTCTTAACTCCAGTGTAAACTGCACCAGAATTTATCACACCTCACTAAGTGAATGTGTAGATGGACCCAGGGTCACGCTATCCAAACCAACAGGCTGCCCATGGGTACAGAAAGCTGGCATCAGGGGAACGGAAATTGTCACTGCCATTGCTCCCTCCCCCCCAACAAATATTTGGACATGTGTGGAGACCAGAGGGCTAAATGACACAGCTCTGCGGGCTGGATATGGCATGAGGACTCAACACTCCTGACGTAGATGTCTGTCAGATTCCTTCATTCAGAGTGATTCTGAAACAACACAAATGTTACCGGTGGGGAAGGGTGGGGGGAGGGAATAAAACCCTAATAAAGTATGCTGAGGTTAAGACCAAAGAAGTTAAAGCCCTCGACCTGGTTGAAACTCTTGAGGGATGCAGAGTACAGTTGGAGAAGTAAGCAACTTGTCGCTCTGTGTCTGCAAAACAATGACTGCCAGCTGAAAGACGGACCATTACAAGAAAACTTTGTGAGAGTTGCTGGTTCTGAAGCAGTTGATAGTTTAATAGTTTTCAGTTAAGCCAGCAGAGGGGACTATGAAACTAATACAGATGAAATACACGTACTGATCCTACATACTAATAAAACAAATGAACAATGTATTATGAGAGAGTATAAAAGAAAAGAAGATGGCCAAAGAATTTGTTACTGATCTGAGGACAAAGAGTAATTTGAGAGACCAACTGAATCCTCATAAAAGACCAGATTGCTACTGGAATGTGGGACAAAAATATTCAAAGAAGCTGCTGGTGTACCAAGAATTACCCATTGACTAACCTATTAGAATTTGCCTAGCAAAGGAAGTCACATAGTCCAGATTGAAATTAATGGAGGGTGGGCCATGATCCAATTATGTGAACATTGTAAAGAATCCAAAATGTGAGAAGAAAAGAGGCCTAAAACAGAAAGGCACACTGGGCATAAAGTCAGACTCCATAAAAATAGCAAATGGAACAAACAACACAGCCAAGATAATAGCTGGGATTTGGAAGAGAGGCAAGAATTACAGTGTTTGTGAACATTGGCAGAGTATACATGGCATGGTCAAAGAAGATGGCAATAGCAGCACTAGCCCAGACTATCTCTTCAAGAGAGTATGGATAACATTACAGCAGAATAAGAATAGACTATCAGTCTGAGCACAAATGGAATATTCATGAATTTTGAACTAGACACAGGTTACAAGTCAATATGATACTGAAAGAAAAACCACAGAATGTAAACTGGCATATCATATGGGCTCAAAATGGTGAGCTGATATTCATTAATGGAGAATGTGAACTAAATGTATTGGTTAAGGACAAACTGGAAAAATGTAACATTTTGCATATGTATTTGAAGAGGGATGGAAAATAATTCTTGGATTAAAATCATGTGCTTTTAGCATGAGGGTTCATTAATCAGAGGAATAGGAGCCCCTAGTAGTTCAGGAAGATTGAAGATGTTTTCTATGGAACCTCTTGTAGAGGTACAGACTAGATTGTGGATTGGCAACCTATGGCCTACAGAGCCATTTTATCCAGCCCATGGAGCAGGGGGCCTTCTGAGGTATTCTGGTGTCTTCGTGTATACCTCAGTCAGGCAACAGGATTGGAGGCATCACAGGATAACTTGGTACCCAGGGTAGTGGAGACAGCTGTTATTTTTTGACCCACTCCCTCAAGTTGTTGGTTGGGGCTACTCATGGCACCCCACCCTAATTATACTATGGGGTAGGAAGAAGCAGTGGTAAGTGGTAGCAGCTGGGTCAGAAATGCCAGCCCACCTCAGACCTGAGCTGTATTGTTTCAGTTTGCTACCCAAAGCATTGCTGACTGCTGGACTACAGCCAGCTCTCCCATATGTCACAGTGGACTGTTCCAGGAAATTCATATCTAATAAAGCTAACCAATCTATCAGATCAACAGTGCAAATCAAGATCGTAAAATCTCAAGAAGATATGGTATGCAGATCTTAATAAAGAGCTTATGGAGTTAATTTAAGAGAACCCAGTCCTGAGGAACTATGAAAGTAAGCATAGACTTTAATTATCCTATAGGTGCTTCTGCACATAAGGATGGAAGGTGAAGTTTTAAATGGTATGGTATGGCCAAACCAGGTGTGTGTTGCAGCCTATAAAAAGTACTGAATACATGCAAATAGAGGAAGAAACTCTGGCAGTGTTTATGAATGTAAAACATTCCTAAGGCTAGTGTTAGCTGAAATGAAACTCCAAGAAAGCAGAGCCCCATTTTTTAAGCTGCAAATGTATGATTTACAATTAGAGCACAAACCTGAGAGAGATTTAGTATTTTCTGGTGCATTTTCAGAACATTTGATGGTGGAGCAAAATTCAGAGCAAAATTCTGTACTTGGCAATCTGATTTAAAAAAAAAAATGTCCAGTATCAGATAAAACAGTTGGGCTTATTCCCTATGCTGAAAATATAGCCAAATCAAGTAAAGCCCCTGGCTGGTGACAAAGGAAAAATTATCCCTCCTTTCCTCCCTATCGTCACGGAGGCATACAATTATTTACATTGATTAGGTAAAAATCCACTTGCCCTAGACTATCTCAGAGGAATGAAAACAAAGTCTTCCAAGAAGATACTATAGCTATACAGGTGATTGTGTATATCAGACCTTTTCCCACTAGAGATGATATATCTGACATCATGTCTAACAATAAGCCACAGTTTAGCTGGCATGAGTTTATACTATTTGCAGTGAAGTAAGGGTTTAGGCATGTTACTGCTAGTCCCCATTATTTCCAATCTAACAGGTGGCAGGAAAAGTGTCACAATAAAGAAGTGCTTATCGGAAAAATTGTAAAGTCAGACTCTGCTCTGTATTTAGCACTTTTAAATTACAGAATGGCACCAGTGAAACATGGTTGTCATCTGTTGACATTTTGTTCAAGAGGAAACTAGAAATAAGAATGACTGTGCTCTTAGCCACAGATGTCAAGATCATGGAGAACTTGAAGATGGATACATGGACATAAGGAAAAACAATAAAACACAGGATAAGATCAGGGATCTTGGGAGCTATGTACTATCACTCCAGGAAAATGATTTTGTGCGACTGGAAAGATGGTTTTAAACAGCAGTGCTATCACAGGCAGAAGATCCATAAACATGTGAGGTTTTTCTTACAAACAGATACTTCCTAACCCCAAAGGGAGACAGGACTTCATACAGGCTAGGTCCAGAGGAGCCTGAGCCAGCTGTACCTTAGGATATGACATAATAAGAACAAACAGATTTACCACTGCCTGACAAAAATGTTTCTAATGTCCCCAAGGAGGCCAAGGAGGAGCTAGTCTTCGAGAGACTCTGACATAAGACAAGTTGGAATGGGTTGTGTTGTGCAGATGCAATGCCAATCAGTTTGAATTAAGACCCTGAATGCAGCAGACCTCTAATAGACTCTTTGGCTGTGAATGATTTCTGAACAGAACAGTTTTTATTCAGTCTTGAGTTTAGAAGAACTCCTTTGAATTCTATGGAAGTTTTGCCCACAGGGATTTCATTAGTTTTCAACTTACCATGCAACTTAAAAAAGAAGAACCCTCTAAAATACCCAATATACTTAGGAAGAATTTATATAATGTGTTATGATGTGTTTAGTTTGGCAGAAGTGCCTGGCTGAATCTCAACAATTTTCTCTTTGGGGTGAGATCAGACAAATTCCCAGTAGTTTGGATGTTTACTTGAAAATGTTTGGCTGGAAGTATTGTGGGGAAAAGGCCTCTCTCTTTTGTGCTACTATATATTTTGATTCTAGGCTTGTTGGAAAGATGACTAGAATACACAGAATCATGATGTGTAAGTAGACTTAATACTTTAAAAAATAAAACAAAAACCCAATAATAAACAAGCAAACAAAGCCCCTTAAACAATAGAGCTGTTTTTGGATCACATTTAGGCTTGTGATATGGCTTTGCCAAGCGAGAACTTTGTTTCATTCCTACATTTCTCTATACACCCATTACTTTCTATACAAACATCATCATCTCCAGTGCTCTTTTTTGATGCTCAAGATTCCAAATGATGACTGGCGTTAGCCAAAATCTAACTCTGTAAAGACAGGATCCTATGGTCATCAATAGTATGCCATTTATATAGCACTTCCTATGTTTTGGGGTCTGCTTTTTTTTCATGTTTTTGGAAGCCAATGAGAATTAAGAGCAGAAACAGTAGGAATACAAAGGCGCTACAATGCAAAATGCAATACCCCCACATACAAATCAGTAGCACTCTGTGAAGAAAAAGGAACGTATTCAGTAGTTCAGATGTCCATTTGGTATAAAAACAGTGATTTGCATTTCCAAATGTAAGGTCTTAGATTCTATTTGGGTATAAAATCAGGATTGATAAATGTACTAAAACCTTGAACCTATCCCACTTTAATATCTGGTTAGGAAAAGTTGCATGAGAAATAAACAGATTGTATCTTAAGTAATACCCAGAGGTAACTGTTTTATAATTTTGTAACTGCCGGTATTAAGCTATTAGATACAAGCTGCTGTAGAAATACTGACTTTGGCGTGAAGAAAGTGAGTGAACAGCACCTCTCCCTGCCTACATTGTGTCTTTTCAGAGTTCCCTGTTCACTTTCTTAATGGTGTAACCTTGAGAGGCAGTGATGACTGACATCAGGCCAGTATAGCCTCCCCTGCGCCAAATCAGATATTTTTTTTCAGTTTGACTTTACCATGCTCCATTGAGTTTCAGTAAACAAGTCTGTTTATGAGCCTGGCGAACTGGAGAGCACTTTCAAACTGAGCTCAAATGAATTTCATCCCAGTTCGGCTTACAGTATACCAGGTTTTTCATATTATTCCCATTCATAATCCACAAACCACCTAACTTTTAATTACTAAGATGCCATTCTCCAGAATCACTGCTATTTGTATTCCAGGATACTTTGCTAGGGAAACAAGAATTGCTGTTTCCTTCATGCCATCTCTTTCCACTGTTTTTCTTTAATATACCTCGGTCATGTGTTTTTGCTGCCTTATATTTCTCTTACCTTGTTGTCTGAGTGCTGCTGCCCATTTTTCACCTGTGGTCTATAACTTCCACTGATGCCTTCATCTTCCTCTCCTAGGTGTCTCTATTTTTCACATACACTGCTTGCAACATCCTGCATCATTCTTCTTCAGCCCTCAGCTTCCTCATCTCTCTATTTGCAACAGCAGCTTGCAGATTCTGAAACTGTATTTTTCTATGAGTACATAGCTCAGGGTTGGGCAGTTTAAACATCTTGTATCTGAACACACACTTCCACTGATTTTACTAGGGTCGGTTGTATGTTGCCTATAAAGATTATAGATGCAGGAAATCCAGAAGGGACACGAGAAGCTTAAGTGACAGCAGGAAGAATAGGAAAGGGTCCTCTCCTTCCTTCGCCCTTTATCCACCTTTTCACACATCCTACCAAGCAAATAGATTAATGTGTTTATAGAGAAGCTTCTGCCACAACTCCACTGAAGCTCCCTTGTGATCCCACTGATATTGTAACTTCCGTGGTGAGAAACTATGCTGCATATAACAGCTAAAAGAACTACAACCAGATATTGTATTTGGTATCTGCATTTTCCTGCGGAAAACTCCTATAGAGAAGGAATTGGTGGAGGAATCAATTTGAACTTAGTCTGTTCACATATTACATTTCTTCATGTTTATTACTTTTTCAGCATCAATCACCATATTTAAATGTCCTCACTATTTTCAGTTGCTGCATTACTAGTGGGAAAGCAAAGATAGGAGGGCAGGAAACCCATTCTTTTACATGCAGGACAGGACACTGGGAACCCCAGCTTGATACCTCCTCCTAACTAGACATTAAGCCATTGTTGACTACTCATTGAGCATGATGATCAACTCAGCTATGTATTCACTTTACAATACATTTGTCTAGTCTGCATATCCTTAGCTTGCTAATAATAAAGACACTGGAGACAGTGTCAAAAACCTTGCCAAAGTCAAGGTATTATCACACCCATTGCTTTCCCCCCGTCCACAAAGGGGATGATCCACCTTATCACAGTAGGAAATCAGACTGGACAGGCATGACTTGCTTTTGGTAGATCTATTCTGACTGTTCCTGACCACTTTGTTCTCTTCTTGGTGTTTCAAAATAGATTCCTTGAGGATCTTCTCCATGTTCTTCCCAGGATTTAAGGTCAGTATGACTGATTTGTAGTTCTCTTGTTCTTTCATCTTCCCTTTCTTAAAGATGGGTGCTATATTTTCCCCTTTTCCAATTATCTGGGATCTAACAAACATCCATGAGTTCTCAAAGAGGATGACTAAAGGCTCTGATATTACTTTATTCAATTCCTTCAGTACCCTAGGGATTATTTCATCCAGCCCTGCTAATTTCAAGTCATCTATCTTCTTTAAGTAATCCCTAACTTGCTCTTCTACTACGCTAGGCTGTTTGTTTCTTTCCCTGCCTTTGCTGCTAACTATTCTTATCATCTAGTAGCTGATCCTGTTTTTTAAAACTGAAGTAAGAAAGGCATTAAATAGTTTAGTCTTTTCTGTATCATATGTAACTAAATTGCCTTCTGTATTCCATAAGAGACCTATGGAGTCTTTGGCTTTCCTCTTACTTGTGACATACTTGTTGAATCCCATTTTTATTGCCTTTTATGTCTCTTGCCATTTGCATCTCAAATCATGCCCTGGCCTTCCTAATTTTCTCCTTGCATTCTCTTATGCTCTTCCCTAGTATTATGACCAAGTTTCCACTTTTTATAGGATTCTTTTTGGGGTGTCTAAAGACTGCTATCTGGCTAGGTTGGCCTCCTGTTATACTTCACATTCTTTCATCATATTGGAATAGCTTGCTCCTGCACCCTTAAAAGGGCCTAGTTACCTAGACTCCTTTTCTCTTCAGAGGTGCCTTCAAGGGGCTCCTACCCACCAGCAATTCATGATCTTTTCATCACAAACTGTAGCTGTCATGTAGGTGAAAAGTTTCCACTAGACTGTGACTAGACCGTGAGTCAGCAACACTCAGGAGAATGTTGCAGGAGCAGGAGAGAACGTTTTAGATGAATTATGTGGCAATTCTTACTTTTATATTCCATTATGAAAGGACACCACATATACAGGCTATCAGCATATACACATATAGAAGAAGGGGCTGACCTATCTGTCACACTGTAAGACTATCTACTGAAGTCAATCAATGAATACTGATTATGGCAAGTCAATGATATAACATCATCCCATTAAAGACACTGACCCATGTAATATCACCTGGTCCAGGAAATTAAGACTAATCTCTTACGATCACTCATTATTATATGGTATCAAAGGTAAACTAAAATAATGGAGTAAATTAAGCTATTAGAAGCCCTTAGTTTATAAAGTAGTAGGGAAGAGAAAAAATATCTGCAGCATTTCCAAATTTCCCTGAAAGCATATAGTACTGCCAAACAGGTGAGACTATTGACCTACATAATAAAGCTATGCCATGTGAAGTTGGATGGTAACGAATAAGACTGACTGGAAACCAAATTAATTGTATTGTGAATAATAACCAGGTCAAAGGAAGAATATTATGAGAAATGGATTTGACCTTGCAAACAGCAAAGTTTATTTGAAGGCCCAGTGATGACTCCGACTTATAAATGGAATCACTAGCTAGAGTGAAAGTAGGGAAATGCCAAGATACATTAGTACTAAGGCAGATACAGACTTGTTTGTGGTAAGTGTAGGGCTATAAATATAAAGTAAAGGCTTCCTAAAGAGAATATGAAAATAGGATAAGCAGTCATTTGGCAAGAGTGTAGCATTCTCATCACAAATAGAAGAGATGTGTAAAAATAAAACATCCCTGGGAATATATATCTGTAAAATAAACCAATAAAGGCAATGCAGAAATAAATCCCTTTAACGGATGCCCCGATACAGGTACAGAAACAGGACTTCTTAATAGAATAGCCTGCTCTAGCAAAATTAAGCATATTGCTAAATAAATACTGGCACTGAAAGACATATAGCAGCAAAACAACTACTTATAAGCCAAATAAACTAAAAAAAAAAGCTGGCTTGATTTTCATATAGGATCCCAGTGGGCCTAACTGGTGTGGTACTCTCCAAGGGCTTAGGCCACCTGCAGGTGATTTAGAGTCTTCCTAAATTTATAAAAGCCTCAATAGAGGGCAAAAATTAAGGGTTTTTAATATCAAGATGCAGCAGCAGCAGTAGTAGCAGCAGTAGTAATAGTATTGCTTCTTTTTCTTTTATAGGGTTCTGCTTAGGATGTTATTCCTTTAAAATATTTTATTTTATTTGAAGTAGTTTCACCCAAAATATTCTGCTCATGATATTTTATTTGATGAAGTGTAGAAAGGTATTTTCCAAATATTTATGATGAATAAGTTAATTAGTTTAATGCTGATGTATTGAAAAGCAGGTTATATTTTGTAGTGTTTAGGAATTCTATTCCCCACCTATTCATGAAATATGTGCATTAGCTCTGATCAGATTTTCAGCCTTAAGATTGCATAATTACAAAGTTTTTAAAAATTCACCAATGCTGAAAATGAAAACTAAGTTTATTCCATACAATATGTACAGATGATCCTAGGTAGCAAAGCCAGGCTAGGATAGCTATGTAGGAGAGATTTTAATTGGGCTTTGAAATTATTGTTATTGTTGACGGTCAAAAGAAAAGCTAAGTTTACCCCTTTTTTTTTTTTTTTTTTTGCTGTGAAAAATTAGGCAGTTGACTTCAATATTTATTGTGGGATTGGATATTTGTAGAACTCCAAATAAATGTGGGAGTAATCAAATCAATACCCATTGATTTTGGAAGGACCATGATTTTTCCTTTACAGGATAAAATATATGGGGAGAAGGAGGGAAGAGGTGACAAATATATGCAGTAGTGTTTTGCAGGTTCAGGTGTTCTGAAAATAGGGTGGAACAATCAGTATTATAAGAAACATCAAAAACTTCCTTCTCCCCATTTATTTCAAAGACATTTTCTGTGGCTGTTAGTTTAATAAAGTATCCTGAACTACTAAAGGCATCAGTGACTATGGAAAGGTGCATTACCTCTCACAGCCCAGAGGCTTAGGTCCCAGAAATTTGTAAATCTGTTTGAAGCATTATCATCAGCCACCAGTTGTGTACATTCAGGAATCTGTAATGATCCCACTGCACAGGCATAGTTTTCTATTCCTTATTTTTTAGCAAAGGATCATGTTTGATCTTATAAAAAAAGCTGGATTCCAATTCCATAAGCTGTATATGCAGTACATATGCATATGCATATGCAAAAGTAGCATGTAAGCATGTAAGCTATATATAACATGTCTGCTGAGTATGCACAAAAGGTTTAAATCAGAAGGCAACAGAGCAGCAAGAATGTGTTTGGAATAATGAGGACATGAATAATGTAATGAATTCACATTTTTATCAGTGTTTTATTCTGATATGCTAAAATATTGAAGGGTACTGAGAAAATCTGATGCAGAATATTAAATCTCTTATGTCCCATTTCATGAAGTTATTTAAATATCTTTCCTACATATAAGTACACTTCAATAAAATGTTAGAGGTTATCTTGTTTACTGTGGGAACATTGTGGTACAATACTTCATAGAAAATAAAATCCTCCAAAATAAACATGGAATGGAAACATAAATCTATGTCTTTCTACCTTTTTGAAGAAGGGGCCCCAGCATAATGGTATAACAGAGTGCCCATGTTTTATCACTTGCAAAAAAAAAAGAAAAAAAGAGAGAGTTAAAAACCACTTGGGATCATACAGGTTCAATAAAGAGGATTCAAAAGTAGCAGAAGAAGCAATATTGATTAAAATAAAGTTGGTATCTGAACCTAGAAGTTTGGGGTTAAAGGACATGAATTAGGGAACATATCTAATGAGTTGTTAGTTCTTGTTCTGTGACAGAAACTAAAATTTCTCAGAAAAAAAGAAGTATTTCTTAACAAACATAATTTTTTTAATGTTCTGAGCTGACCCATCAGTCTATATGTAATGTGAGGCCATGAAATGTAAGGCTCAAATAGATATTCTTTAAATAACTAATTCAGTATTGGTTTCCATGTTGCACGTTGATGAAATGGTAACTGCAATTATACCATTAACCCAATGGAGACTTCTATTCTAGCTTGATCTTTATGACATTTTGTCTGATGGAACAAATACATTTTTGTCTAATTTCCAGGCTAGTGCTCCATCATTTAAAAAAAACCCCTTCCTCAAAGTTGTAGTTAAGACAATGAATGGAACAAACCATTCTATATAATTTAATCATGTGTTCTACATCCATGCAGCATGCCTGTAAGGGAAAAAAAGTCCTGACTAATGCTGGTTTAGAGAACAGTTCTCTACATCCAGTCATACCATATAAGTGTTCTCATGATCAGTGGAGACATTTATTGTCCCTGTGACTAAAAGCAGAGGATTAAGTGAGATCTATTTGGCCACAGATCCACAGTATTGAGCCATTCAAAGCTGATAATTAAGTAAGTCTAATGGCGAAACTATCATCAGTGATTCCAAATTTTGTTGGCTCTTGGCCTCAAAGAATGGCACAATGGCTAGGATTTCTAGACTTGGTAACTGTCAAAGGATTCCAACTCCTCTGTGAAGGTTAATTGTCCATATCAGTTCCTTATGAACTTCCCTTGCAGTATCCAAACAAGAGGATGTCCCTGGAGACAAAGCAGAGAAAGCAACTTGTTTGTGGAGAACTTCATAGTAACTAAGTATAGCTTGAGACAAGTACTCAGTCTAGGAAGATCACCATATAGTAGCAGAAGGGTTCATAAAGAGCATAACAAGAGATGTGACACTTGGAGCTGGGTAGTATGACTTCATGATACAACTGCCATTTGAAAATCTTGATATCTGAGAGCAGTGCTGGAACTAGAGCACTTGGTACCTTTTATAGCACAACCATGGTGGGAACAGACTTTTCAAAATTCAAAAACAGTCTTCTGTAACACATGTGAATGTCTTGAATCTGCACATTGAATATTACATTACTTGCTGTTGAATATGTTAATGTCAATGCGTGAAATTTTGCTGGCTGTTTTGATTTGACACTGTTTCGACTCATTTCAAGCTTGAAACAGCAAAATCAAATAAAAAGAAGAATTCTGAAACAGCCTCAAAACAAAACAAGGCTAGTCAAAACATTTTGAAAGTTTCAAAATATTTTGAAGCAGCCAGCAGCTAGGGGGTGGGAGACATGAGAGAACCAGAGCTGCACTCCTAGCAGCAGCCAGAAGCTCAGCCCTGACTCTCTTCACCTCCCACGGAAGGGCTGCGAGAAGCCGATCACAGTGCAGAGGAAGGGAACTGAGCCTGGGCTCAATGCCCCTCCCTAGCGCTGCAGGCAGGCTGGGGAAGGGAACTGATCCCAATTGCTCAGTTTCCCTCCTCAGCCCTACCATTGAGCTGGAAAAAGGAAGTCAGCCCAACTGGGATGAATTTCTATCCTCAGCACTAGATTTAGTTGGGGAAAGGAAGTCAGCCCAGCTGGGCTGACTTCCTTTCCTCAGACCTATCTAGCACTAGGGAGGGGGCCTGAGCAATTGAGCTCAGTTCCCTTCCCCAGCTCTCCAGGCCCAGGTGGCAGCACCAGGCTTCCCTCCCTCATCTGGTAGGCAGATTGGCAACCCGTAACTCCGGGAGGACTAGCACAGCCCCCACAGCCATCCTGGGATTGTGGACCCCCATCTGCCTGCCAGATGAGAGAAGCTGTTTTGATGTTCCCCATTATAGTGAATGGGCAAAAATCGAAACAGCATCAGAACAGCCTCACTGTTTTGACAAAGTGAAATGGAACAGCTGTTTCAAATCAAAATGAAATTTGAAATGAAATGCTGTTCTATCAAAACCTCAAAACTCAAGGTGAAATGGAACAGTGCCATTTCGCACAGCTTTAATGTATAGTTTTAGTTTGTTTACATATATCCTGGGCCTGCCAGGCTGCTACCACTCTTTCCCACACTTGTGGCTGGAGTTACTTATTTGTGAATGCCTTGGACGAATATAATATCTGCCTTCCCCTTCCAAAATTCCTCCCATTTCCAGTGTCCAAAATCTCAACTTTCAGATTCCCTCATCCTTTTTGGCTTAAATCATTTCCTTTGAAAAGTCCCATCTGTATAACCAACAGAAACTTATGAATACAAGGACCAGTTTTAGTGAGAGATAGTGCTGTTTAGTTGTCTATGTTTTATTTCCCTATTTTCTGAATATGGAGCTAACAATCTTTAATTCAAAATGGAAATGTCCATGCTAAAACCTGTTTGAGAGAGAGTATATCTGTCAGGTGGACAGAAAAGGGCAGGTATTAATAATGGGATCGATATTACATCATTAATTGTGGGGGTTTTCAGATCCTAAGTGAGTATTGAGCAGAAATTATTGCTTGATGCCTCTCTTTTTACTTATGTGAAGTGAAGTTCCAGCCCAGTTGGTCTTATCTTGGTGATAAAAGCCACCATCACTGCTTGCAAACTTGTTAGCAGCAAATACTCAAACTGTCTCTGTACATTTAGGGCACATCTATGTGTCACCCTATGGTGACATAGTGATGTGCTATGTCTCTGTATGGCATGCTATGGTAATGTAGTGATCACAAAGCCGTAGTGGCAAAATTTACCCATGTGCCACACACACGGTGCAGTAACTGCCCATGCTGTGCCTCACTTTAGTACTTCCTTTTACTGGAAGTCCTTTTACACTGATATGCAGACATGCCCTTAGAGAAAGAGGTTGCAGGATGTTATGAAGCACAATGCTTGGAACAATAGTGTGTGCTATATATATTCTGTGGAAAAATAAGAGTCATCAGGTTAAAGCATAGACAGTCTGGTATCATTTACTAGGGCAATACCATCTTATAAAATGAATAGAAATAGGATGGAGATCCTCATTGTACTGAGAGCTAGATAGAGTGTTTTTCAATATTAAAATCATTGGGTTAGCTGAACATGTCAAAGATAAAGGAAATTTCCTTTATTAAATAATTGTCATTCAAGGCCCATTTTTATACAAGGAATGGTATGTTTTGGATAAGATGTTTTGTCTTGTCTACAAACAGTACCATTCCATAGATACTGTATTTTTTAAAGTGTATATGATAGGTAGATCCTTAAGAACAGTGTACATATTTTGTATTAAAAAGGTTTTCTGTCCAAGGACATCTACAATTGGCAATTACCAGTCACTTCAGAGGAGATTAATGGAATTAAATTGTCCTCCGATTATTTATGTTATCGATTGAATGTGATTTATATCAACATAAAAGAAGATGCTTTAAAAGCTACTTCAGGAATGTTAGAGCCCAGAATTCCAAAGTATTGGGAAGCTAGATTTTAAGTAAAAAGGAATTATTTTATTTTTTCCCTAGATAGATAGTGCCTTTAATATTTGTGTTGCTTACAGCTTACAACACCCTAGAAATTATTGGTGTAGGGAGAGAAGCGATAGCATATAAAATGTTTCTCTGTACTCTTAGACTTTAATTATAAGGTTTTAATTTTTCATCATACCATGCAGATTGCTCCACTATAGAGAAACCTAATGTTGGCAAGCAACTGGCAAAAGAATGACTGGACAAAACAACTGAAGAACACATGCTATCTACTACCTATGGTATGTTTTACTAGTATCTTCACAGTTATTTTCTTTATAGTGATATAGAGCTGATTCATAATTCTTTCACTCATCCAATAATTGCAAAACTAGTTCATTGTATATAAAGAAAAGTTATTTATAAAATTAGCTGCATTAGAAAAGATTAGGTTAACATTTTCATGACAATCTAAGTAAACTTGGTGTCCAAGTCCTACTGATACTTATGACACTTTGCTGAGGGCTGGTTTCTAAAAGGAACCTGGGCATCCCACTGTGCATAATTGCAGAACCTAACTTTTAAACAGCCTCTGTGGAATCTAGGAATGTGAATTAGTTGTCTAAGCTCCATACATAAGCATATGGGAGAGCATTGGGCACTTCAGAATGGGATTCACAAAAACACACTGAGCTGGAAATCACCAGGAACTAGCCAATAGGGACGTACAAAGGATGTTTGTTTCAAAGGTATATTATTTTAAATCCTCCTAAGCCCTGGAGCTTAGGAGCTGTACTCAGGGATGTAGGGAGGCATTCCTTCTATGAAGGATTCCCACCCCTGAACCTTCTTCTGAAGGTAGACACCTCTGCCCTTTCTTTCAAAAATAGAACAGCGTTGCTATCTTTTGAAATATGGTAGGAGTTGGCAGTGATGCTTCCCTATTATGAAATAGCTCAGTGGTTAGATCATTCATTTCAGAGTGCACATGTTGGTTGGGTCTACAGGAAAAACATAAAGATCATGGGACAACTAATTTATGGTTTTTGATGGTTTTGGCATGAGTTCTAAGAAGACTGAGGCATTTTGAGCCATGTAGAGATAGACAACTTAGACACCTAAAAAGCTTTAATGATGACAATTTGAGGAAGATAAGTGCCAGATGAAGTAAAGATTTTCAGACTGCAATTCTAGACACGGGTGCCTAAATTCCCCATAAACCTGATTTTGCATTTGACTCTAAATTTAAATTTCTTGAAATTGGGACCTAGACCCTGTAGTTATTCAGGCACCTTTTGAAAATGTTATCAATATCGTTTACAAAGTCAACTGAAAAACTAATTGGGGTTAGTTTGGAGTTTATCCAAAGGCCAGTAAAGTCAATGGGAATTGTTGAGTCTATATGACTCAGTGAAGTCACTGACTGTTGTACAAACTGCCATTCCTTCTATCTCACCCAGACAATTCAGAGCACCATATGATTTTTAAACCAAAAAATCTATTTCTGTTGCTCATTCCATTACAGTAATTTCATGCATGGCCTGTTCCAGTACCGTCCACTGTCAATGGACATTCGACTGTACACAAATATTTTTAATGACCACAAAAGCTAAATATGATGTATGCAAAAACTACAACAACAAGCATACACATACCAAAGGAAAAAAATCTCACATAGTTTGTTATGTTAATTTAGTATATAAATCATTTTGTTAATGTGATTTAGAGTATAGCTGATGCTGTTCCACTAATGAGTTTAATTTGGTTCTATTTTTTTAGTACAATCTAACACTATAAAATAATTTTTATTCCTGTCAATCTTGCTCTTAAAACTTATTACTGCACTTGCATTCTCTCCATTATGAATTGTTCCCACGGCTGTAAAAGTAAGATATTTCATTCACTTTGACTCTAGTTTTTCTATTAAAGTTGAATCACTTTTATTGTTTTGAAGGATTGCAAAATTAAACTGCATTATGAAAATGCAATAATGTACCCTGTATATTATTGGTTCTTTTCTATTTCATTTTAGCCAACACTGAATACCAATAACATAGTATCACTTTCCATTACCAGCAGTCATTATTAACTTTGAGAACTATCCTTACCCAATCAGATTTTGACTCCTTGATAGAAATACAGATTTTTTTTTCCTTTGAAAGACCGGAGTTACACTTATCTGTAACATTCTGTATAATCTTCCGGACGACTGTTCAGAGCTAGATTGTATTGGTGTATCACAAGGAAACATAGGAATGTCTTATTAGATACCTGATCCTTTTGACATTGATAGTAGAAGAATGTTACCATTCTATTTAGCAGAAAAGGAATGAAATATTGGAATCCCAATGGGAGCTCAACTTTAACCACATGCAAAAAGAACAGAAACTGATAAACCAAGAAGACACACACTTTTGGGAATGTAAAAAACACATAGGCTGGAGGCAGTCAAGGAAAATAGAATAAAAAAATCAATATGATTACAGTTAGGTCATTCCCAAGATCCAGATGCCATATATTTGCATGTGTCCAAATACGTAGCTTCTTTGTATGGGTATACCTAGCACACAAATGCCCTATTGTGCAGAAGAATGTATACATGTTATTATATAAAGTCTGTCTCATGCAGTAGAATAACTATCCGGCATCTTTATGGATTATATAGTTTTCACTAGTTAGTACTGTTGCATCCATTAGTTCAACCTGTATAAAATAGCTCTGTTAGCTCCAAATCCAAGTGAAAAACCCTCAAGATGTAAAAAGTTATAAACATATGTACAGAAAGTAATACTGCAATAATAAAATAGTAAATATGGAATGTTTTTCATCATCTGAAATATGCATCTGTATCACTCTTACCTCAAGAGCACTGTGGTGTTGTAAATCCTCCTTGAGGTCAAGCGTCATATGGGCTAATTTTCAGAGCTCAAATGACTACATGGTTTGGCCACCATAAAGCTGACACACCCCATTATTTAATACTAATAGAGAGTTTCATAATTTGTGAAATTAGAGAGTTCAGTTGCAATATGGGGCTCTGAGATTTAGCCCCATGATATCTATTAACATTAATGGAAGTCACATAACTACTGTAAATCCCCAAGTAGATTATAAATTTACTCTTAAGTGGTAACTAATGGCAAATGTTCAGGAACTGACACAGCAGTCTGAATAAAAGAAGGAAATGAAAGCTCATTTTACTTTTTCAAAGCCAGTGTATGATTTCTTTCTTTGTATTATTCGTTTTATGTAGTACATTGCTGGTGTCATGTGGATCATGTATGACAAGCATTGAATTTGCAGCTGCAAAGTGTCCTAGATGTGATATTAAAAGGAAAGAAAGAAAATAATTCTACCCAACTGATGTCCCTTAATAAAAGCTTAAAAGTAAAATGGTGATGCCACTAACTCTGTGGTCAGCTGATACACCATGTAGCCAGAGTCAAGATGATGGGCTGGCCTTTTCTAATTAGTCTAAGATAGCTATGCTTTCGATTCCCTTTGAAACTCCATCCTGGATCTTAGAGCCATCCCTTTCATGGACTGCGTGTACTGCAACTAACCAAGATAAACTTTGCTTGGTTTTGATCAGTGGAGCCAGATCCAGACATGCAGGTACATGAGGTTTGTGGCACTGCAAACCTCTTTGCCACACCACAAATTGCACCTGTGCATGTTAAACTAGTCACAGTGCTGCTAATTTGCATCACTAGGATAAAATTTGCTACCAGGATCTCCTGGTAGCAAAACCCCCCCAAACAAACAAAAAAACCTTGAAGAAAAGCAGTGCAAAGCATGCCAAAGTGCTGTGTGCCAGGACAAATGTGGAAATGGGGGAGCAGGCAGCCCTGGGCTGGCTGCTCCCCTGTCTCTGTGTGCCTCAGGGCAAGGGCTCTGCTGCAGAGCCCCCACACTGAGGTACATGGAGCCCCCATCTAGAAGCACATTGTGCCCCAGCCCTAGACTGCCCCATCCCCCTTATCCACATGTTGCTCTCTGGGTGGCTGCGGCACAGGGTGTCTCATTGCAGGGCCTGCCTTCCAGCTAACCCCATGCCAAGTCACTCTGTGCCCCAACCAGTCCTCCCCTGCAGTACATGGAGCCACAGGACAATGCATCCCACTGCAAACTACACTAGCAGAGACATGCACTGCACCACAAAGTAGCAGCACAAACTTGCACCACTACTATTTGTGCTGCTGCAAATGCATGCTTCTGCTGGTGTGGACACGGCCTAGGAGTTGCACACCCAGATCCTTTAAAACAAGATACATAAAATAAGATTAACAATAAAACAATTAAGAATAAAAACAAGATACATTTTTTAAAAATAGTTTTGTTCTGTCTCAGTTGCAACATTTTGAACTATTTTTATTTGTTTAACATGTAAATCTGATGGAGAAATTAAGTGTTCTTATAGTGTGGAGTGGGGTCATTTTAACCATCTGTTTGGTGATGCTCAGACCTGCTTGTGGATAAGAAAAAAAAACAACAAAGAGAAATTACTTGTATTCCTAATTTGTATGCAAGAACCAAAGTTTTTTATTCTAATAGGCAGACATTTTCTTTTCTTTCTTCTAAATAAAAAAGTTATAACATCTGTATTTTGATGACTTTGAACACTGTCTTCTCCAAGTTTAGTATCTGGATAAAAGATTTTTCCCCCCCTATAAGTATACCTTTGTAGGTGGAAGGTTCGGTTGAGCATGGAAAATGCAAAAAAAGGAAAAGAAAAGAAAGGGGTCTTAAATGTCAGACTAGTTCTAAGTTGTGTACTGACAAATTGGACCTCTCCAACTCTGCTGTCATTGTCACAGGTCTTGGACTCCCTGCATAGAGCAATCCTACCCAGAAGCTGCTATCTTGTAGAGAGAGTTTGTATGGATATTATTTTTCCCCATTTTCATATCTTTCCTCAAGACAGCTACAGTAACAGATTCAGATTGGCATATATCTTGTTATCTGATTGTAACTTTTCTCTCACCTCCTGACCTCCTAATAACAATGTTGTACAGTACAGCCATTATTAATAAAGTGACCGAAATTTATATTTTTTTCTGATTTAGTCCTTATTCCAATTTGTGCTAGGTAATTGGTCTCCATATACCAAAGTTCATCTGCTATGGCATTTTACTTAGATGTGGGGTGGAGGAGTTTGATTCACATCTTCTTGCTTCTCAGTGTAATCTCTCTGGCTTCTAATTTTAATACAATCACTAATGGGATTTCTTAAAAGAACTTTTCTATAATTCCTAGACATAGAATTGTACATTATAAAAGTCTGTCATTCCCCAGCGCTAATGGGGGGTCATATAACTCAGTTCCTTCTGCAGTTTGAAAGCTTACCTCAATGGCTTCAGTTCTTTGCCCTGGGCTGAGCTGTGAAAAGAAGAATGAGACAACCAGATAAATATTATAAAAGTGATTAATTATTTTTAAAATACTTTTTCAACTTTCCATCATAATATATTGTACATTATCGTGCATAATTTATGGATACTTAAAATGTGTTTTTGACAACTAAGTATGGAATAGGAGTGTTTGAGAACTGATCAGTTTTTGAGTTAAAAACTAAGAAATGGAAGTGTAGGGCTGGAAAGTATCTCAGAGGATTATTTCATCCTCTCTCCAGAGACAGGAAGAGATATACTTAGGCCAACATTGAATATTTTTTCTAAACTGTTCTTAATCTAATCCATTTCTAATCTGTTTTTCCTGATCTGTTTCCAGTTTAAAGAAATTTCACAAGTTTGCCCTAGTACTTCACTACGTTGTAGTTTTAGATAGTTTTTCTCCCCTAATGTCTAGCCAAATTCTTCTTTGCTGTAAAATAAGCTAAGTTTTTGTTCCATCCTCAGTAGAAATAGAGAATAATTGATCAACCTCTTTAGAATGACCTTTTACCTATTGGAAGATTATATTGCCTTTAGTTTTTTGTCTTTTTAGACTAAACAGTTCCTTCAAGTTTTCCCCCTTGGTCATGTTTCCAAACTTCATATTATTCTTCTTGCTCTCTGGACTGTCTCCAATTTGTCTATATGCTGTCCAAAATCAGACGTGGTACTCCATGTAGGGCCTCCCCAGTGCCAAATAGAGTAAAATAATTCTCTCTTATCTTATCTACAACAAATATGGGACCAGAACTATCTGCTTTTAACAACTAGCATTGCATATGCATGCCACCTAGCACTGGCCTAGCAAAGATGCAGAAGAGGGGAAATACAAAAATACAGATTATGCCTATTTTTTTCTTTCTTTTTTGTCTGGCCAGCAGAAAGAAAGCGCCAAGTTGCAAATCACCAATGGGGAGCCACAGAATAGGTGGTAGTAAAGGATTTGTTAAAGAGTACAGGTCTGTTGTTGGAGAAGTTTTCTAAAAGGAAGGTTTTTATAGATGAAATACTGAACTACTTTTAGCAGGGTAGAAGATAAGTGCTTTATAGACATTTATATACATAATGTTTTATGGATCTAATTAGATCTAAGAGCAAAACCTCCCATTTTGGGAGTTCAGTCACTGATCAGTGATAGTCTGGCCGAAAGAGGGGAAGTCTACCGTGACCAGTAAGTATTTTACTTTCACCTGAGCTTTTTTTGTTTTCTTGCTTCAGATCCCATTGAACTCAGAAATAGAGTTCATAGTCTAGTGGCTGTATTTAATATGCTCATCACAAATATCACTCCTTTCTCAAGAAGAATATTTTACTAAACCTCTCAATCTTAATTGACTCCCTTTAAATACATTTCCCAAAATAATGACTATTTATTTCATGTAGAAAACTTTTTTGGAGATAATATAGTTTATCCCTGGCTTTATTCTCTCTCTCTCTCTCTCTCTGCCTGTCTTATACACACACACATCATTTTGCACTCAGCAACCTAGTATAAAGACTGTCTGACATGGAAGGTTTACATGATACTGAATATACATTTTTTTTCAGCTCAGAATCTATGCTGAAGTTCAAGAAACAAGTACTTGATTTGAAACTGCCCCCCAAGCATCTTCAGGATGTCTCCAGGGCTCTTCTCCACACAAGGTGATTCATCTTATCTTGGTTCATTTCAGCTCATTACGTAGGCCTGTACAGCATTAACACTACACACTGATGAGGGGCACCTGACGGATGGGTGAGTCACACCTATAAACCAGCCCTTGCATTCTGTTATCTTACCATTCATCCTAGTGTTTCTGGTTGAGGAGGGGCCACGGGGTGGAAATCACAGTGCAGACTGCAGTAAGTTTATTAGTGTGAACATGTCCTGGAATGAACTTTCTTACAGCAAAAGTCCTCTTTTAATGAAAAATTTCATCTGTCCCAATTCACTGAGTGGAAAGCTAAAAGCAATTATCTGCTGATTATTGCAGTATGAGCGGGCACATCTATAGTTACAAGGGTGTCAGTATTTCCATTATAAACCCTGTTATTCAGGGTTCTGAGAATTTGCAGAGGATTGAAACTTGGCACAGAAGTTGTAAGACTAGAAACAAGCTTTCCAGAAGGAAATTTCAGCATTCAGGCATTTGCAGGTTATACAAATAAAAATAATAAATTTTACCATTTCAACATACATTATTCAGACATTTTCAAAAGGCTTCAGTTTGAAAATAGTGGGTTCATCTATGCATGCCATTAATGTGCAGCAATAAACTCCTGAGATTATTGCTTATTGTCCTAGAGTTTATTGCATCTGGGAAGCTTCCCAGGCACATTGTTTACACGTGCACATGGACTTCAGCACAATGAGCAAGGTCAGAGAAGCCCTGGCTGGCAGAGGGTCCAGGGGGATCAGTCTTTCAGTCCAAGCATGCTCTGACCAGGCTAAGTGTGCTGTGGGGTGCCTAGTTGAGGCATGTGTAGATGCCGAGATGTTTATTGAGGAGCGAATAAGCAGTAAATGTCTCATGTAGATGTGCCCACTGAGGCATAACTTATGTCAGACCTCCGTATGCTTAATTTTTTCAAAAACTAATTAAACAATTTTCCCAAATATTTATTCATCATCCCCACTGTAGTTTATATGCACAGCGCAGTAGCAATTGGTAGTGGTTTAGCTACTCACGAGAGGGTATATTTGGACTCATACTGTAATTGTCTCTTCTGAGTGCTGCTAGTAATAAAACCTGCTTTGTATCAGTATTGACAGGATCCAGCCAAGGGTTCACCTTACATCTTTCTGGATAACAGATAATGTTGCTAAGAGAATAGATTGTGAGTTTTCAAAGAACAAGAAAATTCCTACTGGACTATTGAAAATGCAAAACTAGGCTTCTCTTATATAAATAGGCCAATGAGAAAAAGCATATCTATAATCTAGTGCTGACCTGTACTATTGAGGAAGGCCCCTCCCAGATAATAACTCACTCTTCTGAACCTCAGGCTTTTGATGAAAATATTGAGGTGAGGGAAGGAGCAGGGGAAGAAGAATGGAGTTATAGGCCAGTACCAAATACAAGCAGAAGGCAAGGAAGATAGAAATAGCATCAACCAGGAACAACATGAGCAACAGATTAAATCAATAGTTGTCATAATTCTTGCTCAACTATTTCTTCATTTAAAAATGAATACGAGGGGAAAAGGGGTGCATTAATGTGCACAAAAAATGATTAAAGCTAACTCTGAAAAATAAACCAAGAGTAAAGGATGTCGATAGTGAAGCTGATGTTTTGTTCTTAAAAGCTTCAATTATGCCTTGAGTGGTAGGAGGGAAATAGACTTGGTTATTGCATTTCAAGGAGCACATGCTTTTCCTTCCCTCATTCCTTGATTATTTTGTATTCTTTTATATTTTTCATAAATATACAGCAAAATATAAACAAAAAAAGCTTAGCCAAATGTCACCTGCAAAGACTGGGTATACACTTTCAAAGGGAAAGACTTAATATTTCATAATCAGCATTTCATTATTTAAGAGGAAATGTACAGAAGGCAATTAAAATGCTACTCTCACTCTTTTATATCATGGATTTAGAAGCAAGTATTCAATACTTGATCAACCTGTATAAAATAAAAAATGAGGGTGAAAAATCAGGGAGAGAGAAAAAAGATACATCAGACATAAAAAGGAGAGGGAGAGAGAGAATAGGAAGAAGAGAGGGTGCCAAATAAATACCTATTAGACGGAATTATGAGTACCTATAGTGTAATATGACTAAGGGACTTGACAGGATGGAAATATATTACAAAATATTTCAGGATTGAGCAAAGAAATTGAAGATACATCTAGCTTTATAATTCAGAAATTGCTATTGTTTGGAGATGCTAGATTGGTTTTCCGTTCTGAGGGTGCGGTCCTTTTTTAAATTAAGACCTATGAGGACACTTTACTTCACATAAGAACGTATCAGTGCTAAGAGTCAGAGTTTCAGAACAAGGTAGCTTAAGTGTTTTCAGGATGTGGTGTTTATGGTTTTCCACATGAAAATCAGCTGCTTGAAAGAACCTCTGACTTTTTTGTTCAATAATCTAGTTGGGTGAATTAGATGTACATTGAAAATCGTGAAAATAAAGTGAATGTAATGCTGTGACACATTTGTTAAAACCAAAAGACCAAAATTGCCCCCTATTCTTCTTTTTCCAGAAATTCTTTTGCTGATTGAATTCTTGTTCAACACATTCAAAGAAATTCTGACAACTGATTAATGTTCCTAGTATTGTCTGCAACATGTTAAGTCTCGCTTTAGAGGGAAGCAATGTTAGGTTGTTATATTGCATATGCTGTTGATTGGTAGCTGTGGTCACTTCATTCCCTCCAGGTACCACGAGTACTCAACAAAACAGCTGCCTTGTGTGCATAAATAGACCATACCGCATTGTTTTGATTCTTCAGTCTGGCAGTGGCAGCTGATGAAAGTTGCAGTGCATTTTCAATAACTCTTAAGAGCAGCTGTTCAAAGGACTGATTTCACTACTCTACATTTTTTGTTATGTGAATACCCGAGAACTAACAGCAGCATTCTGATATTGGGCATTGGTGGAGATTTCAAATGAATTGAAAATAATGGTATCTCATAATGATGTCTTCCAGGATTAGTAGACAGCGAGGACCTTTCTAAGGCAGCACCTCATCATGAGATTATATCTCCACACAAGTCACATAATCCAGATAAATTCTTACCATGATAACATTTGTTTTCAACAAGGGTTTCCTGACCTACCAAGTATTGGTGGTTTTTGTTTCAGAGAATCTTTAAACAAAATCATTCAAAGGCAGAACCAGAGCTATGATAAACTGAAGGTTTGGCTCTGGATGTACATTTTAACTGCTGACCATGAAAACTCCAGGGGCCATATAAACTCAAGGGACCATGAAAACATGAACAGGGGGAATATGTTTGCAGCAGCACAAATAGTAGGAGCACAAATTTGTGCCACTACTTTTTGTCACAGTTTAAGCCCCTGCCTGTGCTTTTTGCAGTGGGACACATTGTCCTGCTGTTCCAAGTGCTGCAGGGGTGAGGTGGCTGGCTGGGGCACAGGGTGTCTCAGTGCGAGGCTAGCCAGCAGGCAGCCCCTGAACTGACGCACCTTGTACCCCAGTCAGCCAGGGAGAGACACATGGAGATGGGGGCAGGCAGCCCAGGGCTCCCTGCTCTCTTGTCTCTGTGTGCCGTGGAGCTCCTGTGCTGAGGCACCCTGCACCGCAACCAGCCATTCCCCAGCTGGCTAGAGCACCCAACACAGGGGCTCCACAGGATGCAGGGACAAGGAAGTAGGCAACCCTTATTTGCCTGCTCCCCCATCTCCACATTTGGCACTTTGGTGTGCTTTGCACTGGGTTCTTTTTCAGGGTTTTTTTTTCACTAGTGGGACTGGCACTGCAAATTAGCAGAGTTGCACATGATGTTACATGCAACGTGTGCGGTTTGTGGCACCACAAAGATGTTTGTGGAATCACAAACTGCATGTGCCTGCATGTCTGAATCCAGCCAAGATGTTTCAAGGTATGGTCATAGCCCATTACAAACATTTAAAAAAACAGATAAAATTTAGACAGAAGAGGAAATTTACAATTTTAATTGTCACCCAAATATTTGAAGGAACAGGAGAAACAGATTCTGAACTCAATCCTTTTTAATTAAATAATTTCCACATGTGTACAGAACCTGAAGCAGGAAGTCTTTTCTCTAGCAATGTTGATCAATTCTTCCATATTTTCACAAGGTAAATAGAAGCTGTTGATAATGATAGACAAAGCATTGTCATCGTTTAGAATACAGGAAAGATGGATGAAAAACCATGGAGACATAAATCAGCTTGATATATAAGAAGGTCAAAAATAGGGTGACTCAAAGTTCTTTACTGGGACAAGCTTAGTTCAAGATACCATATTACCTATAACTGGAACTGGGAGAGAGTGAAGTACCACCATTTGCAGATAAACCAAGACTACTTAGGATAGTAAAAAGAACACTGTAATTTTTTGTGGGCTCTCCCAAATCCAGGTGAATGGGCAGTGAGGTGTGAATGTATACAGGAAGGAATTCTCTGATATATGCATGTGGTTTACTGGCTCTAAATCAAAACTTAATTGTCAGGAAAAAGACTTCTGTTAGTTGTATATTGGCAGTCTAAATCCATTTTAGGAAGCATATGGAATAGGGTAAAAAACAATTCTTAAAAATAATTCAATACCATTATATAAATTAAGGTTTTTACCTGAAATACTGGCCCCAGTCCTGTGGTTTGCATAAATTGTGCAACAGGAATGCTACCCTCATTGTGCCTACAAGATGTAGTAATTTATGGGTTTTTTATGCCATCCAGGGATCAGTGGAGCATAAACTGCTATTCTGTTTTTTCCTGAACAAATCCTTTATGCACACTACTCCAGATGAAATAATTATTAGAGCAGCTTTATAGTACCTTATTCCATAAGAGAGGTTGAAAGAGGTATAGGAATTGCTAACATCTGGCCCATTTTGGAGGTTGAACTAGATGACCTCCTGAGGCCTCTTCCAATGCTAATTTTCTATGATTCTCTGGTTTTCCCTAGGTCCTAGATGACTTGTGTGGCACCAGGATTTCACCTCCAGCATAAGAGTTATGAATCAGAAACTAAATGGGGGTGTGTTCTTAAAAGGGAGACAAACATGCTTAGAGACACGGAGGAACAGGGAGAAGGGAGCAACTGAAATGAGTTTGGAGATTGTAAAACTGATTGAAGATGCATGTGAAAGGATGTGATTAAGGTACATAAAAACAGTGAACAGTAGAAGAGATATAACCTGGGTGTTCCAATTTACCCTCATTCACAATTAGGCTTGGCAAAATTCAATTTTTATTTTTTAATCATTTGGACCCCTAAAAACAACTTTTAGCCATCAAAGCTTTTTTTTATTTATTTATTTTTTTTGTTATTTTCAAGCATTTATTTTGATTTTTATCTATATAAATTTTCCAGGCTGCACTGAATTGGGGTGTTTTCCAATTTTTATCTATTTTAAATTTTGGGTTTGTGTGGAATTAGGGGTGTGAGGGTCAGATACTTTAGTAAGAGGAGGGCAGCAGCGCTCTCAGAACCCTGGGACCAGAGGGAGAGGTGACAGCCACCCTCAGTCAGCCAGACCGGCCCGGGCAGGACCCTGCTGCCACTGGCTTGGAGCCTCCAATTCTCTTCCCCTCTGGGCTTTGGGTAGGGGTTTGTTTCAGTAGTCTATCTCCCTCCTGCCCATTTCGCATACCTGGGAATAAGCAGCTAATAGCTTAACAGATGAGTCAAGAGGCTGCCCTCTTTAATCCCTCCACCCTCTGTCCCTGTCTCTTTCTCCACTGTCCAGTCACAGGGGTAAAGGTTCCTGTTACAGTCCCTTTTCTGTAAATTTCTATTATTACCAATGGAAATATATTTCCATTGGTCTGTGAGTGTGAGGCAAAATCAACATTTATCAATATTTATTGATAAAAATCAAATCCTGCCAAGCCTTTTTGTGATACAAGAACAAGAGAATAGTCCATGATACAAAAAGGCAGTGATGAAAGGGCATGTATTTATTGACATATAATTAAGTATTGGAATTGTTTCCACATTATATAAAAGCAAAGGGTTAATAGGGATATCCACAGTACAATGAATAAACTAAACACAAGCTTATGCTGTAAGACTTAAAGAACCTTTCTCTGTAGGCAGGATATGCTATTACTGTACAGTAACAGGTTTCTTTCCCTGGAGTGTTAGAGACAAATATTGGATTAGAGGGACAACTAGCAATGTATCTGTTTGGTAGTTCTTGCATTAAATCCTAGTAAATTCTTGAATTGGAAAAAAAAAGAACCCTGATAATATGGAGGGGGAATGGTACACAGTTATTTCTACAGAGTGTTTATTATTACTCACCTGTGCCTGCTTTCCATTGTAACTATTGATCTCTAAAACTTCAAAAACTTAGGACAAGTTCCATTGGGAGGAGGCGGGGGGAATCTCTGGTGACACGTACAGTATTTGGAAAAGTGCACTATGCAAAACATAAAATCTACTTCTATAAGAAAATGATTTATTTTACTAGAGGCAACCTTTCCAGAAGGAATTAGATTCATCAATAAAATTGAAATAGGAACGTTTCAATTTAGATACAGCCCAGACTAATAGGGGTTGACTGTCATCACACAGCCTCAAATCTGGGGCCACTATTGCCACTCTATGATTAGTTACCCCAGCTGGTTAAGGCTGGTGTGAAACCTCCCTCTACCCACTCCCTGTCACCAGAGTGACTGGCAGGGGGCTGTTGACCCTTTTCCCCCATAAACCCCCCTGACCCATAGCAAAAAGTATCTGGACAACAGGACTCAACTTCACTCTAAACTGTTTTGCTGCTCTTTCTGACTTTCTCCTCTACTTTGCTATCAGCCTGATCTTCCAGCTTCTTGACTCAACCCACTTCTAGACCCCACTCTCAGTTCAATCTCATTGCTCCTGGACCTGGTTTGTCCTCAGATTCCATTCACCCTTCCTGACAGGTCAGCAGGTCAACCTCTGAGCAACCCCAGACCTGCACCCCCCCCATCTTCCAACGTGATACTGACAGCTGTTACCATTTGAAGAATATTTAGCTGCTCATGAGAAGTGGCTTTAGTTTCTGTTTCCTAGATTCTGATTCATAAAAGCACAACAATATTTAAGTATGGCCTAAAATATATGTAACTTCAATGTTTGATTTATTCCTGAACTGAAAGCTTTGTAGATAAGTTTACACCAGTCCTGTATTGTTGTTACTCATTCGCTCCACTGTCCTCAACCATTTGTCTAAAGCTGTTAGTCCAGCACTTTTCATAAACAGCAATCAAATTAAACATTAAAATTGCACTTTAAATATTTACAATCATGTATTCAAAAGTAATACATATAGAAAAAGTAATGTATATCAGAATCAGGAAATACTGGGTAAAATATTCACAATGATCACATTATTCAAGGAATCTTGCTCTTTTTGTTTTAAGTTATCCTTTAACTCACTTTGGGTTTGTTAGCAATACTTTGATCTACAGTTGTGTCGAAATATTTCACATTGTGAATTATTTCTAATCTATTTGTTGTGAATATTTCTTCTGGAATTCACTGTTTAAAATTTGATATCTACTGGGTACATCTACATGAGACACTTTACTGTGCAGTAGCATAGTTAACTAAAAAGTGTGCATAGCTACACGTGCACATGCTTACTATGCAGTAAATCTTGCTAACTGTGAGTAAATTTGCAGGTGGCAATCTGCAAATGCAACTAGCAAATTTTATTTGTGAATAACTTACTGCACAGTAGCACTCATGTAGATGCTTGACTGGAAGCAAATCTGCTGGCCACCAGGGGGTGGGAGATTGCTCCCTGCTTCTGGGAGCTGCCTACTGCTGGGTTGGGTTCCATCACCAAAGCCCAGGTGAGGACTATGTCCTCCTGCCATGGCAACAGGGAGCTCCAAGGTCTCTGCTCTAAGATGGCAGTTGAGGAGTTGGCACTGGGAGCTCTCTGTTGGTGGGGGCTGGGGAGCCTTTTCCCTGCACAACTCTGCAATCACAGAGCTGGGTGGAGAACAGACTGGGGAGTCTGTTGTCTACTCAGCTTCACGATCATAGATATGGATGGGGAACAGGATCTACCAGTGATCTTAACCAAGACATCAGAATTATATATTTGATTGCAATATTCACAAGTCTTCTCGTGTTTTTTACATAAATCACATAGTAGTCTTTCTGTTCTTTCGGGCGTGTTATTAAACAACACAACATGAAATGTTCATTGCAAATTTTACAGTGGAATATGGAAAATATACAAATGTGTTATGCTCCAATGGAGAAATTGAAACTATACTTCAGGACGTAAGAAAATAGCAACATCTCAGTGAAACATGAAAGAGAGATTCACAAACAAACCGAAGAACCAGGATTTCTTCCTAAAGCTTATATATATATGGGCATTCTTTAGGAAAGAATAGGGTATATACAGAGGTTGATATACAGGGGGTGTAGTGGCACAAATCGCACCTTCCCTTTCAGTCAATGACATCATGGGTGCATTCACACATGCAAGCACTTGCACATGCACTTTATTGTGGAGCAAACTGTGCCACTTGGGACAAAATAACTTTGCCTGGCTCCTCCCGGATCTGCACCCAGGGGAAGCTAGAGCCTGGGCCAGCACCTGTGCTGTCCCCAGCAGTACAAAAACCTGACCTAGCCAGCAGCTCGGGGTTACTTAACCTCAGGAGCTTCAAGGACCCAGGCAATTGGTATCTGGGGACACTAGCCCCTTGTGTCAGCTAGACTGCCAAAGCAGCATCTCAAATTCACCTTTTAAAATACCCAAAAATCCACATTCTTCCACAATTAGAACAAAAGAGAGAAAGGGGGATTGACAAAATGGGCAATGCTTTATTGTTATATTTACAATATTAAAGAAATTTGGAAGCCTACCAGTGTCTCTAACATCATAATAGTTCCCTTATCACATGGTGGGTGTGTGGTGGGGGTTGTGGGGTTTGCAGGAGGGCGTGGGAAGGGGGATAGGGGGATGCAGGTGCATGTGGAGGGATGTGGGGGGATGTGAGTCACTGTGTGGGTAGGTGGGGGGGGACTATGTGTGTGTGGGCTGCTTAGGAGGGGTGGGTCCCCTGCATGAACGCTGCATGCCCCCGGCGGCTGGTGGGGCACAGTGACACTGACAGTGATGGGAGCATGGTGGCAGTGGTAAGCAGGGAGCTCCCGCAGATGCTGCCGGCACTG
>NW_017728886.1:192496271-192524040 GCF_001723895.1 Crocodylus porosus
TGTGGGTGGGAGTGGACAGATGTGGGGGGAAGTGAGTCACTGTATGGGTAGGTGTGGGGGAACTGTGGATGTGGGTGCTGCTTAGGAGGGGTGGGTCCCCTGCATGAATGCCTCATGCCCCCAGCGGCTAACAGGGCATGGTGGTACTGGCAGTGCTGGTTGTGTGGTAAGTGGGGAGGTCCTGCAAATGCCGCCGGCACAGTCAGCAGTGGGGGGAGGGGTGGGGAGCAGCGAGCACCCACAGACACCACCGGCAGTGGCAGTGGTGGCCAGTGGTGATCACTGACTGCCCGCAGACACCACTGGCAGCAGGGGGTGGCAAGCAGCAACTGCCAACAGATACCACTGACAGTCTCAGTGGCACTTTTTTTGAAGGGGTGCACTGCCATACTCAGGAAGTGCACGTGCACCCCCCTACATATCACCAAAGGTCCCCTGCCCCCCACAGGGCAGGACCCTCCCACAGCACATGGACTATCCTGCCTGCAGGGTCCCAGCCCCCTCCAGAGGCTACACCTACCCCCCCACTCCCCCACTGGTCTCTAGCCCCCTGCTCATTCCCCTGCTCTTCTACAGCCTCTGGAGGCTGGAGAAGAGCAAAAGAATAAGCAGGAGGCTGATGAGAATAAAAGCATGAACAGGAGGCTTATTCCCCCCACCCCCATTGGTTTCTTCAGCTCTCAGTTCATTCCCCTGCTCCCCATTCATTCCCCCAGTCCCCTGTTCATTTCCCCCATCTCCTGTTCATTCCTCCCACCCTCCATTCATTTACCCAGCTTCCCACCTGCTGTCCCAGGCCCCCCACACTCACCAGCAGTAGCAGAGGATAATCAGGAGGCTGGAGGAAAATGAGAAAGTCTCCAGCTTATCTCAAGGGGCTTGGCTCTAGCCCCCTGTTTTTTACCCTGCTTGTCTCTAGCCTCAGGAGGTTGGAGACAGCAGGGGAATGGGCAGGGAGCTGGAGACAGCCCTGGAGACATTTCCCAGCTGTCTCCTGCTCTTCTGAGGCTGGAGACAAGCAAGGGAAGGAGCAGGAGGCTGGAGACAGTCCCAGAGACATTCTCCTGCTGTCTCCAGCCCCCTGCTCCTTCCCTTGCTCTCCTGAGGCTGGTACTACCAGTGAGTGTGGGGGCTGGGAAAGCCAGCACAGAGCTAGGGGAACAAATGGGGGGATGGGAAGAAAGAACGGGGAGGTGAGTTATGGATGGTCACCTTCATCCTCCTTCCAGCCCCCAACCCCCTGCTTACCTGGGAAAAGCTAGGTCCAGATTCCTGCAGCTTGCACTGCTGCCTGCCCAACGTGGAGAGGCAGCATGCTTCAGAACTGGGGAAAGGGCCAATCATAGAGATGCTCTGGCACTGTGCCAGAGTGTATCTGGAGGACTGAGCCTCTGGTTGCCTCAGGGTACCATGCCCTGACCTGGTTTTATCCTGCAGGTTTTTGTTTGACCACTGGATATCCAGGGATATAATTTTCTTCCTGTGCTGCAAGTTTGCAATGCGGGGAACATTTTTTCATTCCTGAATGTGCCTTTTGCCCTGTCTCAAAGGGGTTTAAAATGGGGCAAGAGGCACATGTGTGCTCATCTGGATGCACCCCATAGGCGTGTCAACATATGCAAGCACATGCATTTGCAGCAGCTCAAATAGAAATGGTGCAAATTTGACCCAGGGATTTTTCCCTCAGTGCATGTGCTTGGACGTGCAATTTGTTATGTAGAAAATTGTGCCACTTGGGGCAAAATAACCCTGCCTGGCCCCTCCTGCATCTGTAGCCAGAGGGAGCTAAAATCACCCTGCCCTGTCCCCATCAGTAAAAAAATCTGCCCTGGCAAGTAGCTCAGGGCTACTCATCTCAGGAGCTTTTGGGGCCCAGCCAATTGGTACCTGGGGACACTACCCCTTGTGCCAGCTAACTGCTGAAGCAGCCCTGAGAGTTCTCTGCACTTTCTACTCACTGCAGCAGTCTCACAGTGGGGGCTGCTGCCTGGCTATAACGTGCTGCACATCTGCCAGACCTGTATGAGGACTGCACAGCCAGTAGAGGCACCTGCCCTCTGGGCCAGCTGCCAGTGTGCTGTGGCTGCATAGTTGGCCTCTGTGCAGCACTACTGCCACGTCTGCCCCGTGCCTGATTATTTGGGCAGCTATCGCCCAGAAGATGTTCTGAGTGTGGTGGCCAACTTTGAACTGTCAAAGCATGTTCTCCTGGTCCCATTTGGCCAGGAGGTCAGCCACAGCCATCTGAGTCCAAGGTGCCAGCTCTGAGCAGTCAGGGTTCTGCCATTTGCCTCCCTAGCAGGAATTCTGGTGTGCCCTATTCATAGAATCATAGAATCATAGAAGTAGGGTCAGAAGGGACTTTTGTAGCTCTTCAAATCCGACCCCCTGCCTGGGTGGGAGAAAAACTGGACTCAAATGAGTCCAGCCAGGTAGGCATCAAGCCTCTTCTTAAAGACCCCCAGGGTAGGAGCCAGCACCACTTGCCTTGGAAGTTGATTCCAGCTCTTAGCCACCCTAACTATGAAGTAGTTCTTGTGGATGTCTAATCTAAACCTGCTCTCCAATAATTTGTGTCCATTATTCCTTGTCATGCCAGGGGGCGCTAGGGGAAACTGTTTCTCCCAAACCCTTCTGGTCACCCTAGTGAGTTTATAGACAGTCACCAGGTCCCCCCTCAGCCTTCTCTTGTGAGGGCTGAACAAGTTTAGGTTCACTGTAGGGTCTGCCCTGTAGTCCCCGGATCATGCAGGTGGCCCTCCTCTGGACCCTCTCAATGTTGTCCACATCCCTCCTGAAATGGGGCGCACAGAACTAGATGCAGTACTCCAGCTGTGGCCTGAGCAGCGTCGCATAGAGGGAGAGGATCACCTCCTTGGCTGTACTTGAGATGCACCTGTGGATGCCCTGCCAACCGTGACCTTGCATTGTCGGCCCATGTTCATCTTGGAGTCAATGACTCCAAGATCCCTTTCCGCCTCCGTGCTCTCAAGAAGGGAGTTTCCCATTCTATAAGTCTGCTGCTGGTTTCTACTGCCTGAGTGCAGCACCCTGCACTTGTCAGTATTGAAACGCATCCTGTTTATGTTAGCCCACTCCTGTAACCTATCCAGATCTTGCTGCAATCTTTCCCTCCCTACTAGCATGCTCACCTCACCCCAATTTTTGGTATCATCAGCGAATTTAAACAGGTTGCAATTCAGCCCATCGTCCAAATCACTGATGAAGAAATTGAACAGTCCAGGCCCAAGGACCAAGCCCTGGGGGACTCCGCTGCCCACTTCCCCCCAGGTTGAATATGACCCATCCACCACCACCCTCTGAGTACGACCCTTGAGCCAATCTGCAATCCATCTGACTGTGTAGGCATCAATGCCACAGTCACCTCATTTTTTAATGAGCCTGGGGTGGGAAACGGTGTCAAAGGTCTTGCTGAAGTCTAGAAAGACTACGTTCACGGCGACACCTGCATCCATTGCCTCTGTGATCTGATCATAAAAGGCAATCAGGTTGGTCAGACATGACCTGCCCATAATGAAACCATGCTGGTTGCCCTTGACCATCATCCCTGAAGCCGGCCCATCACAGATGTGCTCCTTGAGGATCTTCTCAAAGAGTTTCCCTAGGATTGAGGTAAGACTGACAGGCCTATAGTTGCCTGGGTCCTCTCTCTTCCCTTTTTTGAAGATGGGGACCACGTTAGCTAGCTTCCAGTCATCTGGCACCTGGCCCGAGCACCATGAGTGTTCATAAAGCCCTGCCAAGGTCCCTGCAATAACCCCAGCTAATTCCCTCAACACTCTTGGGTGGAGAGCATCTGGACACGCTGACTTGAATACTGAAAAATCCCTGATAAAAAAAAATCCCAAAGTCACTCTGTAAAATATCCCCAAATCCATGTTCCTCCATGATTAAAACAAAAGACTACTATAAAGACAGAGAGTGAGACAAAGACAGCGATCAGTTGGGCAATGTTTTATTGCTATAGCTACAGTGTTAAAACAATATGGAAGCCTACCAGTGTCTCTATCATAATAATAAAGTGAACTCTAAATACTTGTTTCATGAATGCATGAATATATATTTTGCTGCCTTCCAACAGGGGATACGGCCCCCACACAAGGACTACAGCCCCCCAACAAGAGTTATGGCCCCCCCAACAGGGTCTATGGCCCCCACACAAGGGCTATGCCTCCCCAACAGGAGATATGGCCCCCACACAGGGGTTACAGACCCCCAACGGGGGCTATGGCTCTCACACAAGGGCCATGGCCCCCCAACAGGGGTTACGGCCCTCCAACTCAGGTATGAACCTGCAACAGGAGCTACAGCCCCCCCAACAGGGGCCAAATGGCACCTGCAGGGGCTACCATCTCCCCTGCAAGGCCCACATGCCCCACCCCAGCCCCCCGATTGCTGCCCACCTGGCCCTATACCTTGCCAGCTGCTGCATCCCCATGATGGCTGCCCCCCACTCTCCCAGACCTCCCCAGTGGCTGCCCCACCCAGCTCCATCTCTCACTTGCACCCCCAGGCCCCCATGGCTGCCCCACCAACCCCAGGCTGATGCTTCTGCAGCATGGTCTGCCTGCCCAGGGCTGAGCGCTGGAAGCAAGGGGTGGAGTCATACTGCTGCTCTCACAAGCTCCTTTGCAAAATTCTGGATCCATCCCAGCATACATATGTACAAACACATTCTAAACTACTTGTATAATAAGCTTAGTATGATATAATCATAGAAAATTAAGTTTGGAAAGGACCTCAGGAGGTCACCTAGTCCAACCTCGTGCTCAAAGCAGGACAATCCCCAACTACATCATTCGAGCAGGGCTTTGTCGAGCCAGGCCTTAAAAGCCTCCAAGGATGGAGATTCTACTGCTTTTCTAGGTAACATGTTCCAATGCCTCACCACCCTCCCAGTGAGAAACTTTTTCCTAATATCCAACCTAAACTTTTCTTGCTGCACTTTGAGACCATTGATCCTTGTTCTGTCATCTACCACCATAAAGAATGGCTTTTTTTTCTACAGTGCTTCATGTTTCTTCTTCCTTATGCACACTTTGTTTTCTTTTTAAATTAATTACCTCAGTACTTCAATTATTATCTTTATAAGACTGTGAAGGGAAATAATTGCAATAACTGTTACCATCAAATATGACAGGTAACCTTTATTGATAAAACAGAGAATGCCTAGGGAAGTCAAAGGATTTTAAAAACAAACTACATATTGTACCTAATGGTGTAGACTTCATTCATTCAGTTTTTAGTATCGGTCATAATAATTCAATGTGGCTTACAAAAAAGCTCCCACAAGTACATTATAATAATACACTAATAATTTGTGTGAGCTGTTTATATTTTGAAGTAGGACAATGATTTTACTCAGGAGAGAGAAAGTAATTGTGTTCTAATCAGCTGAAAATCTTTAAAGTTTATCATTTAAATGAAGGTATAAAATAAAATAAGAACTAGAAACTGATTGAAATGGATAGTCTGGATGACCTGGCACTCACGATCTCTGCAGAGGGCCAGATATGAATCCTCAGGAAAAATATTTGAAAACTCTTGTACCATTGTTGCTTCTGCTACTACTAATAAAAACTAATACATACCTGTTGAACAAGAGGAGTTTTTTTAATCAATAAATCATTATTTCCATTTTAAATCACCAACCATTTCCCAGAAATCTACTGCGATCCCAAAAGAAATTCTTACAGCACCTCTCTACTTTCTGAACCTGCACGTTACTTTTTTGTATCGTTTCCCAAGATTTCTCTGAACTTCTAACTCAGAAGCCAGGGACTAGGATATAGTTGAGCGTGCTTTGGAAGAAGGCAAGACTACATTACTTCTTTTTAGTCTGGAACCCACTCCCTGGTTGCATCTGCATGTATAATGAATGTGCCTGAATTTTTTGCATGGAAAATTCAGGCACATTAAACTGCCATGTATCTGAACATGTTCCCATTGGGAGAAGTTCAGTCAAGCACTGCTTCTGCCCTGCTCTACCCACCTGCAGCAGCCAGGGGGCACTCCAGACTCCCCTGGGTACCATCCCTGGGCTGGCAGAGGTCACGGGGGTTGGTCCGAATCTCTATGATGTAGGGGAGAGTTGTCCTAGCTGCTGGACAGCTGTGGGCCTATCACATGGAAATTGGGACCCATCCTGATCTCCATGGACATTTTTACACATGTATGTGCTGCAGCACTGGGCACTTTGAAAAGCTGCTGGTGCTGTGATGCATGCAGTTGTATAAATGGCAAATTCACATCAGTATGTAGAAAATGGCAGCGGTCTGCTTTTGAACTAAAACACATTGAAGGTGTTTTAGTTCAAAAGTGCACCTCCGCCATTTTATTTATGCTGATACACATCTTGTTGCTATACAACTGCAAGCATGTCAGTTCACATGCAGAGCAGACTTGCTTAATCAAGGCTGCTCCAATGTGCCAGATCTCTGGCATATTGCAATGTGAAAAAGTATATGTATAAATGCTCCATGTGGTTCACAGAGCATTATCCCACTGAGCTGGGCCAGCTCTCCCCACCCCCTGAGACCTCCTGCTTCCTCTGATGACCAGGAGCAATTTGCTCCAGGTCAGCATCTACACATGCACTTCAGTGCATTGGTTTAATGTGCTGATTTCTAATACCTGTATCTACAAGTACTAGAAAATGGCACATTAGACTAATCTACTGTGCAGAAATTGCTGCACATGTGTAAATGGTGGTGCTTTATTGGACATTACATTAGTCTAATGCACAGTAAAACATCTTGTGTAAATGCACCCCCTGACTAACTAACTTCTCCCATGATTACAAATCTGAATGGGACCTGTGATGGCTATGAAGACAGAGATACAGAATAGAATCCAAGCAAGAGGTAGATTATAGACAGAACTGGGTAGAGAACAGTATTTTTCTGGATGGTACTGCAGCTCTCGAAAGCAGATTTAGATCCAAAATGAGAAGAGAGATTTAGTCAATCAGCATCTCTGCCTTTGAAATGGAGGGATAAAAGCATAGTCCAGATGACTCCCTCACTATTGAAAGCACTGGTACTTGCTTACCTGATGGGCAGTAGGAGTAGAGGTAAAGTGTAACACCAAAAAATAGATACTGGCCTTTGTCATGGGACAGGAGGCACAACTGAACTTTCTGAGGTGGGCTGCAATTTTCTAACAATGCTAAATACAGTTTCTCCTAGTACTTGTAAAAAATCACATTGTTAGTATTTCCAGTGATCTTTCTGCTAATCCACTTGACTGCATGTTAAGTGCTTGATGTAGTGTACTCCAACTGATATGTATCCAAGATAATTACCAAGATGAATCACTTCTGAGTTAATGCACCTGAAATAGCAAGACAAACAAACTCCAATTTACATTATCTTATATTGTTACTCAGTGCGTGCTGCCATTGTTCCATTGCTAGTTTTAGAAAACATCATTCCCATTCAATACAAATGGATCTGTATCAACAATACCAGGTAGGTGATTAGAAATTAATCAAATGGAGTATGGTATACAAGCAGTCTGTCTCCTTTCTTTCTTGTGTATGCTTCATTCAAGAGTCAAAGACCATATGAACCATACTGTACATGAGCCATTCCTAACACTACTAAAACTAATATAAGAATACTAAGTAAAACAGCTCCCAGCACTGACAAAAGCAGAGATAGGCCAAATTGATTATTTGGAACTGACTTCAGGTGCCATCAAGATTAAAGTTAGGGATTTAGAATGTAAAAGATTGTAAATGGATTTAAACACAAAAATCCAAATTGGCAGACATCTCAGGAGCACAACTGTTTTCTCACAGCCACCTGCCTTCTACTCATTACCTTCTGTGCACTTCACACATGGATTGTGTAGACCACAGGAGGCTGAGAAAGGTGAAAAAAGAAGCACTGTAACATCTTTAAGATCTACCACATGGATCAGGTCCTCAAGTGCCATGGTTGGGAGGAGTATTTTCATCCAGAGTATCACCACGCAGTTATATTCAGTGTGCGTTATGTTATTGTCAAGTGATTACTTTAGAAGGAAATGTAGACTACTTAGAAAAAAGGTAGTTGTCTCATTCGTCTTTACAATTTAAATTTGCGGGTAAGAAGAATTTGGCAGAGCTATAACTGCCCTATGCTTTCACCCTAGTTATACGGTTTCTGAAACTTGACTTACTAATGCATATATACATATAAACATATAAACTTTAAAAGTTGTCCCTTTTTAAATGCAAAAAAGAAAACACTTGTAAAGTCTGAGCTACTATTGTTGCTGCTCCTCTTCCTGCTGCTAACCATTGCTCACTATGAGCTTTTACATTTAGTAGATACAGTGTGAAGTACTTCTGCAATCGAGTTTATTAGTTGTCCCCCAATGAATAACTCTGTAGGAGCTAGATTATAATACCATCTTTTCTTTGTACACATATTTCAGGTTGATCATTGGAACATTCAAAGCCCACAATTTGTAGGACCCCCTGATTTTCAGGAAGGTTTCGGTATCAAGGCTTTCATTTTCTAAAAAGCTAGGTTTCTAATCCTATATATCACAAAGATAGTTCCAAATTATATCTTTGCTAACTTAGTGCTGCAACAAGGGCCGTAACAGTAGCACTCCACCAGTACCAGTGGTAAAAGGAACTGTTATAATATATGCAAGCAGAATTCTTCCAGGGAACTCAGTGAAATGGAAAAATGCAAAGACATTGTTTCAGTTTCAAAACCCATTCTGCTCTGTTGTCACTATTTGGAAGTCAGGCACTATTACCTCTGGGCCAGTAAAGGTGACAACTGTACTCATCTGCTCCACACTTTTTTGTGTTCCTGAATATGGCTAATTGTAGTCTCTTTGGTTGAGCATATACTCACACAAGATAAGCTATAATGTCACTGGTAGCCATCAAACCAGTTCTTCTTGAGGCAAATTTGTAGTGGAGACTTTTCTAGAGCAAACAAGTCATTGATTCCTAAATCTGGCTCTTTTTGTACACCATAAGCCCTTTCTATCAGTTGTTGGACATATTTGTGCCTGCTCCTGTTTAATTTTACTCTCCCAACTGGCCGATGTCCAAGAGTATAACTGCCATTTTTGGCACTAACACAGTTCGCGATTCTACTTAATGTGCAGTGTGAACATGCAAGCATCCATATAGCTGATGCAGTAGCATCCATGGGCAATAGCAGGGTGTGCACTAGTCAGACAGGTGTGCAGCTCTGTTCTGATATACGTGAATGTAAGTCATAAAATGCTACCTGGAAAAAACCCATGAGCGCCTAGTGTGAGAAGGAACCTCACCCCCCTAGCATGGTTAGCCCAATTGCTGAGAAGTCAGGTAGTGGGAGATCCAGGTTTAAGTTCCCTTCTCACTCAGAATGCAGTTGAAGTTCCCAACTTCCCAGCACATTGCTCCAAGACACTGGTTAGGTGATATTCAGCCGAGCCCTCTTGAAGCTGCACTACCACACCATACCTTAGCAGAGCCATAGCAGTGTAACTGTGCATCTGGATCAGTTACTCTACACTAAGGGCAGCACTGGCTCCTGCCGTGCTGATTGCAGTGCCTACTTTTGCATGCAACGCAGCCTTACCCTATAAATGCGATAACCAGAGCTACTGCCCAAGTCATCACCACCCTCAGGTATACTACCTTCCATTGGGTAAAATGGATGGAAATCAGTGAGAAAGTTCCTGCCCCTTGAGAGTAAAGATCTAGGCTAGAATCCAGGGTTGACTCTGTTTCATAGCAACTTCATCTCACTGAGCTACACACCCTCTCACATGTTCTTTTATTCTTTGCCCCACATATCTCTTCCTCTTTTTTGCCCACAAGTCCATTTTCATTTTTGCCAGACAACAGTTTTGGGATTTATGCTTAGGTACATGTATACCTAACTGCTTATCTGCCTGGCCAGAGCTCAGCCTCCCGTACATGCTTAATATCTGTATGGATACTTACATGTCCCCATTGCCCATGCAGGAGGATTGCAAACTCTGCATAAATGCCAAAAGTGACAGCCGTATAGCAGGGAATGGCCATTTGGGCCAGGTACAGACATTACACTTTTACCGGTGTAAGTGCTTGGAAACAAGTCTATACACATAACAGAGCAGAAGTTCAGCACACAAAACTGGTTCATACCCACAACAGAACAAAAGTTCAGCACACATAGACTAGTTTAAAAATGGTGGAACCAGGTCTAAGATTTGTGCCCCACCCCCAAAGGGTGAATGTATGTTCAGTTCACTACTGATCTAAACTACACTGCTTACAGAAAGCTGTGTAACTTAGATCAATTTCACCTCAGGCTTTTTGAATGTCTGTACATAGCCTTTGATGCACAAAGCACAATAGATGCGGTCTTACTCCCAGCTGTATGTTTAAAATCACTAGCTGAATTCCAGCCACATGGACAGGAAAATATATATGGAACCCAACAAATGAAACTGGGCTCTCCGAACTACATCAGATTGATACACTTTTTACTTAAATGGGTCATTTAATAGTGTCATTTTACTGTTTGTCTCCAAAAACTATTGATAGCTCTTCTTTTATTGGTTGTGTCTTTTCCATTTAGCAACCAATTGATTTTCTTTCTTTGTTTCTTTTAGAAGCAAGGTCAACAAGACTAGCCTTCCTTATAGCTTAATTTGTATCATAAATGATTGCATTTCTTATGTCAACATACAATGGAGTTTTGTTAACTTGTGTTCCTTCTGTTGGTGGCAGAACACAAAGCCTCTTTAGCAGCAGAATAACGTGCATGGGAGGAAGCCATTAGTGTACAAAGATATTCACAAACATATCAAGGGAAAGTGGTATCTCCTTTAAGGGAAAGGCAATTAAAATCAATGATGATTCTAAAATGACTGAAACCTTGGATGTCCTTTTGAATCTACCCTTTAAAAAAGGCATATGAATAATGCAGCTTTTAGTACACGTGAAAGCATTTGCTGGTATAGATATACTAGTGGAGGTACTGCTTAAATTAGATCTCTAAAAGAATAAGTCATACAGGAAAAGGACTCTCTTGCCAGTATCATTTTTTCACAGTAGGGCTTTTGCCAGCATGCTATGTGATTTTTTTTTCACCCTTCTAATTTTCACCCTTCTATCAGACATAGTTACGCTGGTAAATACTCTTGTTAAGGATCTGAATAGGAAAGGCTGACCGTGTTGTGAAAACACTGTGTTTGAAGAGTGAAAACATCAGTAAAGGAGAATATTTTGGGGGGCACTGTGGATTGTGAACATGCTATAATTAGAAGCGCAAAGATAAAACAAAGCAAAGAGTAAGCTGATTTTTAAAAAATGAAGTTGCTATGAAATCTTGGAACTCCTTCATGTCGTCTTCTCAAGGAAGTAGTGACTGAGATCATAAAATTGCAAATGTTTTATAGTTATAATGTTTTGACAGAACTATGTAGTGTTACATTCAAGTAGCTCATGTACTAAATCATCTCCCAGAAGACATGGGGTTCTCAGTCAACAATATCGAGGCCTTACAGGAACATCAGCTTGCCCCTGCCTCAAGGTTTATAAAATGTTTGGCTAATAAACATGCCCTTATAATATGATCTTTACATAAAAACATTATTATTATAGCACAATTCTTCAATAATAGACTTCTCACCAAGTACTTATTTGAAATAGAGCTATGGTATTAGAATTGCAATATTTGCAGATTTGCAAACCTACAGGTTGCAAAGAAATTTGCTTTTAAAAGATTTCTAGCTGCAGGCTACAAATTGTTTGAATCATCAGTTGTCTTCCGTGACTTTTGGTAGTGTTGTCTATCTTTTTTCCTCCATAAAGAATTGTCTTGCTTTCCTTTTTGGTGTATCTGAAGGCAAGACACTTTCATCTTCTCAATTCTGTATCTTCTCTATTTTACTATCAGTGAATATCCTTCATGTGACACTTTCAGTTTGAGAAATTTGTCTGCACAGCTTTTGAATTCCATTTGAAACTGGGGACTGTATGTGTAGCTAAAATAAAAATTCCATTGTGGATGAAGGTATTGCTTGCCTTTGGTGCTGGTTGCCTTTACCTCTACATTGCACTGAAGTTGCAAGGGGAGGTAATAAAATCTGTGCCCTGAAAGTGTTAACAGGGAGGCCAAAGAAAGATAATACTGTACCCCAACAAGACCAAGGGAAAGTTAAAATGTATTGGATGCAAACACAACCTAATGTTACTACAATCACATTGTTGCCACCACCATTTTTTGTCCATATGTACCATCAAACCTTACCTTGCATTCTGAGTCTTGCCACTTTTTCTCACAAGCCTTTAGTCTTTCCTTCTATAAATCCATTATGTACTTTTTAGTCTCTTTCAAGTATTTTTTTTTAGTCTCTAGCTGGCTTAACTCAGCTTTGTTGGAGAATCTCTAGTGTCTTCTCTTTATCTCTCATGTATTGCTGTTTCCCTCGCCCCCCTTATATTTTGACTCACTTCTCTCAAACAACATAACACATGCTGAGCAATATTGCTGGCAAAGCCTGAGACCTCTCATTCTCTTTTAATTCCTTTTTCAGGAAAGTGCACTTCTGCAAGTACAGTCTCTAATAGCCATGGCTACTCAGTGTGATCTTTTCGTATCTTGTCTCTATGTCTGTCTTGTGGACAGGATGGATGTCCTTTCCTTTTCTTTTGTGTCATCTCTGAAAGACACCATGACACAATGTTTTGTTCTTTTTTCTACATTCATATTTATTTCCAAATGCCAGGGAAATATTATCCTTTTAAGTGAAAACATAACCTTCTGAAAGTTTTATAAACTCTAGTCTTACTTTTTTTTTACGCTTTGTCCTTCTGGGACTAAAGGCTTGTTTGCCTCTAGCATTCAGGCTGTACTCTGGTTATCCGTGTTCCATATTTAGATAGCTCTGAGACACTGTGACTTCCATATGTAATTCATCAGCTCAGATTGTGTCCAGCACAAATTCCAATTTACTAGACATGAACTAGACATGTTCTGAGAAACTTGTTTGATGAACTAAGTTGTTAAGTTTCGTCTTCATATCACAATATAAGACATCATGCCCAACATAATTCCAGCTGGCATGGTCTGGCATAAAAAATTGGGCCACAGTGTCGCTTAGGTCATGTTATTCTTGTCTATGGCAGACATTCAAGGAGGTTAAGGGGAGGTTAAATTGAGCTTAAAATGGCCATGTGATCACATGGTGACTGGTGTGGGAGGCTATGGAGGATCATGTGCCCCCCCCGAGACTGACCACCACCTCCATCAGCTTCTGTGGGTGGTCACTGCTCTCCAACCCCCACCCCGCCCACCCACCACTGCTGGCTTCTATAAGCGGTCACCGCTCTTCACCCTGCACCACTGCCACTGGTGATGGCTTCTGCAGGTAGTCGTCACTCGCTGCCTGCCCCCCATCCATTGCCACTGCCAGTTTCTGTGGGCAGTCACTGCTCACCACCCTATGACCAATGCCACCAATGCTGCCACCCACAAACTGTGCCTCCCAGTCTCAGGAGGCACTACTCACCCATGAATACTGGTAAAACCAACACTGGGACCGGTTTGTAGGATGAGTGGTTTTCTAGCCTCAGGGGGACTGGCTGGTCCACAGGAGGTATTTTCCATCTGGGTAGGAAATCCAGGGGTGGGGGCCTGGCTGGCAGTGGGACTAAAAATAGCCCAGTGCCTGGGGTGCAGGTAGGAAAAGTGCAGCCCCAGGGATGGGGCAAGCAGCTGGGCTTTCGCAGTCCTTGGGCTGCAATGGGAGCTGTACAGAAATTCAGTTAAATCAGTCTCAGTGGACCTAATCTAAGTTAGACTACCTTGGAGATACATTAAACTTAGTTCACTTTAGCTATTTTTAGACTGATCTAACTGTCTGAACATCTGTACAGTTTGCATTTGGATCAACTTAACTGGGGATCTAAGTGCCAGGTCTGCACCTGGGTGAACTAAGTTAAATCAGGTAGCCATTTTTAATGTGGTCGAACCTCCTCCTAACCTCCCTGAACATCTGTATGCATCCTATCTATAGACAAATGTTTTGTGCACCACCATCTGTTTAGAGAGTGGTCAGTCATGATTCTAAATTTTTTAAAGGGACTTTCATCTATGATCGCATCTTTTTCAGAAAGTATATCATAAAATTTATTTAAATTGTCAGTCACATAGCATAGCTGAAGTAGTTTGGACTTCCTATTTAAAGTGTAAAGAATAGATCTTTATAATCTGCTCTTCCATTTCTGTCATCACTGAGCTTTAGATTCCTGTCTTTTAAGTACTAAGAATTCACTCCATTTTCTCTCTAGCAACAAATACTTACGGCTAGCCAGTTTCCTCAAATTACACTATTTTACATAGTTCAGCACATTTCTACTTAGAAGCATAGCTAATACAGATTGTCTTGCTTTTTGGGTAATTCAAATGTCTTATCTAAAGAAATCAGCTGCAAGACAGAATTACTTAGTTGCAACAGAGCAGATTGTCATGTTTAAAACTTTCACAAAGAAAAAAGAAAAATGTTTCATTTTACCATGGATACATGGATTAAATCCTATATGGGCATGTCTACACATGCTATTAATTCAAAGTAGGTGAAAATACTGCATAGTAAGTATACTGGGGAGAACATCTGCAGCAGCCAGGGGGAGATCCAGGCTCCCCCTGGGTGCTGGCCCAGGGGCTGGCAGGGGGTATGGGGCTGGTCTCCAGTTACTTCCTGGCCCCATACACATTGGGAGAAGTCCTGATGTGCATGGGGCAGGAGAGCTGCTGCTGCAGAGCTATCTTGCCCTGTGCACATGGGGACAAGCCCTGTTCTCAGTGGCACTTCCCCACACATCCCAGGCCTGGCCAGGACCTTCTCCTCCCCTGCACCTGTTTCTCAGCCCCCCTACCCCAATTGGGTGATTGGGGTAGGGGGCTGGAAAGAGTCCCCTTCCTCCCCCAGCTGTTTCCCAGCTCTGTGCCCCAGTTGGGTAATTGGGGCAGGGCGCTGAGAAACAGCTGTGGGGAGATGAGAATCTTCCCAGCTCCCTGTTCTAATCAGCTGATCAGGGCACAGGGCTGGGAAACAGCTGGGGGGAAGGAGCAAGTCCCAGCCCCCTACCCCAATCTGCTAGCAGTGAGACCTCAGCTGACCAAGTATTCTTGGCTTAGCCAGGGGCAGCCAGGAGCAGGTAGCAGTGAACACCCAGCTGGGTGGGGATTCCCTGCTCATCTAGGAGCTTGCTGCTAGCTGCCCTGTCAGTAGCTCTCCAGTCCCAGTTCTACTCAGCTCCCTGTGGGGAACCAGGAGCCCCCAGCACCAGGACAGGGGAGCAGAGAAGGACCCAATCCCTGCACTTATCAACTGAGCAGTGCCAGGACTGGCCCCCTTTCTGGTGTGGCTGACTAGGAGAAAAGTTGCTCCTGGTCAGCATCTAGAAGAGCCCCACTGCGCAGCTAGTTTAGTACCTTAATACAAGTACTAACTAACTGTTCAATTAGTAGAGTAATTTACTGCACAGTAGCTTATTATATTTATTTAGTGATGTTTTACTGTGCAGTTGATTAGTCTACTACACAGTAAAGCATCTTGTGAAGACATACGCAGAGTGTATTTAATGCAGAATCATATACTTATCAGAGGATATTGTATTTGCCTCAAACTACTTTTTTCCTCTTGCTTCATTTTTTAGTACAACTCCCACCAAAAATCACACAAAAGTAAACTCTATCTAGTTGGCTTTACCATAACAGGTTGTTCTTGTAGAACAATCTTAATTTAGGAAAGTAATAGTTTAACAATCTCAAAATTCTTATTACTTAATGTAAGACATTTTTGATTGTGGTGAAACTGAGTTGAATTGTTAAGAAATAAGTAAACAGTTTTAACCTAAAAGATCTTTCTCTCTCTGTGTTCATCCTTCTTCATTTTATTTCACAGAAACTTTATACATCTCAAGATAGCCTGAAGCTTTTACTAGAAAATATGGAAGCATGCATCTATATCAGTTCTCCCAGGTGGGAATTTCAATACTCTCTATTGACTTATGGCTCTATTTTAAATGCTAATAGGCCCCTGTGGCCTAAAAAATATCAAACGTGTTTTTCATTAAAAAATATCTATGAAATCTGAATTTCTCAATAATTAAATAAATAAAAATACCAAATAAAACAATTGCTTTAGAGTAATAGTGTATATAAGAGATTGGCAACCACCATTAGAAAAGAACAAAGCATTCTGTTGTAATAACAATGCACTAGTTCTATTATACTAGAGTTTGGGCAAGTTACAGTAGAAAACAGTAGCGTGTTTGTGAAGTGGTCAGCTATGTAAAGTTGAGGTAAAAACTGAGACCTAATATAAAGGGAAGTCCGAAGCATCATTTATAGTTTGCTATAATAGGGCATGAGTTTGCTATAATGCAGCGATGTAGCATTGGCAGGCATGAACACTAGCATGGGGAAAAAAACATGCAGCATCAGGACTGCATAGTCATTTCGTACTTGCTTACAATCAAATTTTGTACAATCAAAATACAAAAATATTGTATTCAGGAGGGTATTGGGTTGTACAGTAAGTTTGACGTATACACTTGGCATCTTTACCTGCTTCCGGCCCTGGTAAAAAATGGACTACCAAATCATTCCTACTTATGGCTTGCAGCACAACTGGTCAGACCCTTCAAGTGGAAGAGGCTTTTGAAATTAAGGGCTGTCTTCTATACAGCCTATCCTAGCTATTGTACAAGGCATAGACAGGGCATAGACAGACATACGGTTACACCATTTTAAAGGGGGTTTGTAGCTTATGTGTACATATCAGCATATATTAGCTAAACCAATACAACTGTTTCTGTTAGACCCTGACTCCATGTGACACCTAGTGACTAGGGAGACAATGGATCGATGCACCCATTGCTTGTCAACAGCTTTATTCAAAATGAAGATAGCTTTGAGCTAGCTCCAACAAACTATGGAGCTGCCACAAATCTTAGTTCTTTCCATATTTTTACACCTTAGTTTATGCTCATTAACATTTACTCCACCTTTGTCCCTCTATGTTCCACCCTTATTCCTTCCCAACTTAAGCTCCATTTCTGTTTACTGTTTATTTCATTAGGATGGAATTACCTATGCATTTCACTTATTTACATGTCTTTTTGCTATGAGCACATGTCTAAGACCCTGACCCTTGCTTCTCTCGGTCACTTGCGGTCTCTTGCTGATTTCCTCACCATCTCCAAGGTCTTACTTCTGCTTTATGTCTTAATGATAGCTGGTGGTTCACATCCTGTTTTTCTTACACAATGAGCTATATATCTTACAACAGTACTATGTTGTTAGGAAAATGTTTTCCTAAGTGTCTTGCAATGTAACTTTTAGCATACCATTCTACCTTGTGGTTAGCAACTTGCTAGTCCACAAGTTACAGCCTTTTATTAAGCTACAAATCCAGTGCTCCCTAAGATCCAAATACTGTCACCCTAACGGTTTCATCTGTCTGTTTTACCCTGAAGTACATTTTTTGCAACCATTTCCCCTGAATGAATATATAGTTATGGTTTAGCTTTATTTACTAAGAGATAGGAGTAGATAGACAAAACATTTAAATTGGAGGTAGCAGTACCTCATTAAATCACCCTCCTCTCCAAAATGGCATAACTTTATGTGCTCCAATCTTATTCTAATTATTGGTTTTGGAGTAGTTTTTCCTTCCTACCTATTTGCTGAACAGAATGAGTTAGTCAGAAAGGCCAGGATATTCACCTGTCTTCAGCCTTACTTATTTGGGGGTTGCTGTACCTGCACACCATCCAGGTATTTCCACAGACAAAGCATTCACCATTACAAAGACAGTTACCATTGCTATTTAACCAATCCTAAAGTGTAGGGAAGACTAAACAAATAATAGATGGAGAGATGAGATCAGTACAAGTTCTACTCACCTCTTTACCCGTTGTTTGTTTATGTCTTTGTTTTTCATGTCTAAGAAATATATGTACAGGTTTTTTTACATTAGCTTGGTAAAAAATCAACTGTCAGTAGATTATGTACAGCTAGCTCTATTAAGCTAGAGGCTGGGGCAGTTACAATAGAATACTGTAGTTTGTATAATTTGGGGAGCAGTCAACTGTATAAAGATGAGATGAAAACTGAGCACTAATATAAGGGAAGTCAGAGGCATCACAGGACAGTTTTATAGTAACTTTTCTGGTAAGGTTTTAGAAATGACTAGGATGTGTGTCTGATACATATTATAACACAGAGAACCAATATGACCAGTTTTTTTTCCCCCTAATCTTAGGCCAGTACCAAAATCTATATGAATAAATATTGGAAGCTTTACACTGATTTCAGTATTCTCCTCATTGGACCCTGAGGGAGAAATGAACTAAGAAGTATATGTGAACTGAGAAAGCAAGCAATAATAATATGTAAGAACACGGACAAAAGGTCAAAACAAAACCAGGCAAAGTAAAGTAGTGGACAGTTAAACGTAACATAATATCCTAGAGTTACAAAGATGAGATATACTGAAAGGAGCAGGGACTATATTAAACAGATAAGTGTGACTCCGAAATTAATAAGGCTTAGAAAAATTACATATTAACAATAGACTTTGTATACTAGATCAATTTTAGTTGCAATACTTGGATTATTTCAGACGTGAAGCAAATACATATAGCCAGGCACTACCACATATTCACCCGTCTAATCACTAATTAGGCACTTGAATGTGTGAGTAACTGGAGTATAAAAAGTTCCACACTCTTGACAACATATGTCAGAATTAAATTCTGAGTATTTGAACATTTGCATATATTTATTGACATTTTACTTGACATACAATCAATTCAAGACTTCTGGAGGGCACAGCTGCTTAGAAGTTATGCATTTATTAATTATTCAACAATTTCTTTAAAGATTTTTTGTGGGATCTAAAAACATGGCTATAGATGGATGAAATATATCCCTCTCAAGTCAGATCCTGCAAGGTGTTGAATTCTCAAAGGGAATACTTTGAACACCTTCACCTGGCTTGCATCCATAGATGCTTCTCAAGCAAATCCCAGGACATCATTTTCCGCTTGTACTCAGCCTTGGTGAAGCCGCAGCTGGAGTACTGCGTCCAGCTTTGGACTCCACAATTAAAACAGTATGTGGAGAAGCTTGAGAGAGTCCAGAGAAGAGCCACACGCATGATCAGACATCAGGAAAACATGGGGCTCTTTAGCCTGGAAAAGCACAGGCTCTGGGGTGATCTGATGGCCACCTATAAATTTATCAGCGGTGACCACCAGGATCTGGGGGAACGTTTGTTCACCAGAGTACCCCGAGGGAAGACGAGGTCGAATGGTCATAAACTACTACAAGATCGTTTCAGGCTGGACATAAGGAAGAATTTCTTTACTGTCCGAGCCCCCAAGGTCTGGAACAGCCTGCCATTGGAGGTGGTTCAAGCACCTACATTGAACACCTTCAGGAGTAAATTGGATGCTTATCTTGCTGGGATCCTATGACCCCAGCTGACTTCCTGCCCTTTGGGCAGGGGGCTGGACTCGATGATCTTCCGAGGTCCCATCCAGCCCTAATGTCTATGAAATCTATGAAACCTTGTACCAAAATCAATGGAACCCCCTTACAAACACAATCAGCACATTTGAAGGATCAAACTGATAAAGCTTACCATCTACTTCATAGCAGATCATATTTTCAAAAAGCTCCATATACTATTCTGGATGCTTCAGGTTTTACATGTATAGATTTTTCTGAGTTTTTGCACATGAAAAAACACTTTGCCTGTGCACTCTGTTTTTGAGTGCATTGATCAAAGAGTCAGAAGCCAAACTCTGATTTTCATATGTACTTTGTGAACAGAGATCTAAGGACTGAGGAATGCAAAAACTTATCCATAGTTTTTAGACATCACTTTTAAAAATGTGATCCAATACAGAGTAGGAAAATTCCCTTTTCTCAGTACTGTATTATTTTAGCTCAGCTAAAGTTGGAAATCAATAACCTATGACCTCTTTTTGTGCTTGTTGTATACAGATTCTTTAACAAGACATTCTTAGGTTAGCCAAAGGAAAGTTGCCTTCTTGTTAGTTGTGTACATGCAAAAAAAGAATCGGGAAGACACCCCAATATTCCAGTCAATTAATGTTGCTATTGGCTAATTTTTTTCATCTGGGAAAGGTATTTCCCTCAAAAGCTGGATGCTAGTCATATGTTCAGGTTAGTTATGCGTATTGTCTGATTGAATGTGATACCAGAAAAATGCAGAAAGAGTAAAAGCACATCAAAGAAAATGCTGCTGTGACAACAAGGTGTAGGCTTGTAACAAGTACACTTTGCATGCTTTGATAAATTGCCCAGTGTAACATCTGTGCTAGGGAAGTTGCTGGTAGAAAGAGGTGGCTGATATTTTTAACAGGTCAGCACAAACATACTTGCCTTTTACTCTGTTTGTGACAAACAAATTATTAACAACCACTTTAGAATGTGCTGAATAAGTCCCAATAAGATGAAGAGTAAAAGGCCAAATATAGGCTACTGAAAGCTAGTTTATCTCTTGTAATTTTAAGAATAAATCAAAAGGAATCCTTCACATTCGCCTGCTTCCTAGATTAGTACTTTCCAAGACCAGAATGACGTGGATTTTTTAACCATTTTGATCTCACCAATATCTGAACAAGTTACTCAAAGCTTCTGTCTCAAATATGTCAAGGGCTACTTCCTCATTAGATAGCTGTGGCATGAATTAGATTCCAGAATAAGGGTGTGATTTCTTTAGAACTACTGTAATCTCAACATTGTGCCTGTCTACTTGTCTTCATCTATCAACTTTTTTTCTTCTTATCTTTATTTGGAGCTCCTGGCCATAAATTTAATGACCATCAGCAGTATGGAATTTGATCATTAAGCTGTGAATCTTTACCTCTCAAATGTGAATGTCATTTTTAAAAATTTTTCCCAATTGTAACATGTATTCTACTGTAGAATGATGACATTTGGAAACTGAACAGGATTTTTTTTCAGCCACGCTACACTAGGGCTTATGTATTTTTACCTCTTAAAAATGTCTTTAAACCAAGAGTTTTGATCTACTGGAACAGAGAGCAAGAAAGGTGAAAAAGAGTGAATGCAAGAGAAAGTTTCTGCTAAAAGGGACTTAATTATTTATGGGATAATGGAATCTCATGTTTTTAAAATTCAGCTACTTTTACATTGTGTCAACCAAAAAGGTATACCTGGCTCTCTCTTTCTGACAAAAGTGTCTATGTATATTCAATGAAACTTTCTGCATCAGGAAGAATAAGTCAATTTATTGCCAGCTAGTATTGATTTGTTTTCTTTATCATTGTGGCATCTGTAACAGCTCTGTAGTTAAGGGGCTTTCAGGAGTGCTGGTTCAACTATTTGTTATGAATAATAATATTTTGGATTAGTCAGTCATTCACAAACCAGTCCTAATTTGTTTCAAATGTACTTACTATAAGTAAATATTCAGTGAATAGTTTAGAGGAATAATTTTCAAGCCATAATTTATTCACAAAGTAGTCATCTGATTGTCTATTATTCCATATGAGATGAATGTTTAAAATGGTTTAACTGTATTCCAACTGAAGTTAATTGGAGTTCTAGTATTGACTTTAACAAAAGCAGAATTAGACTTACATTGAGTTCATCTTAATATTTTCATCCTATAGCACCTGGTATTTAATTGGGCACCTAAAGCACCAGCATAGTTTCTCTTCCTGGTTGGATGACTGAAACTTTTTAGAGGGGTGAATGCTGAATAATAAATTGCTACTAATGAATAACGCATTTTTAGAATTTTCTGAATGGTGTCAACTACTGTTTGATTTTTGAGCTCAATGGCTTACTTAGTTTTCAATGCTCTGGTAACATAAAGTGACATTTTAAAGTGGGAATACATTTATACACTCTTCAAAGCTTCTTTACAATCTCAGAGTGATATAAAGGCACCTTAATATAAATGAGAATTGGGTCCAGTGGTCTATCCCTTTTATAAACTCATTTTTAGTCACAATTTCATTATCTGAACAAAATGGCTGAAGAATATTCTGCTTCCTTATCATCAAACACTGTAGCATTGACAGGTTTTCAGTTTGCTTTCTAAAACCAAAGCTTCAGCCCTCAAAGGGCCAAAAGTTAATGCATCAAGATTGTAAGATGTTTATATTTTATACATAAGGTTAAAGATTGATGATTGTGACATTATGCAAAGAAATCCTATTTGGCCGCATAAGTGTACACGTGCCAACTAAGCATATTAAGTAGGCTTGTATGTTGGCTTGGCGGCTGTGCAGGGAAACAGAAATTTTGCTCTAGAAAAATACAATGACAAAAGTGGAGGAGAGGTCAGAGAAGGAGCAAAGAGAAATTGTGCCACGGAGCCCTGTATTTAATATTTGTTTGATAAAGTGGGAAGGTCTGTGCTTCATTGGGAGAAAAGGTCACAGCTAAAAACAAGGGAAATGCCCCATCCAGGGCAGTATCATTGAAACAGGCACTTTGCTCTCTTCCTCTTAGCCTCACATATCCCCTTCCCTTGGCTACTCAGAGGCCAGGGCTGGAGGAGGATTTGGATAATTCCTTACTTAAAGCTGTTTGCTGGAGCATTTTTTTGGACTGAAAATTGTTTTACTCATAGAATGCACTGATCCTCAGCAGACACAAAGGTCACTTTGTCCTAGCATCTTTTTTAAAAACCACTAATGTGTTACAATGATTGAAATGTCTTTAAATAGACAAAGATAATGACAGATTTGAAGGACACTATGAGCTCTGAGAAAATGTATTCTGATTGGGAAAAGTAGCACAATAGCTCAGGACTATATTTTACAAAGAATTATTTTGTTCATTCTCCATAATGAAGAAGGTTAAGAACTTTAAGCAGTCCTTTGTTAGTCTTCTCTAGGACAGTGTTTCTCAAGCCATGGGTCATGACCCAAAAGTAGGTCGCAAGAATATTTGAAAGGGTCACAGGCAAGTCCCAGAAAAATTCAGGAAAGCATGGGTTTCCCCTTGAAGGCTAGCAGCATTCTAGCCTGCAAGGAGGTGCTTGGGGCAATTGGATTCATTGGGTGCACATGTTCATGCACACACACGGCCATCATGCAGCCAGGCAGGGTCATGGGAGCAGCCCCAGCATCCGGATGCAGTAAAGCAGGAAATTGTATGGGGACTGGGATTTGGAGGTCCAGGGCTTGGGGATTGTGTGTGTGTGTGAGTGAGTGAGTGGGGCAGGGCGTACCTGCTGGCACTGGGGGAAGGTGACCAGGGCTGTGTCAGAGCAGGATGTGGGGGGCAAGGTGCCTGCCGCTCCAGCAGGGGAAGGGGGAAGGGAGGGTCCTTCAGGGGCAGCAGAGAGCTGTATGTCTGGACCAGTGGCAAAGGGGCCAGTGCCCATACTCACAGGGGTGGGGTAGCTGGGAGATACTTCTTAGGAGGTGGGATGGGCCATGACTAGGCTCCCTGGCTGGGGCAGGGATGCCACAGGCCTCCTCTCTTTCTCCCTTCATAGTTTCATAGTTAGTAGGATCAGAAGGGACCTGAGCAGATCATCAAGTCCAACCCCCTGCCATGGCAGGAAAGGGTACTGGGGTCAAACTACCCCAGCAAGATGATTGTCTATGTTGTCTTAAAGACCCCCAGGGTAGGAGCCAGCACCACTTAGCTTGGAAGTTGGTTCCAGATCCTAGCTGCCCTGACAGTGAAGTAGCACCTCCTGATGTCTAATCTGAATTTACCCTATATTAGCTTGTGACTGTTATTTCTAGTCACTCCTGGTAGTGCTCAGGGGGACAGGGAATACCCCAATGCCTGCTGATCCCCCCCTGACTAGTTTATAACAGGCCACTAGATCCCCCCTCAGCCTTCTCTTGTGGAGGCTGAAAAGGTTAAAGTCCTGTAGCCTCTCCTCGTAGGGCCTGCCCTGATGTCCCCTGACCATGCGAGCAGCCCTCCTCTGGACCCTCTCCATGTTGTTCACATCCCTCTTGAAGTGCGATGCACAGAACTGGACGCAGTACTCTAGCTGTGGCCTGACCAGTGCTGCATAGAGGAGGAGTATCACCTCCTTGGACTTGCTTCAGATGCATCTGTGGATGCATGACAAGGTATGGTTGGTCTTCCTGACTGCATCCCCACACTGCCGGCCCATGTTCATCTTGGCATCAATGATGACTCCAAGATCTTTTTCTGCCTCTGCACTGACTAGAAGAGAGTTCCCCGGCCTGTCCATATGGTGCTGGTTCTTCCTCCCGAGGTGCATCACCTTGTACTTGTCTGTGTTGAATCCCATCCTATCCTCGTCTGCCCACCCCTGTAACCTGTCTAGGTCCGATTGTAGCCTATTCCTTCCTTCTAGCTTGCCCACATCCCTCCACATCTTAGTGTCATCAGCAAATTTCAACTGGGTGCTTTTAACCCCCTCATCCATGTTGCTGATGAAGATGTTAAACAGTACAGGCCCAAAGACCAAGCCCTGCGGAACCCCACTCTCCACATCCCTCCAGGTCAAAAAAGACCCATCCACTATCACTCTCTGGGTGCGGCCCTCCAGCCAGTTGGCAACCCATTTGACTGTGTAGGTGTTGACACCACAATCCCCAGTTTCTTAATAAGAATGGGGTTAGAGACAGTGTTGAAGACCTTCCAAAAGTCCAGAAAGACTATGTCCACTGCTACCCCTGCATCTAAGGATTTGGTGACCTGGTCGTAGAAGGCCACCAGAGTGGTCTGACAGGACCTGCCTCTAATGAACCTGTGTTGGTTGCCTCTAAGCATAATCTCCCCCCATTGGCCCCTCGTGGACATGTGCCAGAATAATTGTCTCAAAAATCTTACCCAGGATCAAGGTAAGACTAACTGGCCTATAGTTCCCTGGTTCCTTATTCCTCCCTTTTTTGAAGATGGGAACCACATTGGCCTTCTTCCAGTCCTCTGGCACAACACCAGAGCACCACGAGTGCTCATAAAGCCATGCCAGGGGTCCCACAATGACCTCAGCTAATTCCCCCAGCACTCTGGGGTGGAGATCGTCCAGACCAGCTAATTTAAATACATCCAGTCCCTCCAGAAGCTCCCTGACTAGATCCTCACTGACCCTTGGCCTAGGTGCGCCTCCCCTGGGGCCTGAGGGGGGCCCAGTGCAGGGGCTGGTTTGGTCCCTGCTCAGGAAAATGGAGGCAAAAAAGTCATTAAATAGGTTAGCTTGGTCATATGGTGTGACGACCAAATTTCCTAGCATGTCTTGCAGGGGCCCCATGTTACCCGGTACCTTCTTTTTGCCCCCTATGTATTTAAAAAAGGACTTCTGGTTGTCCTTGATCCAGGTAGCTAGTCCCAGTTCTATCTCCACCTTGGCCTCCCTGACTTCCCCCCTGCATCCCCAAGCAACCACAGTATAGTCCTCCATGGTGATGGCCCCTCCCTTCCATCACCAGCCTCCCTTTTAGCTAGAAGACAAGCTAAGGCCAGACTCGCTCCACTGCTGCCCACATGAGCCATAATCACTGCAGCCACCACTTTCCAGCCCAAGTGGGATGGAGGGTGTTGGAGGCCCCATCTGGTAGGGCAGGGGGCTGCAGGTTGGAAGTGAGGGGCAGCATGTCCTGGGGGGGGATGGGGAACAGGGGACTGTGGGTCAGGAATGAGGGTACCAGCAGGCAATGTTCCCTCTAAGGTGTAGTGATCTGTAAGTGCATTGCTTTGGTCCATTCCCAAATTGGTCCCACCTCCCCCTTTTTGCACATGCCAGGGGAATGTCTGTATTCAGAAGCTTAAGATTAGAAGAGACCTGCTGGGGAATCCCAGGCAGGGCCCCTACACATGCTGGCAGATAATTGTGCAAAGTGGTTCACAACATCCACTCCAGCCCCTTTCACACACTGTAGATCCAGGGCAGCCCCTGCCCCTAAACCCCACTGTGGGCCACAGGATGGGAGCGGGACACACAACAGAAGCACTGAGACCTTTGCCATGGCAGCAGCAGGGCAAGATGTGTTCAAACAGACATAGACAGCTGACCGTGCCCTATGGTAGCGGCAGGCAAAACCTCCTCAGTCCTTGCATCTGGCAAGTCTCTCAATAGCTCTTGGGGCACCAGCACCCTCTCTCCCAGCCCATCTCCAACCTGTGGCTGTGGCCAATGTCCAGGGCTTAAAGCTGGGAGGGGCAATCACTTCCTTGCTCCTTCAGGTGGTCAGCAGAAGCCCTGAAGCCTGGGACTATGACACACAAATCTCATCTCACAAGGCAGTTTCTCCATTCCTCCAGCTGCCCCAGGCTGGGCAGGCACATGGCTTCAGGGCTTCAGGAGAATCTCACCCGAAGGGACTAGAGAATGGAGCCGTTCTCCAGAGCCGGTGAAGCCCACACAGTGCCCAGCTCTGCCCCAGCCCCTGTTCCTGCCTCTTCTTCATCTCAGGGAGGAGCCCCTGCCTGTCCCACGCCGCTCTCCCTTCCCGTGGGGATGCCAGCATGATGAGGAGTGAGGAGCACAGCAGGGTGGCCTCCATGCAGCCGAGCAGTAATTTATCACCAGTAAGTGTCCCGTGCTGGTCCCATTACCTCTGCCGCACTCCACGCCCAAAGTTTACAGGCAGCCGCAGCCCAGCTCCTCTCCAGGCAGGTGCGCGGCATTAAAAAGTTACTGCACGGCAAAATTCTTTATTCTGCGTGGATGCATACGCACGCAGCTTAGAGGGAACCTTGCTGGTAGGGTCAGGGGTCTGTGGGTCAATAATCAAAGGCACCAGCAGGACCAGGGGGTTGTGGTTCAGGAGTAAGGGGCACTAGCAGGGCCAGTGGGGCTGTGAATTGGGAGTGAGAGGCACAAGCAGGTCCAGAGGCTGTGGGTCAGGACTGACCATCAATGTTTACAAATGGGTCCTGGTACAAAAAAGGTTGAGAACCACTGCTTTAGCACACACATAGCTAATAGATTAAATATGTTTATTGTTAATGCTGCCTTCAGCTTCAAATGCCCAACATGAATCAATCTATTCCCTTTCTTTAATCTTTATGTTGAAACATTTTTTGTTACAAACTCAGGGCTTCTCTGATTCTATTTGCACTAAGTCCTTTTACAATTATCCCTGACTCGCCTTGATACCCCTCAAAAATTGTCTGCTCTCCTGGACAATCCTTCAAGAAGGGAATGTATGCAAATATTTCAAATCAGAGGATTATGCAGGGCAGAAAAGGTTTTTCATGTTTTTCTGAATTTCCATAGCCAAGAGTAGGATTACTAATGCATAATTGCTGTAGAGTGGATCAATAGCCAGTAAGTCCAAACTGACTCATGGGATATTGAGGCCCAGTCTGAAAAATCAATTTTTTTTATTAGGAATGGGGCCTCTTCCTTTGACTTTGGCTTGAATAACCCTAAGACATTTTTTAGTGTCAGTCAACTTGGCAGAGACTTACCTACAATATCAAGCAACGTCACTGTCAATTGTTCAGGATACTATAGAGACATTTACATTTCCATATAGGCTATTCCTTTTGAGCAACTAAATTAAGAAAAGTGTTGGTATCATAGAATCAATGAGTCGGAAGGGACTTAGACAGATCATCTAGTCAGACCCCCTGCCATGGGCGGGAAGGAGCACTGGGGGTGGCAGGGGTCATAAGACCCCAGCCAAGTGCCTGTTCAGTCTCCTCTTGAAGATCTCCAGGGAAGGTGAGAGCACCACCTCTCTGGGAAGCCTATTCCAGGCTCTGGCCACCCTTACCGTGAAGTAGTTCTTCCTAAT
>NW_017728886.1:192524250-192557508 GCF_001723895.1 Crocodylus porosus
TAGGGCTGGCCACGGAGGCCGTCAACCATACGAGTGGCCTCCTCTGGACCCTCTCCAGGTTCTCCAAGTGCGGCACCCAGAACTGGACACTACTCCAGCTGCGGCCTGACCAGCGCCGCATAGAGGGGGAGCAAGACCTCTCTGGACCTGTTAGTGATACCCCTGTTGATGAATGACAGGGTGCAGTTGGCTCTGCCTATTGGTTCATCGCATTGGCAACTCATATTCATCCTGGAGTCAATCCTGACTCCAAGATCCCTCTCTGCCTGTCTACTGCTGAGAGCGTCAGCCCCTAACCTATAACCATAATGCTGGTTCCCTCTCCTCAGGTGCAGCACCCTGCACTTGTCCTTGTTGAACCGCATCCTGTTCAGATCCGCCCACTTCTCCAACCTATCCAGGTCTGTCTGGATGCGGTCCCTGCCTGCTGGTGTATTCACTTTACCCCACAGCTTGGTGTCATCAGCAAACTTGAACAGGGTGCTCTCCACACCCTTGTCCAGGTCTCTAATGAAGATGTTGAACAGCACCGGCCCAAGGACCAAGCCCTGGGGGACTCCGCTGCCCACACCCTCCCAGGTTGACATTGACCTGTCCACCACCACTCTCTGGGTGCACCCCTGGAGCCAGTTTGCCACCCATGTGACTGTGGATTTGTCAATGCCGCAGTCCCTCAGCTTGCCCACCAGAATTGGATGGGATACTGTCTTGAAATGGTAATGGTAATAGCCACTTTCAGATCACAAATCAAGCACATGAACCTGTTACTGGATAACAAACTTATCAAAGAACATGAATCAATTATTCTCCTCTAAAATTCCTCTCCTTTTATAATGTCTATAAAATCACTAACAATGGCGTAGCTGCTGGTGTGCTGAGACTGATACCCATAAGGCTAGACAAAAATACCTCAGTGTTTTCTTACATACCTCCCTCTTCTCTTCTGTAAATCATCTGTTGTAAGCTCTTTGAGGATCACCTTTTCATACTGTATCCACACAGTAAGTAGCACAATTGGCTCCTGTGTATAACTGCAATTCATCTTTAGCTGCTATGACAAAAGGTAGAGATAAGTAGTACCTGAGAAACTAGCTGTTTAGTTAATTTACCATCATCACTAATGTAGCAACACAAATCAACATTCTTCTGTACAGAGTTTATCCAAAACCAGGGAGGATGCTCAAATCACTTTCATCACTTCAGCATACAAAACCCAGAACTGATCTGCAACCCTAGCTCCAATGGTTTCTTGTATCTTGATCCTGACCCACCGAAGACCAAGCAGAGACCTCACCTTTGCTGCAAGAAAAGCAGTATCAGACCTCCCATCCCAGAGATAATACAATACATTTGATTCCATAGGAAACAAATAATTCTCTACATTTCCACATGCTGAATCATTTGTAAAATCAAATGAACACATTAACCCTGGTAAACACTACATTATGTGTATAGAAGATTGGTTGCACTGTAAATTTTGTTGATATTTATGTTACCATATATCTACAGGATCCCAATGAAAACATTATCTAAGCTGCCTGTCCAAACACATACATGCACAAGTGTTAATTAACATCCAACTAAATAGCATAAACTCTAGCCATAATATACTGAAAAAGAGAAGGCAAACTGTGGAACTAAAAATACAAGCATTTTTTCTTGCCATTCATTTGCACTGTTTTTAGTTGTTTCACATCCTCCTCCTCTAGTTTAAGTTGTCTATTTAGATTTAAGCCCTTTTGGCAGGAAATTTGTCCTTATTTTATACTTGTTTGTAAAGTGCCTACCACGCTGTTAGTTCTGGAAAAATCAACATCTTGGCTAATGATACTGCCTTCATGAACATAGTGGTATTATTTCAGGCAGTGACAACAATACTACATTTACTTGGTAAGGAGGAACAGCAGTGATACGCTAGACGATTGAAACTGATGACCCACCTACATCAGATTAACATCTTAATCATATTTTTTTTTTGGATTTTCCTTTTCATTACAGTTCTGCTCTGCTCAGGCAGATAATCGCTGAAGTCACACTGTCTACTGGTTACCAGGAACAAAGATAAGATCAATACATTGAACTTAAATTCTTTTAGACTAAACTCTATTCATTGTTAGCAACCTCTATTATCAAATTGTCAATTGAACCTCCCCCATCCCAGGTACAAAAGCCAATGCTTCTTAATTTTTTATTCAATGCAACAACTACTTCTTCTTTAAAGGACGGAATAAATAGAATTTGGAGCTTATTCTACCTGTTGCTAGAATAGACTCCCCCCCCGCACCATGATGTTAACATGTAGGTTCTATTTTAACAACAAACCTTGACCAATCCATGTTCCTATGGGTTCTTGACACATTGCTTAGAAATATTTTTTCCCTTGAAATTTAAGTCATACTCAGGAAGCAGTGACTCTTCCAAAGGCATCAGAATTTCTCTCTCTCCAAATGAATCCAGGATCATTCATTTGAAATCCTTTACTGACAGGTGGTAATAAAACTGAAATGTTGAAAAACTTGTTGTTTTTGGTTGGGTGAGATCCTTACTACTGCTGTACTCCTTTAACAAAAGCTAAAACAAGCACAGCCGCATAAAGAAAGGTACACAGGCACTAACATTATGGAACACACCTACAAGAATGCTTCCAAATATGACTTATACATCCTAGAGTGGAGGATATATTGGAGGTGGGTCTGGAATGGAGATGTAGTACATGGAACTGTAGAGATTCTTGGCAGAAGTACAGCTTGGTGGTCAAAATACCATAACATAGGCCACCTGAATTATATAACTTTAGTTGTGGGTGTCACTAGTCTCTGGAAAAGGTTAGGATCAGGGTATTGCAAAAGTGTTATATTAATAGATTGTAAGGCTGGTAGGGGCCTTGGAAGATCATCATGTTGAGCCCCCTGCACCAAGCAGGAAAAATAACTGGAGGTCAGGTGACCCCAGCAAGGTAACTGTCTAATCTCCTCTTGAAGATTTACAAGGTAGGTGATTGCACCACCTCTGGAGGGAGCTCATTCCACAGTCTGGATACCCTGATTTTGAAGACATTTTTCCTAATGTTGAGCCTGAATCAATCTTCCAGGAGTTTGTGGCCATTATTCCTAGCTGAGTAGACCAGAAGAATCACCTCCTTGGTTTTGCTGCAGATGCATCAATTGATGCATGCCAGAGTATTATTTTCCCTACTGGCTACAGCATTGCACTGCTGACTCATATTCATATTGTGGTCTATTATTAACCACAGGTCCCTTTCATTCATGGTGCTAGTCAGTCTGGTGCTGCCAAGCCTGTAGGTGTGTCTGTGGATTGCTCATCCCAAGGTGAAACACTTAACATTTCTTGATATTGAACGTCATCAGATTCTGATCTGCCCAACTTGCTAGCCTGTCTAGGTCTGCCTGTATCTGTAACCTATCTTCAAGTGTGACCATGCTTCCCCATAACTTGGCGTCCTCCACGAACTTGGCCAGCAAGCTCTTCACTTCCACATCCAAATTATTAATAAAGATGTTGGAAAGCACTAGACCAAACATTGACCCCTGCAGGACACTGCTGCTCACTTCTCACCAGGATGGCACAAATCTGTTCACTATGACTCTCTGGTTCTATCCTGCAGCCAGTTTCTTACCCACCTAACTGTCTTGGAAATCAAGGTATACAATGTCAATCTTCTCTCTTGTGTTCAGGTGGTGAGTTACCTGGTCATAGAAGGAAATGAGGTTGGTAAGGAAAGACCTGCCCATAACGAAGCCCTGCTGGCCGTCATTCAGAATTTTACCTTCTGCAAGCTTATAGCAGATAAACTCCTTTATGAATTTTTCTAGGATTTTGCCTAGCATGGACATTAGGCTGATTGGCCTATAGTTACCCAGGTCCTCCCTCCTGCCCTTTTTGTGAAGGGGCACAACATTGTCCCTATACCAGTTCTCAGGGACTTCTCCAGAGTGCCACGAGTTGTGAAAGGGTTTTGCCAGGGGTTCTGCAATGACTTTGTACAGCTCCTTCAGCACTCTCAGATCATCTGGTCCCATTCACTTGTATACATCTCATTTTTTTAATTGGTCATACACCAATTCTATGGCAATAACAGGAAGACAATTATTCCTACTGTACTCATCTGCTAATATACCCAGCATGGTTTTCCCCTTGGTCCCGTGAAAGACCAAGGCATAGTAGTCATTCAGGAGTTCAGCTTTTTTCCTGGGTGCCGGTAACCAGCTCTCCTGAGTTGTTGAGCAATGCCCCCATACTTCCGTTTGTTTTTCTCGTGTTCATTATGTACCTAAAGAAGGACTTCTTGTTGTCCTTGATTCCCATTGCTAATCTAAGTTATGGTCCCTTTCCCTAAATTGCTGTGTTTCTTAAGCTATTCTACTGTGGTAGGTAAGGTCAGTATTAAGATATCCCACAAGCCTATACTGATCAGCCATTTACATTGTCAACTAATAAACTCAATACCTAGTGGATAGCCATTGTGAACCTATCAGCTCTGCTTAACTTTTATATGGGAAAGCAACCCAAATAAGAAGGAAGTAAATTAAAAAAAAAGTGACATGTTTTAATAAATTAGGATTTGAAATTGGGGTGTGGGGGGTGCAGGTTGTACTACCCTGGGTGTCTGGGAGGTGTGAACAGTGAGGGAAGGTGCTTTTGAAGAAGCTACTGCCCCTGCCTTGGGAAAGAAGCATGAGCTCATGGGGACCCAATCAGCTGCCTTCCTTGTTCCCCCCACACCCTACTAGACCATGGCCTAGACTTGTTCATGCCTTGCAACCTGGCTAGTTGGCATGTGTTCTGCAGGCTGTTTGTATGGGGTTGCACCCCTGCTGGTGTAAAAGGTCACACCCTTGGGGGCAGGAGGGGAAGTTAGGGCCAGAACCACCCCCTGGAAAGTAGAGTTCAGGGAGTGGAATGTTTGTTCACATGGAATTAAAGGATGGGGGAGGAGACATTACATCCTGGGATGCTGGAGAACTGCAACTTGGGTGGATCATCTGTAGGGTGTAGCCACACATTCATGGACCATGAGCTAGGTAACACAGATTAGAGATAAACCTGCCCTAGAGTGGCATAACTTTAAGCCATATAAAGTGTGCTTAACATTAGAATTAGGTGTTCATGTGTGTAAAATCTAGGAGTTAAGAGCTCCAGGAGCCACCTAAAATTAATGCATAACAAAGTCCATTGAGACAAATCCAGAAGGAGAGACAAGTAGTTCATAAACCAGTTCCTAGAGAGCTCCATAAGGAACCTAGGCTATATCTTAGTGTTATGCTAAAAAATAAGCAGCACAATGAGGCTACCTCTGGAGTGGGCTGCAAGTTACAATAAATCTGGGATATCCTGGGTCATGTGGCTTTTCCTGTATAACTTCAAAGTTAACATTCAACTTACATTGTTCTAGATATACACTTAGAAGCACCCTTGATCTCTTCACTGATCTCCATTTATGCTTAATTTGACTGGAAACAATGTAGATATATGGAAATATAAATTCACAGTATAAAGTAAAAATAATTTATTTTTGAGTGATCTGAGAGATTTTAAGATTTTTTATTAAGAATGTGAACATGACATTTCATTCTCCAGATTATTATTATAACTTCCTTGCCCACATTTACCTGTGTAGCATTTTGTCACAGTTAGTGCCCAGCATTGCTACTGAGCAGTAACTTCTCCTGTTGATGTGCCCACTCTCTAGCAACATTTGGAGCTAATATTTGTTTCATTAAAAGTACCTGGCAAAAATGATTTTTTTTATTTTAAAGATTTTACAGATATTTTAATGGGTTTATGTTGCAAATTCAGTTTTAAAAGGGAGAAAGAGAAGAGAAATTTGAATAAATACTACTTGGATTTGTAATGATTTAGATAATACCCAGTTTTGTGCTATTTGATTTCAAGAATTTTGTCATCTGTAGGATGCAGTATACAAGTACATCTACAGTTCCTTTTAGAAGTGTCTATGTAAAAAATCTGTCTCTCTTGAATTTTCTGTCCAGAATTTTTATTAGAACAGCTAGATAAACAACAAAGAAATATTGCAAAAAGTTAAACTGCATTTATTCAAATTAAATTGTTTAATTTATTCAAAAAATGCAGCATTTTGTACATTTTTTCTCCAGTTTTGCACTTTTTGATTTCTCTCCCCCCCCCCGCCTCCCCACTTTTTCTTTCCATTTTGCCTGTGTTCGGGGGAAAAGATAAGGGGAGGATGAAAAACAAAGAAAAACTTGGACATGTTTTTCAGTATATAGTTTATTCAGAATAGAAAATTTGAATAAGAAGAAAAAAACATAGAATTTATCAAAGATGTGCTTCTGAAAACAGACCATTTATTTACCTACTTCGTATTTTATTTTCTACAGAGTAAATATTTCTGCACAGTAATTACCATATACACATTAAACTCTAAAAAGAGCTGAATTCCCTATTCATTTATACCAGCCATACAAAAGCATCATAAGTTGGCCCTTAGAATGACCCTGATGAGCAGAAGATTATTGAAGATTATTTGTATGTGCATAAGCTGCCAAAGCTATAATTACAATAGATGTGGTAAGGAAAACAAACAAAAAAGAAAAATATTCCTTATACTATTGCTTGTCCATTCCATTGGCATCCTACTAGACAAAAATATTCAGTATTTCAACTTTCACTGACCTTCTGTTGTTTTTAGAAATGGAATGTAAGTGCCAATAACTTTTTTATCAATATTTGTTTGCACAAAGGAGCAAGCCCAGAAGACGCCCTCAAGCCTGTAGGTACATAGGACTCGGGATTCCTACACCAATGAGTCCTGTCCCTGTGACTGCAGTCAACTATTGCAACAAACAAGGACACCTTTGTCAGATGTGCTGTGTCAGAGCAATCTCAATTAATCAAGTCTCCTGGAGTGTGACAATTGCTGTGCTCCAGCAGCCACTTGTATCTCCTTTATCAGCTTAAAAATGGCAGTGGGGGTCCTTGAACTAAAGTTCACTGAAGGAGCTTTATTTCAAGTGCCCCCACCACCATTTTTAAGCATGGGGATGCTGATACACAAGACACAGCAGCACTTTAATTAGAGCACCACCCCTGCCTCTCAATCCCTGACGCATGTGTAAAAGTGCCCCGTTTGTCCAAAAGAGTACGCACAAAAAATCCATTCTGGCCTGTCAACCATAGCCACAAGGCATCAGATTTCAGAAGAAAAATATCCTACAGTGCTACTTAGCAGGTGAGACATAAGCATAGGCAATGCTGGGGATTTATTAAATGAGATATTTGTGCATGATCCCTCAGGCTAAGTACAGTGAAAAAGCCCAAGGTGGAATTCATAGAACCATAGAAAATTAGGGTTGGAAGGGACCTCAGTAGGAGCGTTCCCTCTAAGCTGTGTGGTGTTCATGTGTGGTGCAGGTACACCTGGCAGCATGGCATTGGCACACTTGCACGGCCACGCATGCCTCACACCTTAGAGGGAATGCTGCTCAAGAGGTCATCTAGTCCAAATCCCTGTTCAAGGCAGGACCAGCTCCAACTAGATCACCTGAGACAAAGCTTTGGCTATGTTTATAGCTCGGTCTTAAAAACTTCCAAGGATTAGAGAGTCCATCACCTCTCTGGATAGCCTGTTCCAGTGTTTTACTACCCTCCTAGTGAGAAAATTCTTCCTAATAGCTAACCTAAACTTCCCTTGCTGCAACTTGAGACCATTGCTCCTTGTTCTGTCATCTGCCACCACTGAGAAAGGTCTATCTCCATCCTCTTTGGAACACCACTTCAGGTAGTTGAAGGCTGCTATTAGATCTCCCCTCAGAATAAATGAGCCCAGTTCCCTCAGTCTTTCCTCATAAGTCATCTCCCTCAGCCCCCTCACCATTTTTGTTGCCCTTCTCCAGACTCTTCAATATCTCCACATCCTTTCTGTAGCGGGGGGCCCAAAACTGGACACAGTACTCCAGATGTGACCTCACCAGTGCTGAATAGAGGGGAATAATCACTTCTCTTAACCTGCTGACAACACTCCTAATAATGCAGCCCAGTTATGCCATTAGTTTTCTTTGCAACAAGGGCACTTCGTTGGCTCATATTCAGCCTATTGTCCACTGTAATCCCCAGGTTCTTTTCTTCAGAGCTGCTGCCCAGCCAGTCACCCCCCAGCCTGTACTAGTGCATGGGATTGTTCTGTCCTTGTTGAACCTCATGAGATTTCTTTTGGCCTAATCCTCCAATTTGTCTAGGTCACTCTGAATCCTAGCCCTATCCTCCAGCATATCAACCCCTCAGCTTGGTGTCATCTGCAAACATGCTTAGGGTGCACTTTATGCCATTTTAAGGGTTGCTGATGAAGACGTTGAACAAAACTGGCCTCATGACCAATTCCTGGGTCACTCTACTTGACACCAGCTGCCAACTAGACATTGAGCCAATGATTACTAATCTGAGCCCAATGTTCCAGCCAGTTTCTATCCACCTTATGGTCCATTCATCCAGCCCATAGCTTACCTGTGAGAATGCTGTGGGAGACTGTATCAAAAGCCTTGCTAATATCAATGTATTTCACATCCACTGGTCTCCCCACATCCACAGAGCCAGACACCTTGAAATAAAAGGCATTCAGGTTGGTTAGGCATGACTTGCCCTGGATGTATCCATGCTGACTTGTCTTAATCACCTTCTTCTCCTCCAAGTGCTCCATGATTTTTCCAGGGACTGAGGTGAGGCTGTGACTGGTCTGTAGTTCCCTGGATCTTCCTTTTTCCCTTTCTTAAATATGGGCACTGTTTCTCCTTTTCCAATTATCTGGGATCTCTCCTGATTGCCATGAGTTTTCAAAGATGATGGCCAGTGGCTCTGCAATCTAATTGGCCAAATCTTTCAGCACCCTCTGGTGCATCCCGTTCAACCCTATGGACTTGTATATGTCCAGCTTTTCTAAATAGTCCCTAACCTATTCTTTTGCCACTGTTTGCTGCTCACCTCTTCTCCAAACTATGTTGTTTAGTGCAGTAGTCTGAGAGCTGACCTTGCCTGTGAAGTTTGAGGTAAAGACGGTACTGAGCACTTCAGCCTTTTTTGCATCCTCTGTCACAAGGTGGCCTCCCTCATTCAGTAAGGGACTTACACTTTCCTTGACCCTCCTCTTGCTACTGACATACTTGTAGAAACTCTTCTTGTTATCTTTTATGTCCCTTGCTAGCTGCAACTCCAGTTGCACTTTGGGCTTTCTGACTTCATCTCTGAATGCCCAAGCAATGCTCTTATACTCTTTCCTATTTATTTGTCCAAGTTTCCACTTTCAATAAGGTTCTTTTTTTGTGATTTCATTTACTGAAGAGTTCCCTGCTAAGCCAAGCTGGTCTCCTGCTGTACATGCTAGTCTTCCTGCACTCTCAGTTAGGCTTCTTTAAAGTATAGCCAGCTGTCTTGGACTTTTCTGTCCCTTAGACTGGCTTCCCAGGACATCCTGCCCACAAGTTTCCTGAGCAAGTCAAAGCTTGATTTGATTCAATCTATGCTGTGGTGGGCCAGTAAGGGGTGCTCCTGCATTAAGCCACCCACCTTACTGCACCCAACCACCTTCAAGGCTCTGAGTGCCTCCCTGGGGGCACCTCACATCTGGCCAACCCCCTTCCTGGAGTACACCTGCTAGCCTGAGCTAAAACTGCCACCACCCAGGGCTGGGCTTTATTCTGGCTCTGTGTATCCTGGGAAGTACAGGCCTAGTAGCTTGACTCACTTCAAGCACTTGGGGGTGCCTCTCTCAGTCAGAAGCACAAGTAGTGATCTCCCTTAGTCAGCTGAACCAAGGGGACCCCACAGCATAATCTAGACCCACTCCCAAAAAGTCTCCCATGCACCCATGCTGGGTACAAAGGAGAATGTTATTGGTTACAGGGGGTAGGGTTGCAATACGGTACAGGGTACAGCAATATCAGAGAAATCCCATAGAGCAAACTGGCATAGCTGGGTAGCCTTTGATCACGCATATGAGTTACTGCAAGCTATATGTCTAGTTAGATTTCAGGTAGCTTATTCACAAGTATCGTCCACAGGCAGATGGAGATTCCCTCTGGAGGCAGACAGTTCCTTGATCATGAGTTTTGAGAGGCAGAGCAAGTTTCAGATGGTCCAGCTCTTCTCTCTTGGAATCTTCCTCATGGCTGCTGCCTCCTCCTCCCGGGCAGTCCTTAACTTATGATGCCCTTATAACCTCATTTACCTGGTCCAATGGAGGCCAGCACCTGTTGGCTGTTAGCCAACAAATTTGAAACACATCACTAGTTGCTGGGCAGACTGGCAGTTCCCAGCTCCCCATGGAGTCCAAGACCCTCACCCAGGTACGTGATGCCAGTCACATAAGCAGAGGGAGCAGGTTTCTCCCCCCCTTCAGGAATGTATGCAACTCAGGTTACCTAAAGAGTTGGGTCAGGACCCTCTGCAGGGCCCATCTTAACCAAATTGTCACAGAGCAGAGTTTTTGGGGAGAAACAGAGGTGGCCTTCCGCCACATATGCATCTTTCTCTAAACTGCATAGACTACACCCTTCTCAAACAGAATACATGTTTACTCATGGCTTGGCCAAGGCAAGCAGATGCCTAACTGGCCAAGGGGGGCACTCCTACATACCTCCCAGCCCTGGTAGGTTTCAAACACCTTAACCTTTATAGCAAGAGTTGCCAAAATCTGGAATGGGCTTCCAAGGGAGGTGGTGCTCTCCTCTTCCCTTGGGGGTCTTTAAGAGGAGACTGGACAAGAACCTGACTGGGTCATATGACCCCAGTGCTCTTTCCTGCTCAGGACAGGACATTGGACTCAATGATCTATTGAGGTCCCTTCTGACCCTAACAACTATGAAACTATTAAACCAACCCCTTGCCTGGCAAGCAGGTGAGGGGGGACATGCGGAGAAATGGACTCCTGTTCTGACCCCCCACCCAAAGTCTGCACAGCAGATGGGGAGCAATCCACCAAGGTGGGGGCTTCCTCCTCACAGAATGACTCCATCCGGCTGCAAATGCTCAAGCTACCCCCACTTCCCAGGCCCCCTTCTGTCAGCCCAGAGTGGGGGCAGTGGAGGAGAATGGATCCCATTCTAGCCCCTCAGCCAGGGTCTACACAGTGGGGAGGGTGGAGAAACTCCTAAGGCTGATGGGTGTGGATGATGAGGAGGTGGTGTTGAGACATTTGCAACCCAGCAAAGTTGTGAGGTAGTGGTGAAAGCCCCCACCTCAAGGGCTTCCTCTCCACATGCTATGCAGATGCCAGCTGGGGCCCAAGGCCAAAGCAGTGGTCTTTCTTAGATGTAAGGTTGGAAGGGATCATGTAGATCTTCTAGTCTGACCCCCTGCCCTGAGAAGGAGAGAAAACTGGGCTCAAATGACCCCAGCCAGGTATATGTTAAGCCTCCTATTAAAGATCCCCAGGTTAGGAGCCATCACCACTTCCCTTGGAAGTTGGTTCCAGATCCTAGCCAGCCTGACTGTGAAGTGATGCCTTCTACTGTCTAATATAAACCTACTCTCTAGCAACTTAGGCCATTATTCCTTGTTACTCTGGGAGGTGCTTGGGGAAACAAGGTCTCTCCCAAACCCCACTGGTCCCCCCTAGTAAGTTTATAGACAGCCACCAAGTCCCCCCTCAGCCTTCTCTTGTGAAGGCTGAACAAGTTAAAGTCCTGTAACTTCTCCTTTAGGGTCTGCCTTGCTGTCCCTGGATCATGCAAGTGGCCCTCTATTGGACCCTCTCCATGCTGTTCACATCCCTCCTGAAGTGTGGCGCCAAGAACTGGACGCAGTACTCCAGCTGCAGCCTGACCAGTGTCGCATAGAGGGGGAGGATCACCTCCTTGACCTTGCTTGTGATGCATCTGTGGATGCACAACAAGGTACGGTTAGCCCTACTGACTGGGTTCTCACGTTGTCGGCCCATGTTTATCTTGGAGTCAATAATAACTCCAAGATCCCTTTCAAGAAGGGAGTTCCCCTGTCTATAGGTATGCTGCTGGTTCCTACTGCCCAAATGCAGCACCCTGAACTTTTCAGTATTGAATCCCATCCTATTTTCATTTGCCCACCCCTGTAACCTGTCCTTCACTTCTAGCGTGCCCACCTCACCCCAAATCTTGGTGGCAACTGTGAATTTAAACAGGCTGCTCTTCACCTCATCATCCAAGTTGCTAATAAAGAAATTGAACAGCTCGGGCCCAAGGACTGAGTCCTGGGGGACTCCACTGCCCACTTCCCTCCAGGTCAAAAATGACCCGTTCACCACCACTCTCTGAGTATGACCCCTCAGCCAATTTGCAATCAATCTGACTGTGTAGGCATCAATGTCACAATCACCTATCTTTTTAATGAGAATGGGGTGGGAGATAGTGTCAGAGGCCTCCCTGAAGTCCAGGAAGACTAGATCCAGCACAACACTTGCATCCAATGATTTTGTGACCTCATCGTAGAAGGCAATCAGGTTGGTCTGACAGGACCTGCCCTTAATAAAAACTTACTGGTTGCCCTTGAGCATCATCCTTGCTGCTGGCCCTTCACAGATATGCTTCTTGATAATTTTCTCAAAGAACTTCCGGAGGATTGAAGTAAGACAAATGGGCCTATAGTTGCCCAGGTCCTCCCTCTTCCCTTTTCTAAAGATGGGGACCACATTGGCCCTCTTCCAGTTGTCTGGCATCTGGCCAGAGCATTACAAGTGCTCGTAAAGCCATGCCAGATGCTCTCCACCCCAGGGTGTTGAGGGAATTGGCAGGGGTTCCCCCTCAGCATTCTCTTGTGAAGGCTGAACAAGTTAAAGTCCTGTAACTTCTCCTTTAGGGTCTGCCTTGCTGTCTCTGGATCATGCAAGTGGCCCTCTTTTGGACCATCTCCATGCTGTCCACAACCCTCCTGAAGTGCGGTGCCAAGAACTAGATGCAGTACTCCAGCTGCGGCCTGACCAGTGTCGCATAAAGAGGGAGGATCACCTCCTTGACCTTGCTTGTGATGCATCTGTGGATGCACAACAAGGTAAGGTTAGCCCTACTGACTGGGTTCTCACGTTGTCGGCCCATGTTTATCTTGGAGTCAATAATAACTCCAAGATCCCTTTCCATATCTGCCTTAGCTTTTCTAACAGCAAGCGGTGGTGGTATACTCCTCTTTGGTGATAGCACCTCCCTTCCACTGGGTGTATCCCTCCTCTTTGGCAGTCAGGCATTCATGAATGTCCTTGGTGAGCCAGGGGGGCTTTTGGGCACTCTTGCCCCCCTTTGCTTCTTGTTGGGATTGTCACCCCTTGGGCTCTGAGTATCGTTTCCTAAAGGAATGACCACTCATCCTGGTCACCCAGTTCCTCTACTCTCCAGGACCCTAGTGCCTCTCCCACTAATCTTCTCAGCTCATTGAAGCTGGCCCTCTTAAATCTAAGGCTACTGCCTTGCTGCAGGCCCTTGACACCCTGCACTGGATGGTGAATTCCAGCAAGTGATGATCGCTATTGCCCAGGTGGTCGAGGACCTGGAGGCCCCTTACCAGGTTGTCACCAGTGGCCAGGACCAGGTCCAGCAGGGCATTCCCCCTGGTAAGACTGTGCTGGGTTAAATCGTGATCCTGTGTCTTGGCCAGGAACCTCCGTGAGCGGTCAGACCTGTCTGACTGCTCCTCCCAGCAGAACTCATGGGTACTTTAGATCACCCATGACAAGTACATCCCTTGCCTTAAGTGCCTCCACAAGCTGACCCAAGAATTCACAGTCCAGCTCTTCCCCTTGGTTGGGAGGTCTGTAGTAGACCCCCACTGTTAAGTCCCTTTCCCCACGACCCCTCCTGTATCCTGATCCAGAGCCAGAGCACTTCAGCCTGCCCCTCCTCTTACCCCATCCTGCTGGTTGAGGATGTGTATTGCTCTTTGAAGTAGAGCGCCACACCCCCACCTTTCCTCCCTGTTCTATCCTGCCTGTACAGCCTGTAGCCCCTAATGTTGACCGTCCAGTCATGGGATGAATCCCACCAGGTTTCTGTGAGCCCTGCTATGTCGGGGTTTAAACTAGCTATCCAGAGGATGAGTTCCTCCTGCTTATTCCCCATACAATGAGCATTGGTGTAGAGGCATTTAACGCCTTGAATTGGTGTGTATGCCACTCCAAGATTCTCAGGACTATCTGGACCCCTGCTGCTTACCTGGCTACTCCTTGTGTATGTCATCTGTCTTGGTTGGGAGGTGTCCTCAAGTCCTCCTGTGGCCCCATCCTCCAGTGAAGCTAGTTTAAAGTGCACCACATGAGATCAGCCAACCTGGAAGAGAAGACATGCTTGCCTTTAGGACAAAGGATAGCCCATCCCATCCAAGCAAGTCCCCTGCATGAAAGTATGAGTCATTATTCAGGAACCTGAGGCCTGCCTGGTGGCACCAACTCTATAACTGTCAGTTGACCTCGCCAATCCAGATCTCATGTCACCGTCCATGCCTACTAACTGGGAAAATAGAGAAGAATACCACCTGTGCCCCTGTGTCCTTGAGCTTGGCCCCCAGGGCCTCAAAGTCCTTCATGATGCAGTCTGGGTTGCCTCTGGCCACATCATTTGTTCTCATGTGGATGAGAACCATGGGATACTGGTCTGAGGGTCGAATGTAGACTGGGTCTGGTCCTTTCCTTCTCCCCACTCATCCCCATGGCTGACAAGGAGGGAGAGCAAGGAGGTGAGGGTAGAGCAGCTGAGACATGCTACAGAGGGAAAGCACCCCACCGTGCACATCCTGACTGGAGGGAGCAAAATTTAAGCAAAAGTCCCAGATTGGCAGTAACCTAGGAGCCATGGTGTTGGGCTTCTGTGTGAGTGTGCCACACTGTCCCACCCAGTCCTGCTTCTGGGAGCCATGGGATGGAGAGAGAGAGAGAGAGAGAGAGAGAGAGAGAGAGAGAAAGAGTGTCAGCAGGCAGGGATGGAGCAATGGTCAGGATGCACTGGAGGTGCCTTTTCACTGGATCTGGGGCTACAGCCTGGGGCCAGGGCAAGGGCCAGGGTGGGGGCACTGCATGGGCTCTGTCTTCCCCATGATAACATATGGCTTCGGCCCCATCCTGGCACCTCCAGCCAAATCCTGGCTGTTTGTTGATGGGCTGGAGCAGCCTCATAGCATCCCCCATCTGGGGAGCCCAGCCCAGCCTGGCTGCTCCCTGCCCTAACCTGGGAGGAGGTGCAAGGTTGGGGCACCCAGCCCAGAGGAATATGTCTAGAATGCAGCTGCCAGTGCTGGGCTCAGACTAGAGTCATGACTCAGATGTCCCCAGCCCAGCCAGCTCCCTGGCCCCAGCCCATGGCCCCATCCTACAGCCCTAGCTCTGGCCCTGTCCACTGCCACACATTGCCCTGGTACACACGTGTATGTGCACACACATTCTGGATTTTCCTATAATAATTAGGGTCACTCTACTTGTACAGGTTTATAAGTAGTTAATGTCTGTCCCTAGTGGACCATATCGCTGCAATGTTGCTGCAATCCTTACCAGTTGGACCTCATGTATGTTAGCAAATTGCTTCAGCCATGTATCTGAGAGGTTTCTCTGTTTTGGGAAGAGTACCAGTCCACCTGAGATAATCTCCCACCTGTAGACAAGGCTTATCTTCAGTGAAATATAACCTAGCATCAAAATACATTTGATTGGGGCAGCTGCAGTACTACCAATGGCTTCAGTGACACTGGTGGTGGTTTGTGGTGGCTGTGGCCACATCAGAGGGGCCAGTGGGTTCAGCAGCAGCTGCAGTAGGACTGGAGATGCTGGTAGCAGTGGCAACTGTGGCAATGATGAATCCCATGGTGGTATGATAAATGGCTGCAGGATAAGCAGGGCGGTACTAGCACAGCTTTTGCTCACCTTCCTGCCATTAAGAGCCATGTCCAGTCTGCCCCATCCCCAGATTCTGTGTCAGGGCACATCCACCGCTGGCAACACCCTCAACTTCCATAGCCTGCCTTTAGCTTGGCAGACTGGATAGAACAGCTCTGTGGGCTATTGGTTATATATCTGATACCCCAGATTTGGATTATTCTGTAATACTGCCTAATAAAAGACAGGATTTCCTCAGGTCAGTAATTCACTAAGTCATTTCCCCAAGTTATCTGAGAGCTGTTTCGTGGTTTATGTTAAATTAATTGTTTGCGTCCTTCTAGCTTCCTTAAAATTGCAGGGATCAGTACAAAAATCACCATGACTCTGGTCAACACCTTTACTAGAAAATCAAATCTGTGGCTCCAATGCAACCATGAGTTGTTTTAAATTGTTTGCTGAGCAGGAATGTATTGCTGAATAAGATCTAAATGACAGGGAAATTAAACTGCCCTTTTCTTTTGGAGCCAGTACTTTTTAAACTGTTGAGGCACATCCATAAGGTTGTGGGAGTACCAGTGCTGTTTCTTCCTTTGCTATTTGTGCATCGTGGACCAAAAGAGAACTTTGGTTTCAAAAGTTATCAGTTTGGCCGTGTTCAGGAGCTAAAACTCAATACAAAATAAAATAAAAGATATAAAACAAAACCAGAATTTTGCATTTATTAATAAAGGGGAATATAAGCCAAACACATTATACAATGACAGAACCAAGTGTTACCTGTCAGCTCTGTGTTCCTGAGGGAGCCCTTGTACCTAGCTTCCTGGACTTACAAAGGATTTTTTCTATTCCCCCTGCCCCTCTCCCCCCCCCACACCTCATCTAACCAGATCTAAGCAGAAGAAAATTTTAATAGGCATCTCAGGTTGTACATTCCCCAGTCCCAGTATGGGAGGCATATTTAAACTTGATTGACTAAAACTTGGTTGCCAGGTTAGGGAATGCTGAGGCAAGAGACCGAGCCAGAGGGGGTATGGGTGACATTTGAACAACGGTTAAGGGTTCATCATGCCATCCAGCCCATTGGAGCCCTGACCACAAATGCTGTCATACTTTTCCCAGGATGACTGGTGGAAGTCCTCCCCACAAAGTTTATGAACACTCCAAGTAATCCCCTTAAGTCTGTTAAAAGGCGACAGGAAGATTTGAAAGTCATGCTAAGTGGAGAATTAATCATAACAGGTAAAATACAAAACACTGATGCTGACTTCACAGTGCAAGCATAGCTAGGCCATCTGAGAAGAAACTATGTGGTATCTCTTCCAGTATATCTTCTATACTCATAATAATTTCACGCTGGCTCCTGGGTGTCTGGTTACTCCTTAAAACTTTGTTTTTCCTGGTTGTTAATCAGTTTTTTGAGATGTTCCAAACCAGATAACCCCTTGTCACTGAAAAAGGTAATTCATTTAAACTGAAACTGTTTATATAACAGGATTTTCCCTGTCAATTATGGCCTGGGACCCTCTTGATTTACACAATTAAAAGAATGCTTTGAAGAGGCTAGACTAAGGGTATAAGGAAGCTGTAAAGCATCAAACAGTGTGCATCAAGAGGGAGAAATCTCTCTGACACCATCCACTGTTGTTCTCAAGAAGCTAGGAGAAACAGATTGTCTCTTTGGAATTGGGAGGTCCCAGCTCTCTCTCTCTTTCTCCCCCTAGGCGTAGCTTTCTGAACCTGAATTTTATTAGTTAAGCTTGAGCTAGGTTTCCCCAAATACTCAACTGAGCCAGGGTAATATTATAATTGTTTTTGTTTGTTTTCCCTTGCATGTCTATTACTACTAATATCATCATACATTTCATATACTTAGCAATAAATAATTTTTGTAGTCAAACTGGTAGTAACCGGGTGTATTTTTTCTTCTCTGCTTCCCCTTCCCCACTTGCTCTGCAGCAACACTTCTTTTACCTAAGCCAAAGTTCCTTTTGAAGCCCAGAAATACTGCGGAGTTGGCTCATCAAGAGGCTACCTGTACTAGGACAGTAAGGGCAAAAGATTGGGATGTGTTGAGTTTGAGACACATAAGAGGGTTAGCTTGTATAGGCTGATTGAGCCAGTTTCCCTCAAATATGCCCTAATGAACTGAATGCTGGCCCATGAGGGTGTCACCTGGACACACAGCCAGATTCAGAGGTATTCTGTTCACCTATGTGCTTGTGTCTGACTGCATTGTATTGTTACCTTAATGAGCTGATTCCTGGCATATGAGAGTGTCACCCTGTCCATGCTGATCAACCCTAGCTGGGTCAGGCACATCATGTTAATCTGTGTGTGTGCGTATTTGACTGATTTGGTGGCTGGAGGAACCCAGCCCCATTAAAACTGAGTCCTGCAATATAGCTCCATTGGGGTGAAGACTCAACAGAAGGGAGAGATATAGCTCTGTATAGAAATACAAGTAACACAACAGCACATTGATAGAATTACAAAGACCCCAGAAATGTACCCCTAATAAATGAGTGCACCCCAAAGTGATGGGCAAATCTGGTAACACCAGTGAATAATCTTTAATATCTTCCTGTTAGAAACAATAAGTAACACATCCTGCTCAAAGATCACTGTCTCAGCATGTATATACTTTACTCTCGTACACAATTTGCTTTCCTGAGATTTTTTTTTTTTTGCTTGAAGGGTTTAAGAATTTTAATGAAACATTCCTTGATGTACTTTTGTAAGTAGGTTTGACAATGGCACCTATATTCTAACACACTAACAATAATTTACAATGCCTGTGATGTTCTCTGTAGTATCTTCCTCTTAAATAATACAAAAGTCAGTGCTTTCTTTTTACATTGGAAAAATATTTGTATAATGAGAATACATTACATCTATGCATACATATATTACCATTTATCAGGAGCACATTTAGCTTAGGTACTATAATAGCAGGTACCTGAGAAAAACATAGATGGACAACTAGCTACACAGGAACAATAATAAAGCTCAGTTTTTTTGGTATTTGATTAGTACAAATAGCTCAAGTAGAAATAGTTTCTCTTTTAAACAGTAATGTGTTGGATTTCAGGTGTTCCAAATGCAGGGTCCTCTGAAAATAGTATTTCTGTGAATCTTGTATGAACTGTTATTTTGTGTTATCTTTAATGTAGCCTCTTCCAGGGCTGCTACATTTTACACAGCAACAATAATAGAAAGAAGGGATGTTTCAATACACTGTATTTTTTTCAGTTTACCCATGTGCTTTAATGCTTAGTCTTATTCTTTGTTCAAGAGTAACAGGTAAGATAAAGATTTATTTGAGATAAAGCAAGGATAAGGATGCACCTACAAAAAAGGAATGAATGTACCCAAAGTTAAGCTGTTTGGTTCATGGAACTTTTCTAACTCTTATTTAAAGCAAATATCAAAAAACAATATGTATCCCAATTTTATCAAGTTGCATTCTAGAATAAAACCTTAACAGTAACATCAGCAGTGTTAAGGCAGATTACTTGTAACTTTCTCAAGAAATATGGCACATTCAGATGTGCTTCTCTGTTGATAGGATTGATACAAAAACATATGAAATAGCAGTGGGAAATGAAAGTTTCATGCTGTGTTGGAGTACATTAACAATAGCATTTTAGGCCATATAAAAGTGAAAAGGAAAGTACATATCTTTCCCCTTAACTTCCTACTTTCATGCTTTTAAAGTTCTGGATGGAGAGTGTCTTGCTGCTAACATAATTGCCCCTAAATTAAGGTTTGTTTCCTGATAAATATGAGAGAGGAAAAAGGAAAACTTTGGGGTCATTTTCATTCTCTTTTTCTAATGCTGACATTCAGAATTTGGTTTTCCAAAATCAAAGGTGCATAGCTTCAATCATTGTCTGATTTTATGAATCTGCCATGCTGAAGTAGTTCAGATAAATGTCCAATTTTTTCCCAGTTTTTGCATACTGATATTGACTGAAAAACTGAATGTTTCATGGAAAGGATACTTTGATGTACCTTTGTTACAAAAACATGATCATAAAGGCTACACTTTTTTAGTTACTCTGTGCACGTTCGGGTGTTGTGAATGGGATTTAAAATATAAGAAATTCACCAACCTGGTCATGATAAAGGGCAAATGTATGGAAGGAAATGGAAAATGAAGATAACAAAAAATGTACAAAATTCCTGCAAAAATTAGAGGATGTGTATCTGCTTGGCTTAGCTACACTGGGTAAAAGCCCATTAATACTGTGAAATAGAAGAAATAAGCCTAACTGGTGAAGGGCATAGAAATCAAGAGCTAGATTTATTTTTTCATGTAAGAAAGTGAGAATAAAGGCATGTTTCTGGAAACCAATGTTATTAGAAGGAAGAATTAAATAAAACAAACACGATCTATATTCAGTGGACAAGAAGGATGAAATTTTGACTCCGCTGAACTGAGAAGTTGCCATTAAATCTAATGTGGCTGTATTTTATCCTAATATTCTTAATTTTTCTCGATTGCACGCAAAATATTATGTCACAGAGCATAAACAAAAACAGATTCGGCTGTGGTGACCCTTAAGTCACAAGAGTATTATTAACACAGTGATATTATTTCCAGTGGAACCCACAATGAGGTACAAAGGAAAGTTCACCTTTTCCAGAACATATGATTTGCCTCAGGTCTCCTGGGAAGCATACAAATCATTAGGTAACTTCTGAAAATGGACTTTGGAACCTACACCATTTAGGGTGAGACCCAAGAAAGCTCTTATGCATGTAACATGAAAATTAACCTAAAGATACAAGTCTTAGTCTAAGCGTGATCCACAAAATACCACCTAACTACTAATGTGCCTGAGAAGTTATAGAAGCCATTTTTCCCCCCCCCAGGAGACGTAGGCACCTAAAATTCTGAATATACAGAGCTGCCTCTATATTGGCAAAACTGAGCATTTTAGCACCCATATTGTACTGAAAACTATTTGGTATTCCCAAGCTAGCCATTGCCATTCATAAATCCTTTGGGAGTTCTGAACCAGCAGGCATGTTCTAAGCATGCATATCACACCTATCTTGAAAACTTTGACTTCACCACAAAGCACAACAGGTACTGTGATTTTCATTCAAAACCAGCAGTAGGTCAGGGATGGCAGTGCCCATGTTTTCTATAATAGGCTAATGGCTGAAGCACTTGCCCAGGAAAAGGGAAAACCTATATTTCCTCTTAAGTCAATGGACAATAACACATTAGTTGAAGAGCCAGCATTGGAACCACTTCACATCTCGCATTCAGCTTTCTGTAAAATGCTCGGTCTTGCACAATGATGATTCACTGTCATTCTCTATTTGGAGGCAAATTGTCTTTTATCTAGACATGCATACAACTAGCAGCATATGCCTTCTTTTTTTCTACTGGTACACTGAATGCTACAATCTGCACGACCAGTTCCATATGAATTCCAAAGATGTACACTCTGAACAGTTTTTTTTCTAAGCAATAAAAAATGATTGTCTGGTAGGTAAATCATGAATACTTTCAGCGGACTTCCTCCATGACTATGTTAGAACTCTATTGTGTTTTCAAGAACTTATATTGAAGTCTAGGCCCATGATAAACTGGATGTAAGGGTTATCCTTCATCTGTATTATTTTATTGCAGCACTTTATTCTGTACTACTTTTTCTGATCTGCTCCACTGGAAAAGACTAAAAATGTTGGTCCCTTATAGGTAGCTTAATTATCGGTCATTCGAAATTTGGTACCTTAAGTATCTTGCACACCAAGATACAAAACATGCAGCTAGGAAAAATGAATGGTTTTGACTGATGGGACTAGTTGATCCATTCCTTTTTAAATTTATATTGTTTCCTTTGTTTATTTATATTGTTTTCTTTGTATATACTTTCTGATTTTACAGATCAATTTTCTGAATCAAGATTTTTCCAGGGGTTACACTCTAATAGAGTGACATTCTTTATTCAACATCTCTCATTCCTTTATCTGTGTTTACTTTTTGTGGTTGGGCTAGGAGAGTGTTAACTACTATCCAATCAGAAAATATGATTCAAATCAGTTGCTCCTTTGTGACTAATTCATCTGAACCTGTAATTTGCACTGAGAGGTTGCAGTGCCACAGAGTTAACAGATATTTCTATGTATTGTCTAATGTGCACACAGTAAGTAGTCTGAAATCTGAGAGAAAAGGGGTAATTTCTCTTTATCAGAGCATGGTTACAGCTATATTTGAGAGGGTCTAGAAGGTTACAGAGCTACAAACTGATTTGCTATTGTACTGACAGAGTTCTTAAAAAAGATTTTTTTCCCCCCAGTGAAAAATGTTCCCTTTTGAAAAAGAATCTCACTGACAAGTTTTCAGTTTTCAAAAGCGATCAGTACCCACAATTGGGGGCAAATTTTCAAAGATGTTCAGTTCCTTTTCAGGTACTTATTCTGAATTGGAGAGTGGTCAGATTTTTAAAAGTGCTCAGCATCCAGCAGCTCCCACTGAGAACAATGAAGACTGATGGATATTAAATGGTTTTGAAAATCTGGCCACTTCCTGTAAGTGACAACATGGAAATGTTGAATTTTGAGATCTTTTGAACATCTGGCTTTAAATTTTGATGTTTTGAAGAAAGGGGTATGTGTGTGTGAGGGGGGTGGTTGGTTTTTTTTCCTTTAATTTTTTTTTTACTTTATTTCAAAATTTCAGTGCATCCTTACACATGTTCTGGGGCATCAGAGGGGGCTCTTCAATTAAAGTGTCTCCAAGAGCCTCTCTAATTAAAGTGCCCACAGCATCCCTGTACTTCAAAATGTCCTTTAACTAAACCTCATTGAATGAGCTTTAGTTAAAGTACCCCTGCCACCATTTTGAAGCACGGGGACACAGATACATGAGACGTGGAGGCTGGCTGCAGCATGCTAATTGGCATGCTTCAGCAGACTGGATGAATCAAATCTTCTCCAATGCACTAAAATTACAGCATATCGAAGTAGCCTCCCCACACAGGTACCCTCAGAACACAGAAGAAAATAGGTATGAATAATGGAAACAAAACAAGTTATCCAGCTATTTTACTGCCTTCAAGTTCAGGTTGAGGGTTTAAAAAGAATTGAAACTGCTGGGGTAAGGTAAAAGGATTCTAACAGGGGGCCTTCCCAGGGCCAATTAGGAATTGGTCCACCCATCTCTTCCTGGGCTAACCACCCACCTCTCTCTCCTGCCATGCCTTGTTATTCAATAATTGGTAGCTCAATTAGGCAGGAGGCTGCCTATTCCCAGTCCCGATGCCAGGGGCCACTAGCTGCAGCTCTGAACCTCCCCTACACCACAGCCCATGCCTTGCAGATGGCATCCACATGATGTAATCATAACCTACACTACAACTGGTGCTTCAGGGTCTCACAGGGACTCTCCCTCCCTCCCTGGAGCAGCAGGTCATTGTGCTTAACCTTTAGGTCTTTCTTTTGACTCACACTGAGCCTCCTTGCAGCAGAGGACTTACCAGGGTCAGGACTCACCCCTAACTCTCTGGCTGAGCCCCCCATTTAGCCTCTGGTCCAACTACGGCCTCAGGCATCTGAAGATATAACTTGACCTACTCCCCACTCCTGGGGTTCCTACTGTGCCCACTCTAGGGCCTCTACTCTCCACCACCAGGACCAAGAGCCTCCTGCTTCTACCTGCTAGACGTTCCATACAGCTCAGCCAGGCAATGTTTCTGCCTGGGCTGGCAGCAGCAAACTGCAGCCTTTATATGACTACTGCTCAAAATGTCTGCCCCCATCAGGCACTGGGCTGCTGCCTGTTTCCTGCCCTTAAAGTGGGAGGCAGCCAAAGGCGCCACAAGGATTTTCCGAGACGGTTTTTCCCTCTGCTGTTCATAATTTGTATGAAGAGTACTAGATCACTGATGGCTTTTTGTTCCATGTGCCTATGTGAATAATCACATTAAAATAAAATGGCTTACTTATGAAAGTGCTTTCTTGACTGCTGCCTTTGTTTCTACCCTTCTCTGCACCCTTCACATGCAGTTTCTTTGCTTATGGACTGATTGCATAAGCATCTAGACCGGTGGTTCCTGACCTTTTTTTGCCATGACCTGCTGCTGGAAGCAAAGGGTGGCAGCAGCAGCAGCCCAGAGGTGACAGCAGGGGAACTCCTGGCACACAGTGTGGCTTGTCTTTTGTGTGTGGTGCCACCAGCATTGCCCCTGTGACCCTCATTTGGGTTGTGACCCGAGGTTGGAAACCTCAGATCTAGACATATCTTTACTTTTGGAAATAAATACATTAACTTTATACTTGAAATGTTCTATTGTAAAGTCACTTATGTTTATGTTTGCTCCGACCATTACATTGTAAGCTCTTCAAGACTCTGGGACCACTACAATGAAGTACTTCGTGTCCTTCTTGGTGTGTCAATCCAATTCCAGGTCTGGTCATTTCTAGAAGTGAGGCAATATAGCTGCCTTAGAACTGCCTTGACTGAGTGCCTAGAAGAGTGCCTTAGAACTGCTCTGAATGTGTGCCTAGAAGATTGTGTACCTAACTGTAACTAAGAGAACACAAATACTACCTAATATTTTGTAGTAAGTAACCATTTCAAAGATTAGATTACCAATTTAGGAATTTCACATCGGATATAGAAGTTGGAATATTTTATGCTAATATCTTCTTAATATTCTTTCCAAGAATATTAAGAAATTCCAAGTTTTTAACTTAGGTTGGGTCTTTATATAAAGAACAAAAATGCTAATAAAGATTCCTACAATATATAAAAGAAATGACAGACAATACAATCCCATGAATGGTGTATAATGTGTTATTGTAAAGTTTGTGGAGGGAAAAAAATGGAGTGTTTCAATCTGAATGACAAATTGCTACCTTGAGATAAAGGTTACTGGTTTGAAGTAAATCCAAAATAAAATCTGCAGAATCAGTCTCAAAGGATTTTTAGGTTTTTCAAGTTGCGGTGGCATTCTCAAAATCTTGCTCTGAACTAACTGATGTTATTAACCCAGATACTTTATTAGACAAATTTGATCCATGATGAGGATGAAATACAAGTTACATCTCTGAGTCTTCTGATACATTTGTGCTAGACACTTAAGTGAGTGACCACATTAGCTTACTAGACTAAGACCATGTACAAGTGTTACATTTCTACAAGGAGAAATTGCCACTCTCCTAGTGAAATGTGCCAGTGTACAGGTATTCATCCAGTTTCTTGCAGAGGAAAGTTGCCCCGTTTGCAACAAAAGATCTTCTGCCTTGACACCTGGAAGATCTCCCTTGTGGTAGAGTTTTACCCCTGCAAAAATGAATGCCTGAACATTTGATTTCTCTGTGCTTGGAAGCATCAAAACTTCCCCCGCCACCCTCCCCAGATTGGGGACTCAGCTAGAATGGTTTTTGTACACATATGCTCTTAGAAAGATATCCACAGCTGTAAATTTCCCAGTAATTTGTAGCAATAGTTTGTCCATGGTTTCTGACTGATGTGGGACTTTATGCCAGGACTGATTTGGCTTAAGTCAGATACTCTTTAAAACACTGGCCCCTGTGACAGGGTACAAGAAGCAGCAGACACAGAAACCAACTTTTCCATTTGATTCCAGATCAGGACTCCCATATCTGGAAAATTCTCTGCTGGCCCATAAATAAAAATGAAGATTTGTATTAAAAAGGGTCTTTATGGGAGAAATATGCTCACACAGCAGTATTATAATCGGTTGTGTTTCTTTGTATCTTGCTCAGTGACTAATTGTTCTATGTTGCCCTTTTTCCTTTTGTTTCTAAAAGTTATTAGCAAACCCTACTCCTTCCTTGAGCTCTCTAAGTATACTATGGGTATGTACAAGCCTTACATTTAGATTGACCTAACCAGGGTTACTGGTCAGTTAATCTAAATGCCTATTCATGCAAGTGTTTGGAGGGTTTAAATCATCCAAAAAATGGTACACCCCATTTAAGTTAGTGCACTTCAGGAGGTGCACTAGCTTTGATCAAGAAAGGGTTAACTCAATCTCGGAAGCAGCTAACATGATCTTGCAAATGCCTGCATGTATTCACAGCACAGCTCCAGGGATGGGAAAGCACTGCTGCTCTCCCAAGCACTGAGGCTATGGTGTTATTAACCCCCTGACCCTGGCCAGGATATTTTTAGCCTCCTAACCTCCATGGAGCCACCAATCACTTCTCTGAGGACCCACTAGCTCTTACCCCAAATTATTTACCTTGGGCTTCCCATACCACTCACAGCAGCAGCAGTGAATATGTCCATGTACTGCTCCAAGTTTAGGCTTAGGCATCTTAAAATAAGCCTAAGCCAGAGGGTGCAAAGGTGACTTGAAATTCATTCCTTCTGTCCCGTGGCCATTGCTCTGTTTCACGTAAAACTAGTCCCTTAAACCAGATTAGGGAATACAAGAACTGTTCTAATTTGCACAGCTAATATCCCCACATTGCTGAAGCAATAAAAGGGTGTTAGAGTGATTTAGAGGCTTCCGAATCCTAAACATGTACCTTATTTATTCAGATGTTGTGCCTGAGGACATCAAACACATCTTGGCCCTATTGAATTAGCCAATGCATACACATGTAGACAATGGAAATCCCTGTCCCACAGAAATTACAGGCTATAATTGATGATGGAATCTGTGAACTTTTTTTTTTTACCAGGGACTCTAAATCATACCAAGGAACCTCCACAAAGTAGTTTTATGGCCCAAAATCTAAAATTAAAAAGATTTAAAAAATCCTGGTCCTTCACAGAAGTAGAAACTAGAAAGCCCAGGGCTTCCACTTTTAATCCCCAATAAGAAGATAAAACTGATAACCCTATCTCAAGATTCATATGAAATGGAAATCAAGTAAGCTAAAAGGGTGACCACTTGAACTGTCAAAGAGAAATGATGAGGCATCATTTGAAAAAGAATACTCCCTGTAAGCTAGCAAAGGATGCAAACAAGTGTTTGCTGCACCCAATCTAGGCTTAGGCTATTTAATTTAGCCAGCTAAACCTAAACCAGGAGCAGGGCAGGCAGCTTTTTGCCCCTGCTGGGAGCAGTGCAGGAAGCCTGAGGAAAGTAAGTTGAGATGTAGGGAGGGGCTGGCAGGTTTTGAAGATGCTACTGGATCCAGGGTTGGAGGGAAGGGGGGCTATCTGGTCACAGGGGGAGAGATCAGAGGTCTAAAAATAGTCTAGTCAAGGTAGGCAGGGGGTAGGAACAACACAGCTTTGGAGTTGGGGCTGGAGCTTGGCTGGGGTGAGTGGCTTGCCTTTCCCAGTCCCTGAGCTGTGCTGCAGATGTGTGCAGGTGCTCACTAGAGTGGGTTAACCTTTCCTAGATTGAGTTAACCCTCTCCTGATCTAAGTTGGTACACCTCTTGATTTAACTTAGATCAGGCATAGCGTGTTCTGGATAACGTAACCCTCCAAAAAATCTGCACAAGTGGGCATGTAATCTAACCTGATCAGGTTGATCTAAATGTAATGCTTGTATATACCCATAACTGTAGTGAACTGGATCAAAGAAGATGAAATCAAATAATTGACTGAGGATTTTTAAAAGGTGGCAGATAACATCTACTGGTCAGCCAAAATGGAACAGGAGCATAGGAAATAATGTGAAGTCTGACATTGTGCTGAAGGCCTGGGAAAATATTACTTTAATTTCACAATACCTGTAAAAGAAAATGAGCACAAATGTTATACAGAAAGTATTTGACAAAAAAAACCAGTACTATATAACACAATTTGAGTTTTAGATGATGTACAATAACATTTCAGTAACTCACTCCTTGTGGTATAATTTAAGATGCACAGATGTCTGTTCTTATTGTATTGAGCTCTGTGATTCTCTAAAAGCTTACAAGTCATCCAACTAGTCTAATGAATAAAGTGCATATTTATACCATCAGCTTAGAACATGTGTGGCACTTGAGCTAAGAATTACTATATTTAGCACCATGTCATCAGGGGATGCTTTAATAGAAGGCTAGTATTTCTGTTCTCCATCCCATCCTCAGCCTTTTAGAGAATTAGGGCCATGTTCATTAGGGTCATTTGTAAACATTACATTTTTCTATGTTTCATCCAGACTACAGCCATCACTATATATACATGGAAGTCTGTGGTAATGCAGACTGGAGCAGTCAGAATTAGGCAATTTTAACTGTATTTATTAAAATGTATATACAGTGTTGCTTTTAGGAAAAACAGTCCTTAGAAACTCAGATAAGCATTCTTTAGGAATGCAAATAAGCACTGCAAATATCAATCCTCTCAAGGGTGTAGCCATGTTGGTCTCAGAACATAGGCAGACAAGGTTCTTTGGATGAAAGTGACATCTTTTATTAGACCAATTTAAATAGTTAGAAAAAAAAAATTGGCAAGCTTTCAGGTTTAAAAACCCTTCGTCAGGCTGAGGACATCTTTACTATTCATTCCATCCAGGAAGAGCACATACCAACTGCAAAGAAGCCAAAGGCTGGGGTGGTGTGCATGCAGGAGGCAGGCAGTCAGTGAAGAGGTAAACTGAGGAGTCAGTGAGTGAGAGAGAAGCTGGGTGGCGGGGAGAAGGGGGATGAATGTAGGAGTTAAATAGTGGAGAGGTACCTGGGGAGTCAGATGTCAGGTAGGTTATATGTCATAAATCCAATGTCTATATTTACTCCATGATTTTTTGTATCCAGGAGATCGATGAATTGACGTTCATAGGCTTGTCCCTGAGAAGTGTTTTGAGGATTAGAACTGAGAGATTGGAGAGAGAGTGGTTTTCTTGTGAGAAATGTGCCCCCACAGGTAATTGGGTATTCCTGCCACTGATAGATTTCTGGTGTGTGTTCATTCTGGTGCGCAGTTATTGTTTGGTCTCTCAGTCCTCTCAAGGGAAACTCAGTTGGGTTTTTGCAACACAAGAGAGGCTATTGGGCACAAAGTAACACCTTTACAAAGTCAAAAGTGTCAACGAGACCACACCATGATTAAGTGTTAGTATCCTGACTAAGCCCCCCAGCCCTGCCCAAGCACACAGGCTACTGGTCTGTGAAGGAGGAGGAAAACCCCATTGATTTCCTATTAACCCTTAATTCAAACTGAAATCTGATTCAAACTGTGTGTTGTGAATCAGTTAATACGGTTTAGAAAATGGCGAGCACATCTGCAAATGGCCTAAGAGACTTTATGTCTCTGATCAAATAATTTGGTTTTCTGGCTGTTTTGTTCCCCTGGAGTGGCACAAGGTAGCTGCAGGCTATTGTCGCTTTTCCCTTGACTTAACTGAACTTGAAGTGTAAGACCCATCTCTTTTCCTCATACTGTTCTCTGGGGGTTAGAAAACAAAAGTGGGATAGTGTCGTTACTTTGTTTGTTTTGGCAACACAAGTTTTAGATGGAGTTCTTTAAGTTGATTAGGTCATTAACTCCCAGGACTTCCTTTTAACCTGCTTTTGTAAGATTTAAAAATGGATTTTATTCCATTTGTACATGAACCTGAGATTCTATAACTGAGTACATTTGACACCATAAACTCCGCCTTTGGAATTTAATTCACCTTGATTAATCTCTTCCTACACAAACAGTCTCATTTCTTGCATTGGTTCTACTGAAATAAGATCATTTTCAAAGTAGCAGAATTTGGGCTCATATAAATAAGTTACAGTACATATTTTAACACCACAAATATTAGCTATAGAGTGCAAACAAGAATAAATAGAATACTAAGGACTTCACATGTCCATGTAAATGCAAGACAGCTTATCAGGGCCAATGTCAACTGATCTTTCCCTGGTTTTATATAAGAGTTTTGTACTTTGCCTTTTTTGCAGCAATCAATCATATACAATATTTTCCCCTAAAACCCCTAAGCAACACATATGGCGGGGCATGGTATGTGTGCATATAATTCAAAATGGTAATATTATTAAACACACTAGGTTCGGGAAAGTCTTGAAAATATGGCAAAGGAAAGAATAATTTTCCATAAAATATTTAAAAATCTCTACTGTAGCCTTTAAAAGATAATTGTTGCATTTTCAAAAAAAATGCATATGCATCAGCAAATCCTGAATAATAATCTTCCCTTAGGATGAAACAAACAAAAAATATGGTTACACCATTAATAATGTATTTATACTTATCTAACTTTATTTTTGCATCTTCTCTCACTGATTGTGATGAGGCATATCAGAGATTAATGTAGTTTGTTTTCCCCTCCAAAAGAAAGAGGCATCAAACAAATATTGGCAGCATCAAAGAACAAAGAAATAATTAACTGCAACTATGCCTGGAGTTTTTCAGTTGAAGTATTGCTGCTGTTGTTTCGGTGGGAGAGGCATGTTTTTAGCACAACTGTATATTGCATCAGGATAGAAAGGTTTGAAAGCTATCTTTCTTACCTTTGGTGACACAAAAGCTCTAATTTGTCTCTTGCCATGTGTTAATTTACTCTATATCTGCTAAGAGAGATATAACATTTAACGATAAACTATACTAGTTAACTACAAACTGAATGACTATCTACTTTCCTTCCAGTTTCTAACAAGAGCTGCAATCTTTAATTAAAAAACCTAATGCATGGGACATTGTTTTGAATCTAATAATTGCTATTTTAAATTGCCAAATCATCAATTGTCAGGTGGGTGGGTGAATGTAATCTGTAAAAGAATATTCAGCATGGACCTCAAAGAAAGTTAGATTACAACCTAATTTTAAAAATGAGCATATGAAGAAGAGTTAGCATATTAGCATTTAAATTTAATGGAAGTGTTCATGGGTATAAAGCCATTCAGGTAAATAAGTGTTTGTAGAATTGGACCCACAAATATAATTCCCATATTGATATAGCTAATGTCAGACTGGACATGAACTGCAGCTTACATACAACTGCTGTGCTAGTGTGTTCCTGCCCCAGCCAACTATAAGACAAAGAATAGCTGCAAAACATTGCAGTTTTTTTACCTGATGAAAGATTTCAGCATCTGTCTAGGATTACTGATACAACTATATTCAGATGGGTGGAAAGATGCTTCAATGAAAAGGGAAAACTGACTGGAAAATTTGGAGTTTTGATATTTAATTAGGTAAATCTTATATTCGTTTATTATATTATTATTTTATATGAAAACTGAAGATGCAACTTGCTTTCTAAAATCTATATTACAAGCAAAATATCCTTTCCTTTTAGGCCTTTCTTTCTGAAGTTTATTCAGCTTATTAAAACTCATTTAGAGCTGTTTCATTTTTAGCTTTATTATCCCTTTGCCATTCATATGAAATCAGAGTTCTCAAAATGACATGATGAAAATTGTTCTACATTTCCATAGAACACAATTTCTGGAAAGACAATGTGGCCATCAACTGTACTAAAATTTAGATGTAGAGATATAAAAACAACTTTTTTTCAGTGGTCCTCAGAAATTGAAGCTTATTTTAGTATCCAAATTCCTGCTAGAATTGTGAGTTTTACACTACCACAATTTTACATTCCTTTATGTAGATAAAAAAATAAATTTGTGGTATGAATCAGGAAATGGCTGATTATATTGGTGGATTATTATAATGCTCTGCTTTAATTACTGTATAATATAAAAATACAGTTTACTTGTATGTACTACTCTATATGTGACATAAAAATCACTGAGTTGGTAATCTAATCTTTGAACTGGGTGCTTGCTACAAAACATAAGGTAGTATTTGTGTTCTCCTAGTTCCTACCGTACAGTGGAATCTATATTAAAAAATAAGAGCCCTTACATTCCCACTTTGCTGCACCCAATAACAGCATATTAAAGTTAAGTCCTACACACTTGCAAGCATGTGTCTGTTGTGGTATCTCAAAGCAGTCTGAAATGCCACAGGAGACATGCCACAAACTAAAAAATGTTCCCCATGCTGCATTTTTGCAGCATAGACTCTAAGATTGATACCAAGTAATCCCAGTAGCAAAAGAAAACACACCCAGCCCAGTCTCTGAGCCCTAGTTAGGGGCTTCCCAAGAAAGGCATGGGGATTTTGGGGGCCTGAGCATAGGCACAGGAAGCAGAACAGCAAGGGCTTGCACTGCTTAGAGCCACAAAGCAGCAGGTGGGACAGTTGTAGCTGTACCTGTGTCCTGGTAGGCAGGGGCTGCAGGTCAGGAGTTAGGGGCACTGGCAGGGCTGTGTGTTGAGAGTGAAGGGCAAGAGCATGGGCAGGTGCAGGCATATCAGTGCTACTCAGTGCCACAAAGCAGATTTAGATCCAGCAGCAGCTTTTCCTAAATCCTGGGGATCAAAGGGGCCATGGGCAGCTCTGATTTTTTAATGACAAACAAACCAAAAACAAATGCCAAAGAGTACAGATATTTTGAATTTATTTTATTATGATGATAGAGGCACTGGTAGACTAACAGATCACTTTAAAATTGTAAATATGTCAAGAAAACATTGTCCAACAGATCTCTCTTTCTCTCTATATATATATGTATAGTGGTGTTTCATTTTAATTCTGGAAGAATGTGAATTCTGGGTATTTTAATGAGAGAATATGGTGGGGGGTTTTTCCCCCCAGAGAATTTGCCATTTTTAAATAGGGAACACCAAGATCCCTTCTGGTGATGCAAGTAGTGGGACCTCAGCAGAGGAGTCTGCCCAGGGCCAGCACCGGGAACCCAGTTAGATGGCAGACAAGGTGGTTGACCTCCTGGCAGTTTGGGGCCAGGAGGACATGCTTCAACAGTTCAAAGTAAGCCACACCAATGAGCAAACAGTCCAGGTGGCACAAGGGGCTAGTATCCTCAGATACCAACTGGCTGGGACTCAGAAGCTCCTGTAACACTCATATTGTTGTTCCTAAGTCCCACCTGGCTAACTAGTAACCCTGTGTTGGGCTAATGAGTGAGTGGTACAACTGAATTCCTGGGAGAACTAATGAAAAAAACAAAATAGGAGTGTTGTGTGGGTCAAAGGGTCAAAACATGAAAATAACTGTGCCTGAGGGGGACACCAAGCAGAACCCCCCAGGCTGTCCCCAGTGGTCCTCAGAGGCATCCCAGGAGCTGGTGGTTGTTGCCTACTGGTGCTCTGCCCAGAAACATGCATAGACAAGTGAGAGGAAAGTGGCCCCACAGTCTCCAGGCAGAGTCTCCTTCCTGGTCGAGTACCGGACCCACTTGTCCAGGGCCAGGAGGCAGTTGACCAGGAGGTCCCGGGACTTAGTGGGGCCGTGGATGCGGTGACCAAAAACAAAAAGGTGGGGGGTGAAATTCAACAAGAACCTCAGGAGGAGGTTCTGGAGGTGGAGGTTGAGGGGCTGCAGCCTGGTGCACTAGAAGCTCAGGCCCCATTTTGTGCAGGCTCTTCAGGTGCTATACACCTCTGCGGAGTGTTTGGTCAAGCTCAACTGGACCCTGATGGAGCCCATCCCATTCATGAGAGGGGTGTGTCAAGGCTGCCCGCTCTCAGGCCAGCTG
>NW_017728886.1:192557711-192568700 GCF_001723895.1 Crocodylus porosus
GGTAGCCATGTGGCTTGAGGCCACCTGGGGCATGCCTTCTTCTGCCACTTCTGGGAGCTCCAATATGACTGGCAGGGCGGGGCCCCAGGAGTGGCCATGATCTCTCCTGCACCCCTACCGTGCCAAGTTGCCCTTCCAGCACCCTTGTCTCACCTGCCACCTCTTTGCTGTTTATATAATATTAATGGGAGGCTGCCTTTCCTGGGCTTCTCGGACCCGGTGCTCTTGCCCTACACGGATCTCTCAGTGCACCCCCCAAGGTGTTGCGTGGCTCCTTCCGCCCCCAATACCACGCCCAAGCCTCGCTGGTGTTCCGGATGTTCTTGTGTCTCTATGTACGTGTCCTCCCCGGGGCCTCTCCAGTATACACTCCCTCTCCGGGGCCTCTGATATGCGGGCCCTCTCTCAGCCTTTACCCGCGTGCCCTGCCCCCTCCGGGCTCTTTAGACTTGCCCTCGCCCCTTTCAGGGGCTTCCCAATCAACTCACCCTCGTCTGGGGCTTCTCCTGTATCCTCGTCTCACCGGACGCTCTAATCTTATGCTTGCCTTTTCCAGGGCCTCTCCAGTATACATGCCCTCTCTGATATGCGCCCCCTCTCTGGGGCCTCCCCAATATACGTGCCCCCCTATGGGCTTCTATTCGCACACCCGCCCTTCTCCAGGGCTTCTAATTGCACGCCCGCCCTTCTCGGGGGCCTCTCCAATGTACGCGCCCCCTCTGGGCTTCTATTCGCATGCCTGTCCCCTCTCCGGGCTTCTAACTGTGCGCCCACCCTTCTGGGGCCTTTGAACCTAGTCTGCCCTACCTGGGCTCCCTATTCCCATGTTCATGGCCGCTCTATGGCCTATGCCTCCCACACCCTCGCCCCCTCTGGGGCCTATGCCTGGTGCTTGCCATGCCTCCTGCACCTTTTCGCACTCTCGCCCGCTTCCTGTGCTTGGGGCTCAGGTGGCCCGTAGCCATGCCTGGCCCCCTGACCCTTCTTCTGGGTTGTATACCCCACTGGGCTTTACTCCCAATAGCACACCCACTGGGCTGGGGTCAGGACACCCCCTAATTCCTCCCAAGGTCACCCCACTGGGGCCAGGGTCAGGACACCCCAAAACACCATGCCTCATCCACAGTGCTAACTCTAGCACCAATCACTGTGCCCTCCCTGGATGCACCCCAAAACACAGCGCTCTCTGCACCACCAGGAACCCACCCCCCCCATTCTGCTGGGATGCCCCCCTGAGGCCTCCTCCTTCCCCTACAGCCTCACCCAGTATTACACAATCACCATCAAAACCAAACTCAAAGCCATGCCAACCAGCAGTAACCCAAAAATCAGCCTACCAGCTTTATCATCCCGTGCCACCCTGGCTCTCCATCAAGCCTCCTTGTCAGAGGCCTCTCCATCTCATCAGCACACAGGCACTCAAGCAGCTCTGCCTTGCCTTGCCTTGCCTTGCCTTGCCTTGCCTTGCCTTGCCTTGCCTTGCCTTGCCTTGCCTTGCCTTGCTCCACAGCAGAACTCCTACCTCTCAGCCTGTCAGAGGAGAACTGACTCTGGCCTCAGCCTGGCTGTTTATAAAGGCCATGCCCTGCCCCCCTTTCGGTCAGCTGACCCACTCAGTTGCCTAAGCAACCTTCAGCTGTGCTGCCCTGCTGATTGGCAGCCAAGCCCTATTACCGATGCCAGTAGTAGGCATCCTAGTGCCCTGCTACACATCTCTCCTTCCCGGGGTTAAGCCTCCTTAGGAGTGGGGTGTGGGAGTGCCCCACGACACCCTTTTTCTGGTCCAAGGATAGGAGGGCAAAAGTCAGGACCTCCTGGTGCGCTGTTCCCAAACCAGGTACAGCTTGTCAAAAGTAAGTGATTTTACAATAGAGTATTTCAAGTGTAAAGTTCATGTCTTTGCTTTCAAAAGTAAATATATGCCTAGATGCTTACAAAATCAACCCAAAAGGAAAGAAACCACGTGTGAAAGGATGAAAAGGAGGATAGAAACAAGGGCAGCAGTCAAGCAAGCACTTTTATAAGCAAGCCATTTTATTCTAATGTGATTATTCACATGGAACACAAAGCCATTTGTGGTCTAGAAATCTTAAAATTTCTCCTGGGTTTCAGGTATGCTGTTATCTACACAAGCTGAAAATCGCACCAAGAGACCTAACTGGTATCCAAAGTTTGCTTCTGCCCAGAATTCACCTGGCCACATCTTTTCAGCTCACTTGTGCTACCTTTGCTGCGGTGCAGCAGGAAAACAGTAAAGCCTCTAAAGTAAAACTTGAACTGCCAAGGGAGTGCTCAGTTGGCAATGAAACTAAAAATAAAACTCCTTTGTAGTGCTAGTGGCTTAGAATAGCTTTTTGTTTGAGGGTCAGGACTTGATCCTCTTGTGATAAATGTCTGCAGTGTTTCCATCCTTTTCATAGCTATAATATGTCATTTAAATATATCCTACATATTTGGTTTTATTTTTATTTAAAAACATATATTTCTGGCCTATTCACCTGTGCCTCAATATACTCAAGACTAGCTGGTTAATTTATAAGAGTGCTGAAAAAAAGTAGATATTGATGGTGCTCATTATGAAAAAAAGACTTTTTAAAAAAAAATTTAAAAATGTGCGTTCAAAAAAAATATTGGTAATATGTTCATTCTCCTAACCTAGCATACCAAATTAGGGGGTATTTTCCTTCCCTTTTGATGTCTCATTAAAGGTTTTGCAGTTTTGAGAATATTAGTGAGAATATACTCTTCAAATAGAGCAGGATTTTTTTAACAAAGCCACATGCCATTTCATTACAACTGTTTGTGGTAAAGATTGGTTTAGACCTGTCGCTTGTCTTGACAAGTTTATTATAAAAGTATGAAGTTGTTTGATCCACACTTTTCTTTATTTTCAAAATTAGGCATGTCTTTTTATTTGAAAATACATTTTTCTAAAAAAAAGTAAACTAGAGATTTTTTAAAAAATAATTAGTGGTTTGAGATTTTCAGTTTGCAAAAATTTGAGATGTACTTTCCAAACCTCTTAGAGACAGAGATTTTTGCACTCTCAATGATTTGTACAAGATTGGAAATGCAATTCATACCCACCTTAGCTTCTAAGACAAGTATCTTAAACTGAAAACAGGCTTCTGCAGCTGCACAGAGTTGTGTGTGACATTAGGACACAAGAGTAGATCAGACTATCCTGTTTTAAATAGGATATATGATATGATTTTACTAACATAAATGAGACCACCTATTTGTAGCCCTCTGCCATTTTGCAGCCTGTACTGCAATGTAATCTCAAAGGGAGGAAGTATCACTGCTGCTCTCCAAAATATCTGTTTAAATTCCTGTTTCCAAAATCATTTTCTTCAACAGTTTGAGCTGCTTAAGAAAAGGGCAGAATAAATGTGTTAGTATAATCTACTAAGGAGTGGAGATGCTTAACGGAAAGGGAACAGTTAAACAAATCATGGAACTTGAGTTACAGGTCTAATATTATCAAGTTTTATTTTTTTAAGTTATCATCGAAGCATAAACAGTAAACAGAGCCTTTAAGTTGTTTTCTATACTTCATCAGATGCTGTAGCAAACCATCACTCATATTATAAAAGTCCTGACAGGTTTTCACAATGTTCTTGTTACAGTATATTAAACTGGCAGCTAATCCTTCTGAGCTGCACTGTGGTTTACAGATGACATGAATGCTAGGCCTACTAAAATTTACACACAAAAAGGATACAATTCAGGATTCTGGTATCACACAGTTCCAAGTTTCACAGCTGCAAATCCAATTGTGCTTGTTTTATCATGACCATTGATTCTCTGTAAAAAGACCATCTGTGATATTTCTGATCTACTGTGGACACATAAATAAATTCTCCACCATCATGCAAACAAACATAACTTACATCAGTGCAGAACTAAATTTACCATCTACTCCATGTTCTGCTGCCACCATTGTCAAATAACTTAATCTCTTGTAGCAAGCATCAGTCCTGTGTCAACAACTTCCAAACTGACTTTTTTACATTGCCCTCCCTGGCATGAGTCTTTCAAACAAAGCAAAGTCCTTATAACACATTTTTCCCTTTTGCATTTTTTCCCTTTTTCCTCTCACCTCTGCTGTGGTGCAGTTTTTCAACAAGTTGGTTGAAAAGTATTAAAGTCTTTCTCCTCTGGGTGTAGGTGACAGCAGCTGTCAAGCAGGCCTTCTGCTAGTATCTCTTCCATCTTGTGGAGAGAGATGTATGCAACCCTCCTTCCCAAAACTTCTTGTTTGGTGAGAAGGAGATAGGAAATCTTGATCTGTTCTATGCTATGCTACAAGGCTTCTGGTCCCAGGGTCTTAAACAAATTGTTACCTGGATCTTTCCTTCGCAGACACTGTCCGTGAGCCAACGGTCACATTTTTCTCCCAGGATTTGCCTCTGACATTCCCTACACATTAGTCTTTTCCAAAACTTCTGGGGGAAAAAAAGGGAAATTTGACTTCCCAAATTTTCTCTCTGGCTTTGAAGGCTAATTTTTGCCACCCTGCTTTCCAAAGTGCATGAAAGCATAACTTACCTGCACATTAACATGCTGCACCCCAAGTTTGTGCTGCACCATAAAGATAAAGGATTGCAGAGCCAGCAGGTAGTTCAGGGGATCTGAGATAGATGAATAACTGACATCTAACAGCTCATCTGTACATCTGATAGATTATGAAACAAGCTAAGATATCACACTACCCTCCTGAATCTCTATGGAAATGCACTGTTCACTTGGGTTTGGGTGACAATTGGGCAGTCATGCAACTCTGAAAGAAAGCATCTCTTAGGCTTATTGGGTAGTCAGTTTCCATGTCATGTCTATACTGTGTGACTTCCTCACACGCTTTACCTCCCATCTTTTCTGATGTGGTGGGAATAGTGGTTTCCTTAGTGAAGAGGAAAATATATCTTGAAATCCACTCATTAGTATGTGGGCTGTTTGCTTCCACTGCAGTGTAAACCCAACCTTAAAATGATGTTGGCGATCCCAAAGGACTGAGAATCTTGGACGTGCTCCCCCTCCCGATCTAATTGCTTTTCTTCTAACCGTTCTTGCCAGGGTTTCTGCAGGCTTATGTAGATGTTCTTTCCCTTGTCTAGTTTCATGATATACTGTGTCTGCCCTTCTCATTACCTCACATAGTCACTGCCATTTCAGTATGAGTTTTCTGTCTGAACCATGGAAGACAAGAGTTGTTGTATTATCATAGGGATTTAGCTAGGATTTCTGAGCCAGATGTCTTAGATTTTGATGTACTTCCTCATCTAGAAGTCCTACTGGAATACGTTGGTTATGTGAGAGGAGAAATAGATTCTGTCCTAATGAACAAACCAAGAGGGTTAAACTGAAATGAGTTCCTTCAATAAGCCAGCAACTTTGAAATATGAAGCAATTTCTTTGTTACTGGTATTTGTTACTTGCCAGTTTGTTACAGCTATTGCATAATTTGTTACAAAGATGTGATTTTTCTTTTCTTTTTAATAGGAACATTCCTTTTGGATGAAACACTGACATCATAGTAGTAGGGAAAGGATATTTGGTAGCTCTTCAGTATATCTGAATATCAGAAAAGAAAGAAAGGGCATAGGTTTCTACTTCAGAGAAAATATTCAACCTGTATCACCTGAATAACAACTTTGAATACCATGTAATCAATATGTCGATCAAAGATTTCAATTTCATGGGAAATGGTCAGATTTCAGTGTAGTTAAGACAGTCACAGAACAGTGTTCTTGGATACTTATGGTGTGGGGTGAGAAGCTAGAATTTAAACCCATTTCCTCAATGTCATCACCGCCAGTTTGTGTGTCAGGCCCTTGTACATGTCTGTGATTGGTGCTTTGCATCCTCTCCATGTGAAAACAGACAAAATGAGGAAACTCTGACCAATGGCAAACTACTGACTTTGCAAGATCTGCAGGTGAAACCATCTTCAGTTCTAGAGCCACAGTGACTATTACAGTAGGAGAACACTGTGGAACAATGAATGACTGGCTCTGTAAGGAGTAAAACATTGGAAGAACAATAAAGTAGCATATCGTAAGCAATCTTCTAACATGGGCTTATTAAAGTATAAATTATAGCTAGAAATGGTTTTGAAACAGATGTTTGTACTTGAGATGCAAATTAAATATTTAAGAGAAGTAGCCAAAAATATATTACTTTTTTATCTTGGGTATATACTGTACAGCATAATAATGCATGTACCATAAGGCTGCATGCCAAGAAGATACAACTGCAGTAGTACAGGGTTGTCAGATTCAGAATAAACTGAACTGTTTAAAGATTTTCTCTTAAAACTTACGTATTTCTCTTGCTCAGCATACTCTTTGGGTGAAACTTAGTACCCTGCATTTTCCATGTTAACTCATCCCTCTAAACTCAGTGTTTGTCAAGTATGCAGGCAGACTAATCTATACAATGAGTCCATATGTGAAAAGGATATGGCCTGGGGGAATAGTCCTTCATTCTCCAGTCTATAGGCCACAGCCATTATTCCAGCAGACCTCCAATATTAAGAGCTAGACATGACTTCATCATTGTAATACTTATAAGGCACATCTACATGTCCATTTAAGCATGGACACATTTAATGAGCATTAAGCCATTGCACATTAAGCAATTTTTGGCAGGTGTCTTCATGTTCAGGAATTTGGAAATATGTTAGTCCCAAACCACTGGACTTGACACTAAAGTTAGTCCCAAGTCCCTGCAGCCCTGCCATGTGCCCCTGTGGCCACCAGGGAGAGCTCCAGCTTCCAGCCACATGGTTACCAGCACTTGGCAGCCAATTTGAAGCCAAAGCCAGCTGCCAGCCCCTGGGAATCTCTGATCCCTGGCCAACCCATTCCCTGCCCAGGATCTGTGTGCCCAGTGCAGGGGCAGCATGTGGGATCACCCTCCATGCCCACCCTGCCTCCCTATACCAGGGCTTCCCCTGCCCCTGCCCCTGCCAGTGGTGCCCAGCCCCCCGCTGCTTCAGCCAAGCCCCTGCCAGCAATGGCCAGCACCCTGTGCTCTTACTGGCCATAGTGCTGGCCCTGCTGACCCCCGCAGCACCCCCTCCCCACCCAGGCCCCAGGACAGCTGCACACCTACCAACAGAGACTAGGGCACTGGCTGCAGGAGGCCCAGCCAAGCCCCTGCCAGCAATGGCCAGCACCCTGTGCTCTTACTGGCCATAGTGCTGGCCCCGCTGACCCCCGCAGCACCCCCTCCCCACCCAGGCCCCAGGACAGCTGCACACCTACCAACAGAGACTAGGGCACTGGCTGCAGGAGGCCCTGCCAGACCCCTTCTTTCTGCATGCCCCACTCCAACCCACCTGCCCTGCCGCCCACACACCCTTCCTCCTGTACACCCTCAGCACCATTCTCAGGATACATACATGGGTGAAATAAAAAACTTTATTAACTTCACAACACCCACCCCCATCCCTCCCTGCCCCTTTCAGCAAACAGAAACCCCTCTGCTTCCCCCCTCAACCAACAGAGCCCTTCCATCACCATCCCCACCCCCCAAGAATAAAAAAACCACAAGTGGGAAACTATATACAAGGTGAAAACTATATATAAGGGGAAAAATATTTACAATATTTTGGGTTCAAGCCCAGAGTGGGGGGCTTAGGAGGCAGGGCCCCAGGGCAGGTGCCTAGTACCCCAACCCATGGATGTTCCCTGGGGCTGGGCTCAGGCTAGCCCCCTAGTGTCAGACCAGACCCAGCACTAAAGTTAGTCCCAGGTAGCTTCTACATGTGCATTAATACACATCAACTAATCATGCATAAATATGATACCTAAATTTGCAGGTATCAAATTTAGGCACAGTGGACATTTGTACACATAGATTTCATAGATTTCATAGACATTAGGGCTGGAAGCATCCAAGTGTTTCTTTAAGCTATCCAGAGTACGTGCTTACATCACTTCTGGGGGAAGTCTATTCTAGATTCTGGAGACTTGGGTGGTAAATAAGTTTTTCCTTATGCCCAATCTAAAATGGTCTTCCAGCAGTTTGTGACTGTTGTATCTTGTCTTCCCTTGGGGTGCCCAGGAATGTTCTCCCAGTTCCTGATGCACACCCATTATGTACTTATAGGTTGCCACCGAGTCATCCCTGAGACTTTACTTCTCCAGGCTGAAGAATCCCATGTCTCTCAGCCTCTCATCATTAAGGCATGCTCTCATGACCTCTAATCATGCATGTGGCTGTCCTCTGGACTGTCTTTTAAAAGTGCCCAGAGCTGTGGCACATGCAGCTGTATAAGAAGCAAAATACACATCAGCACTAAGACAATGGAGGCAGTACGTTTTTGAACTAAAATACATCACAGGTGTTTTAGTTCAAAAGTGCACTGCTGCCATTTTCTGTTTGCTGACCCACATTTCTCCACTTATATAACTACAAACAACACAGAGCAGCGCGCATCAGCTCACATGTGGCGCAGACTCGATTAACTTGAGTTTGCTTCAATGTGCCCCGACACATCCCGGTATCAAAATGTATGTGTATAAATGCCCAGTTAGTGTTATTAATTCACATTAAGGGAAAATTACAAAATTCTTTTAAGGCTATGAGAAATTGATAAATTAACTGTTGCCAATTTATCCAGAAACCTTAGAATAATTCATGAATATTATGATCATTTTATCATATTGATCTTGAGAATATGAAGTATCTTAATAAAAGATCTGAAAGCTTTTATTATATTCTTTTATTATATTATAGGTTTACACCTTGATACCTGAAAACAGCCAATTTCCAAGAGGCTGGGGGCTACACACCCTATGGGCTGCACCAAGGAAAGTCATGGCCCTTTTCATGCTGCACATCTCATAGACACGCTCTTCACCACTGCTGTACTGCCAATCTGTGACCCACCCCCTACACAGCTAACCCCTGCATCTACGATCCACCACAACACTTCACTGTGTGCTCGCACCCTTCCCCCAACCACTGCACTGTGCACCCACAACCCCTCCCAACATCTGAATCGTGCCCACATGGGCACCCCTGTGCTGCACTGTGTGCCCAGAGCCCCTCCTGATTTCTTTCATCCCCTACTGTACCCTGCTTAGCTTTCCATGCTTCCCCCTGGGGCAGAAGCAGAAAGGAGAAGCTGGAGGAAGGAGGAATACCCTGCAGCTAGCTGCATGCAGCCTGCAGGCCTCCATTTGGACATCCGTAGCTTAAAATATTTAGGTATTGCTTTGATGTGTTTTTCTTGACTATCTTCAGTCCTTCTTGAATTTCCCAGAGTAATTTCAACTGACCAAGATATTCATAGAAAAAACTTAGTCATCTAGTCAGTCCATCCTCCTGCCAATGCTTATCTACTGTGCATTTGTTATTGTTTTTCTTATGATAGTGTAAAAATGGTTCAAGCAAAGAGACCTTCACTATTTTACCATGGCACTCTAGTCCACATTCTGCTAGATCAAAAAATTATAAGCTTTTTTCTTTTTTTATTTTCCACCACTACTGCTTTTTCTACTACCTTATATAATTTGTATAATTCCTTACTGTTTGCACTTCACAGTACTAGTTGACTTTAGTTATTTTTTAGACAGCCTTTGCATATTTGGTTCTTTTTATTTTTCTTCCTAAATCATAATATGCAGCCTCCTTATTCTTGATGTTATATTTAGAAACAAAAATAAAATAAAACAAGATCTCAGGAAATCCATCCTCCAATTTCTCTATATTTTCTGGCACTGAGGTGCTCAAAGCTGAATGCTTTCACCTGCATTCACTTCCAATACTAAGTTACTCCTTGTAGAGTGCTTATGGTTCTGCATCTGAGTACTACCATACAGGCGACTCTAAAATTAATTGGTGCTTGGAGAGACATCTTTCTAAACAAATCTAAAGAAATCATTATGTTATCTTCCTCCATAATTTGTCCCGATGACTCTCTTCTACTGTGACATTGATAGAACATTGCCAGCTGTTAGTGGTTTCATCTGCTGGATGGTGACTTGAAACTTTTATTCAGCTTGTCTATTTACAATATAAAAAATAGTGAAAGTCTGGAAAAGAAGATTGCATCACTGTTATTCACTATAATTATTGCTATAGTATACATAAAAAATAAGAATAGCACATGGAAAAAATTACAAAAAGTAAAAAAAAAAAACCTGATATTTTTCTGTCCTCACGTATCATGTGACAATAGTATGTAGTTTGTAAAACCAGAAAAATGCTTTTAAGATCTTTTATAAGGAAAGGAACTATGAATAATATATTTCAATTTCATTTAAGTACTGGTAGTATTTTGCCTTTTATATCGTTACATATATATTAAGATCTGAATGAACATTAATGACAACATATGATGGACTATTAAATAAATCAACTGGTAACAGATTGATCCTTTAGGGCGCGTCCACACATACAAGCACGTGAGCTTGCAGCAGCTCAAATAGAAATGGTGCAAATTTGAGCCAGGGCTTTTTGCCTCAGTGCACATGCTCAGACATGCACTTTGTTGAGGAGTAAATTGTGCCACTTGGGGCAAAATAACCCTGCCTGGCTCCTCCCCAATCTGCAGCTAGGGGAAGCTCGAGCCCGGGGTCCCCAGCAGTACAAAAACCTGCCATGACCAGCAACTCAGGGTTACTTGACCTCAGGAGCTTCTGGGGCCCAGGCAATTGGTATCTGGGGACACTAGCCCCTTGTGTCAGCTAGACTGCTGAGGCAGCATCTCAAATTCACTTTTTAAAATACCCTCAAATCCACATTCTTCCACAATTAGAGCAAAAGAGAGAGAGAAAGGGGGATTGATCAGATGGGCAATGTTTTATTGTTATATTTACATGGCTAAAGAAGCCTATCAGTGGAAGCCTATCAGTGTCTCTAGCATCATAATAAAATAAATCCTTAATATCTATATGTTTTAATGTTTGCTTTGGGTTTCTTTATTACATGGGTGATGTTTGATGGGGGAAGTGGGGTTTGAAGGAGGGGGTGGTA
>NW_017728886.1:192568800-192609331 GCF_001723895.1 Crocodylus porosus
GTAGGTGTGGGGGGACTGTGGGGGCTGCTTAGGAGGGGTGGATCCCTTGCATGAACACTGCATGCCCCTGGGTGGCTGCAGGGGCATGGTGGCACTGGTGGCAGTGGGAGTGTGGTGGCAGCGGTAAGCAGGGAGCTCCCGTGGATGCCGCCAGCACTGTCTGCAGCGGGGGTGGGGTGGTAAGCAGCGAGCACCCACAGTCACTACTGGCAGTGACAGTGGTGGTCAGTGGCAATTGCTGACTGCCCATAGGCACCACTGGTGATGGGGGGTGGCAAGCGGCAACTGCCTACAGGCACCACCGGCAGTGTCAGTGGCACCTCTTTTGATGGAGTGCACTGCCATGCTCAAGGAGTGCACATGCACCCCCTTACACATTGCCAATGGTCCCCTGCCCCCACAGGGCAGAGCACCCCCCCTCCACATGGATTACCCTACCTGCAGAGTCTCAGGCCTCCCCAGGGATGGCAGCTCCCCCTCACCCTACCCCCACTGGTCTCCAGCCCCCTGCTCATTCACCTGCACTTTCCCAGCCTCTGGATGCTGGAAATGAGCAGGAGAACAAGCAGGAGGCTGGAGAGAATAAGAGAATGAACAGGAGGTTCACTCTTCCACCCCTATTGGTTCCCCCTGCTCCCCATTTATTCCCCTGCTCCCCACTCATTCCCCCCTCCTGTTCATTCCCCCCACCCTCTGTTCATTCCCCCAGCTCTCTGCTTGCTCTCTCAGGCCCCTCCCCCACACTTACCAACAACATAGAATAAGCAGGAAGCTGGAGACAGCAGGGGAAGTCTCCAGGCTCCTGCTCATCTCCAGCCCCCTGCTCATATTCAGCCTCAGGAGAACAGAAGAGGAATGCCTCCAGGGCTGTCCCTAGCCCCCTGCTCCTTCCCCTGCTTGTTTCCAGCCTCCTGCAAGAAGGAGCAGGGAGCTGGAGACAGCAGGGGAATGTCTCCAAGGGCATTCTCCAGCCTCCTACTTCCTCTTGAGGCTGGAGACAAGCAGGGGAAGAAGCAGGGGTCTGGAGACAGCCACGGAGACATTCCCCTACTGCCTCCAGCCTTGGGAGGCTGGAGACAGCAGGGGAAGAAGCAGGGGGATGGAGACAGCCCTGGAGATATTCCCCTGATGTCTCCAACCACCTGCTCCCCCAAGGATGGAGACAAACAGGGGAATGAGCAGGGGGCTGGAAACAGCCAGGCGTTTCCCTGCTGCCTCCCTCCTGCCTTCAGGCCCCTGCTCATTCCCCTGCTGTTTCCTGACTCCTGAGGTCCCCTCCAACCCCCTGTTTACCTGGTAAAAGCTGGATCCAGGTCCCTGCAGCTGGCACCACTGCCTGCCCAGCATGGGCATGTAGTGTGCTTTATGAGCAGGGAAAAGGCCAATCATACAGACACTCTGGTACTCTGCCAGAGCATCTCTGAAGGACTGAGCCTCCAGTTGCCCTCAGTTGCCTTACCCGGTTTTTTTCCTTGGGTTTTTGTTTGACCCTTGGATATGCAGGGGTCTAATTTTCTCCCCACACTGCAAACTTGAAGCAAGGGGAACATTTTTTCATTTCTGCATGTGCCTGTTGCCCCACCTCAAATGGGTTTGAGATGGGGCAAGAGGCATGTGCATGCTCATCTGAACTTGCCTTTAATGTTCAAACACATAAGATAGTCTTAGCATGTCCTAAATTTTTCCCTCTAACAATAGATTTATGATAGAAGTTGGTAAAATGTCATATTTTGGTTTAATCTTTTTTTCCTGTATGACCTGAACAAACTTCTAGCTCATACTTGTGTGGAAAATTATACATATTTATACAGTTATGAACCAAACACATTTCCTTTGAAAATTCAGTGATTTCCCACTAGTGAAAGTTGTGCAGCTCTTATGTGAAGGTGGCCAGTATGAAAAAGGAATACTAATTAAATGTGGGGATAACATTCAATGCAGAATAATGATGGAAATAATATTAGCTATTCCAGAAGTAATATTTTTTTCTGATTAGAAAACCTTTCTATCCTCCACTGTGCAATAAACCTTGTTACACTAAGGGCTTATACTGCAAGATCATTTTTTTAATCAGTGTGGAAGGAGGTTTGTGAGAAGAAGTATGCTCATACATTGGCCAAAGGATGTGAACCACTACAGAAGGTCATTTTTAACGTGTCAAAAGGACTTTTAAATCCTTTAAAAAGGAAAATAAACAGTTTTAAAAACAGTTGTCATTGATACAAATAATGCCCAATACATTGTAGGGCTTTATAGAGAATTGTGTCTACTGGTGGCTAACATTTCATTTTTTATATATGTTTAGTGTTTACTCAGTGCTTATTGCTTATTATTCAATATATTTCACATAAGTGTGTCTAACTAGTGTGCTAGAAAGCAAAATCAGGTTCTCATGCCTGAGCAGGGGAGCAGCTCTCTAACAAGGCAGTTCTCACACATTCCAGAGAGAAACAATTTGGGGGGTGGAGGGGTGGGAGGGGGAAATAGAGAGTGTCTAATGAACCTTGGGGAGAAAAGTGGCCCCATCTCCCATATATTTAGAAGATAAGAGTGCAGCTACAAGAATTAACCTGTCCTGGTACCTAAAAGTCCCAATTAGGGATGGAAAGATTCCAATAATATGATCACATCTTACCAGATACCAAGTGATGAAATGCACATAGACAGTACCCCCACTGGCTGGACAAGGTATGTCGGACTGCGCCACCGATGAATAATCACCAGCTAGGTACATAATGAACAGCCTAAAGGTATAACACTAGAGACGAACAAAGAGAGGGTGTGTTCGCTGCTTAGCAACTTCCTCCTAGAAGGACTACCACAAACTGAAGCAAGATATCTGCAGAAGATGATCATGTGCTGGCCAGATGTCCATCTTCCTGTGTGCATCCCTGGGGAATAGTGTATGGTGAGAGCTTTTGCTTGCTTGATAATTATCATATGGTGCGACTGTGTGCTAATAAAGGTCTCCAAGTTATCAACGGGATATGTTGTGATTGGTCATTTTAGGGATGTTGCACTCTAACCACAATTCAGTATTTGCTGCTGATTCTTAAAATCATCTACCTGCTCATTTATCTTTTACCAAAGTTAAGATTGATCTAGAAGGATTCCACCCAGGAACTTCTCTGGATATTCTCCATCAGTCTGCTATCTATAAAAACCTGTAAAATTCAAGTATCTCTCTATAAAAATTCTGGGAAGTTCATGAAACTTATATATTCTAGACAGCACTCAAGAATAAAGGAACCATGCCCTACAGTTTGTCTAACCAAAACCAAGGTCAGTCTACTTCAAACACCCAGACAAGGGCTTCAGACTAACAGGGGTGAATCCTGGCTTAGGTCAATATATTCAAGTCAATGTTGCAGTTTCTGCCTTCCTTCCATCATTGCTTCTGAGTACAGTTGTTTGGGAAAATTCCAGTAAAATATGATGTAATAAAAAAAATAATAATTGGCAATTTAGCAGAATTGAAATGTTTGACATAAATGGTTTTGTATTGCCACAGTTCTCATGTTCTTACTATACCCTGATTGATTTACCTGATAGCCCACTGGACAGGGTCCTGGGGACCTGTTACTTCCAAGGTCCATGGTGTTAAGGTACCATAAGCATACCAAAAGCATACCATAAGGACATCTCAAAGGCAATTCACCATTCTGTTTTGTAGATAACTTCAAAATTTTGGGTGGTTACAATTAAACCACATTTCACAGTCCTCCCAAAATATTCTCCCATCCCTTCTTCTGATACATGGAAGTACTGCCTAATTAACCCTGACACAACAGAAGACATGACACCCTACGCAGTGGTGGATGTAGGGGTGAGGGTGTAGTGATGCAGTTGCACCACTACAAACTTTGATTGGTGCTCTACACAAACTTTAAAGTCAACTGCTTGGGAAAGGCAGTGGCATTTCTATTCAGGCAGCAGAGAAGGAGGCAATTGACTTCATGACTCATTATCTATCTGGTTCATACTAATCTTTTCACTTCACAGGCGTTAATGACTGACACTGAAATATTGCAGACACTGTCAAGAAGACTAGATTTTGTTTTATGAATCATATCAAGAGATACACATTTAACTATAATGACTACAGGACTAATGGAAAACTGTCTTTTTAGTGTTTTTTGCCTAGTTGGTATTTTTTTTTATTTTTATGTAATCTAGCATATTAGTGCACATTCCAGTACACTAACAAATATATCTGGTTTTGCTTTGATCTTAAATGGAATAAAGTAGCATGATGCCCCTACCATATTAGTAAAGTTTCTAGTTTCTTTTTAATTGGACAAAAAAAATATTTTGCTATACCTGATGATGCACCACACCACCCCCCTCCTCCTTCTCTTTCAAAATCCTAGATCCATCCATAGCTGTGGACCACCATAATAATAAAATTAGCTCCTAGGCAGATAGAAGGAACTTATTCACTCTTCATCTCAAGTCTCCATTCTTGGAAGAGACTTTTCTCACTCAGAAATGTCTAACTTCTAATAAATTATGGCTATGAATAGTTATGGAAAACATGTAGGCCAAACTTAATTAGTCTGGGGAAAAAGGAGAAGGGAAGAAAGAGGAGGCTGTGGTCTGTTTATAGCCAACATAAATATTCAGTTGAAGGCAGGGCAAGGTGGCACGTAAAGGACTAACTCATTCATAAAGGTATGTGTATTTAGAGAAAGGTAGTTAGCCATGTTATCGAAAATTAGGCAGAAGGCAAAGCAGGATGTTTTGACTAAGCTTATGGTTGCTTGACTAAGCTTATGCTTTTCTGAATAACTTTATCTAAAGGGCCAACCTCCCCTACCTTCTGACATTTTTCTAAGTATTCAATGGCAACAAAGGAATAAACAGTAATCAATCAGATTGTACTGTTGCATAAAAATATATAGGCTTTGCTGGATCAGGGTCAAAATCCATTTTATGGGGCCTGGAATTTCTTCTTGGATTGCACAGGTATTTGTCTACCTTACTGACAAAAGTAAGTCTTTTTTTACTGCTGACACTGCAGAGTTCCAGAACCAATGCATCACTGGAAGAGCAAACTAGATTCTAGTCTGACATCTGCATCATCAATTAAATTGTCAGCTTGGTTGAGATTGAACTTCTATAGGTCTGGTGGCATTAAGAAAGGTAAGGAGCGTGTTCACAATGCTACCAAATAAAATAATTTTGCTTTGTTTATAAGTAAGCCTTGCCTGGGGAGTCAACAAGAAATATGGCAATCTTATTTTAGTCATATTTTTGCTAGACAAGTTCAGAAAAGCAATACAATCATGAATCTATAGGGAGGGAGGAAAGAATAGTGAAGTATTGTTAAACCTGAATTACACTTACAAAAACAGAGTAGGACTTTGTTATAGATTTAAGTGAACCATGTCTCAGTACATGGTTTGGTCTAAATCAGGCATGATATGCTACACTGAAAAATAATCAAGTGTGTCTTTGATTTCATCCACATTGCTGCCTCAGTCATATGATATGCTAGGCCTTCTGGGTCCACATTCCATGGTACATGGTAATTATTAATATTAACCAGGCTAGAAATTATTTTGCAGTGTTTATGGCAGGGCTTGTCTATCCTTCTATGGCCTTCTGAGGAAGTAGATTTGCTTTACCAACTCAGGAAAATTAACAACTTCCACTATAGCACACTTCACATTTCTATCTCTAACTACTATTACTTCTAATAGCAAGACACAGATCCTGCTCAGGATGATGATATATTCTAGTTGTTGGTATTAATGCAGCTGCTATTTTACACTGTGGAATGAATATAGGGCCTTAGACTTAGTGAAGAGCATTTTAGCACAGGGCTACTTTCCCTGCAAAAGTGATACATGCCTTGCTACAGTCACACAGGCAGCATTCACGCATGGAGTAATGGAGAAGCTGACAGTTTTTAATAGTTCTGTAATCTCCTTATCTTGACAAGTGTGTCTGGATCAGAGCTACAAGAATAGAGCAGTGGACCTACATTATCATACAGGCCTGATATGACCAACAATGGGCCTAGAAGTCCCACATAAGAAAGGCCATTTTCCTGTTAGGGGCTTTGCTTGCCCCAAGATGTGCAAATGAAATAAGGCCATACCTGTGTCCAAGTGGATTGCTTTTACCAGCTGGAAAGTGGCTACCTGAGGCTGCTACAGGTTGCTGGAAACTAGTTTAGGTTTGGAAGTAATCTGTCAGTGTTGTAGTACTGGCCAAGACAATTACTATTGCAGATCACTGATGAATGGCAAAGATTGCTGATGTCTCCAAAATAAGAGCAGGTAAATAGGCTGAGAATAGACTTCCTGAACAGCTGGGGCCATCAGTGGCACATGCATGCATCTTCTCTGCCTCCTTTCATCAATATTTTGGCAGGAGTTATTGTCCTAGAGAGAATACCATTCACTCACAGTGTAGTTGATTGACCACAGGAAAGTTTATTGATACAAAGGTGAGATATAAAGGATACAACATTTGCATGGCAAAGAAACTAATTTCTTACTCAGTGAAATCGCTAACAAAGGGGCTTTGTGCCCCGTATTTTGAAATATACAGACTAATGTCTACCCCCCTGGATGACAAGCCTGTACCTAAGTGATAAAATCAGGAAGAAATGTTACGTACACATCAAGCAAGTGCAGGATGGTCCTGGAATGTGCCAGTGGACACTTGAAGGTTGGATGGTGATGCCTATAAGCTCATATAGGTGCCATAGTGTATATGCTCTAAATGGCACTAGGGCATGCTGTGTACTGTGCAACATATCAGAAAAGAAGAGGGAATACCTTGGCCATGAATGGGTTAATGTCTTTGCTGCTTTATAGGCAATCAAAAAGCAGGTATTTGATAACTAGGTCTTATCTCAGAAGAGCAAAGGGACTCAGAATGCCTTGTGTGCCATGTCCTTGGTCTGGAAGGGAAAATGGAGGAAGGGGAGAATAAAATAATATGAGCACAACTTTAGTGTGCCACATCAATTTACTTGTGAGATAATCTAGTGTTTGTATTGTATTGTTAATCTGATACATTATTAAAAACTTAGATTTAGAGTTCCTGAGCCTCTTTATTTCCCAAGTGTTCACACACCAAGGGATTGAACAGTAAATATATATCTATATATTAAAAACTAACACAGTTCAGCTTACTTGTCACAAAATAAAGTAAGTACAAAGAAAATCCCAACTATAGTGCAAAGCCAATGCTATAATGCAAAAGAGAGTGAAGAAATGATGCATACTCCCAGACTACTGGAGCAATGATACATGCTCCTAGACTATTGTACCAGGCAGCACAGTACAGTGAAGGTAAGTGACCTTCAGTGGTGAAAGAGCAGGTTTGCAATTATTTAGAAAAGCTGGATGTGTACAAGTCCATGGGGCCTGATGCAATGCATCCAAAGGTGCTGGGGGAGTTGGCCGATGTAATTGCAGAGCCACTGACCATTATCTTTGAAAACTCATGGTGACTTGGGTAGGTCCTGGATGATTGGAAAAGGGCAAATATAGTGCCCCTCTTTAAGAAAGAGAAGAAAGATCTAGGGAGCCATAGACCCATCAGCCTCACCTCAGTCTCCAGAAAAGTCATGGAGCAGATTCTCAAAGAATCCATTTCTAAGCACTTGGAGGAGAAGGTGATTATGAACAGTCAGCATGGATTCACTAAGGACAAGTCATTCATGACCAACCTGATTGCCTTCTGTGATTTTGGATCTGTGGATGCAGAGAATGCAGTAGACATAATATACCTTGACTTCAGCAAGGCATTTGATACTATCACCCACAGCATTCTCAAAAGCAAGCTGAGGAAATACAGGTTGGATGAATGGCCTGTAAGGTGGATAGAAAGCTGGCTTGATTGTGGGGATAAATGGGTAGTTATCAATGGCTCAATGTCTAGCTGGTTTTGTTCAATATCTTCATTAATGATCTGGAAGATGGGACAGATTGCACCCTCAGAAAGTTTGTAGATGACACCAAGCTGGGAGAGTAGTAAATACACTGGAAGGTAGGGCTGGGATTCAAAGAAACCTACACAAATTGATGGATTGGGTCTAAAGAAATCTCATGAAGTTCAACAGGGACAACTGCAAAATCCTGTACTTAGGACAGAACAATCACATGCATCAGTACAGGATGGGGGCTGACTGGCTGGGCAGCAGCTCTGCAGAAAAGGACTTAGGGGTTACAGTGGACAATAGACTAAATATGAGTCAAAAGAATCCCATGCACTGCTGTAGCCTGGGGACTGACTGGCTGAGTAGCAGCTCTGCAGAAATGGACCAGGTGGTTACTGTGGACAATAAGATGGATACAAGTCAGCAGTGTGCTTTTCTTGTCAAGAAGACTAACAGCATACTGGGCTGCATTAAAGGAGTGTTGCCAGCAGATTGAGGGAAGTGATTATTCCTCTGTATTCTGCACTGGTGAGGCCTCATCTGGAGTACTGTGTCCAGTTTTGGGCCACCCACTACAGAAAGGATGTGAACAACTTGGAGAGAGTCCAATGAAAGCAAAAAAAATGGTTAAGGGCCTGGGGCACATGACTTATGAGGAGAGGCTGAGAGAACTGGGTTTATTTAGTCTGAAGAAGAGAAGACTGAGACAGGACTTAATAGCAGTCCTTAGCTACCTGAAGGATTATTCCAAAGAGGATGGAGCTAAACTGTTCCTAGTGATGACAGATAACAGAACAAGGAACAATGGTCTCAACTTGCAGCAAGGGAGGTTTAAGTTGGATATTAGTAGAGGTGCACCGATATATCCGCTGCCTATCAGATAAGCACTGATACAAAGGAAGTTTACATTATCAGCTATTGGCTTTTTTGGCCATTGTAACCAGTAAGGCTTACTAATACCTGAACACCTGGGTTCTCCCTCTCCCATGAGGCTGAGAGAGCCCCTCAGGAAATAGTGGGTTTCCCCTTGCAGGTGGGAAGCATTCTTGAGACACAGGGGGCACCACATGTACGTGCATTGCCACATGCATGCGCATAACCAGGAATACAGCCAGTGTTTGAAGAGTAGCTCCCTGCAGGTAAGTCTATGGAGGGGAAGGGGTGCAGAGGAAGAAAGGGGTATGGGGGGCACACTGAGGCCCCCATGGTGAGGGAGGGAGTGGGGCAGGGGCAAGGGAAGGGACAGGGGCTGGGGGCACTGCCCAGCCAGGGCGGTTCATGGGACCCCAAGCCAGAGCAGGGAGAACAGAACAATGGGCGGCTCATCCAGGAAATGAGGGGGCAACTCTCCGTCAATCCATACACCCCATAGGGGAGGCATGGCGGGGGGCATGTGCCCCCTCCATTTGTGTACATGGTGAAAGCAAGCTGCTTTTCCCTCAGGAGCCCCATGCCAGCTGCATGCCCTTTGGCCTCCCAGCAGCAATGGAGGCAGTGAGTTGTGCCAGCTGCTGCTATACAAGACACTGTGGCACTTTAATTAGAGTCTCTCTCAAAGCCACTCTAATTAAAGTACCCCCCCACCATGGCTGGAGCACAGCCAAGCAGGGCAATGGTGAATGCAGCCTGCTCATTGTGGGCTCTCCGCTCTGCTCCCTTGCCCCAGGAGCCCCACGCTGGCCACACGCCCCATACCCAGCAGCACAAGGCAGAACTCCCTGCTGATTTAACTGGAGTAAAGCAGTTATTGGATTGGATCAGCATTGGCTGGCATGGTTCATTAATATTTGGCTTTCAGATTGAGCCAAAAAAATATTTATCATTGCAAACCTAGATATTAGGAAACACTTTCTCACCAGGAGGATGGTGAAGCACTGGAACAGATTTCCTAGAGAGCAGATAGACTCTTCATCCTTGGAGTTTTTTAAGGCCCAGCTTAACAAAGCCTTAGCTGGGATGATCTAGTTGGGGATGGTCCTGCTTTGAGCAGTGGGTTGGACTACATGAGCTCCTGAGGTCCCTTCCAATCCTAATTTTCTCTGATTCTATGATCCTGAAAACTGCATTGTTATCTGCAATTGAATTCCATACTATCAGTGTTCCTGTTTTAATTCCCCCTTGTACACGGGTGGAGTGGTTTAGATACCTCCAGCCACATACAATTCTGTTTATGGCCTACATTGCCAAGTTCATTCTTTTCCTTGAATCATCTATAGATGAAATAAAGTGGGAAGGCAACTGAAGCAGGTTAAACCACAACAGGTCTGTTTGCCTGCCAATTGCTGAAACAGCAGTTCTTTTCTGCTTGCTAACAGACTTGTGACTACCACCTAGTTTCCCTTGAAGCGATCCTCTGTCATCTCTGTTTTCATAACCAGCATGGCATGCAGTGCAGCCTGATGTTGCTAATCCTGCTCCAACATCCTCATCCAAATTTCCTAGAAGTAGTCCTTCTTTCAGGCAAATTTTCTGGAGCAAGTTGTGCTTAGCCCTCAATGCTTTGTTGAACACATCCCAAAACTTCTTCTTGACTGTTGGTGGTATCATGGGAGGATATTTCACCTCCACTGGGGTACATGCTCTTGAAAAACAATGAAATAGCACATCGTCTTTCTTATCTGGGAGGAGATGGAAAATTTCTCCCCTTTGCTTTTCTGTAACACAGTGAGGCAAAACTTGTAACTGTTATTTTATTAATATTATTTTTCCTCAGCATTTGTCCCTTTTTTCTCTGAACCCACTGTGTTTAAGGTTTATTTTCACAAAATAATGGCAAGCATCTTTTTATTTACTTTTAAAAAATCATATTTCTCTTTTGTGCCATTTGAGGCTTGGGGGAATTGACCAGGATTAACCAGCAGAACATTCTTAGTGATTACCTTAGCATTACTTTAAGCTATAGTATGAGAACTTGCTGGACATCCCTAGGGAGAAAAAGAGCACTTGTTCCAGACCTCTGGTAGAAAGCCATCCATCTGTGACATGGGGCTGATATGTCACCTGTTGACTGATGGGAAGATTAATGACCAGAGAGTACTGGTGTGCTGTGAGGTAGAGTTCACACTGCTTAGAAACCTGACAGATTGTTTGGAGTTCCTCCTGCATGCAAAGCTCCCCCGCATCATTACTCAAGAATGGACTAAAATTCAGGCCAACATAAACTGAACAATGAACTAGGATGCAAGAGCACAGAGCCACCACAGATGTGCCTTTGAAACCACATCCCCACTATCCATCCATGGAAGCCATTCCATTATTATACCTAAAAGACCCTGCAAGTGTCCTGGGCTCGAAACCAGTACAGATTATGTGGTACATCTCAGAAAATGCTTTTGCCAGTGTGAGGGACAACAAACTAATAAACATGTATAATTGCATGCACACACACAAAATGTTAGAAGAGCTGTATTATGGTTTCAAAGCCAAGCGCTCAAAAAATTAAAATGAAACTGACCCACTCAGCTTTAATTTAATCCTCTTGGGTGTAAGCATTTTGATATTTTTTTTGGTGCATGACTGCATACTACTTTTTGCTCATGATTCAGTACAGGAAAGGGAGCAGCTCTGGGAATAAACCATGCTTTTATAATGAAGAAGACATTTATCTATATGACCTCTACTTTATTGGTTGCAGAAAGTGGAAGGTATATAATGGCAGGGGGTTGGACTAGATGATCTGCCTAGGTCCCTTCCAACTCATTGATTCTATTCTATGAATAAGGCAGCTGTTTACAGGGGCGGAGGGAAGAAGGAATGGATTTATGTGTAAAGCAAATCAGTCCTGTCCTGGAAATCTAGATTTTCTTTCTGACTCTGCTTCAGAGTTCTTATTAAACATTAGTCAAATCACCTTAATCTTTTGTGTATTTGTAGCTTCTAACAAAGTTCATTTTCCATTCTTCTTGATTTAAGTCCATAGGGTATGATTTGCAGAAGGACTGACCAGCTACAACCGTTTATTCCTCTACTTAACTGGAAACTGCCTGCCAGTTTGTAACACACTGATTCAATGTCTGAACCCCACATTGTGCATGACTTGCTAAACCAGTGACATTTCCACTGAGCATAATACTTGACTAGAGATGGCACCTGGGAAATCATCCTGTGAACATGATGTCTGCTGGACAGAGACAGGTGCCATGTTACTTGTAGGCTGTTGAAGCAAGGTCAGTAAGAAACGTCACTGAGAATGCTGTCTGAGAACTGTGGTTCTCAAAGGATACAGATTCAGAAGACCTGACTCAGGTTAAGTAACTTACTTTAAGCCACTTAAATCCAAGTCAAGTTCTGCCATGGGCAAGTGTTTGTACATTCAGCCAGAAGTAAATATATGCAGAGGGAGGAGATGGTAGGTCCAGGGGTGTGATCTGGTGTCCCATGATCACCTCTTGGCAAAACTCGCCAACTGCAGCCTCAGCTTCACCATGATCTGCTGGGTGGGGAATTGGCTCCATGGTCGGACCCAGAAGGTGGTGGTTGACGGAAGTCAATCATCGTGGTACCCTCTGGCCAGTGGGGTCTCTCAAGGTTCTGTCCTTGGGCCAATATGATTCAACATCTTTATTAATGATGTGGCCATTGGTATCAGAAGCAGACTGGCCAAGTTTGCCAATGACACCGAACTTTGGGGTAAAGCATCTACACCTGAGGACAAGAGGGCGATCCAGGCTGACCTTGATAGGCTCAGGAAATGGGCAGACAAAAACCTGATGGTGTTTAACACTGAAAAATGCAAGTTTCTTCACCATGGGAAGAAAAACCCACAGCATGCTTATAGGCTCGGCAGTGCAATGCTGGCTAGCACTACGGACAAAAAGGACTTGGGAGTTATGATTGATCACCAGATGAACATGAGCCTTCAATGTGATACTGCAGCTAGTAAAGCGAGCACAATGCTGGCTTGCATCCATATATGCTTCTCAAGCAAATCCTAGGACATCATTCTCCCATTGTACTCAGCCTTGGTGAGGCTGCAGCTGGAGTATTGCATCCAGCCATTTAGATTACCCTAAGCTTGGTTAGGGAGATATAAATACAATGCTTGTATGCCCCCAAAGAAGTTGGATTGGATCTCAGTGCAGGGAGAAAATGAAATCCCTGAACACCAGATACTGGAAGACAGTAGACTTAGCTCACTAAGAATATGCCCATTGTACTTAACTCAGTTATCAGCAGTGCTCTGACCAGGGATCGCCTTTTCATTCTGGATGGCTTTTTCCAGTATATTTGACTGGGGCAGAGGACTCAGAAGCTGGAGCAGATATCAGGAATACAGGAAATAAAGAGTACAGAGCAGATGCCCACTATTATTTTAACTGGCAGGCAATTTCCAGTTAAGTAGAGGAATAAATAGTAGATAAAAAAATGTGGTCCCTGGGGGAACTGGAGGTCTGGCTTTGGCTTACATGGTCCTGTGTTTTAATCATCCACACTTCATAATAGAAAGGTTACCAGACAATCTATGAAACACAAACTTTAGCTGATTAAATGGTTTAAAAAGCACTCAGGTGGAAGGTTTGTGTGTAGGAATGGGGGCCAGATAACAAAGAGCAAGAGGTCCAATAATTCTTGAGTAAAGACTAAAGCTATCTAGACTTAAAGCCTCTCCTCAGTTTTCAACTCACCCCTTTAGACAGTATGTAATTACTGCAGTTTCTATGGCAGATAAAAATCAACTGTTTATAGACTATCAGAGGACTACATTTTATGTAAATGATTACATTTATCCAACTATTTTTATCCACTGCATTTTAAAGGTATTTATATACATGGTCATTTTATTAGTAAGATAGACATTAATCTTTCAGTAAAGCCCCTAGAAAGCTACTTCATATCCAAAATCTACAGCACTATGAAAGAGATTAAGATTTCAGCTTTTCTTGGGTTTAAGTCAGATAAACTAATATATTCTAGATACAAAGATATAAAAATTCTATAGATATACAACTTTTGTCTAATGGGGAAAAAAATCCAAGGTAAAACTGGCAGATAGAGACTCCCATGCGCAGGATTTATCATTCACACTAAAGAACACAAATCATTTCTTTGGCAGCAGAATTATTTATTTTTTATGGATGACAGCTGTCAAAGAAATGACATGGATTTGGACTTAACACTGATTTAAAAATATCTTCTCCTTCAAACTGATTAATTCATTCAATGTTTTTACAGCTTCTCCTTAAAATATTAGGGAGATGCTATTAGCCATAGAAAATGAAGATTAACATTGTTTTAATAATCCATGTTGACATCAAGCAGTCCAGAAAGGCACGCCCACATCAAAGCCCAATATGTGGGCATGTTTACATGTGGATGCATCTACACATTCATTAATGTGCTGTAATTATGGTGCATTAATTTTAGTTACTGTGATAACAGGTACTAAATGTACTGTAGTCAGTGATACTGAGCATTGGCACAAACATATGCTTTTTTGTGACACTTATTGCCTATTGGACTAGTCTACTGCATGAGTTTTGCCAGCTGTGTTAATGTGCAGTAGAATTAGTTCAATGTTCATTAAGTGTCTTATGTAGGCTCACCTAGCTGGTGGCATGCAAACTTTAGTAACCCTATTCTATTTCAGTGGTGCTCAGCCAATGGCCCACAGTCTGGTCTGGCCTGGCCCATGGAGCCATGTCAGGGCTCCCCAATGGTCCAGATATTTGTCACTTAGGCATTCTGGACTCTGGGCCAAATACTGCCACCAGTCCCTGCTGCCAAATGTCTGGAACCCTGGGGAGCCCCACATGACAGATGACATCAGTCTGGCCATTGCATGAGGATCATCAGCAGTTGAATCCAGCATGCCAGATCATATCCATAAACTTACCCCATGTGCCACCTCCATGTGTGTAATTAAGCCCATGGGCTGGTCTTGTGCCACTTACTTTGTCTGTCTCATCTGTTCATAGGCTGAGAAGCATTTGTATACTTCATGGAGCTGTCATGCTTGAAGTTAATAGAACTAAAGCATCCCAAGTTAGGAACATGCTTAGGTAACTTGTCTATCTGCCTGGAATGTAATTTTGCTGTCACCATTCTGTATTTTTTTCACGCTGCAAAAATACTGCAAAAATGTGTTTTTAAGATATTTGTTCAGTTTGTAAAACAGTCCCTTTCCCCTAAAATCTTTTATGTTTGTTTTCCATAAGTGTTCTAGCACAGCTGATTTCTGACAGGAAGTGTGCAGAAATAGTAAGTGGTAAAGCAAATATAATAAAACATTCACAGAAAGCAGATCTCAAATTCATAATCTTGCATATTCATAGCAGAAACTTTATTCTCAAATTTCAGCTGTTCTGATCCAGGAATAGAAACATATTACCTGACTCAGGTGCTAAAGGGAAACAGCTTGAAAAGTGACTAATCAATACAATGTAAGTAATTTACATTCTAAGAATGATTTGCAATAATTATTCACTAAACATTTTTGAATAACATATACCTAAAATCTGCCATTTTTATCTCAATTAGTCTCTAAATTTGTTTTTAATATAAAAGAAGATAAACAAGTAAAATAGGATACTGCATTGGAAAAACAGAGGATAGGAGTTAAACTAAAAGAGGATAAGTGTTAACAGTGATGAGAGCAGTTAGGTACAGTAATTCTACTGTCATGTACTTATCTAGCTATGAGTTTGGGTGCTGGCAGATAGAAACATACTAGATTATTTTACCATAATTCAGAAGACCTGAGGAACAAAATTAAACTATACTTTCAGGTTCAGGATGAGCTATTGTAGGGGTAACAGAAATATGGTGGAATAGTAATCATGTCTAGAATAGAGGTACAAGGCAAGGCAGGGTGACCCTTTGGGCTTGGGACATTCAAAATGCCTGGGCCTGAATTGATTCAGTTTTTGCAGTTTAGTCTAACCTGGTTAAGCTGAACTGTACAGTTGTACAGACATCCCCTCTGGACTGAGGAAATGCAGGCACATGCCTGCAGAAGCTCAGGCTAGAAGCTGGAGGGGGCACTAAAGCAGTCCTCCCTACCCTTCCACAGTGCTGAGCTGAGTAGCGGGAGAGATGGCTAGACCCCAGCAGGATGCTCTGATTAGAGGTGGGGGGTTCCCCTACCTTGATAACAGAGCATTTACCAGCTCTATCATCAGCATTTAGCATCATATCAGAAAACAAAGCCTCTCTCATTAGTTCAAGCTCTTCTTAACTTTTTCCAAGATAGGAACAGAGGGACGTTACCAGCTACCTGTTGATTAGCTCCAAAAAGCCCTAAGCTGACACTTAGGGATGGGGCAGGAAGAAGCCAGGCAGATGCTTCTGTGTCTGAAAGTCTCTGCTGGAGCTCTAGTGAAGAAGAAGAGGGGAGGGGCCAGCCCAGCTCTCTGGAGCAGAGAGCCCAGCCCAACCCAGAGAGCATGCTGAGATGCTGGGGGACTCTAATGTAACTTAAACCAGGAAGGGGTCTGGGACATACATTGCATAAACCAGTTTGACCCAAATCAGTTAAACCTGGTTGAATGTAGTATCAGATTTATCTCAAACTGGTTTCAGCTATTTTCAAACTGATTTATGTGCAATGAATGTCTGTTCTGTTACAGGTTTTATAATTAATGCTATTAATAAAGTTCGGACACTGGTATTTTTTTAATGAGTACCAACAAACTTCTTAGTCAAATAGTCAATAAACCAATAGGCAACAAAGCTATTTTATATTTAGTTTTAGTAAGAATTAAGTATGTTATTGAAGACCTGGTCAATAATTGTTGACTGAGGGTGTATGTTCATGAAATGCTCACTGCGCAGTTGTTACAGCCCAGTCATTTAGTACTTACATAACCAAGTACTAAATGACTGTGCAGTAACCAATGTTACTGTGCAGTGGCATCCTGGCATGGTTGCGTAGTGATACTTACTGCTCAGCAGCCCATTACAACTGCCCAACAGCATTGCATTATGGTTCGTGCCTGGTGATGCTACTGCACTGTAGTAATGAGCTATTGCACTGTAAGAGTCTTTTGTAGACACAGCCTGAATGATGTTGAATTGATTCAGTTTAAATTAAATGGGAGGTAACCTGTTAATGTTCTTAATACTAAATAATAATATTTACAGTAATAACCATACAGAACATTTGCAAATAACAGCTAGTATTTGTAAATCTCCAAGGGAAATTTTATTCTTTAAATCAGTGCTAAATTCCCTTCTATATATTTAATTTGTATGACTTCAGCTGGAGTTTCCTATCCCTTTCTGTTGACTGCATTAATTCACCTTCTGTAATATTTACTTATGAAACTAGTTTGTATTTGTTAATTCAGTTTGGCTCTTCTGAAATTTCCTTTTGGAAAACTGAAAGGCAATCACTGTTTGGGGCTCTCCCTTGGGTGTGACATGATTCTGGCTCTTCCACTAGATATTTAACATATAATTACTGTGTATCTTTCTGTACTATTAGTATGTCCTATTAGTCACTCAGCCCTTCATTCTTCTGTGTGCTGATAAAAATGATCTTAGTCCAGAAAAACACTTAAGCACATGCTTAAATTTAACTATATATGTGCTCCCATCAAATTGCAGAATGAACTCATCATGGAATAATGGGTTCTAATATTAAGAAAGAGAGTCATTTTTCTATATAAAATCCTAAACTTACGTATTCTATTACTAATATTGTCCCTTATGATGTATTCGGGTCTTGTCCTCTAAGGTCAGTGCAAACTGCTGTGGGGGATCAGCACTGTTTCAATGAAAAGATTAAATTTACATCAAATTAAAAACATATCTGAAAATGCTTTGAAGCAGTAAGCACAATGAAGTGTATATCTGATTTGGATTAGAGCTCCAAAAGCTCTGATGGATAGAAAGCTAGATATGAACTTTTGTGTCTCCCATTAAAACACTAGGGAAAATTCCACAAGAGCACTGAAGCTTTTTTCCAGCCAGTCAATCTGTCAGCACTGTAAGCACTGCTGTCTGCTCTGCTGTTTTCCAGTGCCAGTCGTACATTCACAAACCATCTGCTAGCTTCTGCTAATTGCTATCCAGCCTCCACTGCTGGTCACTCACTTTTCTTTTAGGTCTCCATAAGTCAAAATAGTTGATGTTTGTGAGAACTCAGGTACTAAACTTCTTATAAAGAGATGCACAAATTCTACTGAGTTTAAATTTCATGGGTAGTATGTCTGTTTTGAAAAGTTCAATGAGAGAAATGTCTTCTATTTTGTAAAGTTTTTAGTTAAACATATGTACTGCATGGAAATTATACTATAAAGGACAGGAGTCTGTTCCTGACCCTGATACTTTGTGCTACGTTTGCAGGGCAAATCTGAACCATTCCACAGCAAACAGCTAAGAGCTTCCATTTGGTGGAACCTCTAGAAAGCCAGCTGTGCTTTCCCTCCCATCTCTCCTTTCCCTTCCATTCCCCATTCTCTCTCTCTCTCTCTCTCTCTCTCTCTCACACACACACACACACACACACACACACACTTTGTTGGGAGTACTATTTTGTGCCTGAAATTCTTCACTGACATAATGGCTCCTTAGGCCATATCCAGATGTGCAAACATGTGATTTGTGGCACTGCAAAACTCTTTGCAGAACCACAAACTGCACAGCTGGCATGTTAAAATGTGCCCCACACTGAAAATTCGAACAAAAAGAAAAGATCCATAAAACAAAAGTGGCACAATAAACTCCACAGGAGCCTGGAGACAAACCTCTTCCCACAGGACGTCCTTTAGTTCTGCTCCAGCTGCTCTAGCATGCTAGGAGAAGTGGGGAAAAGGCAGTTTGCCTATAGGGCATTTTGCACTGCACCAAAATGCATGTGCAGTAGCATGCACTGTTGCAAAAAGTATGCTACTATTTGTGCTGCTGCAAGTGCATGCCCCAGCATGTAGAGACACATCTTTAAGAGTCATTGCCATCCGGCATAAGTGAGAACAGGCTTGTGACTTCTGAAATACCTGGCAGGACCCAAACTGATTCTTGACATTCCAGTATTACAAGCTAGTGGGAAAGTGGCATTCCATTCCAGTTTGTGCTGAATTCAGCTGGTTTTGACCTAAAACTGAGTTAAACAAGTTCCTATTTTAATTACTGTATGAACAGAAAAGCAAGAGTTTTCTATTTGTCAAATTGAAATAAATAACGTGCTAACTCACTAATCTTGTTTTATAACTAGCAGTTTGGAATGAAAATAGTGTTGTTTGATATTTTAGTCTAATTACTTTAATTGGACTATTTTAGTTGGTCTAAAGAAAAAAAATGAAAGGGAAAAATATTAAGATATTTCTGCACTCCTGAACAGGCATGTTCAAAGTTTGGCAAATCCTACTCCTACTGATAAACTTAAGTAGTCCAGATGTATCCTTCTAAGCTCAGGACTGAAGGCAGGCATGACTTTTTGCATAACAAAATATTTATTTACTTTAGGTTAGGTACTTATGCAAGGCTTTTGGCATATGCATAATCTAATTAAAAATAAAATGATAAACATATTTAACTATCCTTTCTTCCCCTTTCCAAGTATAAATCAAATTCCTCCTATTCTTCCAGAATTCTCTCTTCAGAGTACTCCTTTTCAGACTACTCACACCAATTCAGTTCAGATTGGCTTTGTAATGGTAGTCTGAAGATTTATAGATTTTAGTTGTAATTAGGGCTGTCAAGTGATTAAACACTTTGATCACAGTTAGTTGCACGATTTAAAAAAATAGTCGCAATTAATCACAATTTTAATTGCACAGCTAAAAACTCAAAATTATGTACAGAAACACTCAAATGATACAAAATTATGCAGGTAATTTGTATAGTTGGAGGTGGGTGTGGGATGTGTGTGGGAATTTGTGAAAGTGTGGGGGACCGCGGATAGAGTCATAGATTATAGAGTTGGAAGGGACCCAATAGACCATCGTGTCTGATCCCCTGCCCCTGGCAGGAAAGAGAACCGAGGTCAGATGACCCCAGCAAGGTCATTGTCAAGCCTCCTCTTGAAGACCTCCAAGATAGGTGACAGCACCACCTCTCTTGGAAGCCCATTCCAGACTCTGGCCACCCCTATTGTAAAAAAATGTCTTCCTAATATCTAATCTAAATCAACTCTCCACCAGTTTGCACCTGTTATTCCTAGTTACTCCCTGGGGTGCTCTGGTAAACAGTGCATCCCCAATTCCCTGCTGTCCTCCCCTGATAAATTTATAGGTGGCTACAAGGTCGCCCCCTGCTGTCTTTTGTATAGGCTGAAAAGATCCAGATCTCTCAACCTCTCCTTATAGGGTCTTTCATGGAGACCACTGATCATGTGAGTGGCTCTCCTCTGAACCCTCTCCACATCCTCCATGTCCCTCTTGTAGTGCAGAGCCCAAAACTGGACACACTACTCGAACTGCAGCCTGACCAATGCCACACAGAGGGGGAGCACCACCTCGCTCGATCTGTTGGTCACGCATCTGCTAATACACAACAAGGTGTGACTGGCTTTGTTGATGGCCTCCTTACACTGCCAGCTCATGTTCATCTTGGAGTCAACTATGACTCCAAGATCCCTCAGCCTCTGAACTGCTGTGGAAGACATCCCCCAAGCTGTAGGTGTTTTGGGGATTCCTCCTTCCTAGGTGGAGTACCTTACATTTATCTTTGTTGAACTGCATCCTATTATGTCCTGCCCATAGATCTAATTTGTCCAGGTCAGCCTGTATCTGCTCCCTGCCCTCTGGAGTATTCACTTTGCCCCATAATTTGTTATCATCCATGAGCTTGGAGAGGGTGCTCACCACACCCTCATCCAAACTGCTGATGAAGATATTAAATAACACTGGTCCAAGGACCGAGCCCTGCAGGACCCTACTGCCCACCTCCTTCCAAGCCAACCACCACTTCGTCAACCACCACTCTCTGGGTGCAGTCCCTAAGCCAGTTGGCCACCCACCTGATTGTGGAAGCACCTACTCCACAGCCCATTAGCTTCCCTATGAGAACAGGATGCGAAACTGTGTTGAAGGCCTTCCTAAAATCCAGGCAGATGACATTGGCCTCTGCTCCTGTGTCAAGGCAGTGTGTGACCTAGTCATAAAAGGCTATAAGGTTTGTCAGGCAGGATCTACTGTGATGAACCCATGCTGGTTTCCTTTCAGCATTGTTTCCCCTGCTGGGCTTTCACAAATACACTCTTTGATGATTTTTTCCAGTATTTTCCCAGGGACAGAGGTAAGACTGACCGGCATAAAGTTACCCGGCTCCTCCCTTTTCCCCTTCTTAAAAATGGGCACCACGTTGGCCTTTTTCCAGTCCTCAGGGACCGGTCTGGAGCACCATGAGAGCTCAAACAGCCATGCCAGCAGCTCAGCAATGACACTGGCCAATTCCTTCAGCAACTGTGGATGGTGGTCATCCAGGCTGGCGGACTTGTACCCATCCAGCCCTTCCAAGTGCTCTTTAACAAAGTCAACACTACTCCTAGCATTTGTGCAAAGACATTTTAGGCCCCCCCAGTGGGTGCTCTTGGTGTCCCTTTGCTTTGATGGCATGTGTTCCCCTTAGTGTTTACCTTGTTAGGTCCAGTGCCTTGTTTGTGGCTTTCCAACCCTAGGTTCTCATCAACCACTGGTTCCCCATCCCCTGTTGAACCTAGTTTAAAGCTCTTTGGAGGAGATCAGCCAACCTGCGGGAGAACAGATGCTTACCGGCGTATGTGGGGGGGGGTCGCAGCCAGGATGCAGGGTACTGTGGGTCAGGAGTGAGGAACAGCAGCAGGACTGGGTGGGGGGCGGGGCTGGCTGTGGCTTGGGATTGAGGGGCAGACACACAGACACAGATACCACTCAGCTGGTAAGTCTGTGGAGGGGAAGAGGCACAGAGGAGGGAAGCTGCGGAGGTGGGGGGCAGATGGAGGTTCCCACAGTGAAGGAGGGAGTGAGGTGGGGGCAGGGGCTGAGGTGAATGGGATCCCAGGGCCGTGGTGGGACATGGGATGGAGCCACAGTCCAGATGCAATGGGGAGGGGCCTCAGCTCCCACTGCTGCATGCATCACCAGGGGTGGCATGGTGGGGGGGCATGTACCACCTGGATTTATGTTCAGGGCACAGGTGAACTGTGCATTGTGGACTCAGTGCTCTCTGTCCTGCTGCCATTGCCCCAAGAGCCATGGAACACCATGCTGTGCTTCCTGCTTCCAGATGGACAGGGGATGCATGGCACAGTCAGCGTGTAGCTCCCAGAGAAAGGCAACAGGTTGAAGAGAGCCCTAGCTGACAGCAGGCAGCCTGCCTCCATCCCATGTACAAATCTTGGGCCACATGCATCTCCATCTCATGGCCTGCCCCAGCCCTGGCCCTGCCTCAGCCTGGGGGCCTCAATCTTCCCTCCACCCCTTCCCCCCCATGTCTCTTCTCCCCCATAGACTTACCTGCTGGTCAGTGCTCTACACACTGCTGGGCTGCGTTCCTGGCCATGTGCTGGCTGCAGCTGCTTGTCTGTGTTTGTGTATGCCCCTTCCTCCCCACTCATTGCAGCAGCCTGGAGCCCATGCCTGGGCTGTCCTGTGGTCCTCTGCACTGCCACTGCTGCTCCACTTAGTGACCTGGAGGCAGCAGTGACAACAATGGAGCAGAACTCTGGTGCAGACTCGAAAAACACATGCATGATGAACATGTTTAAAAAAGTGAACATGAACACCGATTAACATATTAATCATGCACATTAATTACGATTAATTGACAGCCCTAGTTGAAACAGGCAAAGAGGAAAAGCTATTCCAAAGCTGCCCTTCTTCAGCTCCAATCTACATATGTCAAGAGACTTCATGCAGTCTTCATAAAGACTTCTACACATCTATCTTTACTCATCTATCTTTGTCCCAATGAGTGTTACCCTGCATGGTGGCCAGAATTCAAATTGTCTCAGTACAAACCTTGATTCAGATATTGCTTTACCTACCTTTTCAGCAGCTACCCAAAGAGAGCAATTCATAATACAGTGGGTGCATTTACACAAGATGCTAAAAGCACAGTAGAATTAGTCATGTTAATTATGCTGTGCATTAACGTGTTGCAGTGAAAGCCATGCTAATGTGCAATAGAATTAAACTATTGATCATTAGTGTCCCCTAAAAGGCATGCACTGATGCTGCTGCACAGTAGCACCAATTATGGTGCATTAAGTTAATACCTGTTATTACAGATACTAAGAATGAGTCAGGTTTGGGTGCCCTACACAGAGGATGAGTAGGAGTAAGCTCCTCCAAAGATCAAGTAGAAGGGAAAGTCCAAAGATACATAGATGTAGCGAAGTAAAACTACTAAAGAAAAGGGATCTGTCTGAACTTCTGCCCTTCTGTGGAGCTTAGACATCTTAAATTCTAGATTAGGTATCTCCAAGAAAGCAAGGGTGAGTGTGCTTTTGATAACCTAGAGATTAAAGTACTACTGTGCAAGTAGTGATCCAAAAGTTATTAATGATCAGGAAATACTGAATTGTCTTCCTTCTTCCCAGCACTGTCCATGCGTTTTATGAACATTTTATGTCAATGGTTGAAAAACAGAAAACAGAGACTCCAGGGCTCCCAGGGAGGTCCATAAGCACTAGGCATCAGAAGCACATTCCTTTTTGTTTGCTTCTTCTGGCACAGCAGCTATTGGCTTCCCAGTGACCAACTTCAACAGGCACCCTCACCCACCCTTATTGTATTGACTGGTTGTTATGGAACTTTTTTTTAGGAGTAGGGGGTTGAGGTTCAAATCTCCTCAGAGTAAGATGTGTCTAGAGCAGTGGTTTTCAACCTGTGGTCCATGGATCACTGGGGTCCACAGAGTATGTCTAAGGGGTCTGTGAAATATTACTGTGACCAATCAGAAGTATGTGAATTACCCATACTTACCATTTGAAGGGGTCTGTACCTCCATTCAAAATTTCCAGAGAGGTCTACAAATGAAAAAATGTTGAAAACCACTGGCTTAGAGCACAAATGTCCTAACTACTAGATAAGAAAAAGATAGGTAGCACTACTTTTTCCAAGTTGCACTCAAAGTTCTTGACATGTTCTAAAAATATTTTGGATCATATCTCTTTCTAGTGAATTAAATTATTCTTGGTAAGCCACTGGAGCCTTCTACCTGAGCATGTGTAGATGTCCTTGTATAAAAGCTGGGGAACTTTGCAGTCCCAAATAGGAAAGGATCTAATGAATTTAGTCGGCTAAACAGTTTTATGGCTACTTATACAGGGCCATTTTTAATTCATCCCATGAATATAGTACCTAATCTTCACCTCATTTGTATTTAGATATCTGAAACCCAACATAAATCTGGCCTTGTGTAGAATACAAAGAATGTGCATAAGTTTTAGTACAACTAGGTTCATAAATATCATTGAAGACTACTTATGAAGAAACGTTCATCTGCATTAGATAAGACAGCCTAATCTAGCCCAATATGTTTAAATACTGCAATATATGAGCATTACTGTCTCCAGAGCATGGGTGACTGGTGCCACCTTAGTTAGGTGGGGCATGTGCCCCCCCCAGCAACCAGTCAGTGCCAGGCCAATCTTGACGACTGGAAGAGGTGTGGGGAGACCTCCCATGGCCAATCTTGCCAACTGGGGTGGGATCCTGGAAGTGGCCTTGGCATTTCCCACTCCCTAGCCGGTGCTCACAGTAGGGACACTGGTGCTCCCGCCTGCCCCACAGCCCCATGCTTAAGTGGGGAGCATGGCCTGTCAGGGGGTGCACCAGTGCTCTCAGGGGGTACACATGCACCCCCGTGGACCCTCTACATGTCACCACTGCTCCAGAGAGTAAAGAAAGGGCCAATATTTATTCTGAAGTCCATGCCAAAATAGGCCATAGAATTTCATCCAGTTGTTCCTACAATAAACTTGTTTTTGCTAAACCATGCATTCTGGAATTGATCCAGTCTTGATTTGAAGACATTAAACAATTGAGCAACACTATTTCTCTTAGTAATTTATTTCAATGATTAATCACTTTCACTGTTAAAAATATATATACCTTATTTCTAAACCTGAATGTCTGAGTTCATTGCCCAGCCATTGACTTGATTTTGTCTTTCGCTACTATCTTAAAGCTCTTCAGCGTCTAACTTTCCCCCTCGTCTCCTTTTTTTCCTCCCCCATAAAGGCACAGGAATAACATAATTAAATCATTTCTTAATTTTCATTTTAATAGCTAGACATTTCAATATTTTTAAGTTTCTTACTGTAACACATGTGCACAGCCTTTACTATACAATCTGTAAACTTCAACCATATTTTTGAAAATATGGACAACACAAATAGACATAAATGCTGTATTATGCATCATCTATGTGTCCCTTATTCCATTTCTGGATGTCTAACTTTATACTTGAGGGTGTTAAAATACCAAAAGATGAAACTGAAAAAATAAATGATATAAAAATAACTAGAATTAGCTCTTAATGGATCTAAAAACATTGAAAGCTAAAAGTAGGAAAACAGATATATTTTAGGAGAAATTATCAGATGATAAGGAAGAGATTGTCAGGTTTTGTGAGCTGGTATGCTTTAAAAAGATGCAGTTATGAATACTATGAAAAGCAGCTCATTATTTATCCCTTTCCAGCATATTGTTCAGGTGTTTTTACAGGTACTAGATCAAAGAGAACAGTAACTATCAAAGAGATATTTAAATTTTACCTATCTACTGAAGTCTTATTATTACCTAGAAGAGTATTTAATTCATTCTGAATCTGTCCTAGAGTGTTCCAACTAATCTGTTTGTATCTATTGGTCTTTTAAAATTGTGACTACTATGGTAACTAGATGTTTTAAGGTGTCATGGAGACAGATTACTGTTCTTCTGCAATAGTAGTCTAATTGGGTCTGCAGTAAAATAGCACAGAAAAGCCTTTGTTATCCTCTCAATACAGCTATTTATAAATGGTGACTCATTTAAGAGCTGCTTGGTGCTACTGTTCTTAACACCTTCTGTTTTAAAGATACAAAACCATCTCCAAACTGAAATAAAAGTAAACGGTTCTCTCTCACACTAATTAAACCTTGAGTATTGGAAAAGAAATTAGAGAAGAAGTTCTTAATTTTGAACTTATTCTGATTCAGTTCAAATGAAAAGAAAAAAGGGCTGTCATTTTCTTTAAATGGAAGACAAAGACCAAGTTTTTCTTAGACGAGTCATTGTTACCATTATAAGACTGAGCAGACATTCAGTGGCATATCTGTCAATTGATACTACTAATTATCTACTCAGCTTAGTTAGTTTGGAAACAGACTAGCCCCACACTACTAAAGAGTGATGATTCTTAAATCCAAATGAAGATAATTAAACTAGGATAGGGTTAATCATATTGTAATAACTTGCATTGTATCAAATCCAGAGACAGAAAGAGAGACATTCTCTGGTTTACTTCATCAAATTAGCATCTCAGATAAAAAATTTTTTACCCCCTTCCACAATCATTGAGTTTTGTTAGCATAATGTTATTCACTTTGAGCAAAAAAAATGCTTGCTTTTATTTTTTCAGATGTCTCATTTAGTTTGCCTTGATTGAAGATTGAGGACTTGCTTATGGTTATTTGTATCAGTCATGAGAAGTTATACAATTTGAACTGGGCACGTCTACACAAGATACCATAATGTGCAGTATCTTTTTCTACTGCGCAATAGCGCACCATGGCAAAAAACATGTTAGTGTGCTCATGCACAGTTGAATTAGTCTACTGTGCATCAAGCATCACAAAAAAACCTGTCTGCCTTTGCTACTGTGCATTAGCACGGGCTAATGCACCTTTATGTAGCATCTCACATTAGAGGTACTATGCTTAATGTGCAGCAGTGAAGGAGCATTAATGAACATGTAGGCATGCCCACTCAATGTCACTGTACCTGGAAACTTAAGTTCCACAAGGACTAGATTAATACTGGCAAAAGAGAACAGAAATAAGTTCTAAAACTAGGGTGAACTTCTCAAATGGCATAGATGTAACTATTCCTAACATTCTATTGGAAAGAGGCAGAAATAGATCAATGAAAATCCCACCCTTGAATTAAAAGGATCTTTCTTTGAGACTTAATAGCTTTCCTTGTTTTCCTGAAAACCAATAATATCACTTTAAAATTCATGTATGTATGCATGTGCATGTGCGCATGCATGTGTCTGCGTGTACACTCACTCACTCTTACAGTATGTGAAAGTCCTAGAAGTAGTGCTTTCACATACTGTTCAAATTGCTATTTTCAGTTTTGGCAAGTGTACTTAGCATTATTTATGTTTGTTTGGGTTTTTTTAGAAACGGTGGGACATTTACATATTATATACATTCCACAACAAATTTTATTTTACACTCACTTCTTTTGATAGTGTCACTTTAAGCAAACATTTGCAATGTGGTTTTCCTGTTCTGAGGTTCACTAGTGCTTTGAGGTACTTTACAAAAAATTGAAATTAAATCCCTACCAGATGGTGTTATAACTTACCCTGCCTGTATTCTCTGTGTGTTCCTCTGCAACTATTTCTTGTCTGTGAATGAGAGAATCAGTATAGAGCCACAGGAAGGATGGTACTACAAGAAGGGCACATCTACACATGCATGAAGCAATAAACTCTGGTGCTTATTGCTTCAAAGTTTATTGTTCCCAGGCACATTTGAATGCAAGCCCAGGACCACAGCACATTGAGCTGAGTCAGAGTAGCCTCAGTTGGCAGGGAGCCTGCCAGGCTGGGGCTGCTTCTCCCTGAATCAACATGCTGCAGAGGGGCTGGCTGGGGCACGAGGGTGTTCCAATGTAGGGCTAGCTAGCAGATAGTCCCCCTAATGAAGCACCCCCATGCCCCAGGAAGCTGCAGTAGTATCTACACATGCTCTGCTGCAGAGTAAAAACTCCACAGCAGGATAGTACTTATATTTACAGGTATTGTCCTTCTGTGGAGTAAATTAATTTACTCCAGCCTAATAGGAACATATAGACGTGCAACATTTACTGTGGAACTAATTAGTCTACTCCACAGTAAAGTCTCATGTAGATGCACCCAACGTGTTATGCAGGATAGGTAGGAACTTGAAATTTCCTGCTAAAGGGAAATTTATAGTATCAGAGAAGCTAAATGGGGTTACTATGAGCTTTCAGCTCACTCCTTTTCAAATTGTTATCTTAAGTACAAATTTTGTCTTCCAAGTTAATTAAACCTCAGAAGCTGTTTTATAAATGACTAAGGTATTGATCTCCTTTGGGCACAAGAGCCTCGTCTACACAAAAAAATCTTGTATGAGTTTAACTAAAAGCAGTTTTGAAATTGATTTAGTTCAGCCAGTGGAAAGTCCTGGGTGGACACACTTAAATCAATTTACAGCTGACTGATATAGATTTTGCTTATTTTAGAGTTGGTACAACTAAATCTCTCTCAAGACTTTTTCAAAACTGATTTATTTAAATCTTTGCCCTAAAAAGGAAGCCCAGTTAAATCAAATATTAAAACTTCTAGTCCTAAACTAATCAGGACCTAACATGAAAACAATGAATAGTGAAGCCATCTGGTTTTTAAGTTCACCCCAGAATCCCTTTACACTGTAGCATTGGAATAAACTTTTTTTTAAATGGAAATGTCTTTAAAAACTTCCTAATACTATCTGAAATAACAGTTAATCACAACTGAAAAAGAGAAGAATCATCTGAATTAGTTCAAACAGTAATACATAGCTATCTCAGGCTTTCAGAAAGCAAAATTATCTGCTCAAGACATAATGAGGTTATTGAACACAGAAGCCATCAACTCAGTATACAATTTTGAAGGAAAGAACAGTAAACCCTAAAACAATGAAATTCTCTTCTGGCTAGATCACTAAATGACTATAATCATACCAACTGGATCACTAAATGACTACACTCTATAATTAAGAGAGAAAAAGTGAAAACTAGTTAGAGCCCATTGGCTATTAAGGGCCAGTCTTGCTCCTAGTGAAGACAATAACTAAATTTCCATTGCCTTGTATGGAAAATGTGGCCAAAAGAGATGCTCTTCTGAAGGACTGCCCATGGGGTTGCCAATTAACCATTTAATCCAGAGTGTCATTAATCCTCTATGACCCACAGGTAGTCAGGTTTGGGGCATTAAAGTAAGTTAATTTCCCTGAGCATTGATCTACTGCCTGACCCCACTCAGTTAGAAAGAGTAGCTACACACTACAACACAGGTAGATTGATCAATATAAGAAGTATTACACAACAAAACCCATGTAACAACTACCTGACGCAATATTTCCGTAACACCCAACCCACAATACAGTAAAATACATCCAACAGGATAATAACCTGACACACATCCCAAATGCAATGTCCCAGGTTATACAACCAATCAACTACACATTACACAGCTTTGTTTACTACACAGGTAACTGGTATGCAACTTCACAGACAACCCAGAAAACACAGATGACATGAAATAATTCCCTGGGCCTAGTCAGCAGAAGAAACCCTCTGGCAGTCCCTAAGGATTTCTAGCCTTTGCCTGCTCAGGTACTCAGCACCTCAAACAGGGAAAAGGTGATACTTTGTCCCCACTGTAACTTCCTAATGACCAGGTCACAACAAGGAACCTGCACTCACTGAAATCCCACACCCCAAGAGCCCAGAGTTAGACCTATCCAGCTAGAGTGAGAGCAAGTCTGAGCCCAAACCCTTGCTGGCTGCTTTGGACAGGATTTATAGCCTTCTAATCATGCCACCTGTCACTCATCAATGGTCCAATCATTGCCTTTTCACAATACCTAATCAAATTCAAACCTGGGCAATACTTAAAAGGACCAATCAATTCAAACTATTTCAACTCAATACAAGCAACATTATCATAACTGCCTTATTAATTAAAACATCAACATTGATAAACACTTGCATTACCATTATGCACTGTGCATGCCCAGACCTTAAAAGTAGGCCATGACTTCATCAAGGTTGAGAGTTCAAACCTTCTAGAAACTTCTCACCTCTAGTCATATGGCACATGTGTGAACTTTTACACTTCGTTCTACCTGTAATTATCCAATTACATAGCTTTAAAGGAAGGGAGTCTAATATAATATTTCTTTTTTTAAAGGCATTAAGTAAAATGAAAGGGAACAGCTATCCTTTTCCCAGAGCAACATATCCTTTCTTCCTTTAAGAGCAATATACCCAACCTAGCAAGTGAACTATTCAGAGATTAATTTTCTTAAGGCCAATGCCATAAATCTAATTGTCTTGACTAAGAGCTGAATTGTACAAAAAATTCCAGAACAGAAAATGTACCTTGGTCTTAGAAGTTGTCCACAATGCCTCCATCCCATGCCCAAGACTCCTGCTGAGCAGCAGGCCCCACCACTGCTATAGCAAGTGGGGGGTGGGTGGGGTGACCACCCCAACACTGAAGTGAAGGGGCACCAGCAGGTGCTGTCCGGCCAGGGTGGGGTGGAGGACTGAGCTGTGGGTGGCTCATTCGGGGGTGGTACAGGGATGGGGGAAGGGTGGCTCCCACCACTGCATGTACTCCCAGGCAAGCATGGGTAGGAGTGTGCCCCCCAGATCTGCATGTGGGATGAGGACAGGCTGCTGTGGGGTTTGTCCCAGGCACCCAACTTCCTTGTTACAGCACCGCCCTTTAGCTAATTTCTTTCCTGCTCTGCAGCTTATGTATAGCCCTGAACGTGCACCATTTTGCTTTTCTTAGGTCTTTTGCCTTAGGGTTGCTACTCTGTGGTCCTTCAGCTACATTGCCTCATTTCTAGACTTTCTCACATATTGATTAGGAATGAGTAGGTGAGGTGTGCTTCTCATGTACATGTGCCCTTAAGACCCCTTTTGGTGTTTTATTTAACAATGGTATGTAATTAAAATGGTAATAATATGTATTAAATGAAAGATACAGTATTTAAATAATTTATTTTTCTTATTAGTTGTAAGATGTAGGTTTCATTTAGTTTAATTAACAGGAAACCTCTCCTATGATCATTTTTTTTAGACTAAACCATAGATAGTTCTAGCTGAGAATGTTGTGCACTTTCTATATCATCTAGTGCTCATAAACTAGTTTGGGTGGCCTCTATCAAATACTCATTAGGTCCTTTTTAAATTGATCAATACCTAAAACACACCATCTTCCCTGGCATATTTCCAAATTATTGATCCTTATAATTGCAAAATACAAGAACATCAATGGCTATTTTCTTATTCAAGTAAACATTTTATCTTGCATATTAATCCAAAAGATTTAAATGATCAAATACATCTCTGTATGTGTGTGTGTTTGTGTGTGTGTGTGTATCTAATAGTAAATAAAATAAAATTGATGTTCTTTAACATGAATGGCTCAATTTGGTTATATAGAAGTGGACAACTGTGTTTTATGACTAAATATATACTTTGCCATATGGAATGGTTTCCGATTGTAATAGCTTGAAATCCTTTTCTCAAAAATAAATTTTTGTTTTAATGCACAATGAACTGTTGGGCCGCCAAAAATCTTGTGTTATTTTTTTGCTTTTGCATTTGCACAGCAAGATGACATTTTTCAGAGGATCTACAGTATTTCTATCAGGATCTGTGATGTAGGATTAATTTCCCTTTCTTGTTTGAATGATGGTTGCCACTGGTGAAGAACAAACAATAAATGCAGAATTCCATTGACTTAAGAAGCACAGGTTGTCATGGGGATAGTCATGGCTACTTGAAAGCATTTTACTCAGCAGCATTACTCTATTGCTGCAAGAAGCTGGTTCCAGTCTTGGAGGCAGCTTCTTTCACTTTTTCCTGTGTTTATAATGTTATGAAGGTTTCTAGTCAGCCATTACAGAAGATTGCATCAATAATATGTTTTGCAAGGGACCAACTGTAAGAACTTTAGAGGAGAAAACTATAAAAACTTGAAGCCCCATCTTTCTGACAGACGTTTGGCAATTAGGACTGAAAAAACAACTATCCTCAATCCAGGAAGATAAATATATTTATAGTTCCTAAATGTTGATTCAGAAAGGTAAAAGCCTTGCATCCCAATCATTTAGCTCACAGCATTTCTTTCTCCTAGAAAAAAAAGTCAACAATGTATAAGCTACAGTCAGCTGAAATTGTTTTGAATGTCTCTGCACAGATGAAACAATGAGGATATTTTTTGTGCAATTCAGGGTATATTTTGAAGACCTTGTGTTCTGCACACAGTGCAATAGCTTGCAGAGTGACATGACATCAAAAAGCCCCTAAAGAGTAAAGGTGAACCCTTTGCTCACTTTTAAGCTAAAAGATGAGCTCCTATTGGGTGAGTGGAGACAAAAATAATCTTGGGGGAGGAGGGGGAAAGTGGTGAGCGGAGTCAGTGTTGTTCACCTTTGCTTGTTCTAATTCCAAAAGATTAAGGGCTTAGTTTTACAAGTTCAACTTTCTATTCTGCGGACTCTCTGGAGTGTGCAGTGCTTGAGTACAGTACTGATATTGCCTGTGTTGTTTACACTGCTAGTCCTGTGTATTTACATTCTGCTGTTGTCACACACGTTGTGACAAAGATTGTGAATAGTAATGAATATCATTATTTTGTGATGACTTAGATAATCAATGTCCCTATCAGAATGACCCACAGTGAATAGTTCTACGTACACCAGTAACAGTTCACATCACTCCCAAAAGGGAAATGAGTTGGGTTTTGCCTCATGGCCTGATTAATAAGAGACAGATGATGCTGGGTTTGCCACAGGTTGGTTCGTTTATGACCCCATAATTTTCAGCTGGGAATAAAAAAATCATAACAAGAGCTGATTTTTATTTTTCTCTGATGGCCACTGGGAATTGTTTTTCAGAGAAGAAGAAGGGAAAGAACTCAGGTAATCCTTCAGGGCTGTGCAAGCTCACTCTGTATTTGCTTGCTGCAGGGAAACTTGTTTTCCTACTTCATCTCTCTCAAAGCAGTGGTTCTGAGGCATCAGTTCTATGTAATGGGGAATACTAAAAGAAATTGTGGATTGAAAAATGCTCTTGGTTATATAGGCTGCAGGATTTTAAGAACTTTTTTTAGACAAAAAGGTAGACAAGAAAAGAAGAGGAATTTAAAACAGGAGCTACAGGGTTATAGTAAAAGGCATGAAAGGCATGGAAAACTATGGTACACAAAAGGAAAGGTATGGGAATACATGTAGAAGAGAACAGAATTGTAGCAGTCACTAGAAAGGAATGGCATGCCAGCAAGGATGGAGAGCAGCAGGGGAGGGGAATGTAAATAAGAAATAAAGAGCTAGAGCAACCAAAAGAAAAGGTATATGGGTGATTAAAAGAAAGAGAAGAAAATTAAGAAAGAAAGTAATTACATAGGACCAGAAGAGAGAAGACAACTGAAATATTACGGTTACTTTAAAAAGTAGTATTTTGGAAAACAATACAATAGCATGAAAGAGGTTCAAGAGCAAGAGATCAAATATCAGAAGGGAAGGGAGAAGGAAGCAATGAGAAATAGAAAATGACAATGAGATAGGAAGGTGAAAATGAATACTAGACACTAGATAAAAAGATTGGTACCTGCTTTCCCCTCCCACCCTGCAAAAAGCAGCCATTCAGGTCTCAAACATTTTGCATGTGCCAATGTTTCCCAACTTGAGTTTTACAAATACATATTTTTACAGATCAGTTACTAACCTGCTTCTATCTATCTATCTAGTTTGGGTCAAACCAAATTCATTGTCTTTTGCCAAAATGAAAAAAAATGGTTCCAAATTAAATGATCTATTTGATCAAAATGTATTTGATCCAATGAAAGTCTAATTTAAAATACACAGACAGTTCCTTGGAGAAGTTCCATCCACCACCCGCTCCCCATCCTGCCAGATTAATAACCTATTATACTAGAGGATTACATTTCTGCCTGCTCATTTTCTTTGGCCCAATACCTCTTTGGCTGGAAACAGACATCTACAGACATCACTGGATGTCATGCCCCAACTTGGGGCACATCTGCAAGTAGGGGACACTTGCCCCAAGTAGGGGTGAAGCCCCACATTTCCTAGGGATCTCTGGGTAATGTATTTGGGTAAGCAGGGAAAGTAAGCCAGCTGCTCTCAAGGCTTGAGGGCCCCAATTCTGCCAAGAAATTCCTGCACAAGACCAGGTTCCTTAAGCACTTAGAGCCCCTGCTTGGGGTAACTGGAGAGTGTAGGTAGGTTCAGACTGCCTATGCTTTCCTGGCATAAAGAAACAGATGTCCAACGCAATTGCAGTTTGAGCATTTGTGCTATGACAGAAGGTAAAGACATCTGTTTGCTTGCACTTTGTGTCTCCATGAACATTTTTATGCTGGCACAAAGGTGACATCCACTTCCACCCTTTAAGTATTATACATAGACTATAACTGTTTCAGCAGAAGAGACAGCAGTACGGTGCACCAAAATATCCTGTTAGGCAGGCAATTCAGACACTTTCCAAGGAGGTGAGAAACGTTAGTTCAAATGTCAGCCCTGAATCCAGGAGAAAGAGTAGATTTGAATCTTTTTTCCAGGTCAGTATCTTAAACACTTGGCAATAAGGTTTTCTGAGACAGTGTACTTTCACTGCCTTGGAGTCCCTGCTGGAGCTGTTCCACTTACATAAAATAGTTAAAAATTCATTGAGACATAGGGTGAAAAGGATTCTACAACTTGGAAGTTAGGACACTCTCTAGGATGATAATATGAACACCCTTAGGCATGGAAAGGTATTGAATTCTGAGCTCTGATATCCAAAAATGAGTGCTGTAAAAGCTGAGATACTATATAAAGAAAAGTAGGGGAATGCATGTTCTCCCTCTTCATTTTAATAAATCTAGCCCCTTTTCCTCTGTCCTAGTCCTATTTTTTTCAAACAAAGTCAATCTCCATTCATAAAAAGGTTTAGGACAACATTTTCTGTAAACAACAGAAGAAAAAAATCCCTCTCTGATAATACATGGATCATAATACAAACAGCATGAACATGTCATCTACAGGAATATCATCATCACTAAATGCCTGAGTACCGTAGGAGCAATGACACGCCCAGAAATTAAGAGCATCTGGTGGCATGAGGAACAGTCATTTATTTTTCTAGATAAAAGCACAGTTGAAGGATAGTGAAAGACAGAAGGTTTTTTTTGTCAATTGACTTGTTCCCATAAGAATAAAATGCAAGCTGTCAAAGTGTCAAGCCATTTGACTTCACTACAAAGGAAAAGATGGAAAATTTTATACTACACCCATAGAACAAGGAATAAAAGCCAAAAGAGGACTTTGATTTGCATTTGTTCATCTTGTCCTTTAGTCAAGTGGAAAAATATATATTAAATGTCCTGCAGCCCAGATGTTGATGCTGAAGCCATGTATTATACAAAACAAAAAGATAAGAACATTTTGAATTACAGCTTTGCTTTTGTAATTATGTCATCATGAGAATCCCCCAATGAGGTGATACCTTACATAATTAGAGCTATCTATTCTGTATTCTGTACACACTATGGCATACTGTAGTACAAATACAAACTCCTTATTGTTCATTTTTCCTTTATACTACACTAGCTCCTGGGTCAGTTTCCACATGGATTACTTTCTGGTGTCCTTTCTGGTCTCTGTAATACCCTAGGTGGTCCCCTCTAATCCTGTACTACTATATCTGAATTATGTAAATGCACCTCTCCATGTTTTGTGAATTGAATTGTAAAGGTTGAATATAACTATTTGTAATTGCTTCATACAAGAAGGATATTGTGTTTTTTATGACCTGACCTTTAAGTCTAGTGGTTGAGTAAAAATGCTGGAATCATAGGGGTCTTTCTTTTTTTCCTAGAAATGGTTTAACTTCAGTCCGCTGAATTAAATTGATCTGTACACGAATCCCTGCATTCAATTCCCTGTGTATAATAGGTCTTGTTAAGAACTGTAAAATACCTGAGATTCTGCAAAACACTCACATCCCTGTGTGCTGATTTTGTGAAGAAGCTGTTAAAAAATACACATCTGTAAATAATATGCATACTGATGGCAAGAGCATCTTGTTGGCAAGACTGAACTGCCACATCCTTGAACTGGGCAGAATACTCGAGAGATCAGTTATGAGACTTCTACAAATAAGGAACATTTTGAAGGCATATGGGCAGTGTAATATAATCTAAATGCAAGAGAAATAAGTTTTAATAAGTAAAGAAGGAAAGAGATGAGCCAACAAGTGCATCAGAGAAAATGCACTGAATTTAAGAAGTAAAATCTTAATAGACTAAGCATATTGGGGGCCAGATTTCAATCTGTTTATTAATGAAAATACTTGACTAAACCACAGAAGATTCCAGTGTAACCTCTGATTAGACTCTAGGTGGTAGGGATGATGAAAGTCGCTGCTAGGAAGTACATAATCTGGTTCAGAACAAATTAGGACCACTTTTTCTCTGATAACCTATACCATTTCTAGAACAGAACTCAATGCAATAACTATTTTTCTTCACACAAAGAGAAAAAATGGGAAATATTCAGTATAAATTGCAGGGTGTCAAACAGAACTGTAACAAAAATTGTAGTAGAAATGGTAGGAAAAAAATCAGTGATTATTAGTAGGGAATTACATGGAACAGTGAGGTTACAAGTGGATGTGACATATATCAGTCGTGTCACTGTTAAAATACAATGATATGAGTATATGTCCATCCAGTTGTGCCTGTGAATATATAGATATCACATGAAAAGAAATGAAAAAAATTAAAATCAAATGATAAATGGAAAAAAATGTAGAATACAAATAGATAGACATATAGCTTGCCAATATAGCTAAGAAATAAACAATAAGCAGGTGAAAAAGGCTTTAACTCCCTTAAGGGAAAGTAAAAAGAAGCTTTTTTAAAAAAGATATTGCTGGGAAAACAGCTGATGTCCTTGTCTAAGAATTCATCAGGGATTGTGAGGGGGAAAAATGCCAAAAACTGATGAGTTTTTCAGAGAAGCAAATGAAAAATTAATGTAACTAAGGGTGATGCCAAAATGCTGTAGATAAATAAAAAAATTGAGTAATAAAAATTACAGCAACTAAAACAAGAAGAAGCTAGGACTAAGTGTTTTAAATGGTGGATGAAAGAAAATGAATTTCCTATAGTGTGACAGCTATATTGAATGAAGGATCAAAAGATAACTTAAATGATAGACTCCTCCTACTGTGAAAGAACCTATATAAATTGATCAGGAAAGCAGTTCCAGGCTTCAAGAGAAGGAAGGCATAATTGAATATAGTCTTATTGTGATGGAGCAGGAGAGCAAAAGGGAGATATATTGACAGATTGGTCCCATAAATAGAGTTAAAGGCACAGATCCTGAGTTCAGTAAGACTGTGAAAAACCAAAAGCATTTGCATGATTCATCTATTTGCAGACATCCAGTCCAAAGTAAGTAGCTATTTAAAAAATAAAAAGGTACATACTGAAGCTAACTACAGACAAGGGAATAATTGCTTGGGAAAGGACCAGCTGAGTCAATAATATGAGATGTGCTTCTAAATATATTTAGAAGACAATTAAACAATTACTTAGACTAGTACAGTGTGAACTCCCTGACTAGCCACAATGCTAATCTCCCCCCTGCCTCTGGGCACACTGCCCACCTTTTTCACCTGCCATGCCTTGTTGTTCAAAAATTAAGATCTTAATTAGGAGGGAGGCTGCCCTTCCTACACCCTGTTCTCCTGGGCCTATGTATGCAGCTCCGACCACCCCTCTAATGCATGCCAAGCCTCGCAGATGTTCCTAGCACCTGCTCTGGCCTGAGGCCGGGCTCAACTCATTCCAGTGTTAGGTGTCTCATTTTCTGCCCTATTATGGGCCACACTCACATTGCCTACCTCTCACTGAGGCCTCTCTCACTCCACCGCCTCTCACAGTCTCTCTCATACTGCCCCTTTGCAGGGCCACTCTTATACCGCACCTCTTTTTCTCAGGGCCACACTCACCCTGCCCTTAACCAGAAGGTTCTGGGGCTTGTTTCTCTGAACTCTCCAGTCACCAAATACGTGGCCTCTTGGGCCTCTCCCACAACCCTTATCTGAGCAAACACTGGGCGGTTAGCAGAACACTGGAGTGATTCTGCCTCTAGTCCATCACTGGGTCACTCACCCAGTTGCCCTTAATTAGGGGCTTCTGACTCACCCCACTGTTTCCTCCAGCACTTCCTCAGCCAACCCACCCAATCAGCCTCCGGTCCACCTGCAGCCTCAGGTGCCTGATGGCTTACCTGAATCTAACCTGGCCCTCATGTTAGCAGGGCCTACCCTTGAGTCCCCTGCTCACTGGGGCTCACTTCGCACCCTTTCTATACAGGTCCTCATCTCAGGCCCCTCATTCACAGGGCCTCACTACTCACTCCTCTCAGCATTCACATGTTGTAACCATATCCCAGCCCCTAACACTGGCCTCTCTCATTGGGCTCTGTGCCCCCCACTCACACTGGGCTCCTTCCCTCCGCCAACACGCACATAGTCGGGGCTCCTAGGTTCTGGGCATCTTGCCTCTTCATAAGGCTCCATGCCCTTTGCTAGGATCTCCAGGCCTCCCAACTGCCTCTGCAGTGCAGGCCTTGAGATGCCCCACTGCACCCCACTCTACACCTCTGCCTCCACTGAGGCACATAGTCCACCCCCTACACTTGGGCCTGGGGTCAAATACACACCCTGCAGGCTGAGCTGCTACTCACCAGTGTGTCTAGCCCACCACTCTCACTCCTCGGGGTCTTGCACCCACATGGGCTCAGGTGGCCGCAGCTGTGCCTGGCCCCAACTGCCTCTGATGTTAAATGACCCACCCAAGGGTGGGGGCTAAGGTTTAGGCACCGCTACTTGCCTTCCACCAGGGGGAGTAATTGACCTGACATTTCTGGGGGGCTGTTCTGCCACAAACAGCCCCACCAGGCCACCCATCCCTGGCAGGGTGCAGTTTTAGGTCATGCCCAGGACCAACATCCTCCTAACTATCCCCATCAGCTCTTGCTCTTACCTCCTGGTGTTATCAGAGCAGCAGCTATACCAGGAGATATTGTTTTCTCAGAGCCAGGCAGCAGAGGGCTGCCTCCAGCTCTGTTGGCCTGAATCTTAAAATGGTCGCTCATCAGAGCTGGGCTACACCTGCCAGTTGCCTCTTCAGGATCTTAAATTAGCAGACACCAGAGGTGCTTTGCCGCACTTAGATATTTTTAATTACAAATGTTTGAAAGATTGGTGAACAGTATTAAACTGACTAAACAGCCTCCCTTCATCTTGAATTGTCCTTATCTTTGCATTAAGTAAGGAACTGCCCCAGAGATGCAAATAATCATTTCAAAGAAGCATGCCACATCTGTGTTCTGATACGTCTCCAATGCCTACTAAATTACTTTATGTAAAACTATGTTTGTGACAGCAAGAGGAAAAGAGAACCCTCCTCCATTTAAGAAAAGCTCAGTAATCAGCATTTTAATGTGTAACCCGTTATCATCTGAAGTGCTCAAGATACAAGGTGGCCATGGGGAGAGGGATCTAATGGTGGGGGTCTACTACAGACCCCCCAACCAAGGACCAGGAATTTTCAGGCCAGCTTGCAGAGGCACTTAAGGCAAGGGATGTAGTTTTCATGGGTGATTCAAATTACCCGGACATCTGCTGGGAGGAACAGTCAGCCAGGTTGGACCGTTCCAGGAGGTTCCTGGCTGAGATACAGGACCTTCACCTAATTCAGGAGGTGCACAGTCCCACAAGAGGAAATGCCCTGTTGGATCTGGTCCTGGCAACAGGTGATGACCTGGTAAGGGGCCTCCAGTTTCTTGACCACCTGGGGGATAGCTATCATTGCTTGTTGGAATTCACCATCCAGCACAGGGTGTCAAGGGCCTTCAGCAAGGCAGTAGCCCTAGACTTCAAGAGGGCCAACTTCAGTGAGTTAAGGAGATTAGTGGGAGAGGTGCTGGAGTTCTTGAGAGCAGGGAAACTCAGTGCACAAGATAAATGGGCATTCCTCAAGGACACGATACTCAGGGCCCAAGGGGTGACCATCCCAACAAGAAGCAAGGGGGGCAAGAGTGCCCAAAAGCAAGGGTGTCCGGGAATGCCTAACTGCCGAAAAGGCGGTGTACAACCAGTGGAAGGGGAGTGCTATCTCCAAAGAGGAGTACACCTTCTCTCCTTGGGCCTGTAGGGGGGCTGTCAGGAAAGCTAAGGCGGGCATAGAGCTAGGACTAGCGTCCAAGATCAAAGATAATAAAAAGTCCTTTTTCAAATATATAGGGAGGATGAAGAAAGCACCAGAAAATGTGAGGCCCCTGCAAAATTCTCTGGTCAATCTGGTGGTTGTGCCAGAGGAGAAAGCAGACCTCTTTAACCAATACTTCACCTCCGTTTTCTTGTGCAGGGAGTGGGACTCCCCCATCGTGATGCCAGACGGACTCTAGGGGAATGCCTCCAGACCTCAGGTTAGGGAGGACTGGATTAGATTGCTTGTGGAGGGGCTAGACGTGTTCAAATCAGTGGGTCCAGATGTTCTCCACCCCATGGTGTTGAGGGAGCTAGCAGAGATTATTGTAGGGCCCTTGGCATGGCTTTACGAGCGCTCGTGGTGCTCGGTCCAGGCACCAGATGATTGGAAGATAGCCAATGTGGTTCCCATCTTTGAAAAAGGGAGGAGGGAGAACCCGGGCAGCTATAGGCCTATCAGTCTTAC
>NW_017728886.1:192609431-192626740 GCF_001723895.1 Crocodylus porosus
CCTACCTGGCTGGAGTCATTTGAGCCCAGTTTTTTCTCCTGCCCAGGCAGGGGGTCGGACTTGAAGATCTACAAGGTCCCTTCCGACCCTACTTCTATGATTCTATGATTTTTACTCTCATGAAGAAAGTAGATGTTGAATCTAAGGCCCCCTCTACATGTTACAGGTATTGTACAATTATCTGGTTAACTGTGTAATTAAACAGTGTGTAATTAAACCAGCTACACATTCAGAGTACCTATCACAGTATAAAAGGGTTCAACTGACTATGAAGTTACACCTTGAAAATGTGTACAAGCTTTTATAGTTGGTTACTATCCAGCTTTAAGTTGCACATGTAGCATGGTGCACCATACCCAGCTGGGGTTGGGAGTCCTACAGCTGAAGGGAATCAGAGCTCCCATAGTACCTGGCAGCTGCAGGGCATGGCTGTAATCTCCCAGCCCTGAGGGTGCATGGTGTCCCCCCATGGCTGAGAGATTGTAACAGCTGTGATCTTCCAGCTGAAGGATGATTATCATGCTCCCCATGGCTGGGAGATCACAATCCTGCAGCTGATGGGACCTGCAGCATGTGGGGTACAGCCAGTGCTGCAAGTGCCCTACTTAATGGTGCAGGAGGGAGCCCAAGATGGTGGCTCTCTCTGTACCAGCAATAAGGCCTGATAGGATCTTGTACTGGATTCCACAGTTATACCTCCTGATATGCATGTATGGCATGGTAGGAGGCATAATTGTGTGAATAGTCCATTAGATCCTATCACACCTTTACCTGCACGTATAGAGGGGACCTAAAAAGATAAGGTTTGGGAATCACTAGAACAGGTTACTCAGAGAGGTTGTGGAAGCTTCATCTTTGAGGGTTTTCAAAACCCGGCTAGACAAAACTTTGTCTGGGATGATCTAGTTGGGGCTGGTCCTGCTCTGAGGAGGGGGTTGACTTAGATGACCTCCTGAGGTCTCTTCCAACCATAACTTTGTATGATTCTATGACTCTATATGCATGGCCTACATTTTTTGTGCCCAAAGTTTTGAAAAATTCCATATAATTTGAGTATATGAGTAATCCATAAACCTCTATAAGAAAGGTATACATATGTGAAAAATAACAAAAAGTCAATAATTAAGGAACACATAAAAACCCTCTAAGACATCATGGGTTAGATAATAGATCAAAATGTCATATAGTACACAAAAAGGAATGCATTTTCATCTGTCTTCCACACAGGTTCAAAGACAGATTTTATATTTCTGCACAAAGTACCACTCAGGAAAAACTTTAGGGGTTGAGGTGATGTGAGCTCTAAGGCACACAGTTAACAGCCCAGAGATCACAAATTCAAGACCATAGACAAAGTGCTTATGACACGGATCTGTCAGAGTCCAATGAATCTGAAAATTCTGTTAAATATCTTGTCACAAACGGACAAAAAAAGGAAAGGAAGGAGAAAGCTGCAAAACTGCATTGCTCCCATTTTGGCTTTCCCCCACTCCTACATCAGGTGGGCACTGAGTTATTCTCCAAACAATGCTAATGCCTTAAAGGACAATTTCAGCATCCAGGAAATGCTAGAGCAGAAGGATTCCCTAGCTATATGTCAGGAACTGAAGGAATTTGAAGGACTACCTCTATTGAGATAAAAGTTTCACTGCCCCTTAAGAACTGCTTTGTGTCACTGAATTGGGATAGATCAGCTGTCTTAAAGTTGAGGATTTGACTTTTCATGTGCATGCCTTCAAGACCATATCTATACATACCTACAAACAATAGACACTCCTGTATGACCATACTGAACTTATTAGTTTATTGACAGATACTTTAAAGAGTTTAATGTTGCATGCATGTGCATAGGCAATAGAATTTCCCCTGCAAAATTCATTGATCCCACTGGGTTTTGAGGAACTAAATTCTGAAATTTAGTAGACAGATGCTTGCAAGGATCGTAGACGTGATGTAACCAAATACAAGATTTTGTTTGCACAAAAGAAGGGTAGCCTTTGAAAACTAAACAGGAAGCAAGGAAAATATGTGGTGATAGGAAATGCTTTAGAGATCTCAGAGTGCTACTCAGGGTCTGTTCTACACCCCTTGCTTACCTGAAATGGATTTTACTCACAAAAATAATCCCTTTGAATTTACGTGCAGTAGTCACAAGAGCCATAACCACAACTGTTACACATCAGATTCAAGCCTGTCGCAGTACACTCAGGTGCCCTGCACCCGAAAGCGGAGATGGCTCGAGAGAGACCCCTAGTGGCGGGAAGAGGTCAGCTGCCAGTCACCAGGGCTGCACAGGTGCTGGTTGCCAGGGCAACCAGGAAAACCAGCTGACAGGAAGGGGCAGGGCTTAGCCCTTCTTAAGCCCAGGCAGAAGGCCAGGAGAGCAGTTCCCCTCCGGCGGCTGTGGGAGTAGGAACTCGGCTAGGACAGACGGAGGGGAGAACTCTGGCGGTGTGAACATCCCTTGGTTGCTGCTGGGGTTGGGGAGCTCTCCCTCCCTCCCTCTCTCACTCTCTAGTAGGGAGTGAATCTGGTATTACCAGACAGTCTAGTTTTTATGTTGTAGCCCAGGGGCTTTGTGTTCTTATGTTCACTGTTTTGACCGGAGGACTGGGTGAGATTAGTAGGGGTTGGAGGCCTCATAGGGACTCCCCAGTAACATGGGGGTTCCTGGCACTGTAGAGGGTGCAGCATTTGCAGGGTGCATTGGCCCCAGCCCCGAGTGAGGGGGCAGCAGCAACGAGCCCCCGAGGAGGGGGGGGGGTAGTGAGGAGCCACCAGAAGTAAAGAGGAGGGCCAAGACATAACAAGGGCCAGGTCAAACCATGTCAGCACCATCTGCGAGGCTTGAGCTGCGGTGTAGGGGAGGAAAAGGATCTGCAGATAGCACCCCCTGTCACCGGGGCACGTAAAAAATGGGCAGCCTCCCGCTGATTACAACAATCTATTAATCAAGTAAGATCAAGGCACGGCAGGTGAGTAAGCAGGCAGTTGGCCCATTACAGAAGGGCGGAGCCACTCCCAAAAAGGCTCCGAGAGTGATACTTCTGTCACAAAGCCCTTAAAATAAGACATAATAGTCATCAATAGTAAGTGCCAGATTTACTGGCACTTCAGGATTTTTTGTTTGCTACTTTTCTGTTAAATTAATCCTTATTTAAAAAGCCAGACTGATTGGATCTGATGACTGTGTTTAGACTAGTGACTCCCAACCATGGTGCTATGACACCTTGTGGTGTTGTGAGACCCCTTTCAGGGGTGCTGTAGGATGTCACTCAGTATTAGTACTGTTGTGTACAAGCACCTACACAACATGACTCACAAGGTAAACCCAGAGATTTCAGATAGGAATCCAGTTTCAAAAACATTCAGCCCAGTTGTGGTCTTTCTGATGGCTTTGCAACAGATTCAATCTGTTATTTTTCCTTAGTCAAAAATGAGTGAAAGCTGAAATCTACCATTTTCCAAAGGGTTTCCAAGGTCTTCCTGATCACTTTCTCATGGAAAATTGACTCTGTTCTGTGTCTCTTTCCAGTGGCAATGCATAGAGGGTACACAGGGGTGCACGTGCACCCCCTGAGAGCACTGGTGCACCCCCTGGCAGGCTGTGCTCCCCACTTAGGTGATAGGCAGAGGGGACAGGCAGGAGCGCCAGTGCCCACCCTGTGAGCGCTGCTGGGGCGTGGGAGTGCCAGATGAAGCGCTGCAGCCACTTTCCAGTCAGTGAGCTTTGCTGCAGGGGAACTCCCTCTCGGTCAGCAAGATTGACTGTGGGGGACCACCACCCCAGTTGGCAAGATTGGCCACAGCGGGATCCCCCCACCCCACTCCCGGTTGCTGACTGGTCACTGGGAAGGCACCACTCACCTATGTCTCTTGCCTTATTGAACAGACAGTGTCTGGATTTCCTGGCCTTTGGGACATGTTGCAAAACCTTGCTCTCTTCCCAGGACTTGTGGGGTTGAGCCACCCTGATTCTAAACTCAAGAACCACAAGATAGTGTGTGCTGCCAGGTAAGTAGGGATGCAAACTTTAAGAACTTGGGTATGACAATTTTTGTGAACAAGGCTGCTAGCACCCTTTAAAAATGAAGCCTGTATTACAAGCTGGGCACTCGTAAAATCAGGCACCAACATTCTAGATGCCTTTAGAAAATTTGTGGACATTTAAGTGTAGATTCTTAATAATACTTAGGTTTCTAACTCCCACTGAAAGCAATGGGAATATGTGGCTGAAATACCACAGAAAATCTGCGTCTTAGTCTTTCAGATAGGTTCTTCTTCCTTAACCCATTATACTTTAGTTCACTAGACTGTTCGCATCACAGTCCATGTTCCTTTTCTTAGTATGGATTTATTCTCCTGCTTTCAAACCCTTTTGGAGCATCACAGTCCATGTTCCTTTTCTTAGTATGGATTTATTCTCCTGCTTTCAAACCCTTTTGGACTAATACTCCCATTAGAAATCCTCATGAACCCTAGTCCATCATTTCAATGGATGTAGTTCATGCATGCCTAGTTCCAGTATTTTAGACCCCTACTAACCTCTCAGATCAACAAATTAACTACTTTTTATATTATTTAAATGGGAGTTTTGGACTGTGGAATATGCTTTTTTCCTTTAAAAAGCAAACAGAGTTGAACCAAATCATACCAGAGATATACAGAACATGGTTCTCTAATTGAGGCCAATGATATTTTTGCACACTGAGATCTCATGGAATTTGGCCCAGTGTGTGTCTTTGGCTCCAAGTAATTACTGTAGTACTTGTTAACACTTAGTTATTTTCTTGTTTAGTGCAAAGAAGAAAAAGATGCCCAGGCTGTTAATTTTCTTTGAAGTGAATATAGTTGGTAACATTCCCAGTTGTTGACAGGATAATTCTCCAGACTAGCCATGCTACCTTATTTTCTTGTTTTGATTTTTCTATTATCTCTGGGATTCGTGTGCAGTTTGCATTTTAGTCAATCTCTCAAATATTGATATCCATTTTCATTTGCTTTAAGAATAATATCTCTCCAGCTCAGTTGACACGTTACTGTGACACTTCTCAGACCAAAGACAAAGCAATTTATGACCAGACAACAGATGGAATAAGATGCTTTCATGAGTTCCTAGTTGGTTTTATATGTACAATTGATTTAAGTTGAACAGATTTGTGAGCCTCATATTTCTCCTCTTCAGTTTTGAACACACTTTTTTCTATAAAAAACATAAAGAATATCATTAAGGTAAGAATTTGAAACTCAGCTTCTGAAGATGCAAACTATTGTTGTCATAACTGGTTTGGATTAGTTATTTAAATAGAATGATACCAATTACAATCAGGCAGCTAGAAAACTTAATTGCATTGCCCACAGTTTTAGTATGCCTCTTGAATTTGGAAGAGAGCAAGGAAGAGCCAATTGGTGCTTTGTTCAAAAGGGGTCTTTCTTGTGCATTAAAATTTAAAACTACTCCCACAAATCATGTAACTACCTATCTACAGACTCAACACATAGAGTGTTTATGGTGGTATTTTTTTATATTATTTTTGCACACTGATGGCATTTACCCCTGGAGATGGAGTGGGCAGATAAGCAGCCAGTCCAGGTACCAGCATGCAGTATGTAATGGGGGAGCAGGTAATAGCTTACTTGTCTTGATCAAACGGTTACACCAGGATGGAAACAGACAGATTACATGTAAGTTGATATACTTTTACTGCTTCTTCTTGTTGGGAAAATTCTATGCCATATTGGGAAAGGTAACCAGCCTCTCTATAAGTCCCATGTCTGTACTTTTTAAAATTAGTATAAAGAGTAATTGCATCAATGTAAATGTGTCATCTGCCAATCTGCCCTACACATTTTGTGCATATTTATAGAATTTACCTGATCAATCTGAAGTGAAGATCATTCAAGTGTCTAGTAGTGTACAGCTACTTCTCAGATTCAGAAGTGGTGATTTTTTTACATGTTTCAAAATAACTAATTCCATCAAAATTTATGGGAGGTTAATAACTCAAAATTCTATGGGAAATAGTTATTTGAGCAAAATATCCTGGAAAAGTGTTCACCTAGTCCTCATATCTCTAATATTTACCTTTTCTACTCTATTTCAGCAAGGTTAAACACTTCAAGAGAAAGCTTTTAAACAGCTAAAACTGAGGGAGTAACAAATTGTGTATAATTAGACTGGTGTGTTTTGAACAGCTTCCATGTATTTGATATGAGTGAATATTTATGACATAAAACTATATTTTGTGTTGTGCTGCTTCACTGCTTGTCATACAGGTTTTCAGTATTTCTCTTTACAGCATCCATTTGCATTCAGAATTCATTATGTACACATCACAAATCCTACACAATGGTTGAGTTTAAACAAGTCTGTTTCTGTAGTATTGGATCAGATACAGCTGGCAGACTAAAGCAGAATGAAAGAAGCAAACCTCAGTGATATCTGAAAAGCATATTCTGAAAACTACAGGCATTTCCAATTATGGGGCTTCAAAAGTTCTCTAACTTATATGGCTGTTTTGGGGAGAGCATGTTTTTACTATTTTTAGTGAACAAAGGTTTGCAAAAATGTGACCCAGAAAGCAAAAATAAGAGGGTTGTTTACCTTTTAGTGACAAGTCCTTGAGAAACCCAAACTCCTATATATTTTCTTTAGACTTTAAGATTTTGCTAACAACCAAAAGCATTGCAATAATTAATCAATCCTAAAAATAACCTGACCTAAATTTTCAAAAGTGACAAAATTAACAAAAAACTTTGGCTTTTTCAAATTTTGTGTGAAAAGCGTAAGATACTCTAAAGCAGTAGTTTTCAACCTTTTTTCATTTGAAGACTCCCTAAAATGTTTTGAATGGAGGTGTGGACCCCTTTCAATTGTAAGCATGGGTATTCATCTACTTTTGATTGATCATAGTAATCTTTTGCAGACCCCCAGGACCTCCAGGAGTTTGCATACCACAGGTTGAAAAACACTGCTCTAAATCATGCTGAAGTATGAGGAAGTCAAGCAACTGTTATCTGCCTAGGCCCCTTTCAGATATTTGAAGATGGACATCCACAAATCACTAGTCACCTTTTTTTCCCTTAACTTCAATCTCTTGCTCTTGTGCAGAGTGGCATTTTTCCCTCCATACTTTTTTCATTGAGACACTATGCACATCACTGTTGAGATGAAATTGAAGGTCAGTATTTAAATTCACCTTGAATTAATTCATCTTGTTGTGTCAAATAATTTCATTTTCAGTATTCCCTTTCCTCCTGCCCCACTGATCAGGAGAGCTCAAAGTCACATTAAAACCACTATGAAGGGCGGTGTTGGTCAGACATCAAAGGATAATATAAAGTAACAACAAATGTTGAAAAAATAAATGGAAACAAAATATAATCCTATATGGGTTACCCTGTGTGTTTTCTCATCATATCTGGCAGAATAGGCATATATACAAATGTTCCTGGGACCCGATCTGTGATCACTTGGCTTACTTTAAGCTGTGTGATTGTAGATTAGGTCTTGCTCATGCAGACATTCACAAGTGCCAGGAGCCATGCTGGGAACATGATCTATGTAATTCAGGGTGGGGAGAGGGGTGGGTAGAATACTACCAGATCCACGGGGAGGGGGGTTGGCAGAATCAGGGGTGGCTGGCAGTCTGGAGGATTTTGGTGAGTTTGTGCAGGGGTGGGGGAGGGTTGTCCGTCCAGATTCAGGGGACGAGGAGGAAAAGTGCAGCCTTGGAGCTGGGGTGAGTGGCTGGGCTTTCTAAGCCCTAGGTCCACATCATGAACATGTACAGACTCTTGGTAGATTGGGCTAACCCATGCCAGATCTAACAATGAATTTCCCTATTGCACTGTTAGATCTGGCATGGAATATCTGACCAGCCACTTTTTGCCCAAGCTAACCTCCCTGAACATCTGTGCAGATTGGCACATAGATTGATCAAACCCTAGTTAGGTTGACCTAAGTGTAACATCTGAACATACCCTAAGATATTACCTACTAAATAGTGAGGTTATACAAGCCTGTGTATTGCCATTTTTTTTTTTTAATTTAGCTCCATTTTCAAAGCCTTCATCTAACAAGCACACCTTTAGTTTTAAGCCCATCAGCATTTCAATCAACAGGATGACTAAAGTACTTGAAGTTAAGCACATGATTCAGTGCTTTACTAAACCAAAGCCCATTTTAGAAACTACATTGGACAGAAAAGAACCAATTAAATTAACAAACACTGGGTAGGAAGAGCTATTTTTTGTACTGCTGGTCACCTTGACTTCTATGGTCTTTGCATCAGCCCTTGTTGAGTACAGGTATATGATTGAAGAGTAGAGGACTGTTTGCTAATGGAATTTACTGATGAACATTTTAGCTCCCCAAAATAAGTAAATCTTTTGCTTTGAATACTTAATTCATATTCAGTCTTCAAGAAGCTTATATTGAAACTTAAATAATCAAACTGCACAATCCTTGAACTTGTGATTGTTAATCTTTTCTATAAATGTATACAAAGACAAATGATAAACCTGATGAGTTGCTTTACCCCACTGAGCAAAATGTTATACTACCTCATCAGTTGCACATACATATGACTGTTTAAACAATACATTTAAAACACCCACAACTGGAAACTACCCAAGTGAACATTCATTCAACTCAGCTTTCCTGAGAAAACCTCTTAGTCAGCTCATTAAAAATGACACAGTTCATCCAGACTTAACACTAATCACACTCTTTTGCGAAGCCAAAATCAAAGAGATTCCCTGCCCCCCACCCCCCAGCATCTAGTCTGCTTTTGAGAACTAGATCCTCAGAGGAGAAGCTTTTGTTCACTTATGGTAGCAGACATCAAACACACATGTGAGGATCAGAAATGCTATTTCACGGTCACTTTGCTGGGAAAGAAAAAAAAAGACACAGTAAGTAATCATCCCAGAGGACATTAGTTTTCTTTCTGTCTCCAGTGCTTCCAGAGAATCACACCTAAGTCAATAAAACATGTCTAGTATCACTCGGAAATGGGCAATTAAAGTGCCTTCTCTTCTAAGGAATTTAGTGCACTGAGCAAATGGACAACATAAAGAAGAATTCTGGCAGCTGCCCTTCTGTCCTCTTTGCCTCTGAGTGCTGGTAAAGGAAAATTAGAAGCACAGCATAATGCCAATGCAACATTCACAATACATTAACATTAAATATCAAGTATGAAACAATCTCATTTAAAAAAAAATATTTCCAGACAAATATCCTAGAGTATAAAAAAAACCCTAAAGAGTATTGAGTATTCAGGAATTATGATTTTAAAAATTCAGCCATTTTTTTATGAATGAAAAACAAAACTAAGCATTCCTATCTTCTTAAATTTCTAGACTGATATAGCTTTCTTACAAATGACTCATAAAAAAATACATTTCTAGTGTTTCATCCCATAAACTACATTTCTCTGCTTATCTTGGTTGGGGCAAATATTGCACAAATAAGGCAAGTTTATTTTCTTTGCATTTTGGTGCAGTGCAAAATTAGTCACTATGATTCATAATCTTAGTTCTCTTAGCCAGATAGGGGTTAAGCATAACACGTTTGTAGCATTTTAATTGTTCTTTACTGTCACTGACATTGAAATTTTCAGGACAACCCCAGCACCTTTTTTTATTTATTTAACATCACATTAATCTTACAGCATGTATAGATGCTATTTTCAAGGTTTATATAAAGTAGAAGCTCTGGAGGGATTTTATTAATAGCTAGAAAACAGCTAGTTTTTTTCCCCTGTAATTTCATCTGTAGAACAGTGATGAGCAAGGGAATTGGAAACATGTTCAGATTTCATTATGGAAACCTATATAGTATAGTGTCAATGTTTGTTATTTTATTTATTCAAGTGCCATTATAGGAAACAAATCTATCAGTGTGACCCTTCATACCTGTATAAATATAAGATTTATAAGTTGTTACTGAAGACTTTAGGCATTACTCAGCACTGCAGGAAAAAGTGTTACCAGAGAATAAATTCTTTTACCCAGGCAGTATTCAACGCAATCCATTTTTGTATAGTACTATATACAGTTGTAAGGTAAAAAGGTGGTACTGGAAGGGCCATTGTCAAATGTAGGTGGGGAAAGCAACAAGAAAAATCAGAACCTATCAAAATTAAACACTATATATTCGGTCTTCTCTGTCACTCTTTTGAGACAGGGATATTTCTAACCCTGGTTGATATAAAAAAAAAAGTGGGGGGAGGAAATTAGTTCTACATGCCCACTGAGTAATGTCCATTATCTGTTAGGAAAGAGAATATTGCTGGGGTACAATCAGAGCATCAGTTTGAGATCACAACCTCCAGTACAGCCCCTGGGAGGCAATGAACATGTACCTGCCAGGGTGATTTGGGTACCTGTATTTTGAGATTTTATTCTGTTGCCAAATACAATATTTTGACTGAAAGTGAGGCCACACTATTATTAGCCCCCAGAAACTAATTTAAGGAGATAGGCTTTTCTAGTCTGCAGATCTGGAAAAAGGTATTGATTTGGCCATATTATTGGAGGTCTGCCTTTCTGAGTGGGATACATAGATGTTTTGGCTCTAGCTCCACACACCTCACTAACCACAAAACTTGGTTTGACACAGACTATTCTTGAATAAATTCAGCCAAGCTAATTAAAATTTTCTGAGTCAAGATTTGCTGCTTTTTTTTCTTCTACTTCTTTTAAAACATTTACACCAGCAAATGATTCCACTTGTATCTATACCCAGTGCCTATCATCGGCTTGATTACCAGTGCCCCTCTCTGGAGATAAAGAAGACATATGGATTGGATGTGCACCTCTATAGCCATCTTGGCATATAGCTAATACAAACAGCCAACCTTGAATTCTGGCTGGGGCTTATAAATATTATGATAAATCATAATTGTAAATTTTCTGAGGAGTCTCCAGCCTAGCTAACTCAGTGCTGCCACTTCTTCCCAGTCCTAGCCACTATAGCTATGTCAAAGGCATGGTGCCATACCATTGGAGTCATTTGTTCATTGCATCCATATTCCTAGCAGTGCCAAGTATCCAATGCTTCAAGGATACTTAATGGGATGCAAGACTGTCATTTGTGAGGTTTCAGGCATTAGGAACATTAAGCTAGGCTACTTCATTTTGAGTTTGTATGGTGGCAATTAGAAGGAAGTACAAGATTATAACTCTGGTGGATGAAATTACCATTGCTAAGCCTTCCTTTTGTTTGTTTTCACCATCCTTAAGTGCTGCATGATTCTTTTTCTCCTCCTCTTTCCATTATGTTAGTCACTGAAAAGAACAGTTCTCAGGTAGAGGTATGTGCTTGGGAGCATGCACAAAAGGGCTTTTGCTTTGATTGGTGTTATTTTTGGTGTTGTTGGATTCTGGCATGTCCCACCCCATTTTTCAGCCAAGCCATCTTGGCTCAGTGGGTTCACATAATTGGAAAAACTTACTGAGCAGAATTCAGAATCTCTTAATGGATTAAAGTAAATGTTCCTTTGTATTGTACAGCTTCAGCATATTTCTCTCACACATACAGACAGCTTTTCAATCAACCTTTAGGCATGTTACAGCTAAACTCTACTCTTACTTATATAGGTAAATACGCTGCTGAGCTGGACTCTACCACCTTTGTTTGCACTAACTGATTTACTATGTGAACAGTACAACTGAAAATCGATACAGGACCTATTTAATCATGGTAAGTGTGACAGAATCTGACCCAGCAGAATAAATGACAATGGAATTTGGCCCACGCTACATTGAAAGATGTCAGATAGGCTATTAAACTGCCTATATTGTGTTCTGGGAGTGTGTGCCAAATCAAAAGTCAAAACTATCCTCTTAGATCTGCATGGCAGGCCTCAGTTCCAATATTTTTTTCTCTTCCTATATGTGTGGAACTTCAAAGGGTTGTTCATGTCGGAAGAAGAGAATATCTTAATCAAGATCAGCCGTGCAGATCTGAAAGCAGATTTTGCATCCCAATAAGGACAGATCATTATTATGACTGGACTTATGTGTAAAATGGAAAGAGTAATTTATACTGCCAAGCTGAAAAAAAATAATGGACAAAGTACCAGAGAATATATTGAAGGGGATTAAGACTGTGCTGAAAGACAAATGCACTAAATAACCCAACAGAGGTCCCAAATATCTCTAGACAAAATCGTGCCTTCAGGCACAGCCCTGGGCAAGGAATAGTGAGTAAACTGAACCACCCATGGAGGCACATGTGTCAGAAAATCCCCTCTGAGATGTTCACCCTTCCTGGCTTCCCTCTTGCTTGGGTAGGTCTAATAAAAATTAGCTGCTAGTCTATAGCACCAGGAAATCGTAAGACACACTGTTCTGGCCAGAACAAAAGGAGAGTTAAGAATTGTTCCCTCAACTTTCACCAGCTCCCTTTTCTTCCTCCTGTTGGTAAGTGTTCCCCAGCTCATATGACTTGGCAATAAATGTTGTTTGTCATCAAGAAGGAAGGCCAGAATGTGTCACAAGGTCAGAATGATAAGAAAAGCCATGGTGGGTAAGTCATATATAAGGGGTGATATTTAGCCATTCCAGCTCAGGAAGAGCCCAGATCTGCTTATGCCTGGCACAAGGCTGGAAGTTTCTGCTACAGCCTCTACCAGATTCAGTTTGCTTTTTTGTGCACTCACTGAACAGCGAGGATAGAGTCAAGGATTTACCTACCTTCTGCCTCTACTCAACCTGTCTAGCACATGCAGAGGTAGCATTTATGAATAGTCTGCTCTGTCCACTCCTCTCAGAAGCTTGACAGTAAGCTTAGAGAATTACTTTACCTGCTTCTCCCACAAGGGTAAATAGGGGTAGGTTGAAGTCTAGCCCTAATCATAAAATAAAGCCATGGTGTTTAGATTATAAAGTACCTGTTCAATAGGTTCAGAATAATGCTGATGAAATTGTCAGGCAATCTGCTATTAAACAATACAGTTGCCTGCTTGAAGATATATGTCTGTACCAAGGTCAACAGTCAGATAAAGAAAAGCAAACACTATAAAAAGAGCAGAATTAAGCCACTTTCCCCTGAGAATTTAAGTATTTATGTTCCTTGGTTCAAGATGCTCTTGCATGCATTCCAACAGGTCATCCCATAACAAGAGACCATCTGTTAAGTAGAAATGAATCTTTAGTTTCAAATGGTAACATATTATTTTCTCTTATCAGGAGGCTTCCCTTCTGCAGGGCTGTTCAGAGGAAGGAAGAATTATTTCTTCCTCAAAGGGCCAAATGGACTTCTAAAGTATAACTTCATTAAGGTCCAATGAGATGAAATATGGAAGTGGTATCAGAGGCAAGAGGGATTCACTTTGGGCACTATGGATGCCTATAAAGAGAGGATATACAGTGAGGCTTGAGTAGAGGTTTGGGTTACATAAAGCTTTTGTGACAACTCATATCCAAGGATGAAATAGAAAGTGACATTTTAAGGTAACAGGCATTATAAAGGCAAAATATGCAGAGAAAGCAGCTGGTTTCCAAATGCTGCTTTGTCCTTCCTCTGCAGATCATAAACAGTTCTTCCTTTTCTTTAGCTCCCGGAATAAATTCATATTATGTTAACCACCTGAAACCATCCAACGATAAGTAACCAAAAGATTAAGGATGGAAATCACAAGCATCCAAATGAGCTTGGAATTCAAAATAATATTTTCCTTTTCCTTTCAAATTTCTACTTCACACAAACTTGAAAACATTAAAATGTGAAAAAGCCTTCTTAAGTATGCATTAAACAGTACTCTGATGCCATTAGCCCAGATATTTTGCCTCTCTCTCTTCTTTTTATCTGCCATCTTTGAATTAGTGCTTTGTCCCAAGTTAAGTAAACAAGGTGTGTAGCAAAATATGTGTCTTTTTTATGTTCATTCCCACTTGACACACTGCTGTTTTGATACATTACTTGTTGTACAGGTAGAGGGAGAAAGATTTAAGTGAACATTTTCCAAAGTCTGCAGTTAGGGATATTTTTAACAGCAGTCAATATAATACCCTTACTTCTGCCATAATTAAATTTTATATCTATATCTACCACAGCATTATACTATAGACAAAGGCATGTAGGGGCATGCCTACATGTTGCCCTATGGTGATGTTGTTACTGTGCCATGCTTTAGTACTTCCTCTTAGTAGTACACACAGCACATGGTTATGTTTAGCACCTACTTCACCGTAGTGGTTCACTATAATGAGGGAGTGCACTGCTATAGCAAAGTAGCTGCTGGTCACATGTAGACACCCATGGATGCTGTCACCATTGTGCATCACTATAGTGATGTAACATCCCATGTAGACATGCTCATAGACACACAGACAGGATAGATTTTAGCAGTTTCTTTAAGAGAACTTAAACATTCTTGGCTAACGTAAAAGGCCACTTGCTTTATAGTCAAATGCGTCTCCTCTGCAAATGGTTGCAGTTGAAATTCATGATAAAGGCACAGCTAATTGTCCCAAGCTGTTTACTATACAGTCTAGTTTATAAATATTCATGCTTGAGGTCAAGCTATGATGCAAAAATCCACATAAAATATGGCCATATTAGTGATATATTTTCCACAAAAGAAAAAAAAATTACTGAAGTTATTACAGTTTAAATAACAAAAGGTAGAACATTCAATATTCAATGGGGGAAAAAAATTAATGAAATTTGTGTTGACTAAAGGAAGGCAGCACTGAGAAAAGAACACTTTGGTTTAGCCTAAGAACAGATAAAGATCCTCTCCATGCTGTACTGCACTGTCAATGCTTGTAAGAGACCACAGGGTTGAGAGAACATTTCAGCCTTCAAGTCATTGACTCAACCTGACATTTGTGCTGTGACTGTTAATTGGGATGATAATGTTTGTGGTACAGATGCTTAGCCCATAGACAAGACCACAGGCCAGAGCCTTGGCCTCCTGCTTTGTACTGTTCTATTGATAAATCCCCAGCATGGCTGGTTAGCTGGGGTAGAGAATCCCCAAGTTTAGAGGCACTGAAAGGATAAAGCACCCAGAGGTTGAACTTACTGGGCTCAGATGTTTCCAGGCAGCCAGATCAAGCTTTTGGGGCTGTGAACAGACAGGTATAACCTGAAGTAGCCCTCAGCCTTCAGAAAGGGGTCTCTCAGAGATTGCTGCTCCTTTCTCTCTCACCTCAACCCTTTGGCTCTGGTAAAAATATCTTCACTAAAGCTGAGAATATAGCCCTTATGTGTTGCCTTCCAATCTGTTCTGCCTAAGAACAAGATGAAAAACATCTGATCCCATCACTAAGAATGCTTAAGTAACTAATGTCAGTGGTAAAATAGAAAGCAAATTGGAAGCAGAGCCTAGAAATAATCTGAATCAAGAACTGGTTAAATGTGAATCAAATTACAGCTGTTCTAGGGATCTGGGGCTGTAAGAAGTTCGTAAGTCCAATAGAGGGTATAGTATATAATTTTTACCCAGTCCACTCTACTCTCTTACACAGAGAGTGCTTCTACACATCACCCTATGGTGATGTAGCAACATGCTACATTGTTGTACAGCACACACTGATGTAGCAATCACGTGGGTCTACACATGATCGGCAGCTACATTGCTGTAGCAGTGCACTCCCCCAGTATAGCACACTGGCATGGCAACATGGCTGTGAAATCTAACTGTGTGCTGGAAAAGGAAGTACTAAAGCATGGCACTATAGCAACATCACCATACAGCAATGTGTAGATGTGCACAAAGTGGACTCTACCTGTTTTCACCTAATCCTGATAACTAGAACCATCAGGGCTGTTGTCCAGATTGTAATTTCTAGCAGGATTCTGGCCAAGTCCTACATAAAAGTCCAAGAGGTAAATCACCTCCCACCCCTACTGCCACTGTCACACATGAAAAGAACTGGATTTTTTCAAATAAAGTTTCTACTGGAAAACACAATTTCAGTCATTCAAAAACTATTCTCTTAATCAAGACAAATTGGGCTAATAGTTTTGGCTAGGTTTAAATTTTTGTGTGCAGCGAGAAAGGCTAAAGTCACTAAACTGCTGGAAGAAGACATCATAGTGGTGACCCCTTTTCCTCCACTATTTCAGGAGTGTAACATGTTGAGGCCCCAGGGGTGGCTGTGATGCCCTCTGCAGGCTCCATGACCATGCCTCACTCCACCCATAGGGCATCTTCCCATCTTTCCTGCCATACCTTGGTGGAGTAATGATAAATAGAGAGGCTGCCATTGGACCTTTGCATTGCCCCAGTTCCACTGAACCCCCACTAGGGTCCTTGGCACCCTATTAATCCTCCTGGATCTTCGGCCCCTCACTGGGCCTCTACAGTCACCTGTGCCCAGGACAGCACCCCAAAGCATTAAGGGCTACTCGTGTGGCTCCAAATCCTTTCCTTTACCATGCCCCATAGGTGTTATAGTAACATTGTTCTATCTGTAGGGCTTCAGCCTCCTTGGTCTCTGCTCCTTTAATCTATCTAGGCCCTATAGCCCAGATCCACTATGTCAGACCTGGCTTTGTAGCACTAGCTTCGGTCTGCCCTTTCACTCACTGGTCCACTGGCCCTGTCTCACTGCACCCCTCTCTGGCGGTGGGCCCCTGGTCCCTGTGTGCTCTGTACCTTGCACTACACCCACTATGGTCTCAGCCTGCCCCTGACAGGGCTTAAGGCAGTTGAGTGCCCCTTGGGAACTACTGGGACCTCTGTAAACAAAACAAACCAGAACATAGTCCCTGGGCTATAAAATAAATAAAAACAGTGGAAGCAGCCCTCTGGCCCTTCTTTCACCCTTTGGCCAGCATACCTCCCAGCTTGGCTCCTTGTGAGCTCCTAAAGCCTGAGCATTCATGCAAGAAGCAGAGTGGTTGGCCTAGCATCCCTGGGTGGCTTTCCTGGGCTGGAGCAGGCTCCCCTGCAGCTGCTAGGGAGAGAACCCTTGCTAGCACCAGCCTTGGGCTTATGAACTCCCAGATCCCTGCCTACATCTAGTGGCAGGTGCCTCCTAATTGTTCCACTAGCCTGTTACTCCAGTGACCTACAGCTGCAGTACCCTACCTAGCCTGCAGTACTCCCTGGCTATGTTCCTGCTTGCCTGAAGGAACAAGCAGCCTCGTTACAAGGAGTTTGAGCTGTTGTTCAGGGTATGGATCATAGAATCATAGAAGTAGGCTCAGAAGGGGCCTTGTAGATCTTCAAGTCCGACCCCCCGCCTGGATGGAAGAAAAGACTGAACTCAAATGAGTCCAGCCAGGTAGGCTTCAAGCCTCCTCTTAAAGATCCCCAGGGTAGGAGCCAGCACCACTTCCCTAGGAA
>NW_017728886.1:192627715-192637518 GCF_001723895.1 Crocodylus porosus
GCCCATCACAGATGTGCTCCTTGAGAATCTTCTCAAAGAGTTTCCCAAGGATAGAGGTAAGACTGATGGGCCTATAGTAGCCCAAGTCCTCTCTCTTCCCTTTTTTGAAGATGGGGACCACATTAGCTATCTTTCAGTCATCCAGCACCTGGCCCAAGCACCATGAGCACTCGTAAAGCTGGTTTTTTTAACTTTCATGTGGGTTTAGTTTTCTCCTATCTTCCAGGAGAGTGACCTGAACTCCTAGATGAAGAGTTAAGGCTGCTCAAGATCTCTCCTTGCATAAATATGCAAACATCACAGAAGCAGACATTGGAAATGATGTCCCCTGTCTTCCTGGAGAGTGTCTTACCAACCAGAGGCTTTAAAAGGACACTGCATTTCTCTGAAGATAGTCTTTTGTCCTTGAATCCTGCAGACATTCATACCCATTGTCCTGCTTCAAGTACTTATGAAATATACCAGATAAAAGATTCTTACACAAGTTACTTTTTTGTATGATCAGTCCTCTGAAAGTGTTCTGCAGCAGCGATGTAACACACATGCACAGAGGCAGAGTGCTTTTAAAATAGGTGACCATACAAAAAACCTATCCTGTTCAAATGAAGTATTAGATGAAGGTGCTCTAAAGCACGGCAGTTGGAGGGGCCATGTGGGCCCAGCCTGGCTCCCACAATACCTCAGATGGGGCAGCTTCAGAGGGATAGAGAGGCATTGAGGTGAACACCCCATCCCCAGCAGCTCCAGACAGGCCAAGCAGCCAGAAACTCTGTGCTGCTCCCTCTCTTTCTGCCTCCCTCCCCCACTGGCAGCCTCAGAGCTCAGGGGCAGAGCTACGGAGAGGGTTGGAGTGCCCTTACCTGCTGTCCAGGGTGCCGGTGTAGGTAGACTTCAGCCCCCTCAACCCAACAAGAGAACATCTGTTGGGTTGGGGGGAGAAGGGGGGGGGCTCTAACTCATGGCGCTTTGTGTAAAAGTGCCATGAGCTAGAGTGTGGTCTCTAAACATCTGCAGGAATCCAAAATATGCTAATGCTCCTCACACATTGTGCTGTGCACCTGTAAAGTTATCCTGGGGCATTATAGGGACAAACTTGTCAGGCTGTGTGCTCCTGCTAGCTACCTACAGGCAGAGGAGTAGTAATGTAGCTTGGAAGGGTGTGTGTGTGTAAGTAGCTATGCCCCTCCTTTTTTGATACAGGTCAAAACCAAGGACAGTCAGTCTTGGGTCAAATGAGAACTCTGTTTATATCTAAAACAGTCTTTCTTTGGGCTCAACGGATATTTAAGTAGTTTAATAGAATGTAAGAGCTCGAGCAGTTTGAGGGACTTCCACCTCAGAATACCTTATAGCTTAGTGGTTAGCCTATTCCCCAGAAAGTTAAAAAAATACATGCAAATCCATGCTCTGCTTGACTTAGAAGAAAAATTTGAACCTGAATCTCCTGTATGCTGTGTGTGTCCTAACCACTGATTTGTTGGAGAACACATTGCTCTCCCCACTCTAGCAGTTTTGTGAAACTAGGCCTTCATCTCCCTGCTTCAGAAATAAAAGACTGAAAATAAAACACCCCAAACATTTAATGTGAAATGAAACATTCCATTTGACATGAAACAAAAATGTTTTGGTTTCTCATCTGAACAAGAAAAAACAAAAACAAAAAAATTCAATTAGGTTTTATCTGAACCTAGACTTCAATTCAGCTGCCAAACCAAAATATGAAGTATTCATGCAGCCCTGTAGCAAGGGCCTGCCCTTGTCACTTTAAAAGGAAAAGAACAGCTGAGTTAAAAGCTATCTATACTGGGCTGAACAGCCAGGTAACAGCAGGAGCAGGAAGCTCATTTGCAATGAGAGGAATGACCTGTGTGCAGCAGAGGAGCCATGTTACCAGAATGGTGGTGCTCAGAGGCATATAAGCTTAGCTCCTGAGTAGGAGCAGGTAGTTTGGCTCTCCACTCTGCAGGGAGAGTTGGTCCCAGGGAGAGAGGCTGCAGGAGGTAGGCCAGCAGTCACCCAAGGTATTCTAGAGGCTTAGAAGGAAATAGCTAAGAGGGAATTTTTTTTTTTAGTTGGAAACATTTTTCTTGTGTCTTCTTTATGACTTCAGACCCAGGTCATGGCTGTAGGGGTGGTTTGGAGGCCATTCATCAGGGGGCCAAGGGATGCTCTGAGTTTTGAGCCCTGCACAGGGCAGGGGCTCCCAGGGGCTGTAGCCAGGCAGCCAGAGCCAACTGGACAAGAACTAAGAGCCGCAGACAGAGAAAAGGCTGGAAAGGCTGAAGCTTGGAAAAATAGATTTTGCCCCAAAGGGCAGAGTATATGGACAGGGCTGGAGAGCCCCATAAAATTAGGTACTTTTATGTGACTTCTGCAAGGCATGGGTTTGGCTATGGAGACAGTTGAAGACTATGAATACCACCCATAAGGCACAAGTCACTGGTAGGTCTCATGAGGACACAAGCAGTGCTGAGAGAGCTCAGAATAGGTTTTGGTAGCAGACTGGGATCCAACCAAGTAGGCTAAGTTTGGGTTAAGCATCCTCAATAAGATCAGCTTCCCACCACAACAGAACATTTCTATCAATGTGTGGTGGACAAAACTGTAACAGGGCACCCAAAGGAAATAGAGTAGGGCAGGGTCAGCACACTCACTAAATAATTCTCATAACTTAGCTGTTTTGGACAAATTGTGGGGACAGAGGAAAAAAATCTTCTGTCAGGATGAAAAATTCAAAGGCCTTAATTTTTCTATCAGTTATACTAGTGAGACTGGGAAGAAAATTACCCAGTCTCCTGGGGGAGTGGGGAAAGACTTTTAAAAAAAATCATTAATATGGAAAACTGGAAGGTTTTTTTATCATAACCACAATAGTAGACCAGCAGTATGAACCAGCAAGGCACAATAACTCTGCTACAGAAAATGAACAACAAATTTGACTGATTCCAGAAAAAATCTATAGATTACGTTTCATCTGACAGCCTCTAGAGGATAAAATGTAGAGGTGAAAATAGGATTGGGTTGAACAAATAACTACATTGTCCCAGAAGACAGCAACATAGCACAAACTTGGAACTAGATAAGGTACAAAGAAATGTCAGATGTAGCAGTACTGGAAGAAAACAAACAACTAAACAATCTGGCTGAGTTACTGCAGAATCAAAAGTGATTTAATAGCAAAAGTTTTAATTCTTGGTCTCTCAGAAACTGAGAAACTGCTCAGCCTTTTGGAATTAAATTTTGTTCTCAGTTATATTGTTGTTAAATGAAGTTAGTGGATATAAAATATAAGGTTAACCTTAAGTATGGGAATAGTAACCTTGTATGTCACAGAAACAATGAATTTTAGGTAAATATTGAAGAGTATTAATAGTGAATCTTTCAATTCATAAATTAATTGAAATTGAAACACAATTCTGTTATTTATAAGAAACAGAACATATGACCTATATTTGTTCTAATTAAAACTAATCAGTTTTGTTTCCTGAGTACTTCCCGCATAGTACTCTTGCACAATGAATGGACAATGTGTTATTCAGTGCAGAAGTTCAACTGATGCATGTATTTAACGAAAAAGCAATCTGCCATGAGATAATTTGGGAAAGAGGTGAAATTCACTGAATAAATTATTTGCTATGAATTATTCATCTGCGTCTAGTAAATATGCAATTCTCTCTAATTTGTAGCAAACACTATAGCATTTGGTTTTCAGAAAGCATTAAGTAATCAGTCAACATATCAGTTGCTGTCATCTCTCAGTTGAGGGTGATGATAACAACTATGGACCAAACTCTGTTCACAGTTGCACCAAAACAAGTCTATATTAACTCCATAGAAATCATTAGAGTTTTTTTATGATCTACACTCTGTAAATGAGATTAAAATATGACTTTATGTCTAAGCCCTTTCATTACTTACGGTGTTTTAAGTACTCCAGTAGTATTTGTGATCTCCATGTTTTTGAAACAGAAGTCTATTTTTGATACACAACAGTTAATAAATAATATTTCAATAACATGTTGGAAAAAGCTGTGTGCAGCCCAGATTCTCAGCTGTTCTTGGCTGCTCTTATTCTAGCATAAGCCTAGTGGATTCAGTTATGGATAGCATCACTTAAGGATAATTGACCAGCAGCTCTTATGTCCCACCCCTTGCTTAGCAAAGGTCCAAGAGCAAGATGAGAAAAAAAGCTGAATACCTGAATCTTCTAACATTCCATCGACCCCTAAATACCACAAAAGATTTTAGTACCATCGACTCAGAATTAGTACCCAAAAAAAAAAATCCATTCCTTCCTTCCAACAGGAACTGGCCAAGAGGTGACATACTTCCCATCCTAAACTGTGTCAAATATCTTGGTCCATTGTGGCAATTTCTAAGAGGTGCTGATCAGCTATCGAATACCTACCACATACATTTCAGGTTGTCACAGTAACCGACTAAGCTGTGCACTTAGTCCCTCTTGAGCACAGAATAAAGCCCAAAGTTCTCTGTAATGAGTGATGAGTACTTCCAGTCAGTGTTTTTCCTTAAGGAGAGAGAGAGAGATGGAGAAAAAAGAAAATATCAGTATTGTTTTTATGAATAGGATATTAATATGACTGTCTGCTTAGAGTTAAATTGGAGAATGCTGTAAGGAGAAAACAAATAGAAAATGAAGCACAAGTAAAGATAAGAAAACACCAGGAATAAACAATTTCCAGGTAGTTAAGATAACAATAGCTGGACCATTTAGTGGGGAGATGCTATTCTTCAGATGTCAGATAATGGTCGGGAGAGGTTGGCACTTTCATTTAGACAAGTGTTCTTGGAGGTATGGGAGAGTGCTTTAATTAGAGTAGCTCCAAGATCCGCTGTAATTAAAGCACCTGGAAAATCATGTGTATCAGTATCCTTGTGCTGAAAAATGGCAACAGGGGCACTTTAACTAAAGCTCATTTGACAAGCTGTAGTTAAAGTGCCCCACCACCATTTTTCATCACCGGGAAACTGATACGCATGATGCTGGAATCTGCTGAAGCACAGTAATTACCACACTCCAGCAGATTCAATTTACAGCGCATTGGAGCAGCACATCAGAGCAGCCTCAGTGCATGTATATAGGTGCCCTTAAAGACTAATTCATACAGAGAAACACAAACTCTCTCATAGGCAAAGCCTACTTCATAAGGTATCGGGCATAATTCCATCCTGAATTGCCAAGGCTGCAGGCCTAGAGATTAAAAAAAAAAAAAATGTAAGAACAGTTAAAGTCTGTCTGAAGCAAGGAAGGGGTTATCAAGAAATGACTGGTTGGAAAATGCTAATAGGAAAACAACAATGCTGAAAATGACTTTATGAAGAATGTCATGCATTTGAAAGCTTGTCCTAATTTTATCCTGACTACACAGTAAGAAATCCTTACCTCTCACAGAAACCACAAGAAGCAGTTCCTCTCTTCCAGCCAGAAATAGAGGTGACTGGGCTGAGTAGAGCTTCCCAAAGCTGCAAGAAAAGATTAAACTTTAGGTAAGAAGAAATATGCAGATACAGATTTATTGATTTGATTCTTATCTCTGATTCTGCATATCTTTAGGTGAATAAATAATCCTTGTTTTGGGGTTGCTATTTCTGAGTCACTTTGATCAGGTGCTCATCATAGGATCCTCAAGGAAAAGGGTTTACAGGTGCCAAACACAGCTGGGCCTGTTATACCGTCATGTTTGGTAAACAAGAGGACATTTATCTGCATTTCCAAACCTCAGTATGATTGTTACTGCCAGCTGAAGAGAAGTACAGGCATTTGTCGAGGGATCCTACATATAGCTGGTACCAGAAATAAATCTAATTCTGCTATAAGCATACAAATGTTAGTAGCCAAAACTAACCCTATCTATCTATCTATCTGTGAGAGAGATCTATCTATCTAGAATGCTTGCAGATTAGGTCCAACCTCCATATATATATATGGAGAAATCTTTCATGCACAAGTCTTCATCAGATCTGGCCCATTAATTGTATATTCCTGTAACAGGAGTGCCACTTTCGGAGCCTCTCCGGACGTGTGGCTCCGCCGTCCTGCAATGGACCGACTGCCCGCTTACTCTCACCTGTCACGCCTTGATCTTGCTTATAATTGATGAATGATTGGAATTAGTGGGAAGCTGCCCATTTTTGTGCGCCCTGATGACAGGGGGCGCCATCAGCGGCTCCTTTTCCTCCCCGAGGGCCAAGCCTCGCAGATGGTGCGGGCGTGATCTATCTTGGGCCATGGTATTAGCTCCCGGCCCTTTGTTTGCCTTCGGGGCTCCTTGTCACCCCTTCTCACTCTCAGGGCTCCTCACTGCCCCCCAATGCTGGGGCTCCTTGCTGCCCCCTAACTCTGGGGCTCCTCACTGCGCCCTAACTCCGGGGCTCTTTGCTACCCGCTTAGCTCCGGGGCTGGGCCAACGCACCCCAAGCAAAGTCGTGCCCTCTCCAGCACCACTCGCTATGCCCACTGGGCACCAGGAACCCCCGGATTATTGGGGAGCTCCCGTGAGGCCTCCTCTCACCCCTACAGCCTCACCTGGTCCTCTGGTCGAACAAAACACAAACGTAAAGCCCCCGGGCTACAACATAAAAGCTAGACCATTCTGGTCCAAAAAATAGAAATCTCTCCTTACCAAAGAGAGAGAGAGAGCTCATCCACCCCCAGCAGGGACCAGGATGTTCCAACCATCCGAGCTCTCCCCTCGCCCAGACTGAGTTCCTCCTCCCTCGGCTGCTGGAGGGGAACTGCTCTCCTGGCCTTCTGCCTGGGCTTAAGAAGGGTAAGCTCCGCCCCTTCCTGGCTCTAGACTTCCCTGGTTGCTAGGGCAACCAGCACCTGCGCAGTCCTGGTGACTGGCAGCTGTGCTTCCCCTTTCCCGCCACTAGGGGTCTCTCCTGAGCCATTTCTGCTCTCAGTCGCAGAGCACCTGAGAGCCCTGCGACACTTCTCTATCTTTAGGAATTACCCCAGTGACTTTCTCTGTTCTGCTGCACATTAACTGCTTCTTATTCCTTAACTGTTATATCAGTACTCACCAGTCTGACCACTATGATTGCCAAGCTTTATCATCCTTCTCCTTTTCTTCCTTACCTCTTTCATGAACTACCATGCAATGTATTTGGATTGAGAAGGGAAACCTGCCAACACCTGTGTTCTCTGTAAAACATGAACAAATTTAACATGTGCATTTCATTACATGGAAATAATTTCTTCTCCTTCAATTTAATGAAGTTAAATTGTTCATCATTTATGATTTATGAGTGCTGTGTGCTATCAAAGAGTAGATTGATTATCTGAAAGCTAGAAGGGAGACCATTCACAAATGGAGACAGAAGTGCTTCTGGTCCACTTTTGGGTCTGCTGCCGAGCACACTGGGGACCCCCATGCTCTTGTGGGATGCTTCATGTGCCCCAGCATCTCAGCATTCATGAACCATTTGGTACCTTGTGGTATGTAGAAAAAACACTTAAAGCTGCATCTATATACAAATCATGGAATCTGTCCGAATCAATTTGGAGGGTTCAGATTTGATTCAGAGATTAAAAGGTATCGTGGTTTGATCTGGATTTGGAGAACTGGCAACTGAATCGGGCTGAATCTCCACCAAATCGAATCAGTGACTGAAGCTCCTCATAGCCCTACTACTTACTAGTGGTGGAGTATAGCTATGTTGTATTCCCTGTAGCTTCTTAGCACACCATGCAAAAAAATGCTGAATGGAAGGTCTTTTTCCCAAGACATGAAGAACAACAATATTTATATTAATGGACACTATGGCTTTCATATTTAGGAATGATGTGAAATTTAGAAAGTTTACCCAGATGGAACTGAAACACCCACTCAAGTGGAAACAGATTGTCAGTGGAATATTGTTTTCACTTACCAACCATTTCTTAGGGACAGACTTTCAAGCAATATATTTATCACAAATTTGGGTTACCGCCTGTAAATTCTTTCCCTCTAATTTTGTCTGCTCGGAGACTTTTTTCCTTAACTAAAGTCCACATGAGCACTACTTATTATCTTGCCATACTGCTCAATATTTTCCCTTTGTAGATTAGTTTTCATTACTGTCTGAACTAAATTATTGGCATCATCAATTTTTCATAGTTTATGACAAGAAGGGAGTTTGTAAATAATAGAATCTTTTTTAAGGATTCTTTTCAAATATTGCTGGTTGCTCTAATTTGATTTTTGGTTCTCCAGATGTCACCCGTGATGGCAGAAGACAATTGTAGACAATATAACTCTAGATGATATATTTAGAGCAGACGATAGTATTAAGAAAAGTCATTGCAGAAAGCAAAGCACACAACATAAAAGGATATTCACCATCTGCACTGTATCTTTCAAATGTGATAAGTAATTTTCTGTTGTGGATGTTAAGCATGCCTAGTGACATTATATGCTTTACTGAAAAGGGGCAGGTCAAGACCACTTATTAGCATTTATATTAATTGTTATTTTTATTAAATCAATTCTAATAAAAATTATAACAATTATATATGCACACATATATCAAATAACATTTATATAAAATATGAATATTAATATGTCATCCTAGAGATACAGTCTCTACAATTGTCTTCTGTCACCATTGGTGACATCTGGAGAACCATTTCACGCTAGTAGAACCATTTTCTGAATAAGATATATTTCATATAATGTCATATTTTAGAATGAAATAAGTTGCATTATTTGAGAGTATTGCTACGTGTAGAATATATATTCCAGCCAATTCACTCAAACTGGGACTTGCCAGAATATTGACCAATATAAATATTATTGAAAGTCAAAGTCAAGAACTTAGTTCAAGCCCAAGGGAAATTGGTTTTCCAACTGTATAGATTGCAACATTTAGCTTCTAATATTGTTGGAGAATATCAAGGATGACAATTCATACAATTCAGAGAGTCAGATTCTGCTACCTTGTAGATCTTCTGCAAACTTACAACAGCAATAGTGTATGGACATACTTGAGCTTGATATGTGTCATTCCTGATCTGCTCCTGCCCTGTGCTCCAGGAAGAAGTTGGGCAGGGAGCCTAGCTCAGCAGTGCACAAACTTCCCTGCCTGACTCCTCTTCCCTTTCCCCTATCTTTCCTGATGAATAGGAGCAGAATAGAAGGAGAAATCTGTGTACTGCCACAGCTGCTTCTTGCAGAGTGGGATAGGAGAAGCTATAGAGCATGCTGTTACCTGTCAGCTCCATGTTCTTGGGGAACCCTGACACAGGACGCAGACTGTCTGACTCACAAGCATTCCCCCCACCTCCCTTCCTCTACCTAAACAGAAACTGATTAAAATTAAGTGAGAGACACACCTAAAACCCTCCAGATAAGGGTGACAAAAGTGAAACAACTGCCCTAGGTCTCATTTGCATCTGACATGGGACCAGATGACCATTCATTTACATGAGAGATGGAGCACAGAAAACCTGAAGCAGAGACTGTAGTGAATTCTGGGATCAGCGAAGCAGGGGAGCACTGCATGATGGGGACTCTGTGCTCCAAATGCTAATCACCCACACACCCAGCTCAGCATTTATCAGACCAGTTCTAATCTGGATTTACAAAGGACTTTTCCTCCTCCCCCCACCACACACACCTCTAAGCAGAAGTAAGTTTACTAGGCATTTCAGGCTGTGCATTCCCCAGTCCCACTATGGAAGGCCTATTTAAACTTAATTGGCTAAAACTCAGTTGCCGGGTTAGGGAATGCTGAAGCAATAGACCGAGTCCGAGGGGGTATGGACAACATTTGAACAATGGTACAGGGTTCATCACAGC
>NW_017728886.1:192637744-192650255 GCF_001723895.1 Crocodylus porosus
GAGATATCCCATCAAGTACATGTGCTATCCATAGGAATGCCAAGCTGGTTCCTAAGTATGTGTTTCCTGAGTATCAATCAGTTTCCTGAGATGTTCCAACCAGATAACCCCTTGTCAATAGAAAAGACAATTTGATTTACACTATTGCGAATGCTTGAAAGAAGCTGAACTGAAGGTATAAAAATCTGCAAAACAAGCAGCAGTGTGTGCTGTCACCACCCACTTTCTTCTCGAGAGGCTGAAGGAGGCAGATCATCTCCCTTCAAGGATCGTGCTGAGAACTTTAACCTGTCAGCTTTGCAGCCCTAGTGCCTTGGACTGGTGAGATCCCAGCTCTCTCTCTTTTCTCTTCTCTCTCTAGGCATAGATTTCTGAACCTGAACAGTATTAGTTAAGCTTGAGCTAAGTTTCTGCAAATACTTAATGAAACCAGGGTAATACTGTAACTGTTTGTGTTTGTTTTTCTTTTGCATGTCTATTGCTACTAGTGTCATTATATATTTCATCTACTTGGCAATAAATAACTTTTATAGTCAAACTGGTGGTAATTGGGTATATTTTTCCTTTTTTACTTCTCTTTCCCCACTTGCTCTGCAGCAACGCTCCTTTTACCTAAGCTAAAGATCCCTGTGTAGCCCAAAAATACGGTGAGGTCTGCTTATCAAGAGGCTAAAAGATTGGGACGTGCTGAGTTTGAACCACATAAGGAGACCAGCTTGTACAGGCTGATTGACCCATTTTGGTTCAGACGTGCCCTAATGAACTGAATGCTGGCCCATGAGGGTGTCACCTGGACACCCAGCTGGATTCAGAGGTATTCTGTTTACTTGTGAGGTATTCAGAGGTATTCTGTGTGTATGTGTCTGGCTGTAGTTATTGTTGCTCTGATGAACTGATTCTTGGCATATGAGGGTGTCAGCTTGTCCATGCTGATCAACCCAGCCAGGTCAGGCATGTCACGTTAATGTGTGTGTGTTTGTGTGTGACTGATTTGGGGACTGGAGGAAACCAGCCCCACTAAGCTGAGTCCTGCAAGATAGCTCCACTGGGGGTGAGGGCTTGCAGGGGGAGAGATACAGCTCCATATAGAAACACCAGTAACACAAGCAGCACATTAATAGAATTACCAAGACCCTAGCCCTAATAAATGAGCATACCCCAAAGTAGCGGGCAAATCTGGTAACATGCCCCCTCCGCACTCCTGCCCTGTGTCTGCCTCAGCTGGGAATTGGACTACTCTAGGTGGGAGATGCAAAGAGTAGCTGTACAGGGAGCCCTGCTCATCTGGGGACCACAGCTGGTGGGCACAGATTCCCTGCAATACCTGACTCCCTACAAGCAAGGAAGATGGAAGTTGAGGGTGGGTGTAAAGTGGGGATAGGCCGGGGAGACAGGGGAAAGGGAGTAGTGTAGAAAGCAGACTTGGAATTAGGAACCTGCATGCTGCTGTTGCTGTCTCTGGCTAAGCTGGGGTCCCTGCACAGCTGCTGCAGCTCTCAAAAATTAGGCTTTGTTTTCCCTTTGGTGAACAGGGAAAAACAACTCATCTTGTAAAACTCATCTTTTAATCTAGTAAATACAGTAATAACAGTAACTGTTAATACCATATATCTCTACTCCATTGGTTTAAAAATCTGTAATAACTATTTTGGAACCATTAGTAGTAGTTCGATAATTGGATGCACTGGTCATGGAACACATTGATGTCAGTCTCTTCCAACCTAGTGGATTCCAAACATGGACCAGTCTGCTTCTATTTGGCTCTTGCCCTTATTGCCTCTCTTTTCACTTGATATTTTCATTCCAATTATCTTCCTACATGCATTACATCAAACTTCCCCCAAGAAAATGAATTTTCAGCAGTTTTAATAAACAAGCTAACCCTACGTAGGAAAAAGCAAACTGGATTTTCTATTTCTTCTGAATGAATGCTACCTCTTGACAACTGGTCCCTGATGATGACAGGTTGGTCCTGAAGAACTGCTGAGCTATAATTAAGAAAGCTAATAAAACCTATTATGCTACACTCCTTTCCCTGTTTGAATCTTTTTGTATTTCTTTTCTTTTTGTACACAAATATTTGCTTCTGCCATTTAAAAAATTTAACTTAATCATACTTATTCTTATATTTTGATGCTCACTACTTACCTACCTATCTCAGCAACGTCAGTAGCCTGCCCTAAGTTCAAGAAGGTGGAAGGGATACTCTCCCATGTCTTCCTGGACTACACCCAGCTGCAGTTGCCTTTTGAGGCCCAAAGCATCCTCTTTCACATGTTGGAGTTGGGCTTATATGAGAAAACATGCTCTGCTTGGCCCATTTCCTGCTAGGCCAGGCTGAAGAACCTCAGGAACTAACTTGCAGGGGCCAGCTCTACAAATGTTTTCCATGCCTTGCAGTTCCTGGTCTGGGAATGTCTCTCCTTTAAGTCTAAGCACTTCATCCTGCAACAGAACAGGATGTAATCAATTTGTATTATGCTGAGCCTTCAAGAGAGTATTCTGCATAGTGGAAGATGGCCAGCTAGAGTAGGGGATTTCATTCTTTGGTTATGATGATTGTTGTGACTGATGAATGATTTTCACATTTGTCTAATAGAGGTCTAAAAGGTTAAAGTCCATCTTTCTATCTTTCTATCCAATGGCATTGTTTTAATCATTTAGATGGTCTTTTTTATTATGTGTTCTTATAGTGTCTAACATAACAGAAGCCCTGGAATTGGTTAGGGTCTCTAGGCACTTCCGATAAGTAGTAACAGCAATGATATCAATAGACTTCATATATCTTTCCATCGGTAAAACAAATCTGGTTATTAGACAGAACAATGTGAAATGATGGACTGCTGTTTTATGTCATGAGCCATCATAATCCAGTGAATTTTCCATTTAATTAACTGACATTCTATTGCATATTTGTAGAAGACTTTATTGCATGGCAAGGTACTTTACAGAGTTCTGGGTTTACAATTAATACTGAGGAAATTATTATGAAAAAGGCAAAATGCATGTGTTTGCTTTCCTCTTTGATGTTGGGAATTACTAAAATCCCCATTTGTTGGAAAGAAACATTAAAAAAAGCTTCTTATGGATTTGTTAACCTGAGGGCGGAACAATAGTTAATATAAGAAATCATTCAAAATACATTAAGCAATTGTTTATCTTCCCTCTCAGTTTGACATTTGTGACAATTTTACCATTGTTCCTCTATCTGCTAACTGGTGTTTTATGCATCTATTCATCAACATACACACACACACACACACACACACACACACACACACACTGCCTTATTAATACCTTCTCCAGTGCTGAAATGGACTGTTGCAATACTGTCAGCTACATTTTCTATTAATGCCTTCATTTATATATGCAAAATAAAATCCTGCCACAAAATGCTCTGCCAGCAATGCTCCTTTTATATACTACTTTTATTCATTTTAAATAATTTAACATTTCAAGAAAATGAAATGGGAGCCAGACAAGATACTGTAGTCTGCCTTCTGGAAAAGTTATAAGTAGTGTTTGTAAAGCACTTTGAGAATCTGCGATGAAAAGCACTTTATAAAGGCAGCATTCATTCTTTCATCCATTCATTCAAAATATATTTCTTATTAGTAATCCTCAATTTTTGAGTAAACAAAAAGATTGCATATATAATTGAATGTAGGGGAAAGAGCCCCTCTTGTATATTGTAACATTAATGTTATACACTGCAAATCTCACTAATGCCAAAGATAATAAGAACATATTGAAAATCTGAAAGCTTATACATACATTATATCTCTTTACTTAAATATGAAAATAAAGAGAAGCCGGATATTTTACTCCTTTTTTCTCTGTAACAAGGACAGTACAAACCCAAAAGAAATGAAGTTCTGAGTTCCTCAACCATCATCAGACTCAGAAGAGAGTCATATTAGTACCTCTCAGGTTACTTGGTTCCCTCTATGCACATACAACTAACTCCCTATAACCTTCTTTGGCACTTCCTGTATTTTCCTCTCTGCCCAAAACTATGCATTCAAGTTTCTATTTCTGTCTCCTTTGAAATCAGAGTTTATCCTTTCTGAAGCACTTGCAAATGACAGCCCAAAATAACAGACTGAAGTCAGGTTCTCTTAGTTAAAATCAAATTTTACTGGCAAATTAAAGAAAAGGACAGAAAACATAAAAGGGTATTAAATCCATATGAATATGGTTAAAATATTAGTGGGCACCACAGTTAAATACAGTTCAAGACATCAACATAGTATCTATCATTTGGCAGATCCTAGTATATTGAATATATCTGGATATTTTGGATGTTTTAATTGGGTTGAACATATTAGGACTTGGGTAGCAGTAAAATGTACGTGTTTCAATCTTTTGAGCTAAACTTAGCTTTGCGCTTCTTCAAAAATAATGTATGTAGCAGTTGATGTACTAATTAAGCCATGTAGTTAGACAGCTGTTCCGGTATAATAATAACACCGTAAAATATAAATGTACCTGGCATGTTTTTCAACAGGAACGAATGAGCTCCTGCCCACGCAGGTCCCATTCTGACCTCATTTGCACACCATGTAAGCAGCTTTCATGAAATATATTAAACAAGAGAGTAATGCATAAATTAGTTTCCTTGTTTTTATTCATGTGAATTGGATACTCTCCAGAATCATTATGCACCAATATTTCCAGTGGTGTTACATGTGGCACATGAGGGAGGGCATTGTTGTGAGTGGAGGAGAAATTGCATGAAAAACAAACAGAGGACTTAAAGACAGGAGTTTTTTTCCACTGGGCAGACTTCATTTTTCCTGCTTCTTTAAATTTTCACATTATAAGCCAAAAAAGAGTAATTTCAACTGAAAAGAATGGTTGGCTGATTACATAATTAATGAAGAGATCAATGAGTGTTTCATACAGCTGGATGTTAAACTGTCCTCGAATCTAATTCTTGCCTTCTGATGATATACAAGGCCTTTTTTTAAATGTCACATAAAACTGACCGAGCAAGTTTACAGAATACCTAATGTGAAAACACTACATCATTCTTAACACAGAGCACAAGCAAACAGTTTTATTCCTGTTTGTGCAGCTTAACCTTCTGCAAAAGTAATTAGGTCTATAATTAAAAAGCTATTTGGAATGATTAAAACCCTGTTATCTGGTGGCATTTAAAGACAAATGCAAATGTCAGAAAGGATGAATTCATTAAAATTGCTATTGAAAAGAAAAAATATATTAGTATAGGGTCTAGAGGATGTATTTACTAAAATGTTCCAATTCAAGGTAAAGTTAGCTGTTCAGAGGATGCTGTGAAGGTTGAAGTAATTTCATCTGACATTTCATAAAGTGATCAGCTATTGTTCAGAAATATATATTACTGTATATATAGATGGAAATAAGTGGCCTTTCCTACAGCTCAGCCGTTGACAGTGCTGCTTAGGAAGGAGTTTATGTATACATTGTGCTTCTCAGTCCCAAACTCACTCTATGATTCTGTAAGTATAAGTTAGAGAGCCTGAATGCTACTAGGTTGTGACAGCTAAATAGTACTTTTATAGTGCAAAGTACAGGAATGCTTTGATCATCTGCCCTTTCTTTCAATTATGCTCTCTATGCAGACAATGTAGTGAAGAGAGGCCAAAGAGCGGTGCAGGAAAAACTGAGATGCCAGTCAATGCTGCTAAATCTTTCATATAAGTAATCCTCCTATAACCAACTACCCTGGGTTTAGAGCCAAAATCCCCCAGCAAGGTGATGCAAAATAACCACACTGAACCAGAGATGATCTCAGCAACCAGAGATGTTGTGACATATGCTGCAAAGAGTCTAGTCTGGGTTTATAATCATCGTGCAGTTTCTTCCAGACAGGCTATCGTCCTTTCAGAACTAGAAGCCTGCTTGATTTGAACCTTGTCCAACTGGCTATGGCACCTGAGCATGCTAGCTGTTAATAATACACATTGACTTACATGGTCACACAAAACAGAAAAAAGTTAAGCCCAAACATGACTGGTAATCAACATCAGTAAGCATATTTTTTTAACTACTAGTCATGGTCTTATGACTGTTTTTGAACAATGGCTCTGACAAGCTTTTGGACTTAGTACTGCTGGAGTGACATTATGGCTAGGTACAGACATTCAAAAAGCCTGAGGCAGAATCCATTTAAGTTACATGATTTTCTGTAAGTGACATAGTTTAAATCGATAGCAAACAGAACACACATTCACTCTTTGGTCAGGAGGACAAATCTTTGAACACCGTTGAACCATTTTTAAACCAGTGCATCAAATTTCTGTTATGTTATAGGCATAGACCAGTTTTGTGTGCCAAATTTCTGTTCTGTTATGGGTATAGACTGATTTCTGATCACTTATACCAGTAAAAGTGATACCTGGCCTATTACAAAAAAATTTTAATGCAGAATTTAACTGGCTATATGCCACCCTGTTTTTTTTTTTCTTTTTAAGTGAAACAGTGCTGATTGCTAGGTAAATATTCTTCCCACAGTTGTTCTTTAAAATTATTTTAATATTCCATAGCCAGCAACAATTAATTTTCTGCGTGCATTTCAAAATGTTATCACAGGAGTCATGCACCAAGATTCTGTTACCCATTCAGAGGCAGCAGCCTTAATTAATTCATGTGTGGCTTATTCTGACAAATCTCTGCATGTCTCTTTTCAACTTCATTATAAGGAGTTCATGATATACTTGATCAGGAATGGATTCATGAGGAGGGAAATCTGTGAAATATGAGCAGTTAAATATAGCACAGCCCATCTTCAAGCAGCAGAGTGTAGCAATGAGCTGTTATTTCTCAAAGAGTAAGACTTACAACCTGCTCCCCATTAAAAAAACAAAAACATTACACCAAACTAACAAACTTGGCAGTTAAAAATCCTCTTGGCTTTTGAAATGTGGAGGGAACCCTTTAGTGAGGAAAAGTCAACTCAAGCTAATATGAATTGTACAGTTGCTTACCCTTAGTTTCAGATACCATGTTGTGTTGGTTAAATTGGCATTCACTTCTGTTCTGACTATATGCATATTAATAGATTGTTACTGTAACTGTACTTGATAGGGCATAGGGTTTGTGTGGGGCTTGAGCCCTGTAATAAATGGAGTATCTTGACTTTACAAGCAGTGGACTTTTATTTGATAATAGAATACATGTTCCAGTGAGAAAATAGAGATGTCTGTGCCCTAGAAACCAGGTACTCTCTTCCAGAGATAAAGGTTTCTTGTCAAGGGTCATATTTTGTTGTGGGTTCTCTAACTAAAGATTGATGTGAAGTGACTCTGGGATAGGGGTATATGAAGCGGGCCATATTCAATTCAGATGCAGCCCGATGGGGGGGACAGCGATTCCATTAGTTACTTTGGATCACTGTCCCAATTCCATTCAGCCAAATCCAAATCTGAAGATTCAATGCTGATTTGGAGAATCAGCAATTTGGCCGTAGACACAGCTTTAAGTGTTTTTTCTACGTACCTCAAGGTACCAGCGCAACTTGTGAACGCAGAGATGCTGGGGCAGATGGAGCATCCCACAGAAGCATGCGCCCTCCCCCCCCACCCGCATACCCAACAGTGGACCTGGAAGTGGACCAGAAATACTTCCAGTCCATTTCTGGGTCCACCGCCAAGTGCAGGAGACCACCCCCCCCAACACACACACCCATGACTCAGAGATCTGGGTACTCCCCAAGACTCAGGAGGCACCAGTCACCAAGCCGGAGGGTGGGAGGGGGTCCCCTGCATGTGCCACGGCAGACCCAGAAGTGAACCAGAAGTGCTTCTGATCCACTTCTGGGTCTGATGCTGAGCACACTGCGGACCCCCCTGTACTCCCATGGGATGCTTCATCTGCCCCACTGTCTCAGCATTCATGAGCCACTTGGTACCTTGAAATATGTAGAAAAAAAATGTAAAGCTGTGTCCATGTCTGAATAGTCAAATCTCTCTGAATTGATTCAAAGGGTTCAAATCAAATTGGGAGAGATTAAAGGGTCTCCTGATTCAATTTGGATTTAGAGATTTAGCCGCCAGATTGTGCTGAATCTCCACCGAATGGGATCAACGACCAAAGCTTTGCACAGCCCTATTCTGGGACTAAATCAGGCTGAATTTAGCACATTGTGCAAAGCTAGCTTCATAGCAACTTGACTGGGTGTGTTGGTGACAAGAAACTGACTTCTTGGTGCTACTGAAGTTGTATGTGGCATACAGCTGACTTCAAGCAAGGCATAAAATGGAGAAGCAGTCATAGGACTGGACCAGCTAGTTATATGCCAGAGCAGGATTAAGTAAAGAAGACTGATCAGGATTTAATTGGACAGGAGGATAGTGACAGCTACAACTCTGAATCCAGTAGGACCTGTCCTTGGAGTTTTAGGAAGGTGGAGATTGTACCATGATTAAAAGTGTTTGACCTCACCATGCCTGACACTTACTACATCTGGACTTTGCTGCTAACCATGTTCCATGATATCCAGGTTATAGTTTATTAATTTTACTATGTCAGTATATTGATTATACTTTTCCTTCCCACCCTCAACATACGCACAAACACATGGACACGTGCACACACACACACACACAAGTGGACATGCAATTTCTGACTCTGTGATACCAAGGACTCTAGAGTGATTAAGAGGAGGGAAAAGCGATCTGCAAAGGTAACCAGATGTGTAGGTTATAATTTAACTACTCAAAACTACAAATAGGAGCATGGCTCTGGATGGAAACTTGAGCCACAGTTATATTTATTTTAAAAGAAGCCCCTGCTACAGATTTTATTAATTTCTTGTTGCTAGGAGATGTCAAAATGACTGTACTGGTATTTGAAAACAAGATGTCCTGAAGGGTTAAACTTTAATAAAGAATGGAAAACAGAGGAAAAGAAAACCATTTCTAGTAAATTTAAAATGAAATAAGGAAGAGAAAACAAAGGGTGAAAATCCCATTTTTGGTAATTTGTCTCCTAAGATTTGAGAGGCAGTATGAGAGGCATCTCAATTCCTGCATTCTATTAATGGAAGTCAGGGGGCTTGCTGTGTGAACATAAGAAAGTTAATTTACTTTTCGCTTTGAATGTTTTGCCAATTTAGACTTGAACTTTTTGGGAGTGGGAACTGTATCATGAATATCTGCACTCTGCCTAGCACAAAAGCATTCTGACTTAGGTTGAGGCATGCCAGCATTAGTGAAACACAAATTAAACCTACTCCTACTCAAAAAGGTAGTAATATTAAAAAAATGTCCTCAATGTGAAATAAATTACTACATATACAGCATGAAAACCTTTTCCCTAAGAGACTTTATACAATAGGGAATATAATGTCATTGAAGTCCAGCATCAATGTAAGTAGTGGTTGCATATGCACACAAGTAATATTAATTTCTTGGCATAATCCTCTGCAGTGAGGTCTTCATCTCAAACTCATACATAGCTACCAGGAAGTAGACGATGTTTCTTTATGCACTGAAGCTGGCTAATATAGACTACATGGCCATTTATAGACTTTAGGTTTTTCTATGTTTAGTCCAGACTTTGCCTGTCACTATATACATGTGGATGTCTGAAGTCCAAAATAAAACAGGCTCCAATCCAAATTAAATAATCCTCACTGAATGAGAATTAAAGTAAATGCAGACTAGGGCAGTCAAAAATATGCAATTTAAACTGCATTAATTAACATGTATATATGGCAGGTATCTAGGAGTGTTGCTTGTGCACCAGGTATAGAGGACATGGTTTTGCGGCCCTGATTGTGAGTGGTGGGCAGTAGGGCTGTGCGAAACTTTGGTTCCCAATTTGATTCAGAGGAGATTTGGCCTGATTTGGTGGCTGAATCTCTGAAGTGAATCAGAGGACCTGTTAATATCTCTGAATCAAATCGAAACCCTCCAAATCAATTCAGAGAGATTCAGAAAGATTCGGCGATTCGGACAGACACAACTTTAAATGTTTTTGTACATACCTCTAGGTAGCAGAAGGCTCATGAATACTGTGATGCTGGGGCACATGGAGTGTGCCACAGAAGTGCAGGGGGCTCCCTAGCGCCCTCAGCAGCAGACCCGGAAGTGGACCAGGAGCACTTCCAGTTACTTCTAGGTTGGCCAGAAAGCATGCAGGGGGCACCCCTGTGCCACCTCGGTTCAGTGAGTGGTGCCTCCTGGGTCTGGGGGGGCATCTGGGGTCCCCCTGTGACCGATCATCAAGTGGGAAGGTGTGGGGGAGTCCCTGTGCACTCCCCATCAGACCCAGAAGTGGAGCGGAAGTACTTCCAGTCCACTTCTGGGTTCACTGCCTAGCATGTGGAGGGCCCCCCACACTCCTGTTGTACGCTCCACCTGATCCAGCATTGCAGTATTCATGAGCCACGCTGGTACCTTGAGGTATGTAAAAAAACATTTAAAGCTGTGCCTGTGCCCAAATCACTGATTCTCCAAACCAGCATTGAATCTTCAGATTCAGCCGAGTCGAATCAGGGACAGTGATTCAAATCAACAAATCAAATCACTGTCCCTGATTTGAGCTGAATCTATATCAAATAGGGCCTGCTTTGCACACCCCTAGTGGGCAGTGTCCAGCAGCCCCTGCCCTCCCTACTGCAGAAGTGCACAAAAACCTCCCTGATGGCCAATGAACTCTTAATTCAAATTGAAATTTGAGTCAAAATGCATGATGCAAACCAGTTAACATGGTTTAGAAAATGATGAAAGGTCTATAAACAGCCTATGTACTTGCAGTACAGTTAAGCACTAAGCCAGGGGTGGGCAAAATACTGCCTGCAGGCTGTATCCAGCCCCCCAGGCCATTTTATCCAGCCTGTTGGGCCCCTAAAAATTTTAGAAAATGAATGTTTATCTTCCCCTGGCTGCCTGTCAAAGATGACAGGAGCCAGGGGCAGTAGGAAGCCATGGCAGGATCCTGCAACAACAAGGGCCACCTGGCCCGGCACCCCCAGCCAGAAGACCCTGCCTAGCAGAAGCATCTGGCCTGGGACCGTGGGACTGCTTGTGCCTCCCTGAACTGGAGTGGGAAATTCAGATAAGAACACCTGAGGGGGCAGAGGGGGAGGCAGGGGAGGACTGTGAGCAATAGGGCCAGCTCCTGCTGAGTCCAGCAGTCCGGCCATACAGCTGGAAGCCACATGGTGGAGAGTGGCTGGTGGGTGGGCAGGAAAATGGGTAAAGCAGAGGCAAGGGTGGGCATGCGTGAGTGCAGGGTCTGTGCCAGTGTCCCGGGGCGAGTGCTAGTGGGACGTGGGGCACAGGCTGGCAGGGCTGCACCAACAGAGAGAAAGGGGAGCTGGCCTGGCTCCACAGAGCCCCTGCTGGCCGGGACCCCATGCTCCTGCTGGACTGGGCTCCCCCACTCCAAGCCCCACTGGTGTTGGCCCCAAGACACCAGTGCAGGCCCCTCACTACCATCTGGTTGTCGCTGGCTCCTATGGACCTGCTTGCTCCCAGTCCCTACTGCCTGAGCCCTGTGGTAAAGGCAGGAACCAGGCCATGCAGCCCCAACTCTGTGTGCCCTACGTTCACCCGTCTTGGCTAAGCAGCACTGGCACAGGACAACTGCTGCTCAGTGTGAGGGGAAAGCGGCCCCTCCCCCTCTCCATGACTGATGCTTCCTGGTTCAGCTACTTGAAGCCTGTGCAGAGCTGTCCAGCATCTCTATCATGTCACCACCACCTCTGCGCTGCCCCATGGGGCAGCAGTGGCAGCCCAGAGCAGACACAGGGCAGCTCCATGCAATAGTAATTCTTGAGCTTTGTGTACTTCTGCTTCCATAGACACAAAAAAATAAGGTAATAATAGGACCAGGGAGTTGATGGCTAAAAAACTCTATTTAGAGGTTTGCTTCTCAGAATTGGCTTAAGGGTTAATTGATTTCTAAAAGCTTGGGTCTCATACAGTTTTCTCAGCCTTCAAAAGCAGACAGGGTGTCTAACCCAGGCAGGCAAACAGCAAGGCCGCACATCCTGGGTAATTGAAAACATCCAAACTTTATTTTCATAATAGAGATTGGCCTGGTTCCAGGGCTTCAGGGCTGCAGTGCCTGCTTGCAAAAAGCCTTAAGCTTTCTGGTTTTGGGGGAACAGACCAAATTAGCAGGACATTGGTAAAGCCCCAAATTAGGATGTAAGCATGTGATCGGTTTACGAAAATGGGGTTTTGGCTGACAACACAGGATATGGACAGTGTGACTACCACAGAAAGAACAATTAGCAATGTCGAGAGATAAGGAGTCATCAGAGAACAAAGAATACAAAAATTAGAGTTTAAAAACAGCATGGGGAACGCTTGGCATCAGCCCATGACCTCCAAGGTTGCTGATGTCAGACACTCAAGAAAAGACCCTCAAGGTATCATTTACATACCAGCTGGATGGACCACTCACCTTGTTGTCCTGTGGGGTCAGGCCAATGCTCAAAATCTCAATATCATGCTGTTAGACAGGAGGGCATGGTGTGTACACACACACACACACACACACACACACACACACA
>NW_017728886.1:192650885-192652012 GCF_001723895.1 Crocodylus porosus
GGCAGAGGTCAGGGGAAAAGGCAGTGAGAATGAGGCAATAACAGTGGCAGAGATCAGGAAAAAAGGCAGTGGGGATGAGACAATGGCAAAGAAACAGGGGTCTGCTGGCAGAGAGGAGCTCAGGTCAGCTCAAGCCACAGAAGTATGGGACAGATGTTGGAGGTGGTGGTGAGCCAGAATCAGAAGAGGAAGAAATGAGACAGAAGTTAGATGGGCGAGGAGCAGAGATTTGAGCAGGGCTGGAACAGTCGTAAAGCAAAACCCAATTTAGGTTTCCAAATAACAGTTTTATTAAATGAACTCTTTACTGTACAGCTTGGTTCCCATATACACTCACACAAACACTGCCACACAATGGTAGCAGGAGAAAGAGACTCGGTGAAAGGGTTGAAGTCCAGGTAGGGAAGAGAAACAAGTCCTTGGTTGAAGAGAGGATGGGGGTGATAGCTACTTATCCAGGCTGGGAGGGGGTCCTTGATGACCAGCCAGGGTCTTTCTCCAGCAGGTGTTGTCCAGCACTGGTAGGGCCTCTGGGTTGATAGGCAACGTGACATGGAGCAGGTCTGGTCCAGGTGAAGATGGCATCCCAAGGAGTCAGTCTTCACTACCCCTTTTTATGGGGCAGACTACCTATGATCTCCTATGGGGAGGGCATGTCCAGGCAAAGTCAGCCCTGCTCCAGAGGGTTTCAGATGTTCATACTTAGCATGTGCAGCCTTGGCACAATGGTGGGTTGCTTCATCTTTTGTTTCTTGAACGTGGGGGGTGGTTCCAATGGCTGGGTTGTTGGTCCAGGTATTGGTTTTGATGGTGGGTTGATTTAGTAGGGGGTTCTGCGATCATTGTGTTTCACTCATCCATTCACTCTCTTGTTTCAGGCTTTCAAGAAAAACCAATTTACATAGGAGAGATTATAGAATTGCACTTGTACAACAGCCATGGGGACAAGATGGGAACAAGATGGGAATGGATACTTGACATCACTTTACAGACATAGGCCTAAACCATACAATATTAAAGTAAAACAATAAAAATCAATGCACAAATGATAGGAATACAATATAATACAATATAAAACAGTAAAAATCAATACAAACATAACAGAACACTATTTACAATATATAAAA
>NW_017728886.1:192652147-192653929 GCF_001723895.1 Crocodylus porosus
GGGGAGGGGATTCATTTTAAAAAGAAAAACAAAAAGAAAAACTGGGGGGGGTTCTACAGCCCAGTATATAGTTTGGGCACTGGGAAATTTGGGTAATGTATGTTGTACTTGTTTTCCCTGCATTGCTTTTATTTCCTATCACTGTGTAGCAATAAAGTTCGCCTATTATCAACCGGCATGGGTTGTAGTTGATCTGAAGGTTGTGCTCACCTGGAGCAAAGCCATCAGGGCTGGGTTATGAATCCAGTGCCAACCAGAGTGGGTGGGAAAATGTTTGAGGAGACTTGAATTATAATCCTTACCATAAACCAATGAATTTATTGAACCATTTATTTTTTCCAGAAAGGGTTTAATTTTGTTTTCAGTAAAGCAAGATTGTATTCTCCAATGATCTTTGTTCCTCTCATCACTGTCCCCCTTCCCACACTTAGGCAAGCTATTATCTTTGCTGAAGACCAATGTATAGGACTGTATACATTGCACCTATACATTGCTCTCTTTTATTTGGGAAGGGGTGAAAAGACTTAGAGCTATTCCTCAATTCTATTTTCTATGATCCAATGAAATTAAATCAAGGGAGCCTTTATCTGTTCATGTATAATGCAAATTTTATTGAACTATCACTTTGGGCTATAATAGGAAATAGGAAATTCCATACTGAAGCATCATATTTTCCTTATTTCCCTTCTTCCTTAGGGGCCTAAGTTAAGCTCATTGATGTCAAAGAGCATCTTAACATTAATTTCACTGGATTTATGATCAGGTCTTAAAATTCATGAAAATGTGATTCTCTGTATTGTACAAGTACACACGATGGAAGGAATGGAAAGGTGACTAATGATAGTGGAAATCTTATGCCTTGTATACCCAAGCAGGAAATGGATACTTTGAAAATCCTTGTACTCCTTCAAGTGTTCAACATGGCTAGCACCAACAATGGCCTTCTCATACTGTTACAAAAAAACCTCAGATTCAATTTTGGATTGCATCAAGCAAACTAAGCAAGAGATACAAGTGATAGTGCTGCTCTAATCCATTCTATTTAGGCCTCAGCTGAAGGAGTTATCCAGTTTGGGGCACCACATTATAAGTAGGATTAGAGAAACTGGAGAGGGTCCAGAGTTGAGCGGAGAAGATGATAAAGATATTGGAATTCAAGCGTATAAGTGTATGAGGAAAGCTTGAGGTGACTAGGTGTATTTGTTTTGGAGAAAAGGAGATTCAGGGCCACACAGTGGGAACTTTAAAATATTTGGATGGAACTGAGAACATGGCATGTGTATAAACTACAGCAAAACAGATTTCCTAAGTTCCTAACTGTAAGAGGGGTAGGTTCATGATACAAGCCGCTTGGGAAAGCTCTATGAAGGCTCAACTTTACTGGCGGCTCTGAAGAACAGGCTATCTAGTAGGAATCTATCTAGAGTGGTTTAGCACAGAGAATCCTGCATCTCTACAGAGAAATAGACTGGGTGACCATTCATGTCCCTTCCAACCCTAAAATTCAAGGATCTTCACAAAGAAGCAGGAAATAAAATGGAGAGAATAGACCTACTGCCATTGTCCTATCTCCACTAGCAGAGAAATTGCACAATAATCGCCCTTTCAAAGGACCTAGTCATGAACCTGGCTATACATAAAATGATAGGGTGATAGGATAAATATACAAAATAAGGGCACCTTATTCAGGGCAAGATCTGTGGGCAAGGCAAGAGCCCCCAAGGGCACACTTGCCTGCCTGTACACTAATGCCAGGAGCCTGGGCAACAAGCAGGACAAGCT
>NW_017728886.1:192653959-192661332 GCF_001723895.1 Crocodylus porosus
AGTGAGAAAATTCTTCCTAATCTCCATCCTAAATTTCCTCTGTTGCAGTTTGAGTCCATTGCTTCTAGTCCTATTCCTTATGGGCACAGAGAAAAGCCTGCTTCCATCCTCTCTAATCTTTGTTATCAAGTCCCCCCTCAGTCTTCTCTTTTCCATACTAAAGACAAACTGGACACAGTACACCAGATGAGGCCGCACCAGGGCCAACTAAAGAATCATGTTCCTTGATTTGCAGGTGATACTTCTATTAATACAACCCTGTACGCTGTTGGCTTTTTTTGGGAGAGGACAGCACCCAGGTCCTTTTCTGCTGTATTGCAACTTAGTCCTGTATTTGTACATGTAATTGTTCCATTCAAAGTACAGGATTTTTCACTTCTCCTTGCTGATGCTCATCTGATTGATTTTGGACCGTTTTTCCAGTTTTTCCCCATCATTTTGGATCATTAATCTCCAAAGTGTCTGCAACTCCACCCAACTTGATGCCATCCACAAATTTGCTAAACATTCACTCAATCCTATCATCCAAATCATTAATAATGATTTTGAAAAAATACTGGACCCAGTATAGATCCCTAGGAAACCTTGCTTGGTGCCTCTTCTCAGCCAGGCATTAAGCCATCGATAACTATTCATTAAGCGTGATGATCCAACAGGTATGTATCCACCTTACGATACTTTCATTTAGTCTGTATTTCCTTATCTTATTAATGAGAATATTATGGGAGGTAGTGTGAAAAGCAGTGCTAAAGTCAAGGTATATTATTACCTCCACTGTTTTCCCCTAATCCACAGAGTTTGTCACCTTATCATAGAAGGATATAAAGTTGATCAGGCATGACATTCTTAGTGAATCTATGTTAGTTGTCTGTGATCACCTTGTTCTCCGTTCATTGCTAAGAAATAAACTCCTGCTACAAAACCATTACATGAATCAAGGTCAGAATGACTGGCCTGTATTTCTATAGATCCTCTTTCTTCCCTTTCTTAAAGATGCACACTATATCTAACCTCTATCCTTCTCCCACCATCCCGAACCTCATCTGGCCTCATCTGACATACTTAAAGAGGATACCTAATGGCTCTGACATTACCTCAGCCAATTCCTTCAGTACTGTGGGTTTATCCCAGCCTGCCCTAGTGACTTGAAAACGTCTAGCACCTCTAAAAAATCCCTAACCTGTTATTCCACTGCTCTAAGCTGTTTGTCTCCTTCCCCATCTTTGTTACCAACTACACTTGTCGTTTGGTAGCTGACTTTATTAATGAAGAGCCAAGGAAGAAAGACATTTAATATTTCACCCTTCTCTGAATCATCCATAATGAGGTTTCTTTCTATATTTAGTAAGGAATCTACAAATTCCCTGGTCTTTCTGCTACTTCTGACATACTTGTACAATTCTTTTTATTGCCTTTTATGCCCCTTGCTAGATGTATCTGAAGCTGTGCCTTGGCTGTCCTAAATTGTTTTTTTTTGCATACTTATGCAATACTCTTATATTCCTTAATATGACCACGTTTCCACTTTCTGTAATATTCCTTTTTGTATATTTTATCTCATTGAAGAGTTTGCTGCTTATCCAGGTTGGTCTCCTATTGCACTCCCTGTTCTTCTATTGCATCAGGATAGCTTGGTCTTATGTCCTTAATTAATATGGCCTCCCTAAAGTACAGCCAACTCTCCTTTTTTCTCCTCACATGTACCTTCCAGGGAATCCTACCTGAATTTGTTAAAATCTGCTTTTTTTGATAGTGTCTTTATTTTGCTGCTCTCCTTCCTTCCTCCCCTTAGAATCTTAAACGCCATCATTTTATGAACACTCCAGTCATGCAAGTTACCTTCCACCTTCACACTTTCAACCAATTCCTCCCTCTTTGTGAGGAGCAAACTGAAAAGAGCTTTTCCTCTAATTGGTCTCCCCACAGGTTGTACCATAAACCTATCCCTAATACACTTCAAGAATTTTCCTGGACTGCATATGCAATATTGTGTTTCCCTCTCAACAGATGTCCCAATAAATTAAGTCCCCCATGAGAACCAGATCCTGTGATTTAGAAACTTCTGCTAGTTGTATAAAAAAGGGTCTTGTTCATCTCTTCCTCCTAGTTTGGTGGCATATTGCAGATGCCCACTGTGATCTCTCCTCTGCTCCTCTCACCACTGATCTTTGCCCAGAAGCTTTCAACTGGCCAGCCTCCCACTTGGTACTGCACATCAGAACATGCTATACTGTCTATACCTCCCATTCAGCTAGTCTCATAGAGGTTGGGCAAGAGGTTCTAATCTTTCAATGCACAATTTAGGATAATAGATCCAAGATGGCAATGGGATCTTGCTGTTCCAGTACTTTTCCTGGTGCAGAATATTTCCTCAATGAGTTCGTAGTTGTTAATCTATTGTGACTTCAGTATTACAACCCACAGAACAGTAACTGGAGTAATACATTCACACCTTATTCCTTACAAGAAGCCAGCTCAGCTCCTAGTACATAACAGAATCTAGCTGAATATATGTTCCCTTATACTCTGCAAGACGCATGAAACGCTGCAATATTTTTCACTGATACACAGTGAGTGTGTCTATACATGCACCATTAATACACAGTAACTGTGGTGACTTATGCTGACTTTGGCATGACTTTGCTACCTGAATGATGCTGGTAGCAAATTTATGCCCGAGTAGTTACTGTACAGTAAGGCACATGGATGGTATTGGTAGATGCCTCATTGTGCAGGGTATAGGTAGATGCCTTACTGCGTCGTAACCCTGTTTGTGTGTTGTAATGCCTACATGTGTAGACGCCCGTGAAAAAGATGCTAACTGCACAGTAAATGCATGTGTAGACATGCCTGGTGCCTCTAGAATTCTTGGTGAAGCAAAGCATCTGTAGAGATGTGCCAACATAGGTACAAGAGGTATTGGTTTACGTGATATAATCTAACCTATGGCATTCTACCATAATATAGTTAACAAAAGAATTTTGTTATATACAGCACACAGAATACATTAGCAGCCTTTCAGTCTTCTGAACAATATAGTTACACATGAATTGTAAATCTCACAGTTCCATAATATATTTATTATCACTGTAGGAGAAATAGTATACTCTCCTACAGATGTGACATTTTTAGTCACTGATCTTGCTAATGTTAAGCTCTTTTACATCTTTTAGTCCAGTGCTCACTTTGTGCAGTTATCTCAACCTAGTGACCTCTGTCTGGTGTGTGTGTTTGTTTTTTCTTGCTATGTATCTGCTTAGATATGGTAGGCTATTTAATTATTGCACCAGAAACTGACAAATCTTTAAGTACGAAATTTATTTTCTACTGCCAGAATTGGGATTACCTGTAAGAAGGACTATAATTCATGTTATCTGCAGAGACAAATAAGTTATGAAAGGCTTTTTTGTGACAGAAAGAAAAATGAGGTGCGTTACTTTATATTATATATGGTTATATTTTTATTTTTATTTTATTTTTAACAAGTTAGAAATCATTTGGGTGTCACATTGGCTTATTTGCCATTTACTATTAGGGCTGGATATTGGAGAACCTCAAAATACTGGCTAATATAATAAATTATTTATATTTCAATGGCTCCTTTTATCCTATAGGATGATAAATTACTTGAGAAATTATTGGATGAATCTACTTTCCTCTGCACACCCAAGTAGCTGTCTTGCAAAATGGAGATGGGTTCTGTGGGAAATAGTTTGAAAAATGTGAAGGAGGCATAAGTACTAATGCAGTCATAATACTGTAGTAATCTCTATGACCATAATGCACACAGACTAATAGAGGGGCATAGACAAATTGTAAAATTAGAAGCTTCTCTGGTGCTGTTCTCCCTTCATTTACTAAATTCACCTAACACCAATATGCTTTCATATAGAGAGGAACTACCCGACTGAGTTATACAAGGGACCTCTTGCAATGGTATTATAGCCAGATCAACATTGCCCCTGCCAACATATATCATCCCTGAATAACATCCACATTCATGTGGAGGTATGTAGGCAGCCTATGTAAAGTTTCCTTGGGTTACAATGAGGAAATAGGATAGGGATTTTGCTAAGATAACTGGTCAAATACTTTTCTTTTTCTTTACTGACCACACAGAGTGGACAGGACCTTATTTTTCAATATTACCCAAAAATGATATGCAAAACAAAATGGATAGAACACAGTGGATTTCATTTAAATCTCATTCACACAGGTATAAAGCCATTGCATTCCACAAAGTTATTTTTGATTTGCACCTAGTTAAATGAGATCAGAATGGAACAAATTTGATGTACATCAGAAACATTAAAGGGAATGTTGACCACATGTAGGATGTAAAACACATGTAAGGGAGTCTATATTCCCCAAACCTGATGTTTAGTCTACTAAACCATCCCCTTTACCTGATATACAACACCTTTCATGATGATATCACAGAGAACTACATAAAAATAACGTAAATGACCAAGCACAACAGATGATACCTAAATCATCTGCTTTTGCCAAATTTCCAAATTAGTCCTAAAGTTAGTACAACTCCAGTATGGCACCTTCTTAATGATCTGTGTTACATTCCTACTTTTCACTCAATTAGATTCTTAATTACAAAATAGTTCCCTTAACTACAAAGCAGTAGACTGGAGTTAGACATTAATGAATGAGTGACAAAAAAATTATAGGAGTAAAATGGTACAGCATTTAGGATTAGTTCCAAAGGAGAGGAAGAAAAAAGATATAAATGACTACAGTTGGATGTAGTCAAACTTATACACCTAAATCCAACAGCTTAATTTTGAAAGCTCTTCCTTAGCTGTCATCTTATCATGGTGTTACTTAAACAACAGACCTTCTGATATTTATGACATTATAGTTCCATAACCACCAGAAAGCATTGTTCTGCAACTGTGCAGGAGTACCTCAGTTTTGACAGAGGTAAGTGGCTATTTCAAAGTGATGCCCAATTGGGATCTAAAAATAAGGCATACTTCTGCCTCAGTTTCATAGGTTTTTGATCCAGAAGCATTTTCAAAGCACAATTAACACACACATGCTCCTGGAATTGAGCTCCATAGAAAATGCATGACAGCTGCCATTTTCTTTTAAGAGGAAGTGGTGATATCTCTCTTTCATATAATAATCTGGAAGCTAGAGCACTAGTACAGAAGTAGGGCACTTGAATCCCTTCAGTCAAGCAATGGAATAGACATCAAATCTACCTCTTCTACCTCCCCCAAAGCCGAACCCATGTGGATAAAGGGGATTCTAGATCAGGATGGATTATATCCCTCTTCTTGAAGCTGCGCCACTGTGCAAAAAATAGTTCAAGATTTATGGAACCACAGAACAAGTACAAGAAGCACGATACTATACTGTAGCAGTTGTGGTACTCACTTGGGAAAGGGGAGAACTAATTTATAGTCCTCCCACTGAACTATTTTTATATACACTTTGAGCACCTCCATGCTTACCGTGCTGGATGTTTTGCATTCCATCACGTGGTGCCTCTCTCCATGCACTGTATGAAGAACCTAGACAATTTACTCAGGTTTTGAATGCAAATCAAACTGTGAATTACCTAAAAAGCATTGCCGTATGTAACTCTAAGGTGCCCAAATCCTTTATTAGTAATGCTGTTCCTTATAGTTGCTTTTTATTGTTTATGAGGATCCAGTTGGACTGCTCGTATCTGCATAGTCAGATCAGCTCCCTGCCATGAAACATTTATTGTGATTTCTTCTCTTTCAAATTTGGAATTCTGAACCACTTCTTACTTCTTAGTATCTTATTATCATTTGTAATAGAATATGAAGTGTGAATTATAATTGAACAAGTGTCTTAATTCTAGAAACTGACAAGAATCCTCGTCTTTGTCAGGCAAAATCATGATGAATGATCACATATCTTGGAGCATCCTTGAAGCAGTTAAAGCTAATGTAGGTTGTGTTCCAATTTACAGCTTATTATAAGGGTCTCATTTGAATTCATTAAATACATTTTGAGCTCATTTATTTAACTAAATAAGGAGACTTCATACAATAAATAAGAGGTCATCTATTTTATCAGAGATAATATTCACATGTTCACACTGAGGGGATCATCTAGTTACATTGTCCATTAGAGATCAGGTGATAGATGATGATAATAATGATAGATGTATTAGTTTAACGCTAATTAGTTTAGTGCTCTTAGATATATCAAAAAAAATCAAAATTTGTGAGCAGTTCTGTTGCCACTCACAGGGCATGCCTACACATTCAATTAATACTATTTGGCTTTACTGCACAGTACAGCACAGTAGACTAATTTACTGTGCAGTAAGCACCTGCTCGTGTACACAGTGATGCTTTACTGAACAGTAGATGGGTTTACTGTATAGGAAAGCATCTCATGTAGACATGGCCAGAGAGTTTTGGGAATTTATTATCTGGAAAATTACTATTTTCTCTCAAGGGTTATCACTTGTAGAGTTTTGTATGTTGCCATCTTGTCCAGCCTGTTATTCAACATATGTGAGTCTTATAGTAGGAACAGAAAAGTTTAGGTGTAATATCCTCAGTATGCTGATGGTTCCCAGTTTTGGTTCTTTCCTTTCTAACCTAGGCAATGTAGATGACTACATTTCATAACGACTGGGAGCATCTACACATGCAGATAATCCAAGAGCAGTTTACTCATGAGTAAATTACTTGAGAATAAACTCTCTCAAGCATATGTCTACTTATGCAGGGACATGGGAGAAGATTTGCTGCTCCTAGCAGCAGACTGCTCCCACTCCCTGCAGCCCTGCAATGAGCCCTGCAGCAGACAGGGGAAGCTCTAAGTTCCCCCTGGGTGCTAGCCCAGGGGCCAGGAGACAGCTGTCTCTTGCCAGGGGCTGCCACATTGGTCCCTACCCCTGGGAGCTGCCTGCTGCCAGGGTGGGCTTCACCAGCAGATCCTAGGTGAGGCAATGTCCTCCAGCCCTAGCAGCAGGGAGCGCCGAGCCCCAACTCTGTGATCACAGGGCCCAGTCTGAGAGATTCTTATCTCCCAGTGCCAGCTCTGTGGTTATTGGCCCAGCACTGAGAGATCCTTGGGTCCCAGCCCAAATCCTGTGTTTATGGAACCTGGGCTGGGAAGTCCTTCTTTCCCAGCACCAGCTCCATGGTTGCGGGGCTGGCACTAGAAAATCCTTCTACCCCAGCACCAGCTCCATGGTTATGGGGCTGGTATTAGTGCTGGGAGCTTCTTATTTCCCAGCATGAGTCCTGTGGTCATGGGGCCTGGGCTGGGAGATCCTTCTCTTCCAGCACTATCTCCATGGTCACAGAACCAGCTTTGGGACACTAGGATCTCCCAGCCTGGGTCCTGTGCTGTGGATTGGGGGGCTA
>NW_017728886.1:192665216-192668018 GCF_001723895.1 Crocodylus porosus
AATAAAATCTGGATGTACAGTATTTTAAAAATGTATTTTTGTTATTTACTTTAATTAACAACTACTGTAGTTTTTTTCCTTTTAAGTGATGTTTAGCCATTAAATATACCTTCAGAAAATATGGCACAAGATCCTACTGTAATTCTATTGACTTCAATATACACCAAGGAAGACTGTAAAGAATGTAAGTTTAAAAAAAAAAATCATGTAAGATTTTTAATTTCAGTATGGATTTTCTTAGGAAGGCACTGCTCCACTTGGAATAAAGGCTGAATGTCTTTGATATTAATTTAGCAAACTCTGGATCCTAAACAAAATACATTCATTACCACTTTGTTTTTTCCACATCCAAACTGTTTGGCTCCAAAAATGATTTTATATGAGTGGAAAGTAGAGTCTATTGACAGATATCTATATGTTTTTCTCTGGCTAAGCAAATAAAAAAAAAATACACACATTCAGTAAGCGTTACTTAGGCAATCAGATAAAATCACCTCTTGTCAGTTTGGCATATCACTCTGTTTTTTGGCTGAGTAACTAATGCTTTGATATACTGCATAAAAACTTACTTAACAAGATGTAGCTTAGCCATTGCCATCTTCCTTTGCTTTGGAGAAGGAATTTGATTATTGGATCACATTCTTTGTATAATAAATACATTGAAAGGAACCATTTTTCACTTCCTATTTTATTAAATTTTGAATAGCTCCTCCAAACCATGGGCAATACAATATCCTTCCATTTTGAGTAACAATATAGAAATAATGCATAATTTCACAGACATGCATGATCCTTGCCAAAACCACATCCAGTTTTCATTATTCTCTATTGGCAACAGTAAGTCAATTGCAAGTGATTCCTTGCAGAGTTCCAGAGTATAATCCTGATTTCCTAAAGTCAGTAGGAAATGTTTCCATTTATTTCCATCTAATCAATTTTTCACCCATATTATATAAACCACATTAATACATGGAACACATTTTATCATACATGTGTATGTCAAATTCCCATCTGCTTCTATGGGTGCTCCACCACAGCAATAACAAAGGGTTATGTAGCTTTTCCATGCAAGGCTGTGTAGCTAGCTATATGTTATAACATTCTAAAGGCAAAAAGAACAAAAGGTAATTTCAGTTACAGTTTATCTATAAAAATTGCAGTTTGTTTTCCCCTGAAATGCTCACATTAAGTTCCCTGGATTTGAATGTCTCGCATGATTCTTATGTCTTCATGTCAAAAGAGATGCAATTTGATCCAGCTAACCTGTATCAAGATAGCTTCCTATTTAGAAACTGTAGCCACATCAAAGAGAATACATGCCTATTGTGGCAGGGCACTGTTTGTGCCTGCCACTTTAAAGGCCGAGGCAAGCAGCCAGCAGGTGTTTAATTAGGGCAGCCATTTTTGATCCTTTGCTACCTATATAAGCAGGGCAGTTCATTGCTGGCAGGCCAGACAATAACATTGCCTGGCTGCTAGGCTGAATACAAAACCCTGGAGGATGGTTTGGAGGTTCCTGGTCATTGGCATAACCTAAAACTGCACCCTGCCGGGAGTGGGTGGCCTGGTGGGGCTCTCTTAATTGATCTTAATTGATTAAAAGACAATGCCCAAAGCCTACGGAACAGGGGAGTGATGCTGGCACAGAGGCTGCAACTGGAGCCAGAGCTATAGGGGAGCTAAAAAGGTAGATGGGGAGAGGAGGGAAAATGGGACTAAGGGAAAGTGTAGGTGTTAAAGAGGTGTCTAGGTGTGGGGAGCCAGAGGAGTGGCATTAGGTGCTTGGAGCTGGAGAAAGGCTCCACCTACTGGAGAAAACTGCAGGACAGTCACGAGGAACTGGGAAGCTGTGGGGGGGGAGGGAGAGAGGGGAAAAGGGGGATGACTATGGAAGGTGTGGGGGAAGCCTGAATACAGAGACACAGACAGCAGAAAAATCACAGGAAAAGCAGCAGGAGAGACTGAAAGGCTGCAGGGCAGTGGGAAGAGAAAGGCACCACAAAGTCACAGGGGAAAGGCAGCATATGACATGGGAAGCTGAAAGGCAGCAGGGACCGCATGAAAGCAAGGAGAGGTTGAGAGATGGCAGAAAAGGGAAGGTGGAATTGGGAGGAGATCAGGAAACTAGCAGAGAGGTGGGGCTGGAGCTGAGAGAGAGAACAAGGCTGAAATTTAAGATGGGGAAGGGACTGGGTAAAACATGACCCAACTCAGGGTTGCAAATGACAGTGGTTCTATTGAACAGGGGAGATGGTGACATAATGTCTTATTGGTTCCCTTGCATGCATGCACACACGCACGGTTAGAGAGGCTTGGTACAGGGGCTGAAGTCCACTGAAGCCCAGGAAGAGAGAGAGAGAGAGAGAGAGACCAAATTGTAGGAGGAGGTGTGCAGGTAATATCTAACCATCCCAGGCTGAAAAGGGGTCCTTGTCCAGTAGGTGTTGTCCAGAGGGAGTCGCCAGCAGGGCCTCTGGGTGGATAGGTGGTGTGGCATGCTGCTGGTCCAGATGGAGAGGGCATCCCACTAGGTCTGTCTTCACTGCCCCTTTTTACAGGGGTAGACCGTGTGTGACCCTAGTGACAGGAAGCATGCCCAGGCAAGGGTCAGCCCCTGGTGTACTGAGCATATGTTCTCCAGGCAGGGATGTGCAGTTTCGGGTGTCTGTAATGGTGGGGTACAATGGTAGAGTTGCTGGTTCTGCAGGGTCTTTTGCCTTTCAAATGCTGGGTTCTTGTCTCTGTTCCTGGGTGAGGTCCATGGTTCCTGGATGAAGCAATGTGAGGTGATGGCCCAGTCAT
>NW_017728886.1:192668218-192673225 GCF_001723895.1 Crocodylus porosus
TGGCTCCTTCCGCCCCCAATACCACGCCCAAGCCTCGCCGGTGTTCCGGACGTTTGTGTCTCTATGTACGTGTCCTCCCCGGGGCCTCTCCAGTATACACTCCCTCTCCAGGGCCTCTCTGCTATGCACTCGCTCTCTGGGCCTTTACCCGCACGCCATGCCCCCTCTGGGCTCTTTAGACTTGGGAAGCCCCTGAAAGGGGCAAGGGCAATTGACGCATGCTCGTCTGGGACTTCTCTTGTATCCTCATCCTCACCGGATGCTCTAATCTTATGCTTGCCCTTGCCAGGGCCTCTCCGGGATACGCGCCCTCTCCGGGGCCTCTCTCATATGCGCACCCCCCCCTCCGGGCTTCTAATCACGCACCCGCCCTTCTCCGGAGCCTTTCCAATGTACGCGCCCCCTCTGGGCTTGTATTCGCACGCCTGTCCCCTCTCTGGGTTTCTAATCGTGCGCCCACTCTTCTCCGGGCTTCTAACTGCACGCCTACCCTTTTGGGGCCTTTGAACCTGGTCTGCCCTACCTGGGCTTCCTATTCCCATATTCATGGGAACTCTGTGGCCTATGCCTCGCGCTTCTCGCACTTGCCCTCACTGGGGCCTATGCCTCACGCTTCTCGCACTCGCCGTGCCTTTCTTGCTTTCACCCCCTCTGGGGCCTATGTCCGCGCTTCTCATGCTTCCCACGCCCTTTCGCGCTCTTGCCCCCTCTGGGGCCTACGCTTGCGCTTCTCACCCGCTCTGGGCCTCGCTCGTGCGCTTCCCACTCTTGGGCTTAGGTGGCCCTTAGCCATGCCTGGCCCCCACAATCTTCATTGCCCTCTCTCAGGGCTGGGGTATTGCACCTCGAACTACAGTGCCCGCACCAGCACTTTGCCCCTTGTCAGGGCTGGGGTAGTACACCCCTACTACAGTGTCCTAGTGGGCACTAGAGTCCCCAACACTGTGGAGCCCCTCTGGGACTCTTTCCAATTGGTGCTCCGGTGGCCCTAGTCTTTTCTGGACCCCTTGACCCCTTTCTCTGGGTCTTGCCCCACTAGGGCTTCTACCTACACCCACACTGGGCTTCATCTCACCAAACATGCCCTCCCTGGGCTCCTCAATCTGTTCGCCCCTTCTGGGGCCAGGGTCTAGACACCCCACAATACAACACCCCTCTCTGGCACTGGGAGCACCCCCACCTCCCTGGGGAGCTCCTGATGAGGCCTCCTCCACCCCTACAGCATCACCCAGTCCTCCAATATTACACAATCACCATCAAAACCAAACCCAAAGCCATGCCTACCGGCTATAACATCCCATGCCACCCTGGCTCTCCATCGAGCCTCCCTGTCAGAGGCCTCTCCATCTCATCAGCACACAGGCACTCAAGCAACTCTGCCTTGCTCAGCTCTGCAGCAGAGCTCCTACCTCTCAGCCTGACTCCAGCCTCGGCCCGGCTGTTTATAAAGGCCAGGCCCTGCCCCCCTTTCGGTCAGCTGACCCACTCAGTTGCCTAAGCAACCTTCAGCTGTGCTGCCCTGCTGATTGGCAGCTAAGCCCTATTACCAATGCCAGTAGCAGGCACCTTACTGCCCTGCTACACATCGCTCCCTCCCGGGGTTGAGCCTTCTTAGGAGCAGGGCACGGGAGTGCCCCGCGACAATCCATATAAAACAATAAAAATCAATATAAAAATGATAATACAATATACAACTATAAAAATCAATACATACCTAATAATTATACTATATAAAAAAGTGGATATCTCAAACCAAAAATTTGCTACCAAAATAAAAATGTTAAAGCTTATCCTAAGTCTGAGCTCACTTATACTTATCTATAGGGAATAGAGAGGGAGAGAAAAAGTCAGAAATGGTTGGGAAAGGGAAGGGAATGCATTTTAAAATCAACTTTAAAAAAAAATGAAAAACTGGGGGTTTTGTTACAAGTGCATACAGGAGATGAAAACCCAGCCGAGGCACTCAACTGGTCAAGGCTGGGTCCAGGACCAGAAGGGTCAAAAGGGCCAGGGGCCCACTGCGAGGGACACCCATAAAGAGCAAAGAATTTTGGGGTCCCACCTGGCCTGAGATGGGACCTTCGGCTTCTGTAAGCCCTGACCCAATGATTGGGGGCCACAGGTAATGGTCTGTGTTGAGCTAACTGCCTGAGATACCATCTGCGAGGCTTGAGCTGTGCTGTAGGGGTGGAATGGAGCCACGGATAGCGCCCTCCTCCCAATATTGGGGTGTACAATGGGCAGCCTCCAACCTAATTAACACTCAATTATGTTCCATCAAGGTGTGGCAGAAGAAGCAGGTGGGTGGCATGCCCAGAGGCAGGTGGGGAAACTAGCCCTGAGGCTAGTCAGGGAACCCCACATTGTCACACTATAGATACGGGAAGTTTGTAAAATGGAAGATTTCAGGGCTTCCTTCAACAAGCAGTATATGTACAAAGATATATAGGGATAACATTTATAGGGAAAATCAAATCTAAGAAGTAACTGTTCCCTTTAGGTTTTAGGTCATCTAACAATTGACTATTTAGCAAGTGAACTGACAGAAGATAATTCTGTGGATATTATCAAAACTTACTCATCTGCATTTGTCTGGAGTAAATAAACCTTGGTTCAGTTCATCATGTTGGTCTGAGATGTTTCTCTAGCCAAACTAATATAACTCAAATAAACTAAGACTCCTTTTCAAATATTAATATTTTACTAAGCTACTCACTTTATATTTATAATGCTTCCTGAGGCACTGGAAACTTATTTGGAATACTCACATGTTTCCAAGCTTATGTTTGTCCATTCCCAAATAAGAATTAGAACCTAAATCTGAACCCAAATTTCTCTAAAGATTAGGGCTAGGGACACAAATTACACACAAACTGGTATAAGTGATTGGAAACCTGTTCACATCTGTAATGCAAGAGAAGGTCAGTGCATGTACATCACTTTTAAAATGGTTGAAACCAGTTTAAGATAAATCTTGATGGATGTAGTATCAGCCCTGAAGTAAGGGGCTCCAATCTACCTGTCCCCGACTCCAGTGGGGCTGAGAAAACCCGAGAAAGGACCTCCCTCCCTTCTCTTCCTCCCCTCCCATTCAGAAACAGCAGCTCAGACAGACTGCTGTTACAGCTGGAGCAGACAGAAATTAATGAAGTCACCCTACTTAAAAACATCTCCATTTGAACCCTCACACAATGAGGGTTAATTTGTCGCATGATCAGTGGGCTCTGCTTCTATGCTTTTCTATTTGGGCATGGTGTTAGAGCATTTTCAAGGGGCCAATTTTGTGACAACTGTCATTTCTGTCTGCGCCCAAAAGTGAATGTTTGTTCACTTTCTTATCACTTCAATTTATGCAGCTAACCTGTGAAGATTGAATCAATTCAGCCTCGGGCTTTTTTACGGTCTGTACTTAGCCTAGAAGGGGATATTTTAGGTCTCAGTTCAGGGGCCTCTACAATTCACTCAGAGCTTAATTTGAAGTATGTATGAAAATTGCGAATTTAGACTTTATGAGTAAGTACAGGCATTACATTTAGATTGACCTACAGTTAGATTGATCTAAATGGCTGATTGGGCTTAAGTCACCCAAAAAATGGTGTGCCAGCCTGATCTAATGTTAGTTCACTACAGGGGAGAACTAACTTTAGACAGACATGGGTTAACCCAATCTAAAATGGAGTAACTCTTACGATTTATTTAGCACCCCCAAATCAGCTAACTGCCCCACTCCCAGCAGCCTAAACTAAAACTGCCTAAACTAAAAGCTGTCTAAACTAAAACTGGGTCCCACAAACACTGGTTGGTCCCCTAAAATGAAGGATGAACTCAGATGAGTAGCTGCATCTCCAACAGTAAAGGACATGGCAAATCTGTAGTATTATCAGTGAAATAACATTCTATTAACAGGTGATTTATAAAACATTTTTAGTAAACCTGAGATATGAATAAGTAGAGGTTGGCATGTAAAAGTGTCAGGTACAAGAAAGTAGTACTGGTATATCTCATTCTTATAGGCTAGAAAATACCGTAATACCTCTAGAAAAATATGGTTCCCTGATACATCTTTTAGCTAAACATTTTCTATCTCTGTGGATGTATTCAGTTCAGAATCTTTAATGAACTTTAAGTGTGTTTTTCAAATATGAGAACTCCTCAGAATCATGGGGGGGTGTCCACACGAGCGTGCACGTGCCTCTTCCCCCACCTCAAACCCCTTTGAGGCAGGGCAACAGGCACATGCAGGAACAAAAAAATGTTCCCTGTGCTGCAAGTTTTGCAGCACGGGGAGAAAACTAAACCCCTGGATATCCAAGAGATCTAAAAAAGGCAAAGTATAAAAAAGTGGCACACAGCACAGGCCCTGAGGCAACTGGAGGCTGGGTCCTCCATGGAGATGCTCTGGCTGCCAGAAAATGTCTATGGTTGGCCCCTCTCCCTAGTGCTGAAACATGCATTCTGCCAGGCTGCATTTTTCAGCACCCGGGCTCCAGTGTCAGTGAGTAAGGGGTCGGGGACTGAAGGAGGGGGAAAGGGACTGTGGGGGGGAGCTCCGCCAGCCCCGCTCACTTCGCCATCCCCTCTAACTTCCACCAACCTCCCCAGGCCCCAACCACTGATGCAGCCAGCCCCTCCCACACCAGCCCCCCCAAGGCCCCAGACCCCTGCCCTGGCCAGCCCCACCCCTACTAAATCCCCCCCATCCCTGCCCCCCACCCCATACTCAAAAAAAAAACCCTGGCACTTACAGCAGTTGTAGCTGCCATGTGGCTGACTGGGGCCCCGCACGCACAATGCAGGGCAGGATGACATCCCCAGTGGCCCCATCCTGGGCCCTCCTGCCCTCCCCGCTGTGCTGTGCTGTGCTGTGCTGTGCTGTGCTCTCCTGTGCTGTGCTGCCTGGGAGTCTCTGCCAGGAGGCTCTGGAGCCTGCCCCCCCTATAAGCAGAGGCTTTTTTCCCCATTTGTTTCTGTTCTTTTTCTGCATTTATTTTTTTTTTTAAGTGTTGG
>NW_017728886.1:192673678-192678950 GCF_001723895.1 Crocodylus porosus
TCTTCCGGGTGACAGCTGCCCAGATGGCCGGGCAGGGGGCACAAATGGCAGTAGTGCTGCACAATGGCCAACCCTGCAACCGCAGTCCACTGGCAGCTGGCCCAGAGGGCAGATGCCTCTACTGGCTCTGCAGTCCCCATCTGAGTCTGGCAGGTGCACAGCAGGTCACAGCCAGGAAGCAGCCCCCACTGCCAGACTGCTGCAGTGGGTAGAGGGTGCAGGGAGCTCTCAGGGCTTCTTCATCAGTCCAGCTGGCACAAGGGGTAGTGTCCCCAGGTACCAATTGGCTGGGCCCCAGAAGTTCCTGAGAGGTAGTAGCCCTGAGCTACTTGCCAGGGCAGCTTTTTATACTGATTCTATTTGAGCTGCTGCAAGTGCATGTGCTTGCATGTGTGGATGTGCCCAATGAGTACAAAACGTCAGCTTCCAAATGTGGATTTTTTTTTCATTTAGGCATTTCTGAATTCTTTTTCCTGAACAGTTTCCTTTCTTAATGTTGTTTTTCAACTTTTCCCCCATTTTTGGATGAAAACAAATGTAAAAAGATTGGAAGTTCCCATGGAATGGAAATTTTATTTTTAAACAACCCATACGGAGACAAATTTCTCTTCTATTTCACAATATAGAATACATATTTCTTGTGTTTGTAAATGACACAAATATAGTCTTCAGAAACACCATTATGTTATAAAAGAGAACTATATTTTATTTCATTTCACCATGCTGTTTATAATTATGTTCTTGGGATGCCTGTTTATAGCTCCATGCTTCACTTGAAAAAATCTTCAATTGCATATTAGGAAATACATATATATTTTCATTCCCTGCCTTTTTATGTCTCTGTGTCCAAAGAAGTAAAGGTTTTTACAGCTTTCTGAATGGAGAGCATATCTGTTGGCAGAAGCTTGCAATAGTTTTAACTAGACATGGATTTAAAGAGAGAATTGATTACTTGTGGATGGGAAAAAAATATCCAGCATTGCTCATCTTCCAGTAATCAGAATAATCTATTTTGAGAATCAAAGTTAACATGTTTTTATTTCCTTTCTTACCAATACCTATTTCATGTTGATTATAGCCCATGGAAAATATGTGCCAGGGATATATTGCTGCATCATAAAATATGGGTATATTTCTTCAAAGGATTTCTGAATGGGGTGAAATGAATTGCTTAAGATAACTGCCATTTACAAGGAACATAAATCTAAATTTATAGTGGAAGACACCTAAGTCTTTGTGAGGGAATGACTTGATACATGCATGCCATGTGCTTTATTACTATAAGCTCTCCTTAGAAAAGACTTTGCCAAAGGTATAATCAGGTATCTCTGCTGTCACAGAGTAAGCCAGTAAACCATATCTAACTCACAACTTCAGTGGCTTTGGCCATTCCCAATGAAATTACTATTCCAAACTATTGCTGGTGGTTCATGCTAAAAAAATATGGTTCTTTATAGCAGCACTTTTTTGCAATTAAACAATGAGACACAAGATGTGCATTGTGTGTGCATCACACACTCTAAAGTCTCTCCTTTTAATTACAAAATATTCCTATAGAAGAATTATTATTTAAAAACAGATGCATTAAGTATATGTAAATATGTTTTTAGGGCATAGGAAGTCTCTATGCACACAGGAGCACAATATTCTTTAGAAAAATTTTAAGTATTTTAAGGCCTCTGTTAGTTCTTGAGTCTGACCTAGAAATTACACAGGTCATAACAATTCACCAACTACTTCTGCAATAAGCCCAGTAACTTGTAAGTGTATTTAGAAATGTGGAACTGCAATTGCACATGTAGAGGGCTGTACACATTATTAGTGTTTCTTGGTTTAGCCACTAAACTGAAAAAAATTGAATGTTTTTTTTCCCCCTCGATGCTATGTAAAACTTGCAGAAATGGTTTCAGCCAAAGTTCATTTTCTCAGAATAGAACATTTCAAATATGATTACTAATAATAAAATCCAAGGAAACAAATAATTATCTTGCCAGAATTATCTCCTACAAGAATCACACAAACGTCAGAGGCAAAGGTGCCCACCTTTTTATCTAGAACTCTGATAGGCCATTCATTCAGAATGTGGCAAATGCATTTTCACTTCCCACAACACCCTCTTAATGGAAAAGTACCCTAACCACCATTTTTATGGCTTTTCCACTCGCTTTCTCTCATGAAATTGAACAGTATCAGTAGGAGAGATTGAGATAACTCTGCTCTGTAATGATTTTCCAGCAACTTGATGACATGACCAATCTCAGGTCTGATGCAGGCTGCTGCTAGAACCCAGCTATTGCCACTTCTCCCCACAACCTGGCTGCAACATAGCACAGACAAAGCTCCCCATAGATCCCCACCACCTGGTCACAGCGCAGGCAAAGTTCCCTGCTGCTGAATGCTTCCAACATCCTCCATGTGATAGGTTGCCAACCTCTGTCCTATGGCATGGTGGCTATAACATTTTTCCAAGCAGTAGGCAATGTAGATTCAAATCCTCTCAGACAGAAAAGGAAAATGAACCTGTACCCCCTTTCTCCTGGGTGAGTGTGTTAATCAATGAGCCATAGGGTTGAAAGGTGGCACCAACAGCACTTTTTTTCCCTCTAGTCTACTACTTCATTTCCTTGGGTTTTATTACTTTTATGAACAAGGCAAAGTGTTTTGGAAATATTAAAACAATTCATTTGGAAACATGAAAGTGAATTAAATTGACATTCCCTAAATGCTTTAACAGGTTTGTTTCAACTGAGATTATTCAACAAATAATTTCAGCCATGCTAAAACTATTTTTTTCAACAAATAATGATTTTCTGAAAAAAAATATTGTTTGACCTGAAATTTTGGACCTAATCCTGTTTTGGATCCTTTCCTCTCTTCCCTTCCCAAGGTTACCACCAGCTTTTGCTTTTTGGTTTGGGGGGGGGCATTGACTTTATTGTTTTGGTCCTATTACAAAAATAGTTTAAGATTATGCCCAAAACATATTCCATTCCCATACTGCAGACTTCCAACACATAAAGGATCCATGTAGTCACATACCATTCTCTGTACCTATGTTACACTTGTGCATTAAGGACAAGAGTCTGAAATTTTGGCCCTGGTTATTCAATATTGTCAAATATGTATGTCTTGCCAAAGAGGGTATGTTCCCTTTGAGATAATTCCAAGCAAAGAGCTGCTGTCTAATGTTACACAGGTATTATTACTTAAATTTTGGTTTCATAGTCATATACCAATTGGCCTTTAATTATAAAATACATATTGAAAATGGAAAAAAAACAAGGATGGATAGAGACATTTTCTACCATAAATGATGCAATCTTTGTGTATTCAATGTAATAAACACTTTTTATAATCAGCTGTGATTCTTTTGAGTTTGTCTTCAAAACTGGTATGCATAAGATTTAAGTACTCCTCTGTACAGAAAACTCAGCTCATAGTGGCTTTACCTTGATGCATTTCCAAATTTAGTTTCCTTTTTTTTCTAGTGGAAGTAGCACTCACTCCTTAGTCATAATTTAATGATAAATTGTCACATCTGAGGCCTGAAAACTTAGCCACAGGGATTCTGCTCCTTGCAAAATGTCAGAAATGGAAGAGTAAAGTAGCAAATCTGTTTCATATGCACACTGCCCATCTTATTCCCCTGACATGAAGCTCCCTGACTAATAAAAACACTGAAACTTTTTCTGAGCTTTGGGAACAGTAGAGCATGATAGACAGAGCTCTTGTTGTCTATATTTTTATTACACAGGGCACTGAGGAGAAAGCTTCAGAGGCCCTGCTTCTTAATTTGTAGCAGACAAATATGGTTTGGCATGAACTATCTTCTGAATAAATTCCTTGGGAAGCTTCAGATCTTCCCAAACATAATGGGATTGTTTTAAACAGAATAAACCTGGACCTTTGTGGTTTGTCACCAATTAACACAACTGAGTGCTGCAAGAGGCCAACTCAGATAATTTTCTAACTTTTTTTGCATATCTGCATTCCCTTAAGAAGCAAACTGAGCAAGAACTAAGGGTTTGTTTTGACAGATATTTTTTAACAAAATAGTTCACAAAAGAAAACAATAGGCTGAAGCAAAATGAAGAGCAATAATTGAACAAATCAGAAGTGACTGTTGTTTCAACTCGGCATCTGATGTGCTTCTTTAAGCTGAATCTTTTGAGGAATCATTTGCTACAGAGATCTCTGCTCCAGTGTGGAGGGGAAACTCTAGAGAAGCTTCAGCAACAATGGGAAAGCAATAATTAAGGATGGAATTAAAGAAGAGGTTTAGTATACACAGCGCTATAGAGGCTAGAATGGAAATAAGGGTATAGGAATGAAAGAGTGTACATTCTAAAGTAGACAGGGAAAAGACATCATTCAAGGCAGAAACTGTACCTAATTGTCAGGAAAATCATAAGGAAAATGAAATAAATCTTGATGTCATGACAAAGTTTGGGATCTGGGACAGGTTATATGTTACTACATTAATATACAGCATAATAATATACTCTGGATATTCATGAACCATACTAATCTCCTCCTCGTCTAACCTATCCTGGTCTTCACTGTGATTTCCTTGTGAAAAACATGAAAGCTAATGGCCTCCTATACTACATATAATCTGTAAAAAAACGCACTGGTCTGGGAATCCAGCATTTCATGGTTAAAGAAACCATAAGTATCTGTGTAGTTGCTGGTATGATTGATCCATGCGCCCATGAAACGGTGATAGGATCCATTACAAAGGTGTAAATGTCCTAGTTATCAGGGCTGTGTGAAACAGCACCATTCCATTTTGACATTTCCATGGAACAGTGCTTTGTCATGAGTTTCATTTAATTACCACTGTTTCATTCCCTTTCGTCGAAACAGCTTCGCTGTTTCTATGCTGTTCCAACATTTCACCCATAGGCTATCATGGAGAAGCATGAAGTTGCCTATAACTTTGTCATTTCCTGCCTGATTCAGATGAAACCTGCAGGGCTGGTAGCCCCTTCAGAGACCATGAATCCTGATAAGTTTCAAGGAGATAGATTTAGGGATTTCTGGGAAACTGCACCTCAAGCTGCTGACAAGCAAAACTTGTGTCGCGTGTGTATATTAAGGCACAGCAGGGTGAAAACTGCAGGCATGCTATGCCCTTCTGAGGCCATGAAGCCTGCCAGCTTTCAAGGAGATAGCTTCAGGGGTTACTGGGAAACTACACCTCAGGCTGCTGGCAAGCAAAACTCGTGGCATGGGTGACAGTGTGTGTGTGTGTGTGTGTGTGTGTGTGTGT
>NW_017728886.1:192679050-192694181 GCF_001723895.1 Crocodylus porosus
GTGTGTGTGTGTGTGTGAAAGCATGCCCTCACTGGTTCTAGGGCCTCTACATGACACGGTAGTGTGCCCCAATGAAGTCTCCTCCTCCCCTACAGCCTCAGCTTGGTCCGCCACTTTAAATAGCAATAGGTAAATAAGCAGCACAGTAGCACTAACATCTCGGGCAGCCAAACTGTCACAGAGCCTTTCTTTCCTTTCCTGCAGGAGTTTCTTCTCCAGCAGCTGCCAGAGAACTCTTCCTGCCAGCCCCAGTCCTGGGGCTTAGATGTGCCCAGAGCCCTGCACCCTTCCGATCACATGCGCCCTTCCGATCACGTTGATCTAAGGACATGGCACTGGCAGACAGGTCCTTTCCTTTGGGTCAGTCTAATATGGTATGTTTTAGCAGACCAAATGAAGTTAGTTACAATTAGTCAGGAACACCAGCTGCTCCACCAAACCAGGATCCAAGCAGGTACAGTGGGGTGTCACTACATCCCCAGCAATGTTGAACACCCTCTTGCTTGGAACACTGGTCAGTAGACAGGACAGGTGTTCACAGGCAACTGTGGCCAGATCTGGTCACATCTGGCTGTGGCTTCCCCAGTAGGCCAGGGGGTCGCACAGCAGCAGTTCCACATCCTCGGCAAGACAGGCAGCTACCAAGGCCAGAGTGCTACCTGTGTGATGGTGGTGCCTGGTGCCTCTGAATCCCACCATGGAAGCCATGACCTTGGCCCACATTGGCAGCACCTGTGATGGAGGAGTCTGGCTGGTGGATAGTGTGCTAGCATGGGACAGTGCATTTCTCTCTTCCTCCCTGACTCTTCTATTCTGCCTCCCTGACTCTCTTCACTAGCAACTCCACCCACTGATTTAGGATTTGGCTGATACATATGCTGCCCTTCACCCTTAGGTCACACATGGCAGCCAGCACATGGACCATACTGGATCACAAGGGATCAAGCTGTTTCCTGATGCCCTCTTTCAGCTGCCTCAGCAGTGCTTGGACATTTGGTGAAAGTGGCTTGCCCCAGCCAGAAACATTGATCCCCGTCCTGCTGAAGGTGGTACATGCAGGCACTTGGTAGGATGGGGCCATGAGCACCATGAGCCACCTGAGCCCTGGCTGCTCAACTAAGGAGAAGGGATGGCCATCAACAGGCAGCATCTCCTGAATGTTCTGGGTGATTTTGCTCACCCTTGCAATGTGATCCCCTTTCTGTCCATCTTTCCCACACAGTTCCAGGGTGGCCTGCCTCTGCTTTGGGGGGTGGGGGCTTTGGACTGAGAGGGAGACTTCCCTTTGCACATGCTCCCACTGGTGCCAGGCTGAGGAGGAGCATGGCAAGGGGGTGCTGCCTGCGGAGATGCATCAGCATCTCTGTGGTGCTCATGTGTTTTGTTCCTTTGCCCCAGCTGATTTTGGCTCAGCAGTGCAGGAAAATAGCATATGTGGGATCATCTGCCAGCTCAATATGATCCCAGACCACACTACCTGCTCACTTCTGGGGTGCAGGTACATGTATGGATGCTGCACTTCCCCCCCTTCCCCCCAGCGGGCAGAGACACAGCAACAGGAGGAGCAGACAGCTGATTTGCTTGCCTCTGCAACCTCTACCTCAACCTTCTCTGAAGTGCCTTCTGGGGAAGGAGACCTAGCTCTAGGGAAAACTTGAGGGGTGTGGAGCACAAACTAAGCTGATTCCCCCTCCTTCCCCAGAATTTCCCTTGCTATGGCACTCAGATCCAACTCCAGATCTAGCTCTTCCTCTGACACTGGAAGGCTCAGCATGGGAACTGAAATGGGGCATGGAGGAGACTGTCATGCTGGTGCTGGTGCATCTGTTTGTTGTCATGGTGGTGGCAGGGAGTTATGACTGGTGCTTTTGGAGGGGATGTAGTCTCAGGCACAGACAGTGGCACTGGCACTGCTTCCCTCTCCTTGCTGCTAGTTGAAGCCTGATCCCTGCTAGTTGGAGTAAAGAGGCTGTGTCTCAATTTGGGGTGGGGGGGAACTTATACCTATCCCTCTGTCCCGTTTTCCACCCTTCCCTGAAGGCTTGCCACCTGCCTTGCCACCATGCTTCATGGTGTGTTTCATAGTGTCTTGTGTTTATACAAATGTGTAATTGTATCCACATTCCTACATAAATTCTCTAAGGTGTGTAGTCTTCTCTGCCACAAGGTATAAATGTATAGAAATAAAATATAAATGTATCTTCTGTCCTATATAAATTAAATTCTATAGTGTAATATCCTATCCAATATAATTATAAAATTGAAAAGAATAAATCAATGCATATTATAATAATAAAATAAAAGTGTCTAGAAGAAAGAAAAGGGTATTCTGGAATTCTTCTTGCTAGGCTAGTTTAGCAAGTAGGAAATCATTCAGATCAATGCTAGTCCTAGCCTTTATTTTCTAATGATCCTGAGCTGCTGGAAGATAACTGTCAGACCCCAAGGCAGAAAGCAGGCCAGTTCAAACAATGACACCTTTTATGCTCTTTTTCCATCCCTCCCCCAGAGTACTGGACTTGGAAAGGACCTCAGGGAAGGATCACAGTCACTGGCCAGCTACACAGTCAACATGAAAGCAGTCCTTCCCCCATCTCCCCCCTCCCTCTCCTTACTTTCTGTTTCCCTGCAGGCAAGCCCAGCTTCAACTCTGAAACTCAAAACATTTTGAAACTTTCAAAATGTATTGACTGCTCTCATTTCGCGTCGAGGCTTTCAGCCCTCCGTTTCATTTCAATTTCACTGTTTCAAGCTCAAAACGAGTCGAAACAGCATTAAAATGAAACAGCTGGCAAAATTTTGCGAAGCCCTACTAGATATGTTCCTCTAGTCACTACTGTATCTGGAACAATTCTTATAAATATATACATTAAAAGTATTATTGAACCCTCAAGATGTGTACTCTGAGACAAATCCTGAGATCTTTAGTATTAGTCTGATTGAACTATTCATGTCATGTCACTGTCATGTCCCAACTCCTGGAACTCTACATACAATGAAATAGAATTGTCTCCCTCCCATTTCTTCATCACTGTCTCCCTCTCAGTCCTTTTTGTCTTAATCATAGCCTCTAGAAAAAGTCTGATGATTATATTTTCAGGAACATAATATAAACATTTCCAGCTAGTACATTTAATGTGTGCCCTAAATATCATTTCCTCTTTTCTTTCTTATTTTTATGCTCTTATTTATGCTTTATGATACTTGTTAGATTTTTATTTTATGGTATGTCTTATGATATTTATATTACTAGTCCATATTTATACTTTATTTTCAATATTTTACATGTTTATATATTTTACATTATGTTAGACATATATATACATATACACACATATATAGCTATATCTAAAATACTGTTTTAGAAAAACAATTTCCTTAAATTTATCAAAATCAGAAGACTTTTCACAAATGACCATGCATATTTGCTACAGTAATAGACCACATAAAAAAGAATGGAAGCAGATTCATACCCCTCCACACTGTATACCCAATAATTGTTTATTCTCATCATTCTGCTAATTGGCTGAATATAGGTTGTTTGCAACCATGAGTGAATATCACCCATTATGGCAAAATATTTATTGTTTAAAAGAATATCTGAGGCCTATGATATACTAAGTATATCATTATATATTGCATAAGATGTGATGAATGACTAAACTGGCCCAATATCTAAAATGTAATGCATAGGAAAAAGAAAACATGATTTCAGTTCTTTGCCACTAGCTCCCATCACCAAAGATCCTCCAATAATTGGATTTTGAAAGAGCATGTGTACTAGGGAGTGCATCTACATGTGCATTTAAGTGCAACTACATTTCATGCTCATTAAGATAATGCACATTAAGTGATTTTTGGCAGGTGTCTACATGTGCAGGGACTTAGTACTAAAGTTAGTCCCAAGTCCCTGCAGCCCTGCCATGTGCCCCTGTAACCACCAAGGGGAGCTCCAGCCTCCAGCCACATGGCTGCCAGCATTTGGCAGCCATGTTGAAGCCAGAGCCAGATACCAGCCCCTGGCAGCTATCTGGGAAACTCTGATCCCTGCCCAGTCCCTTCCCTGTCCAGGAGCCACATGCCCAGTGAAGGGGCAGCCTGCAGCAGCTCCCTCCTTGCCCACCTTGCCTCCCCATGCCACAGCTGTTCCAGCCCCTGCCTCTGCCCCTGCAAAGCATCCCACATTCCTCCTGGCCATGGTGCTGGCCCTGCTTGCCCAACATCCCCTCCCCGTCCCCCCAGTCCCCAGTATAGCTGTGCATCCACCAGTGGGGGCCAGGGCACTGACTATGGGAGGCCCTGTCCAACCCCCTTCTCCTGTACTCCTCACTCCAGCCTGCCAGCCCTGCTGCCCACACACCCCCTGCCCACTCCCAGCACCATTCTCAGGACCTGCACATGGGTGAAACAAAAAAACTTTATTACCTTCACAACACCCACTCCCATACCTCCCCCTCCTCAACCAACAGAGCCCCTCTACCACCCCCCCTACCCACCAAGGGGAAACTATATAAAAGGGAAAAACAAGTGGGAAACTATATAAAAGGGAAAAACTACATACAATATTTTGGGTCTCCAAGCCCAGAGTGGGGAGCTGTAGAGCAGGGCAGAGTCCCAGGGCAGGTGCCCAGAACCACAGGCCATGGGTGTTCTCCTGGAGCTGGTCTCGGGCCAAACCCCTAGTGGCAGGGCAGACCCAGCACTAAAGCTGCCGGGTCACATCTACACCTGTGTTAATGTGCATTAACTTATTGCACCAAAATTTGATACCTGCATTTTCAGGTATCATATTTAGGTGCAATTAACCTAAGTTAATGTGCATTAAGGGCACACATGTGTAGATGCACACCCAAAATGCAAATTAACTTAGACTAATGTGCATTAATGCATTTCGTGTAGACATGGCCAGAGTGCCATGGCCAAAGTTTCATGGTAGCCACAAACAGTAGTAAAAGTATTCACTGAATTTCTCTTCAGTACCCTGTATCTGCACAATATCTTACTTTTGTTTTCATAGTAGATTTGAAATGAGCACCACTTTGGGAAAGCTGAATTTAAATTAACATTTTGGACTTCAGAAAACCTTGAATTTTATCACATTAAGGCAACCTGCAGCACAAGCCACCTTTCCCCCATGTCCTTCTTTTTCTTCAAGGTGCCCTTATTCCTCATTGTACCCCAATTTACTTTTAAGCATTAAATTATACAGTTCTTTTTGTTTTCAGATCTTAATTTTAGTTAAAAAGACAATATTATTTGAATACATTGTTATTCTACATCTGCTTTTTTGCTTCCTGCATTACTTACATCTCAACCAGTACAACTGAAAATGACGTATTTGGAAAAATTGAATCTCTGAGTCACTCCAAGATACCAAAGCAAATTAAATGAAAATTGGAAGAGCTAGAATTTTCTTCACATGAGTGAATAGTTTCTTACAGAATAAATACAGGGCTGTTTGAGTGGAAATAACACTGATTGGCAAAAGACAGGAGAAAAGCTGTCCTGTTTTACATATAAATGAAATGGAGTAAATTAAAAAAAAAAATGTGTATTTAAGTCACAGCAACAATTTGAAGTCTGGGGAAACAAAGCTGAAAAGCAACTTTTGATCTAATTAACCTGTGTCCTGCTCAGTTTATTATATTGAAGATAATTCCCTGTCAAAAGACAATTTCATGTGGGTCCAATATAAAGCCCATTGAAGTCAAAGAAGAGACTCCCAGTAATTTCAGGTTTTGAATCAGGTAGTTTTGAATTCTAGTTGGGAAAAGAAGAAACAAAAAATTGAACTAGGGCAAGATCCATAGCTCACTGAAGTCAGCAAGATACTTTATCCCAATGTAATGGGTTTCAGATCAGGCTTTTGTTACAAAAAAACAGAGTAATTTCAAATACAAAATGTAAATTAAAAAAATAAAGCTTATTTAAGAGGAATAAAGATTTTGTATTTCCCAAAGCAAGAGGGGAAACCGTCAAATATCCAGGTAAATGAAGAATAAAAAGTAAAGACTATAATGAGAGAGGTAAAGATTTTTGTGGGTGATATCCTTTAGTGGACCGACAGCATGATAACTTCAGACAAGCTTTTGAATCCAAGGCATTCTTCAAAGCTTATCTAACTTTATCCCAACCGTACAGTTGATTCAATAAAAGATATTGCCCACAAAAGCTCACATAATTCCTGGGCCATCATGACTAAAAAATCACTCTAGCACTACCTAAGACTGTAACGGAAATGTATTTTGTATATGTTACAGATGCCTTACATTTGAAATATGTTTTAGGCCTCTTCAGCCCGTTCCAACCCCAGTCTAGACTCATGCCATAGGCTGTCTCCAGTTTGACTTAGCTGTGGAAACAAGTACCTGATCCTTCAAGCTAGGGAAAGGCTGCAGGACATGATGCCGTATCACTTTCTTGTGTGCTGCTGGCTGCAGCAGGAGTTGGGTCACAGTAATCCAATGAGCATTAGGCCTGGGTGGATCTTTGACTTGATAGGATTATTATATGCACATATCATATTCACTCTCCCTCTCTCATATGTGTGCTGCCCTGTTAAGTGTGTATGAAAATCAGTAGGTCAGTACGCTATACTACAGCTGAAACTCATAAGATTCAGCAATGTTTCTGAAACTTAAGGATTTATTAGATGGCTTAGAAGAAAAAAAGAAGAAATCACTTTCCATGCCTCAGGCAGGGCAGTTCTTCTCGCTCCTCTTTTTTTTCTTTTTTTTTTCTTTTACTATGCCATATCATTATACATCACATTTTGTTGAATTATGCTAACTCAGATCAAGTGACATCACATAAAGGACCATTCAATGTGATAAGATGTAGGGGAACAGAATGAAAACTTCCAGATAAGAATGTTGTTGTTGTTCACAACCTTTTTCCTTTGCCACTGCTATGCTCAAACATGGAGTGATCAAGGGGCCCTTGCTATTTAAATTTCTGTAGGAGTGTTAAATTCCAGGGATGACAGGCATTTGATCCATATGTGGCAAACCTTCAAATGCTGTTTTCATAATCCTTTTTCCCCCGAATACAAAAATGGCTCTTTTCATAAGATTACTATCTTTTAACTAAAATTCTTGGTTAAAAATTATTGTGAAAATATTTTTTCAATAAGTGATTTCCTTGCACTTCAATTGTATTGTTGCAGTAATTTAGCAGGCCTGTCTTACAGAGATCTCTGCTAACGATTTGAATCTGGCCCACAGGAATTATTTTCACTGCAAAATCCCTTAGGCCTGATTTCAGAGGTGCCAAGCATCAGCTGCTGTAGTTAAACAGAAGTTGCCTTCGAAGTATTTTATTGTGCTACCACATATTGATTCAAAAAGGATTCTGCTGCAAACATTTATTTCTGTCTTCAAGCTTGGCACACAGAACACATACATTTATAATATACAAAAGACAGTTACTAAGAGCTGGGGGCAGAAGGAGGATCCCTTACCTCTGATCCTCTCTCTCTAAGATTGAAAAAGTGTCTTTCACTACTAGTATTTCAAGTGAAAAAAGTAAGGTGATAAGTCAGGGGTGGAGATGTGGCATTCCATGTGGTAGCATACCCCTGGATTACTGGATAAAGGCCTGCACTACCTTAACCTAGCCCTGCCAGCCATGCAATGCATCTTTAGAACAAGTTTAGTCAGTAAGGCCTTCTCATCCCTCTTTTGGGCAACTAGGGTGGCACAAAACAGTAAGAATGTGCTAGTACATCTACCCAAATGTTGAGTAGGAGACTTGATAGAAAACTGATTCTGAGAAAATGAGGGCCAACCTGAATATTTGATCAGCTTTCAGACCAAATGGCACCAAATACAAACCTCATGGTTCAATAAAGGCCCCCTACACATTCAAGTAATACCATTGGATAAACTCCAGTGTAATATGAGCTGAAGTAAACTAATCTGGATGTCACCATTTACTGTGACATTTAAATGTCTGCATTTAAGCACAGTAATTTACTCCACCATCAGACAGTACTTGTGTCTGACAGGACTATCCAACAGCAGAGTAAATTGATCTACACTGACCTAATTGCTGCCCATGTGTAGATGGTGATGATTTACTGTGCAGCAAATTAGTCTACTGAACAGTAAGGCACATGTGTAGATGCACCCTTTATGTACTTCCCCAACAAAATTTATGTATGTATGTGTTTGTTGGGGAAGTAATATATATATTGCTAATAATTATAGTTTTTGCCTTTTATTCTTCTTTTACTGGGATATACGACTGTGCACTTTGCTTTAGGAAATACAAAATCTTTCTTCCTCTTAAATACACTTAAAAAAATAACACCTTGTATTATAGATATAGATATAGATATAGATATAGATATAGATATAGATATATATTACTTTCCCAACAAACACTTATGCATATGTATATAAGTGTTTGTTGGGGAAGCATATACCGGGCATTTCAACATGTGCGCTTTACTGCATGTGTGTCCACTATATATGCAGCCACTATATATATAGTGCACTTTTCAAAATCAGTCTTTTAGAATCATAGAAAGTTAGAGTTGGAGGTCATCATCAAGAGGTCATCTAGTAGAACCCCTTGCTTAAAGCACAACCATCCCCAACTAGTTCATCCCAGCAAAAGCTTTGCCTAAGGCTGCTATTAAGTCCCCTCTCAGTCTTCTTTTCTCTAGAGTAGACTAAATAAGCCCAGTTCCCTCAGCCTTCCCTCATAAGTCATGTTCCCCAGCCACCTCACCGTTTTAATTGCCCTCCACTGGACTCTCTCCAATTTTTCCACATCCTTTTCTGTGGGGGGGGATGGGGAGGGAGGAGAACTGCACACAGTACTCCAGATGTGGCCGCACCAGTGATGAATGGAAGGAAATAATCACTTCCCTTGACCTACTGGCAACAGACCTACCACTGCAGCCCAGTATGCCATTAGCTTTCTTGGCAACAAGGACACACTACTGACTCATATTCAGCTTATTGTCCACTGTAACTCCCAGGTCCTTTTCTGCAGAGCTGCTGCCCAGCCGGTCAGCCCCCAGCCTGTACTTGTGCATAGAATTATTCCATCCTAAGTGCAGGACATTTACTTGTCCTTGTTGAACCTCATGAGATTCCTTTTGGCCCAATACTCCAATTGGTTGAGGTCACTCTGAAACCTAGTCCTACCCTCCAGCATATCTACTATTCCTTCTAGCTTTGTGTCATCTGCAAACTTGCTGAGGGTGTACTCTATGCCATCCCCCAGGTCATTGATGAAGACATTAAACAAAACTGGCCCCAGGATCAACCCCTGGGTCACTTCACTTGATACCAGCTGCCAACTAGACATCAGGCAATTGATTACCACTCTCTGAGCCTGATGCTCCAGCCAGTTTCCTATCCGCCTTACAGTCCATTCATCCAGCTCATACTTCCTTAGCTTGCCTGTGAAAATGCTATGGGAAACCATATCAAAACCCTTGCTAAAACCAAGGTACACCACATCCACCAGTCTCCCAGCATCCACAGAGTTAGTCACCTCATCATAGAAGGCAATCAAGTTGCCAGGCATGGTTTGACCCTGGTGAGTCCGTGCTGACTGTTCCTAATCAACTTTTTTCCCCTCCAAGTACTTACAAATGGATTCCTTGAGGATCTGCTCCATGATTTCTCCAGGGACTGAGGTGAGGTTGACTATTTTGTAGTTCCCTGGATCTTCCTCCTTCCCTTTCTTAAATATGGGCCCTATGTTTGCCCTTTTCTAATCATCAAGGACCTCTCCTAATCTCAATGAGTTTTCAAAGATGATGGCCAATAATAGCTCTGCAATCATATTGCCAATGGTTCTGCAATCTCATGAGCCAACTCCTTCGGCACACTCAGGCCCCGTGGCCTTGTACACATCCAGATTTTCTAAATATTCCCTAACCTCTTCTTTCACCACTGAGGGCTGCTCACTTCCTTCCCAAATGGTGGTGCCTAGTGCAGTAGTCTGGGAGCTGACCTTGCCTGTGAAGACTGAGGCAAAAAAGGCATTGAGCACTTCAGCCTTTTTTCATCCTCTGTCATAACGTTGCCTCCCCCATTAAGTAAGAGACCTACACTTTCTCTGATCCTCCTCTTGCTATCAACATACTTGTAGAAAACCTTCTTGTTACCCTTCACATTCTCTGCTACCTGCATCTCCAAATGCACTTTGGTCTTCCTGACTTTATTTTTGCATACCTGAGCAATGTCCTTATATTCTTCCCTAGTTATTTCTCCAACTTTCCACTTCTTATAAGCATCCCTTTTGTGATTTAGTTTACTAAAGCATTCCCTGCTAAGCCAAGGTGGTCTTCTGCCATACTTGCTAGTCTTCCTGCACATCAGGATGGTTTGTTCCTGCACTTTCCGTAAGGCTTCTTTAAAGTACAGCCAGCTCCCCTGAACTCCTCTCCCCCTCAGTCTGGCTTTCCAGGGGATCCTACTCATGAGTTCCCTGAGTGACTCAAAGTCTGCTTTTCTGAATTGTGTGGTCCTTACTCTGCTGCTCTCCATCCTTCCTTTCCTCAGGATCCTGAACAAAATCATTTTCTGGTCACTGCTGCTCAAGTTGCCATCCACTACTATATTTACCACTAATTCTTCCCTCTTTGTGAGTACCAGGTCAAGAAGAGCACGGCCCCTAGTTGGCCACCCCAGCACTTGCACCAGGAAGTTGTTCCCAATACTTTTCAAAAACTTCCTGGATTGCCTGTGCATTTCTGTATTGCCTTCCCAGCAGATGTCAGGGTGATTGAAGTCCCTCATCAGAACCAGGGATTGTGATTGGGATACTTCTGCTAGGTGTTTGAAGAAAGCTTCATCCACCACTTCCTTCTGGTGGTCTACAGCAGACCCCCACCACAACATCACCCTTGTTGCTCTCCCTTCTGACTCTAACCCAGAGATTCTCAACAGGCCTATGTCCAGTTTCATACTGGAACTCTGTGCAATCATACAGCTCTTTACATCAAGTACAACTCCTCCTCCTCTTCTCCCCTGCCTGTCCTTTCTGAACAGTTTGTACTCATACATGACAGTGTTCAGGTCATGTGAGCTATCCCACCATGTATCTGTTATTTCAATCACATCATAACTCCCTGCTGTGTGAGAACTTCTAATTCTTCCTGCTTGTTTCCCAGGCTCTGTGCATTTCTGTACAGGCATGGGAGGTAACTAGTTAATTGCCCTGATTTCTCAGGGAGTGTGAGAGCACCTCCCTTGTTGCCTGCTCCTGGTTGCTTTTCCTACTGGTCTCCCACTTCCTCACTTACCTCAGGGCTTTGATCTCCATCCCCTGATGAACCTAGTTCTATCCATGAAAACTCTATAGATATCAAAATACCTTGCTAGCATAATCTTTTTTTACCCTATTATGAAGCTAGCAGCAATTCTCCATACAGATCATATCCCTCCACACAACTAAGTCTGAAAGTGAGTTACATATTTATGGCAGTAAAATCAATTGGTTCCAAGATTCATCCAGTAGTCAGAATTCCAAATATAAACATGTTTTCCTCACGGGCTTGATTGTCTATATCTTTAACTTACTGGTCTAGTACTGAAAATTTTTCAGTTGAACTGCTTCAGTGGATTCCATAATATCAGCAGCACAGAGTTTAAAGGAAAGGACTTTTCCATTCATTTGAGCTGGCTGGCTCATGCTCCAACCACATAAAATTCAGAGTTCTTTGCCTGTGAGGTCAAGGTACCTAATTTTCATTTCTCAATAGACAGCACAGTCTGCAATTTGTTGGTTTTCGATATAAGTAAGTCCAGTAATCATCCAATCAAAGTGATCTGACCATCTGTAGCAAAGTATGGAAAGGAAGGTAGTAGAGTGAGAGGATAAAGATGGCAACTAAAGTTTAGGTTGAGCAGTTGGCACTTGAAGCTTGAAGAAATCCAATTTTTCAGTTCAGCTCTTCCCCATTATTCAAAGGTCTTCAGCCCCAGCAGTCTTCTTGTTTCATAGCCCAGTGAAACCATGTTAAGCTAAAAAATGCATAGGCTAGAACACAAAATACAGAAGACAGAAAAGGCTTACAAAGGAGCTTAAAAGTAACATATGTCTTTAAACACTAGTCTAGGCCTCTACCCACTCTTAGCCTGCTTAGGCTCTGCCACAAAACACTGTGTGTTATTTTTGTAACAGAAGGGCTATGCAAGATTATGGTAAATTAGATTCAGATATATGTTTATATGAAATTAGCATGCTTTTTTAGGATAGTCATTGTGCACATATAACAGGTTTTTTCTTTTTTTCCTTATATTAGCTAAATAGAAGTGCAGAAACAAACAAAAAGTGCAGGAATATTTCAAGGAATGTCAGCTAGCAGATGCCAATTACATTGAACATATTCCCCTTCTTCATCTGCCCTGGCCCCCTGCCCGCCCCACTACCTGACAAGAATATTTTGAACTTTTTGCAAATTGATATCAAATGTTCATTATTTGGAGGCAAAGAACAAGATAAGGAGACAGGGAGAAAATTCAACTGGGTGGAAAATTGTGGAGCATACCACCTACTTGTGCATATAACTTATCAGATATATAAGTGACCTATCACCTGGACAAGGGAGAAGAGATTGATGTCATATATCTTGACTTCAAAAAAGCTTTTGATCTGGTATCCCATGATCACCGGGGTCCCTCAAGGCTCTGTCCTGGGACCCATCCTGTTCAACATCTTCATTAATGATGTGGACATTGAGTCAGGAGTGGACTGACCAAGTTCGGCGATGACATCAAACTTTGGGGCAAAGCATCCACTCCAGAAGATAGGCGGGTGATCCAGGCTGACGTGAACAAGCTCAGCAAACGGGCGGACAAGAACCTGATGGTGTTTAACACCGAAAAATGCAAGGTTCTCCACCTTGGGAGGAGAAACCTGCAGCATCCTTATAGGCTCGGCAGTGCTACGTTGGATAGCACTACAGAAGAAAGAGACTTGGGGGTCATCATTGACCACAAGATGAACATGAGCCTCCAATGCGATGCTGCGGCTAGTAAAGCGACCAAAATGCTGGCTTGCATCCATAGATGCTTCTCGAGCAAATCCCGGGACGTCATTCTCCCCTTGTACTCGGCCTTGGTGAGGCCGCAGCTGGAGTACTGCGTCCAGTTTTGGGCTCCACAATTCAAAAAGGATGTGGAGAAGCTTGAGAGAGTCCAGAGGAGAGCCACGCGCATGATCAGAGGTCAGGAAAACAGATCTTACGATGACAGGCTGAGAGCCAGGACTCTTTAGCCTGGAAAAGCGCAGGCTCAGGGGTGATCTGATGACCACCTATAAGTTTATCAGGGGTGACCACCAGGATCTGGGGGAACATCTGTTCACCAGAGCGCCCCAAGGGATGACGAGGTCGAACGGTCACAAACTCCTGCAAGACCGTTTCAGGCTGGACATAAGGAAGAACTTCTTTACTGTCCAAGCCCCCAAGGTCTGGAACAGTCTGCCAGCGGAGGTGGTTCAAGCACCTACATTGAACACCTTCAAGAGTAAATTGGATGCTTATCTTGCTGGGATCCTATGACCCCAGCTGACTTCCTGCCCTTTGGGCAGGGGGCTGGACTCGATGATCTCCCGAGGTCCCTTCCAGCCCTAATGTCTATGAAATCTATGAAATAAGTCTTAGTGCCAGGACACACAAATTAATATTTCTCAGCTTATATGTAGTTAAAGATAGTTAAGTTGTTCAAATACCAAGTAACAAAGGGCCTTCTTGTTCACCACTGAAGTAAATGGGAATTTTGATGATGATTTCAGTAGCAGATGGATCATACGGAGTATATAACATATTATCAAACTACTTTATAAAACCTGTATTATAAAGTAAGTAAGGGGAAGATGGAGGAAAACACCTGAGGCAACCACAGAGACAACCAATTGGGGCCAAGTTTGTCCTTAAGTGGCAAGCAAAAGTATTCCTATCAAATCCTGTGAGAGAACTAGAGGACAGACATCAGACTATCGTATAGAAATTTACTGAAAAAGGCAAAAAGTCCTTGCAGGAATAAAAGAGCAAATGCTTTATACAAGAAAATTACTCCATACCAAATCCTAACCTCATCTTTGGGATAAATGAATGAAACTAACATGACTTACTAGTGATAAAAATATATTTTTCAAAGCTGGTTAAACAATATTATTGCAGCTTTAAAAATAATGGAGCTCTTGTTTATAAGATTAAAAAGGCCAAATTGCATAGCAGTGGGTGCATCTACATGAGATATTTATTGTGCAGTAGACTAATTAGCTGTGCACTAAATGCCTCAGCATCTACGTGTGTGCCCCTATTAGGCTGGAATAAACTAATTTACTCTGCAGCAGGATAGTACTTGTAAATACAAATTAAAAAAAAAGTAATTTATAGGGAGAATAAGAATAAAAGGGAGTTAGGAAGATAAGTTATGCTCAAATATAATGAGAAGCCTGCTTTGAACTAGGATTAGCAAGAAATGTGCAAATGGCCTTAGAAGCCTTCATCTCAATATTATTATCCACAATGGGCTGGTAGGTGACTTGCACAAATTCCTTTTACTTTTTAATAAAAAGGAGTGTGGGAGTAATTTGACATCAAAACATTAAAAATATAAAAGCTTATCAGATGGGCTGGCAGAGATGTTCCATTAGCACATCTGGTAGAGCAGCTACTCTGAAATGAGATGTGGAGATGGATGAGCTCCAGACTAGCCATACTTCCCACAGCCTGCGGGAGCCAGCAGGACAGCCTGCCAAACCCACCAGGTTCATTAAGCTCAATAGAACCCTGCAGGAAAAAACAATTTTTAAAATGGTTTTCAAAGGCTCCCTGGGTTTAAGAGTTGTGGATTCTTTTCCATTCCACCACACATAGAAAACTGCTGTTTATAAAGTACAACTTACATCCCATGAATAAACACAGGTGAAAAAATCCTTTTTGATCTGTTCATTGCACATCAGTGGTAATTCCATTTTCAGTTGTTTATCAAAAACACAAGCCTTATAGTTTCATAGTTTCATAGTAGCTAGGGTCAGGAGGGACCTGAACAGATCATGTAGCCTGACCCCCTGCCACAGGCAGGAATGAATGCTGGGTTTGCAAGACCCCAGACAGGTGATCATCCAACCTCCTCTTGAATTTGCCCAAGGTAGGG
>NW_017728886.1:192694316-192700928 GCF_001723895.1 Crocodylus porosus
ATCAGCTTATTACCATTGTTTCTCATCACCCCAGGCGGTGCTGGGGAGAAAAGGGCTCTCTACCTATTTGCTGTTGATTCTCCCTGATGAGTTTGTAGGCAGCCATCAGGTCCCCTCTCAGCCTCCTCTTGCCGAGGCTAAAAAGGTTCAGGTCCTTCAGTCTCTCCTTATAGGGCCTGTCCTGCTGCCCTCTCGCCAAATGGATGGCTCTCCTCTGAACCCTCTCCAGGCTGGCCACATCCCTCTTCTACCTAGGCACATCCCTCTGGTACTCAAGATGATAGCACCATAGTAAATAATACTGCACCAGGTTGTGTTACCTTTCTCTGAGTAGCTCCAGAGGATAGAGTGAAAGATATATGTCCCAATTGTACTCCCAAGTCCTTCCTATACCCAGTCTCCTCTAATTCCTGTGTGGATTCCCAAGCACCCAGTGCTAAATCTAGTAGTGTTTAAGTCCAAACCTCAACATACTGAGCTGGATTTGCAGCTGGATTTGTACTCTAGCCACTCACTCCATACCCCAATGTTTTTGCAACAATTAAGAGCTAGAGTGTTTGATTCAGCTCATCACCAGATTAGGAACCATTCCTATTATCTGAGGTCAGATTTCAAACACATAAGGAAATGAGACCTGAGACATCACACAAATCCTTTTTAGGGTCCTATTACTTTATCAAGGTTAGTTATTTACATTCTGCCCTTTCCCATTCCAGTAAAGTAGTTTTCAGTCAATTAGTCACTAGGAACAAAGAAGAGTTTCTAATAGATGGTAACTATGGGTTCGAATGAAAGCTGTGTTTGACAAACAGTTTTAGGTTTCTCTCCAAACAAGCAGTGGGATGATTTGACCTAACACCTCGACGATGGCTGTCTTGTGTTGTATGAATTTTATAAATGAGGTATAAGATTCAATTTTCTGGGCCCCTGCCAGACATTATTTCCATCCAGTAACAAGTAATGTAGCTCAACAGAAACTGTCAGTCCACATGACCTCCTTCACATTCACAGGCCAAGCTATCCATAGGTGGATAAAGGAGCCCTGTAAGCTTGCTCTGCCAGCACTTGCCAGCAAGAGAGCTCTGCTGACACAGGCTGTCTTTCCTTCCCTCCCTCTCATCCTCTCCCCCCCATCACATACACTTCAGCTGTTATGTTAATGAAAAGTAAAGCATGTCATTTTGACTGTTTCTAGTTCTCACAGGGAAAAGGTACTAAAAAGCTGATCAGGGAAACTAGGGAAGAGGGGCAGTAAGTCATGCCAGCTCCAGCTGCAGCACCACAGAGTGACAAAGTTCAGTATGAATCACAGAGTGCCCCTATAGGTAAGGTAGTGGGAAGGAGGTAGGGGCAGGAGGGAGAGCAGGCCATCCATGGAAGCTGAAGGAACTGGCCAAACATTATCACTGTATGTGTAATATGCCACATGTTCAAATTAAAGCCCAATACAAATGAGCTAGAAAGATATTCTACGTTTAACAAGTAGTATCTTTGTAGCTGGATCATCATTTTTGCAGTTTGTTATTGGATGATAAATTGCTTAAACTGATGGCATGCTATGATTTATTCTTTAACACATCAATTACACTTTTAATGTAATGTCTGCCAGGAGGCCTAGACACATCCATTCACTGTGTTATCATTTCAAGATATATACTTTATAATTTTAGTTTATAATTTAAATATATATTTACATTGAAATTATATAATTTATAATGTTAATGCTAGAGGTTGCTATATAGAACTTTATGCTGCTGTTAGCAAGCCCTCTATTCCCCAGATGAGTGTGATGGCTGTCCACTTACCTCTATCTTACACTCTCTCCATGTGTATCAAAATTTTCGCAAAAGGGGATAAAGAACCAAGTCCTCTGAGATATGATGATCCAGCTTTCACTAAGTAGCTTCCTTACACTATTTGAAGAACCCAGCTTCAATCATCAAAATATTTATGCTGATCATCTATGGTTACCAATAGAGCTGAGTGAACTGTCAGAAAGCTAGTTACAAAGGTCTTAATAATTGCTAGATAGAATTTTGCTTTGATAAGCCTTTTACTCAACAATATTCTTGGAAGTAATCTTTGCATAAATTTCAACAGGAAGCAATAGCCCAGAGCTGCCTTATCTTGAACTACATCCATCAGTATGGCTTAACAACATTTAATTTGCACAGAGGAGCAAGTAGTTTATACTTCCAATTAGAGACAAACAGAATCTAGCCTCTCTTCATCACTGGATGTGTTCAAATAACTGGGCCCAGATGAACTTTATCCAAGGGTGCTGAAGGAATTGGCCAGTGTCATAACAGAGGCTCTGGCACAGCTGTTCGAGTATTCATGGTGCTCCAGTCTGATCCCAAAGAACTGGGAAAGGGCCAATATGGTCCCTATTTTCAAGAAGGAGAGGAGGGAGGAACTGGGAAACTATAGGCCAGTTATTCTCACCTCTATCCTTGGGGAAAACTGGAAAAAAATCATTAAGAATCACATTTGTAGGAGCCCAGCAGGGGAAATAATGCTGAAAGGAAACAAGCAGGTGGATCCTGCCTGACTAACCTTGTTTCATTTTATGGTTAGGTCACAAAATGCTTAGATGCAGGAGTCAAGGTAGATGTCATCTACCTAGACTTTAAGAAGGTCTTTGGTATGGTATCTCATTCTGTTCTCATAAATAAACTGACAGGCTGTAATGTCAATGATTACACGGTCAGGTGGGTGACAAATTGACTTAGGAGTCACACCCAGAGTGTGGTGGTGGATGGGTCAATAGTGACCTGGAAAGATGTGGGCACTGGAGTCCCACACTTTATCATGCATTAGCAAATGCATGTCAAACAGATCCAGGGAGGTGATGCTTCCCCTCTATGTGGCACTGGTCGGGTTGCAGTTGGAGAACTGTATCCAGTTTTGGGTGCTGCTCTTCAAGAGAGATGCGGAGAATCTTGAGATGATCCAGAGGAGGGCCATTCATAAGGTGAGAGGCCTGCAGGCCCTAGAAGAAGAGACTGAGGGACTTAATTCTCTTCAGCCATTGCAAGAGAAAGCTGAGAGATGAACTTGCCGATGCCTATAAATTCATCGGGGAAGGCATCAGGGAATAGGAGATGCTCTGTTTACTAGGGCACCCCCTGGAGTACTAGGAACAATGGCCACAAAGTGACTGAGAGCAGATTTAGGTTGGACCTTAGAAAGAACTTCTTCATAGTTAGGGTTGCCAGAATCTGGAATCGTCTTCAAAGGGAGGTGGTGCTCTCCCCTATCTTGGTAGTCTTCAGAAGGAGACTGGACAAGCACCTGGCTGGAGTCGTCTGACCCCAGACCTTTTTCCTGCCTAGGGCACGGGGTCAGACTCAATGACCTACTGAGGTTCCTTCTGAACCTAACATTTATGAATCTATGAATCACACAGTTCTCAAATCAAATCATGAAGGCTGGAACCCAGAAAGGACATTCACAGTGACAAGACCAAAAGCAATATGCAGATTGAAATTTGTTAACATAAAAAAAGAAAAATCACCCCTTTTTCAAAGAGCAAACAAATGTAGTATCTTCTCAGATACTGTACAACCTTCTGGCAAGAAGGCTAACTTAGCTAAAAAAATGTCTTATGTAAAGTGTTTTGCCAGTCTTGGTCATAAGTATTAGTCACACTCACTAGGGACATAATGATCTCTTAGGTCATCAACAGGGATCCAGGTTTTCCACTTCCCATGGAAAAATGGAGAAAAATGCAGATATCCCCCTTTACCCAAGAAAAACACAACTTTTTCATTTTAATGGAGAAAACTGCAGATTTTGTACTTTTGTAAAGATCTCTCTGCAGGCTGGCAGATTTCCAGTCTTCAAGGGCTAGTGGGGAGTGGGAGGAGAGTGATCAGGGAGTGCCAGGCAACCTGGAGAACGACTCCAGCACGTAAGTCTTACAGGGTGGGGAATTGAAGCCCCCATAGGGATGGAGGGCAGAAGCTGGGCAGGGCTGGGGCTGGAGCTGCTGCCTAGCCAAGGGGTGTGTGGATCTTGGGATCCAGGACTGGAATGCGCTACCACTGGGCCTCAGTGGGGAGTGGGATGATACTGCAGACAGCTTGTCCGGGGAGAGGGGGGCCTGGCTCCCTGCAGCTGTGCGCATTCCCAGGGGAGCAGGGGGGTCCCATGCCCCTCAAATCTGTGCATGGGGTGGGAACAGGCTGCTCACTGCAGACTCAGGCTCCACACCCTGCAGACTTGGTTCCTGAATGAATGGGAATGAATGAGGGTGCTTGAGAGACAATGGCAGTAGGTCTAAAAATAGCTCCCTCTGAATGACCAAACCATCAACACCAATACCTGGACCAAGGACCCAGCCCTTGGTACCACACTCAGCATTCAAGAAACAGAAGATGAGGCAATCCACCATTGTGCCAAGGCTGCACATGCTCAGTAAGAACACCAGGAGCCCTCTGGGACAGGACTTACATTGCCTGGACAGGCCCTCTCCATAGGAGATCAGAGGTAGTCTGCCCCATAAAAAGGGGTAGCAAAGACTGACTCTTTGGGATGCCCGCTCCATCTGGACCAGCACCATGCCATACCACCTATCCACCCAGAGGCCCTGCTGGGGTGACCCCCCTGTGGACAACACCTACTGGAAAAGGACCCTTTTCCAGCCTGGATAGGTAGCCATCACCCCCCGCCCCCTCTTCAACCAAGGACTAGAACTCTGCTTTTCTTCACTATCTGGACTCCAGCCCTTCCATTGAGTCTCTTTCTCCTGCTGCCATTGTGAGCGCCTGTGTGTGTGCTTATGTGTGTGAATCAATAACTTCATGGGGCTATGTGGTGTGTTGTCTGTTTAATAAACCTGTTATTTAGACCCCTGAGTTGTGTTTTGCTTTACTATGGTTTGGCCCTGCTCTAATCTCTGCTCATTTGTCCCTCTCCTGCTTCTGGCTCATTGCCACCTCCAACACCTGTCATGAGCTCCTCTCTGCCTCCAAACCCCCCCATTTATTTGCCACTGCCTTTTCCCCTGAGCAACCAGGTTTCTGCCTTAGTTTCTTTCCTGGCTGTCTCCTCTTTGCCACCACTTATCTGCCCCTCCCTCCCAATATCTCAGCTGTCTGCCTCAGTTTCCAGCCCCAAGCCCCCAGGTTTCTGTCTCTCTCTCTTTCATGGCTGTCTCCTCCTTGCTACCAGGCTTTTTTTTTTCTCCCTCCCATGCACCAGTGACCTCGAGTAACCCTGGGGCCATTTGATCTTAAGTATACCCAAGCTGTAGTTCCTCAGTCAGCTTCTCTCTAGTCCACCATTTCTAATCCCGGTTCTGGCAACTTTCACTCCCTACACTTTAACTCTCTCTCACCTTAACCTTCCCCCAAGTATCCCAGGTACCCCAAACACACACATACATACTGCACCATCCAAGTTAGGAACTTACCTATGTGTAGGTGTTGTATATGTGTGAACTGGTGAGTGTGTGTATGTGTATATATATATAATTGTGTGCATGATATATAAATTAGTAAACTGTGTATGTGTACTGAGTATGCAGGTATTGACAATTGATTTTTGTCTAATTTTTGGTGTGTAGTGTGTATATGGTTGAATTGGTGATAGGTATGCATGTGGCTAGGCTGGTTTGGATGCATATGTGCATGTGTGTGTATGCACCTAAATGATTTTTGTGTTTGTATATGTGCAATTGTGTCACACCTTCCTGTCTAACAGTGAAATATTAAAATCCTGAGAGTTGACCTGACCCCACAGGGCAACAATGATATCTGCCAGTACCCTTTGGTTAGGTCCAGGGTGGATATGTATCAGGCGCTGCCTATGCCCTGAGCCATTTTGTCTATCCAGACATAGACTATGTATCACATTTTGAAACATCATTGACCTGACAAAAATTACTACAGAACCTTATGGTATCATTGGGTTTTGGCACTGACCTAATGGGGCTATTCTATTCACTGTTTGATTCCTCTATGACCCCCAAAATCCAACATTTTCTTAATCTCTTGATTTACTGTTTCCCCCATCTTGACTGGGATTCTTCAGTGTCTCTTCTGGATTGTGTATCCCAGCTTGATGATGATCCAGTGTTTGACCGAGTTAGTTCTTCCTGGGGTCCTTGTTCCCAGGGCTGTCTTACATATACTAATTCAAAAAGCAAAAAGCCCATGGAGTAAAGACTTATGAGACTTATGAGAAAAGTCTCTGGATCATCAGCTGGTCCCATCGTTGGGAGCCCTCTACCCTCAAGCCTCAGTGTTCCCAGAGATTCACCAACTGGGGTGGGGTTCCTTCTCCATTCCCACTGCTGTCTCAGCTGTTGGAACTCCTGTTGTTGTAGCTGTGGTTCACTTTGGAATTGCTGCTGCTGTAGCTGAAGCTGCTGAAACTGTTGCTATTGTTGCTGCTGCAGCCCCTCCAGCCATTTTAACAGGGCTTCTGTCTCCACTCCTAGAGTTCATGTTAGCTGCCTACATTCTCCACCATGTGTAGTGGGTTGTTGGGCTACACCGCCTTTATTTCTTTATTGACTGCTTAGCTGTAGTTACACAATGCCCAGCGGTGCCTATCCCACCAGTGGCCCCTTCTTTGTGTGACTGCAATTGTCCTGGTGCTGGAACA
>NW_017728886.1:192701028-192703250 GCF_001723895.1 Crocodylus porosus
GACTTGAATATCTATAAGGTCCCTTCCGACCCTACTTCTATGATTCTACGAAAACATAACAGGTTTCATGAAATGTACCTTCTTTGTGTAGATTAAGACTCCTCTGATATTTTTTTTAATATCCTTTGCAAGATTTGAGCTTGAGTTTTGCCAATTATGGCTTTAGCCTTATGCTTCCTGAACAATAAGACATATTTGTTTGCTGACATTTTTTTTCCATTCCTTGCAAGCTGTCTGCTTGTTCCCAATATCCTTCTTGAGATGTTTATTTATCCAATTCAATCTGGAGCCTCTTTAAATGAGATATTATCCCCATTGTGTTGGATGCAGAGTTCTGGGAGTTTTAGTGCTTTTAACTTGAAGGAATTTCAGGCCTCTGCCCTATTCAGTTCCCTGAGTCCCTAAGTCCATGCAACTTTGATAAACTAAAGTATGTGTTAAAGAAAGTTTGCCCTTTTGAATTCTAAAATTTTAGTTATAGATCTAGTCAGCACCCCCAACACCTAATAGCCCAGAGTCCATGTGCCCTGTGGCTCCTTCCCATCACCACCAGCGGTGCACAGCCCCAGCCCTGATCCTGGCTTACTCTGCATCTGCTCTTGACTTGCCCCAACCAGAGCAGACCAGCTGGAACCCATGCAAACAGCCACAAACCCAGCCTGCTCTATGCCTGTTCCACACTTACCTGCTCATGCTGAGCAGTGGTGGTGGCCAGACAGAAGCTGCTGCTCAGTGTGGAGGAAAAGTTGCCCTTCCTCCTCACCACTGCTGGGCTCTTTCATGCTGCAGCTGCCTGCTGCCCATGCCCAGGCTGCCCTGTGGTTCCTCCACACTGCTACCACTGCCCTCCAGAGGTGGTGGTGATGACAGCAGAGAGGAGCCACAGGGCAACCCAGGCACAGCCTCTTGGTTGCTGCAGCAAGAAGAGCCTGGCAGTGGTGAGGAGGAAGGGATACTTTTCCCCCATACCGAGTACCATCTTCTGCCTGGTTGCTGCCGCTGCTCAGTGTGGGTGGCTGAGTCTGGAGCTGGTTCAGGGTGGGCTGGAGTTGGGGCTATGTGCATGAGTTCCGGTTGGTCCAGAGTCGGTCTACTCCACTGGTCAAAATGATGTGCATGATTAACACAATTAAAAAAATTAATGCACTAATTTGTTTTTGCATTAATCACGTAAATTAACTGTGATTAACTAACAGCCCTAATTTAAACTGATTTGACTCATGATCACTCAATCCAAGATTATTTTCTCCAACCAGTCCTTTCGAAATGCCCTCATGTTTTAGAACACTAAAATATTATCACATCTTATTGGTTCAGTGACTATTTGATGAAGAAATTTGTCAGCTATCACATTCAGGAATATCTAGGCTTTATCTCATTTGTTCTTCAATATGTATTGAGGCAGATAAAATCTCCCATGGTAACATAATTCTCAGAAGTAGTTATCTCTCTTACAAAATTATAGATAAGTATATCTATATCCAAACCTGATCCTAGCATTCAACAGCAGGCTGCAAGAGCTACCCCCATATAACCTCTCTTACTAGCCTTCCCCAAAGAGACCTAAACAGATTTTTTACCTAAATAGATTTAGTTTTATTCATACTATACCTTACTATTTATTTATAATCTATAACATCATTAGCATATTATGTTATCCCACCACCTTTACATGTGGTTCTGATTTCCTGAACATTGTACATCCTTCAATACTGTTACAATCACCACCACATAGTTTTGTTTTTAGGGTGTTTCGTTTCCTGTCTTACACCTATTGTTCTGAGACATGCAGGGGATCAGAGTGTTCCCAGCAAGACACCTGCCTGCTGTCACTTCTGGTATTCAGGCTGCTTGGGTTTTTGTGGTCTTAGAGTCTGTAGCCTGCAACCAGCCACCTGGAGCTGAAGTACAACACAGAAAAAAGGACTCACATTTGTGTTCAGTGTTGAAAGCTCAGATAGGTTTATTGTCTCTTAGGGCAGTGTGTTGGTGGGTCTGTATAGCAATAAGCCCAGATCAGCGAAACTGCCCAGAAAATGGTAAGTGATGCATTACATGCATTGATGCTCCCTAAGTCACAACCCCTATATTTATAGCTGAGACGCCACCACCCTGTTCCAATTCTCATTTCTCTCTCTGTTGAGATGTCTCTTTTTTTACTTGTCTCTTTTCTACATAGAGATACCTGTAATTCCTTCCTTGCCAACTCAAGGCCCTCCCTC
>NW_017728886.1:192703805-192712052 GCF_001723895.1 Crocodylus porosus
TGGTGGCCCCTGATAAAGTTGTAGGCAGCCACAAGATCCCCCCTCAGTCTCCTCTTGTGGAGACTGAAGAGATTCAGGTCCCTCAGCCTCTCCTCATAGGGCTGACCATGGAGGCCCTCAACCATACAAGTGGTCCTCCTCTGGACCATCTCCAAGTTCTTCACGTCTTTCTTGAAGTGCAGCACCCAGAACTGGACACAGTACTCCAGCACCGCATCGAGGGGGAGCAAGACCTCTCTGGACCTGTTAGTGATGCCCCTGTTGATGCAGGACAGGGTGCAGTTGGCTCTGCCTATTGCTTCATCGCATTGGCAACTCATATTCATCCTGCAGTCAATCCTGACTCCAAGATCCCTCTCTGCCTCTGTGCTGCTGAGAAGGTCAGCCCCTAACCTATAACCATAATGCTGGTTCCCTCTCCCCAGGTGCAGCACTCTGCATTTGTCCTTGTTGAACCGCATCCTGTTCAGATCCGCCCACTTCTCTAACCTATCCAGGTCTGCCTGGATGCGGTCCCTGCCTGCCGGTGTATTCACTTTACCCCACAGCTTGGTGTCATCAGTGAACTTAAACAGGTTGCTCTCCACACCCTCGTCCAGGTCGCTAATGAAGATGCTGAACAGCACCGGCCCAAGGACCAAGCCCTGGGGGACTCCGCTGCCCACACCCTCCCAGGTCAACATCGACCCATCCACCATCACCCTCTGGGTGTGCCCCTGGAGCCAGTTTGCCACCCATGTGACAATGCATTTGTCAATGCCGCAGTCCCTCAGCTTGCCCACCAGAATTGGGTGGGACACTGTGTTGAAGGCCTTCTGGAAGTCCAAGAAGATGACATCTACTTCCTTCTTCCCATCTAAGCTCTTTGTTACCTGGTCATAGAAAGAGACCAGGTCAGTCAGGCAGGATTGGCCTGGCACAAACCCGTGTTGGTTACCCCTCAACATCACTTCCCCTGTGGGGCTCTCACAAATGTGGCCCTTGATAATTTTTTCAAAGACCTTCCCCAGGATAGAAGTTAGGCTGACTGGCCTGCAGATACCAGGCTTTTCCTTCCTCCCCTTCTTGAAAATGGGGACCACATTGGCCCCTTTCCTGTCCTCAGGGACTTGGCCTGAGCACCAGGAGTCCTCAAACAGCCGTGCCAATGGCTCTGCAATGACACCAGCCAATTCCCTCAGCATCCACAGATGAAGGTCATCCAGGCCCGCCGATTTGGACGCATCTAAGCCCTCCAGGTAATCCTTAACTAGGTCTGAACTAACAGTCGGGGACTTGCATCCTTCCCAGGCCTCTCTGCGCTGTCACCTGAGAACACCCCATTGTCAGTAGACAGGAACACAGAGGCAAAGAGCTTGTTGAAGGGTTCTGCCTTCTCTTGCATCTGTCACCAACTGCCCTGCCCTGCCTTGTAGGGGTCCATTGTTACCCTGAGACTTCTTCTTCCTACCTATTCATGATGGCAGCAGGAAGCAGAAAGTAGAGCATCAAATCAGGCAGGGAGTACAGGGCAGGGAGCAAAGCTGAGCAGCAGATAAGGTAAGGAAAAGGGATTGGAGTGGCACTCAGAAAGGGGGCAGAGCTAATTTGTCATACACAGGCCAAAAAGGTTTCACCCGTGGGCTAGGTCTTCCTTCTAAGTTGCATTGGGAAGCACGGAACCTTATAACCAACAGCAGAACACTGTATCTCATAACCAGGGATCCGGGTTTTCCATTTCCCATGGAAAAACACAAAGTTTCCTCTTCACAGGACAAAACCACAGATTTTCCCCTTTAAAGCTGGATACCATGGTTTTCCCCTTTTGCAAACATCTCTGTGAAAGCTGGCAGAGTTCCAGCCTGCAAAAGCTACATGCAATAGAGTCAGAAACCCTAAGCCCTGTCTGGAGGGGGCGGGCCCTGAAAATCAGAGTCAGCCAGGGCTGGCTCAGACTCACTTTTCCTGTGGGTCCAGTGTGAGTCATGGTGCCAGGGGGACCAGGTGATGGCAGAAGGATCCGTGTGTGTGTGTGATGGACCAGGGGTTGCAGCAGGGAGGGCATGTGTGTGTGTAAGCAAGAGAGAGATATGGGGGGCGCTCTGGGTAGAAGTGGCCTTGAGAGCTGGGCTTGGAGCCCCCCTGGCCCACTAAAACAACCTGTGCAGGGGGAGGCTGGCTTGGAAGGGAAGGGGATTGCCCAGCCAGAGGCAGGCTCAGCTCAGTCCCTGAGCCCCAGTCAGGGGTTTTGCAGAAGGGCATGGTGACCACTGAGGCCTGAGCACAGGTGCAGGGAGCAGAACAGTAAGCGATGGTAGTTCTCAAGCAGCAGGTGGGACAGCTGCAGCTGGATCCATGGCTTGGTGCCAGTGTGGGGGCCCCCCGACTGGGGGGAGCTACTGCCGGGGGGGAGTGAGTGAGGGGCAGGCAGGGCTTGGGATGGGGGGACTGTGGGTTGGGAGTGAGGGGCAATGGTATGGGCAGGGGAAAGGCACCAGCATATAAGTTCTGATCAATACCACAAAGCAGCTATAGGAACAGCTACAGCTGGCACCGTATCCTGGTAAGAGAATGAATCAGGGAGAGCTCTGATCGTGTATGATAAAAAAACCCAAAATCAAACACCAAAACATATAGGTATTTAGAATGTGTTTTATTCTAATGATTGAGACACTGGTAGGCTTCCAAATTGCTTTAAAATTGTAAATATATAAATAAAGCATTGCATTTATCTGATAACTATATATATAGTGGTCTTCCATTTTAATCATGGAAAAACACAGATTTTAGGGTTTTAATCAGAGTATTTTGGATTTTTAAACAGAGAAAACCAGGATCCCTGCTCATAACAGTGAATGTTTTTTAGGTTTTTAGTTAGGCATACTCAACCAGCACCTTATCAACCCTCTGAACTTTAATTACCCTTTGAAGAGTTCAGACAGAATTACCTTCTCATGTGTCAAGTCCTTCAGTGAGATTGTCAGTAATGAGTGAAACAAAATCTTTTACAATCAACATTAAACATAAGAAATGAAACCACAATGTGCTATACTTAGGCAAGTACAACTACTTTACAAATTAAATTAACAAATAATAAATGACAGGAAGAGAAAAAAGAAACCAAGCTATCTGTGATGGATGTTAGTCACATTGCTTAATGCCCTACTGAATGATGCTCAGATGTTATGATGATGAGTATGGTACAGGAACTCTTGCAAGAATAGGAAAAAAAATGTTCAGGGCAGTATGTAGGAAATCAGTCATGTGACTCCCGTTAAGGTCTGGGAATTTTGCAATGAAAGCCTGATGTATTTTTGAAAGCATACTTCTTTATGTTTAATACAACACTGCAATCAAACTTCAGCACTGAGGCCAGGAATCTAGGATGACTGTCTCTGTCTTATCTGTCCTCATTGTGCTTTTTCAAGTGGGAGTTTAGGAAAAGATACCAGCCCAGACCTTTTGTCTGACGTCTCAATCATTTTACTCTGATGGATTTGTCTGAACCTCAGCCTTATTTTAACATAGCATATTTGACTTGAGTGATAAAACAAGTGCACATGTTAGGAGATAGAGCTTCATCAACAGGAGATTCTTTCTGAGTACAAAAGAAAAAAAGGATTATAAGAGTTGGATTTGGGAAAGAGAAAAAAAGTTTGATGACTAGTGTCAGGTCAGTCATAAAGTACAAGAAAAACAAGATGAAAAGAATTCAGTTCTTTCTTTCCCCATGGATATTGTCTGTCTAAGTACATATATATAAACCTAATGTATTTTGATTCATATATAGTATACATAGACCCAGTTCTCCAAATGTACATATTTATATACATGCATCTGAAGAGAGCCACTTAAAAATGAGTGGAATCATATACTATTCGTATTTATGTTCTATATTGAAGTGAGAATGTTGTCTTGCTTACTTCCTAGCACCACACTGAGCTAGACAAGCTGTGGCAAATATCAAACCAAGACAATGTCCAGAATTTGAGAAATCAGGTAAAATTTGCAATGGATATTATTAGTTTGGATTAGTTTGAAAACGCCATAAGAATGTGCACAAAAGTAATATAGAAGATGACATCAGGACCATTAGTTTAGACAAGTTTTTAATGGGATGAGTGGATAAAAATGAGTGGACTATTATCCTGAAAGCAAATGGGACATATGCTTTTTTTAAGTTGCTGCTCAAGACAATGTGGTACCAGAAACAGTGATACTATAATGATGAAAGAAAAATCACAAGCAGTAGAAGATGAGTTAACAAAAACACAGGGCTTACCATGGTAAACTTAGGTTTATGAAATATATTCTTAATATATGAGTAAATAACAATATAGAAGGTACAATTTGTAGTTTTACTAGAAGAAAAATAATTGTATTAAAAAAAATCTTTAGACTCATTAGGAAGACATGTTTGCTGTAGGGGTAGATAAGGAACCAAAACAACTAAGAAACAATCTAAGCATGGGTTGTAAACTCTGAACAAACTAGAGAATAGAGCTGAAAGAACCCAACCATGCCACAATCCATGCCGGTAGGAAAAGTTGTTTCATTCTAAAGCAGAGGTTAGAAAAGGACCTGGGTATGGTCATTGCTCTGGAAATTACAGAGGTGGCTCATTGGGTAAAAAGGATTTCATGAGGCTAGAAGGAAACCTCTCCTCTGCAACACAGTGAGGAAAGGAGTCCCATTGGAAAAAGGGAGGTTTGGGTCCTGGTGCCTCATCCAATGCTTTTCACACACTTTTTATTTAAAATGTCATTTGAGAAAATGCAAAAATATCACTGAGAGCAGGGGAGAACCCAGGGCTCCCAAAGGTAAGGCCCATTTTGTTATGCCACATAGTCAGACTTCCTTGTTTCTTCCCCTTCAGGCCTGATTAATCTTGTACTCACAGGACATGTCTACACATGTGCTTTAATGAGCATTAGAATATTTTAATGTACAATAAGGCATCACTTTAAAAAGTGCTATTTAGTTCATACACATTAAAATAGCCTAATGAGAAGTAAGCATCACTTAAGAACCAAGGGTACTTTTACATGTGCTCCTGGGATCGGGGGTGGAGTGGGGGTCACTTTAATTAGAGCAGCTCTGACAGCCACTCTATTTAACGTGTCACAGCATCTCATGTATTAGCATCCCCACTCTTCAAAATGGCTGTAGGGGCACTTGAGCTAAAGTTTGTTCAACTTGCTATTTAGCCAATGTGCATAATGACTGCCTAATACGCGTTTTCTCAGCACTTCAGAAGAGACATACTAGATTTAATGCACATTAACTAAAGCATGTTAATGCACATATAGATGCACCCACAGCTGCATAGTAGGTCTGCTTCAGCAGAAGGAATGGAGGTTGTCCTTAGCTCTGCCTATTCCATAGGCACAAAAGACATGGACTCAAAGCCCTCAGGCTGATGAGAGCCTATAAATCACATCTCCTGAGCAACTGCCTTAATCTCTGGACTGCTGAGCAAATGTGTCTTCATACTCTGGAAACACAAATAGCTACTCACTTGAGAGAATAGGGGACTTATGAAACTAAGGTAAATAGGATGTTCCCCTGAGACAAGATGTGCGTTTCTTTGGTGAACAATTGCAAAGGTTACTCAATCAAACATAGGCTTTGGATCTTAACACTGATCAGTTAGAAATGAAGCAGATCTCTGTCAATGGTTGGTTCAGAACAGTCACTAAAATATGTAAAACAAGCAACTTTTTCACAGTGTATGAACAAAATGATTTGTAAGGGTATCTAAATATCATATGTATTTAAAAACTGTTCAATTGATTCTTTTTAATTTCCTTTTAGAGATTTAAAAGCATTTGCCACCTTCCGACTTTTTCTAAGAACCATGGGAGCTCAAAACTTGTAACACTGATCTAAAGTTAATGTATAAGTGAAAACTTGAGTTACAATGTCAGCATCTAATAGGAAACTGAGCACATCTATTGTGCAATTAGATGCATCCATGAGTTTCCACAGACTTAAACTGCTGCCCTTCACTCTTTATGTAGTCAATAGTAAGTGCTATGCCCTTCTCTCCTGCCAAGCCTAACTCCTAATTGCTTTCCAAATGTTTACACATTGCCAAATGTTGAATCAAACCAAAGATGGAGCAATTATTTCCTACATGTTATTTTCAAGGAAACCTTACAGAGAAATGTCATCCATTAAAGCAAGTTGAATATTTTCATCACCACCTCAGGGGCTGCAAAGAAAACACCTACAGTGTAGGCAATGAAGTTTCTCCACATGTCAGGCGCAAAAGCAATGAAATTATTTGATGCTTTATATGAAGGAAAAGAGAAAAAAATAAAGAGAGATTGGTATAATGCATGTATACATTTGAAGGGTAATATGACCTCAGAAAAATGCTATTTATGGCATTTATACTTATAATTTTCATCAGAGTTACTCACAAATTCATTAATCTATGGATGGCTTTAAACTAAGTTAACAGGAAATGGAGGCAAGCATGCAGAGGTACATGGACAACAATCTCTATAAGGCTAGGGTGAGAAGTTACACATGAACCAGTTTAAGCCATCAGAAACTGGTTTAAACCTGTAACAGAACAGAAGTTCAGTGCACATAAACCAGTTTCAAAATGCCTGAAAATGGTTTAAGATAAACCTGTTTGAATGTAGTATCAGACTTAAATGATTTAGGTCAAACTGGTTTATGAAACTTCTGTCCTACACCCCTTTCTGATTCAGGTTAAATCAGAGTCCCCAGCATGCTTTGCAGCTTTGGGTTGGGCTGTGCTCTCTGCTCCAGAGAGCAGGGTTGGCCCTGCCCCTCTTCTCCCTAGTATGAGCAGTGAGGGCTAGCTGACAAGCAAGTGGGGGTGGGACAGCTTCTGCCAAGCTCTTCCCCACTTGAAGATGCAGCAGAGGTGGTGGGGCTGAGGGTGGGGTGGGGTGTGGAACATCCTGAGAGGGACTGCCCCTCAGTTTATGCTCCTTGAAGACATCTGCTGTGCAAAGGCTTCCTTCTCATTCAACCTGGCTCCCTGGCAAATAGCCAGCATGGGCTCTGTGTCCATTTCCTCTTCCTGCTGCTCCTGAGGTCTCTGGGATCTGCAGTCCAGACTGACAGTAGGAGGACTCTGAAGGGTTCCTCATCACTTCCTCTTCCTGCTTACAGGTGTGGGATTTGTAGTCCAGGATCAAAGCCCACAGAACTCCACAGGATTGTTTCCTTCTGTTCAATACATGCTCACTTCAGAGAAAGGATTATTATTGTTCAAGCTTTTATGAATTCAATGCCATTACCTTTTTCCCCACCCACCTCCTCCTCATCCTAGCAGGTGCTGTGCTCCCCCCCACCACCACGAGGCAGACCCTCCAGCTAGCTCAGGGCTGAGGCCTGGCCACACTCCCTCTGTTTGAGCAGAGAGTGGGGAATAGCCTTGGAGCTGGCAGGCTGTGAGGTGTGCTCTAGCACTCCCCAGCTTCTGGTTTAAGCCACTGCAGGCATATGCTTTCATGTCCTGAATCTTAGGTGAATGTCTGTTCTCTTGCTTATCGAGTCAATCTCTGCAGTTTAGACTAACCTGCAAAGACTGAATCAAATCAGCCTTGGGCTTTTTAACTGTCTGTATTTAGCCTAAAGGCCTCAAAATAGGAGGATATATGGGATGGGAAAGCTTAATGAGATTATGAGAGGGATTCAGGTGATCATTTAAAATTTCTGTTAACTAATGCAGGAAGTATGGGTATTAAGCAGGAAAAACTGGAAGTCCTAGAACTTGCAAAAACTATCTAGTTGAGATAAGTGCCATTTGACAGGATAGCTCACATAAATATAATATTGAGATGGAAGATTATAGTTTTTTCAGGAAAAATGGAGGCAGTGTTGTCTTATATATTAAAGATATATGTGCTAGTATTGTGAAGGCCTGAAAAAAGAGGGAGGTAACCTGCTTAAAGTCTTTCTGGGTTCAGATAAAATTAAAAAATAGCAAAGAAGATTTTACAGTTGTTAGGGTATCTACAGATCATCAAGCTAGGTAGAAAGGTAGGAGGAAAGGCAGCAAGAGGGCACAGCACCCCCCCTGGCTCTCCAGGGATCTAGCAGACCTCCTGAGGCTAAAAAGAAAGGCCTACAAAGGATGGAGGATGGGATTCACTTCCAAGCAGGAATATTCTGCACTAGTCCAGTCCTGCAAGAAGCAAACAAGGAAAGCCAAGGCTGCAACTGAACTCCAACTAGCTTCAAGCATCAAGGTCAATAAAAAGTCCTTTTTCAGATATGTGGGGA
>NW_017728886.1:192712197-192774944 GCF_001723895.1 Crocodylus porosus
AACTCCTGGCGCTCTGGTGTAGTGCCTGAAGACTGGAAGAAGGCCAATGTGGTGCCTATCTTCAAGAAAGGGAGGAAAGTGGATCCAGCTAACTATAGGCCCATCAGCCTGACTTATATCCCAGGAAAGCTCTTAGAAAAGTTTATTAAAGAGGCCATCCTTAATGGACTGGCTGATGCCAACATCCTGAGGGATAGCCAGCATGGGTTTGTTGCAGCTTGAAGGCTTTTTGAAGTCAAGATATATGACATCAATCACTTCTCCCTTGTCCAGGTGATAGCTCACTTGGTCGTAGAAGGTAATGAGATTGGTCAAGTAAGACCTACCTGCAAAGTCTCCAAATGCAAAAAGATGATGTGTCCACAAGGGACAGGTCAGGAATTAATAGGTTTAAACTATAACAAAGAATATTCATGCTGAATATAAGAAAGAATTATTTTAACTATCAGGGTAGTTAAGCACTGGAACAGATTTGCCTGGCATGTTCTAGACAGGGTGATCCACCCTAAAACAGGACTTGGGCTACATATCCCAAGGTCCCTTTCAGACTTATATTTTCTATGATTTTGATTTTTTTAATAATCTGAGGTGACATATGTAACACATGTTTACTTAGTTTTGCAGGGTTATTTGGCAGTGTGGAAAGGGGGGTTGTCCACAAGTTATATTAAGCCCACTAAACTTAACAGCATCTCATTGGAGTCATGAATTGCTTATGCCAGACCAACAGAATGTGTAGTGTTCCCATAATGCATTCACAAAACTCCTATGATGCACTACAATACCTCAGCTACAGGCACCAAGGTCCATGGGCAAGGTCCATAAGCATCCCCCTATAATTGTTTCAAAACAGATTTGTTTTATTCTCAAATAGGGTGGCCACATGGGAGAATGATATCAGAATAGCTACAGTGAAATAGTCATTCTGCTTTAGCTATAAAGGAAAATGTACCCAATATTGACAAGCCTAAAAAGTGTAATGGAAACATAGAATTAATTATTTTAAACCAAGCTTTATTTTTTGTCAGTAGGTCCATTCTTTTCTTTTTATGCACATAAAACTTCAAATGATATTAATGTTTCAAAGGGAAGAACAGACTGTAGCTCAGGCTCTTTTATAACAATTTCTGTATATGTGGCACCCATTCTACATTTAAATCTAAGTCAAAACTGCAAAATAAAAGATCAATCATGTTCATGTTATCTTTTTTAAAAGGCAATTTCAGCACATTATATAGAGGAAATTCTTCCAGCATTCTTGGTTTGTTACTTTGTGAACAGAACAAAATGTATAAAATTAAGTGTGAATCATACCTCCCTGGTGATTGACATTCAAACAGCAGCACAATTTCTGAAGGGATGACTTTAACTTTTAATAATTTTCTGACCACATGAGCCTGGCCTTTTTCACTTTCATAACCAAGTTTTATCTTTTAGAACAGACATTTCAGAGGATTTTTTTTTACCTCAAACAAGTCCATACTAATTTTAAATGGAGCTCAATTTTTCAAGCAAGCTTTCTTCCAAGTGTAAGACATTTTTTTTCCTTAAACTATGAAATGTATTGACCATAACTACCTGTGTTGCTTTACACAGATTTAAATGGGGGATTTTTAATGGTCAGATTTGCATGATCCTTTTCACATCAGTTTATGGAATAATGAATTGTTGTGGTGTAGTAAAAGGAAGGAAGACTTTTGTATAAGTTTGATAAAGAAATGTGGCAGGTTGGCTGGTGGTCTCACTGGCAGCCCAGACTATTAGCTTGAGCCTGAACAGCTTGGACACCACTGGTGGAAATAGTTTTTCTTTCTCCACCAACCAGGGGAAGGCAGCCCTGCCCTGACCCAGGGGTGAAGTGAAAAAGAGGACCTGAAAGGGAACTAACCCCTTCGGCTTCCTCATTGGTCCATTCCCAATCTGGGGTGGAGCATCCCAAGGGAATAAAAGCCCATGTGCTGAGCACACAGACAACTTCGACAAGTGACTGTGCAGAGGGCTGTAGAAGAGGCTGGTTGACCTGACCAGTGAGGCGAATCAGTTGCCCCAGAAGAGCCCAGAAGACACCTCCGTCAACTGGGGAAGCAGCAAGTGGGTGCATCCCAGCCCCAGCCATGGAGGGAGCCAAGACATCAGTGCATGGGTCAGTGCACAGAGGGTCCAGGAGCAGACAGGACCCCAATGGATGCATGAGGCAGCGTGGATTTCCGACCCTGCATGAGGCAGGAACGGTGGTGCACCAAGCAGTGCACAGGGCTGGTGGAGAGCTGACAGGACTTCAGCAGCTGCATAAGGCAACATGGGTCTCCAAACCTGCACAAGGCAGGAGTTAGGTCATAGAATCATAGAAGTAGGGTCAGAAGGGACCTTGTAGATCTTCAAGTCCAACCCCCTGCCTGGGCAGGGGGAAAAAAACTGGGCTCAAATGATCCCAGCTAGGTAGGCATCAAGCCTCCTCTTTAAGACCCCCAGGGTAGGATCCAGCACCACTTCCCCTGGTCATCAGTGCATAGATCAATGCACAGGACCATAGAGCTGAGAGGTGCATAGCAGGCTGAGGGAGGGCTGATAGGCCTCATAGCTGCACAAGGCAGCTTGGGCCTTCCTGCAGTGAGCAGCAACTAGATGGGTTGACCATCCCTGCAAGGAACTACACTGGAAGTCATGAGTTACCCAAGGAAAGGGGATTCCCATGGGGGAAGAGGGGCCAACCCCCACTGAGGTTGATCAAGGGGAAGCTTCCCTGAGGAGTGGGGATGATTCAACCCTGAGCACACAGGGCAGTCTAGGGCCCCTGTTTGTTAAGGGTGGTGTCATAGTTACGGGCCCCTCCTAGTTGAGTAATTTGAGAGAGGGTAATGATGTTCTATTAAGTAATGGGATCTTTCCCTGGGTTGCCATTTCTTTTTCAAGCATAGCTGCTGTGCCACTGATTGTGATCTGGTTATTTATGCCATTGGGAATCTGTTTGGCATATTGTGTCCTTATTGTTGCTATATGAGAGGATTGTAAGCTGTCTGTGTCTGACTCTATTGCATTGGTTGTTTTTGCACATGTGATGTAACCTCATTGTGTTTTGTCCAATTATTGTCCTGTCACCACCAGGTATTTCTGTCATTGAATTGATGATTAACCTGTGATTTGTTACTGAGTGCTCCTTCACCTGTTGAGGGGCAGAGGCCACACACTGAATGGGAGGCTACAGAGGATTAGGCCTGTGCCTAAGATAAGGGTGAATAAGAGTTATTGTTAGTGTAGATTTATATCTGTAAAGAATGTGTGTGTGTGTGTGTGTGTGTGTGTATGTATAGAGAGAGTGAGAGATATTTGTATGTAAGTTTATGGTTATAAGTTTTACGTTGCATTGTATCATTTAACCTGTAAATAGTGAAGTACCACTGGGTGTTCTAGTCTTGGCTTTGGGTCTGTAGGGAAAGGAGGTGAGCTGTCCTGCTGTTAAACCACATGCTCCCACACCATTCCTGCACCCCCTGCCATCCCTTCAATTGAAGAGGGGGTACACGCCGCATACTACCTTGGTAACAGAAATATAGAGCCTTTCTTTGCTAAATCTTTGTTTCCAATCCTGTTTAAAGGGTCTGATTCCAATTCCACTTTCACTGGTGTAAATTAGATATAATTGCATGGAAGGCAATGGGCTTATACTGTTATAAAGTGCATATGAGGTGAGAATCAGGCCCTAAATTGGTATTGACTGAAGGCTGCTATTCCCCTGGAAGTTGTTCAGTGATCAGTATGAAGTGAATTGGTAATTTTTGTCTCTTTCCTTGCAGGCATTTTTTCAAATGTTTTCCCAGATTGGACCCTTTTTTGGCAGTCACAGCAAACAGACAAAATACTGCATGGTGACAGGCACCAAGCAATCTTCTGTTCCCAAGAAATGGTTCCTTCAGATCCAAATCTAGCCACATGCTTCTAGTACTGTGTTGTCGTGAGGGGAAGTTATGGCTGACACCTGTCTCAGCCATTCTGTGGATAAGATAAATTAGCAATTTACACTAACAATAAATTCATGCCAGAGACTATGAGGGAAATTCCAGAGGTTGGATGGAAACAATCTGTTCTGCATAAGCTGTGGTGCATCTAACTCCATTAATGTCAATGGAGTTTGAGCTCTATACAATCAGTGTAACAGAGCAAAGAATCAGGCCCAAGCAGTATAAACTAACATAACATCAGCCTGGCTTTGTAATGAAAATACTATTGTTTTGTCCAGGAACAACCAAATGAACTTGATGTAAAAGGGAAGAAAGCTTTTGATAATACTAGGCTCATGAGAGTTTTTGCCTTGTAAAAGTCATTTCTTCATTAAAACTGTAATTGGAAAGGGACGTACTGTTCAACACGTTCGGTATTTTATATATGCCATACAAATCCCACAACGTGTCTAAAAATGAAAATCATATTAATCACTGACGTCCTAATCCTCCTGATATAAGATCTATATTCAGGGAGATGTTCCTTTCTAAAACACCAGAATCGACTCTGAAAATGAGATTTTAGATTAGTTCTTTAGATAGTCATCTCAAACACTCATCCATATGAAATCTGCTATGTGCTTTCACAGCATCTGGGGATAAAGAGCTTCTCACAGTGCCCGCATTTGTCATACATGGTTAGAAAGCTAAGGTACCGTTCACACACTTCACCCTGTAGTTCTTTTTAAAAGCATCAATCACAGACTGGCACCCTTGCCTACAATGATTGGACAAGTTGCTGTTCTGAACACAGCATAAACCTCAAGGTCGTTTCTTCCTTAATTATTTTGGTCTACTCTAGAACTTCATAAAAAGTTAATAAAAAGGTTTGCAAGCATGTAAGCAGTCAGGCTTTTAGAAAAAGACATTTTACTGTCTGACGTCTTCACTCCAAATGCTTTGCACTTTATTTGTCACGTTGACTACATTTCACAATAAAGTACAGACACTGATAATAAATCTACATCAGAATTTTATCTAAAAACTGTCATGTATGCAGGTTTGGCTATGAGCAAGAAATGTATTGTAGTCACTTCTTCTTTCTTTTATCTTTCTATGTACTCTCTTTTAATTATATTCTTTCACACTGACCATTTTAAGTGGGACTTCTCATCACATTAGACAGTGACAATGGAACTTACAAAAATTTGTGTTATGTGAAAATATCTTCCAAAAAACCATTCTTTGAAAGGTGCAGTGTGTAGGAAACATTGCAGACATTTGCATGAGCCAATCAGTGTTCTGGAATTGCGTTCCTTTGTCAAAAAAAACAAGTTGTATCAACAAAAGGTTAATCTTTGAACCTGTAGAACAGAGAAATACAGTGTAGTGGATGGCATTTATAAAACCTTCAGAATGTCAGGTCAATATGAATTCTACCTAAGCCTCACAAAGGTATGATTAGATTCAACATCAAGGGCAATTTTTTGACCTTATTTCCATAGTATGTGCTTTTACAGTAGTTGCAATTTGAGCAGAAAAGTGAATGTTACAATGCAAATGTACCTTTGAGTTGCATTAGCACCTTTGGTATTGTATTTGTAAAATCTGTGTTGTCTTAATCACCTTCTTGGCATGCCTGCAAAAAGCATAAAGCACCATGCTTTCTGCAAATGTAAAAAATAATCACATAGGAACACAAACTGTGCAGTTTTGGATCCAATCTCATTCATATTTTCAAGGCTCAACTTGAACAAATCTCAACTGATTTTTGGCAGGCTTTGAAAGGCAACTTGCTCATCCCCAGTTATAGAAATCTGAAAGCATGTTGCTGTACAGATGTTGAAGATAAAGTTCCAGCAGCTGGGAATAAAACATATGTTTTCTTGCTTAACTGTACTACAACCTAAAGGCAAGAGCCACCACATTGCATCTTTATAGGAATGAAGGGGGAAAAGATGAGGTAAATCATCTAGTAGCATAAATTGGAGATTATTTTATCAAAAAGCCTGTTTACACTTTGAACTGTTTTGGTGTTAACTTTGACTGATAATTTAGCGCTAAAACACATGTACTTAAACATCATATATTATGGGACTGACAACCCCCTTTCCTTTTTAATTGCATTTAAAAAAAACAAACCAAAAAACCTCTTGACGTACTCTTTACTTCAGCTTTTGCTCATAAGTATAGAATTAGAAGTGAGAGTCATCTGAATATTTAATTTTCAGGGCCAACATTCACAAAAATGTTTTGAAATTCTTGAGAAAAAATACAGTATATGACTGCTAACTAAATACACAACAACACTGCTGCTTAGGGCCATTTTTTTTAATATAGGCATCCAATTCTGCATATGCTTATTTACTCACTCATCCATTTGCATGAAACATCACAGAATGACACCAATGAATAGGCAATATATGCAAAGTTCCCTGATCTGCATTCATATAGTGGTGTGCATACAAATGGATTTAAGAACAAATCTGAAGCCCCTGTTTAGATTTTCTGTGATACTGCAATTAATGGTAACCACTACTCATCCTATGGCTGTCTGGTCTCTATGGTCTGTCTGGCCAATGTTCTAGAAACTTGTTGGATATTAATGACCTCACTGGTTATCATCAATGCTCTAATCTCCCTTTACTAGGATAAATAATGAAGAAAATACCAGCATGTCAATTCAACCAGCATCTGATATCCTTTTCTAGCAAGAGCTGTAGTGTTGTTGTAGCCATGATGATCTAGGTTATATACAAGAAGCAAGAAGGTTTTTTTTATATCATTTACTGACTTAACTGTATAGCTGGGAGAGATGTTAGACAAGCTTTCAGGCACAAAGTGCCCTACTTCAGCCATATGTTTGCCTAACAGTTTCCTCAACTATACAGCTGTTCAACAAAAAAGAGCACCCAGAAAATGTTGCTACTCTAACAAGTCAAGTTTCAGGTTTAATATTTATATTGTCACTCTCAGAGGTTGAGGACCCTTCAGAGCAGTGGATCATGCTGATATCCTCTGATCATATTTGTGTCACTTAATGCTAGAAAATATTGATCAGGTACTTTCAGATCTAACAAATATTTATGTAAAAATGGCTGTGGGCACTACTCTGGGAAATACTTCAGAAGACTGTACTAGTCCTCCTTTTGGATCTCAGTCTTCAGTCTCCTTTTGTTCAATATGTATCTATGCAAACCTACAGTGCAATCTTTGAGATGCTATGAACTACAGTGCCATGCCTTTCCAGCTAGACCAGATAAAATTGCTTTCCTGCTATCCCAAAATCTGATGGAAATAAGAACCTTGAATGATATCCCAAGTCCCTCCACTTCAGCTGATGCCAGGATAAATCAGAGCTGATTCTGGTCTGGAAGGATCATTGAAAAAACTTGATGAAGACCATGACTGCTTCCTCAGCTGAAGAATTTTGATCACCTGTTATCCAAGTTGTTCTCAGTCTGAAGGATGTATAAGACACATTGTTACTGCTGGATTCCCAGACAGTATTAATACCCAGAACACTTTCATTAGTCCCTTTTCATCCCTTTTCTGGTTCTTCAGGTTCACTTTCTCTCTCTCTTTTAGCTGCCCCCTTGCCTTGTTTAGACTTAGCAGTCTCAAGACTTCCCCAGCTCAGAAAAATGTTCCCAGACTTCAGGGACTATTTTTTTTGTTTGTTTTCTTTGGTTTTGTTGGTTTGCTGGTTCGTTTTAAAGTCAGCCCTAATACAGCCCCTTTTCTTCCTTTTCCCACTCTCCTTGTCCATTGCTCTGATCCCACTCCAGGAAACCAATTTTCCATAGTCTGCAGCCATCCCATTGTTCTTAGAGTTTTCCATTTAAATAAGAGTTGCTAGATTAATGGTTCTCTGTTTTCCCTGTTGATGAGACATGTGATGGCAGCCCCAGGAGCAAATGGCTGGGTCCATATACACACAGAAGGTTAGAGTTATGCAGAGAGCTTATAAACTTCATCAGAATTTGCTATGTTGTACATAGATTCCCCAATTTCACCTTTTTCTCTGTATATGCTGTTATTAGCATTTGCCATTTAATAAATATCCTGATAATTTGAAATTCTTGAAGGACCTGACAAAGATGAAGATGAGTTACTGCTGAAGATAATTATATGGAATAAACTGGCTTGAAACAATGAAGAATTAAAATATTTAAATATTATATTAGAAAAATAAAAATTGCTCATTGGAATAATTTTGGCTTATATTAAGCATATGTAAGTTATTTAAATACAAGAAGTAATCTAGGTAGATTACTGTTCTCATTGTTGTTGCTGTTGTTGTTATGGCAGCATCTAAAATACACAACTAAGACCAAGACTCCACTGTATAGTACAGCATCAATGTACTTATATAAAGAAACAGTCTCTTCTTTCTGAAGCTTACAGTAGAAATAGACAAGAGCAACAAGGGATGAAAACAGAAGTCCTGTTATCCCCATTTTACAAAATAAGCCAAACTTCCTTTTCTTATGCAAATGCATCAGAAGATGCCCCACACAAAAAGTTTTTCTTCATTTGATAATAGGAAGATTAATTGGAGGCAGGGGAAACAGTCAAATCCAAAATTTAAACTTGTGTGTACTTTAATCAGAAAATAACCTTTTAAAATTAAAATAGTTTTGCATGTGATTAAAAGATACCAGGAGACATATTTTAGCTGAACGATAGGCAGTGCATCTCGTTCATATTCACACCACCATGAAACTTTTCAGTTTTGTTTATATAATCGCACATTATTATTCATAGGTGGCATTTATAAAGTGAAAGCTGGAAAAATCAGAGAACCAAAAGAAATGAACTGTGGTCTCTTGTAGGAGGAGAAGACAAGATGACATCTAAGGTCAAAATTCTTATACTAGCAATATGTCACCTGTTGTCCTTATGCTAGTCCACTTATGGCATGCTATAGAAATCCCAGCTCTTTCCCTACACCATAGCAGCCCAGGAAGACAGTCCATTAAACAGTGATTTTTTGCCTTTCTGCACAGATGTTTGAACCTAACCTGCGTTTCTTGGAACTTACACTCATTATGCTTCTGCATTTCTCCTCTCTTTTAAAACATGATGGATATTTAGCAGTGCTGTTGGAGAAGGTCACAGGGCATTATAGCAAAGAAAAATAAGCATAGCTAAGAGGAGAGGAAAGGAGTTAAACAGAAGCACACAACATTATCTAAAGACTAGTAATCCATCTTGTTTCACAGAACACAGCCAAAGGTTGATATTTTGATTTTGGAATGGCACATGTATGTGATTGAAATAACTCATTTGAGAGCTGGTTACCCTGAAGTAGTCTCATTTGGAAGGAATGCTCATTTTCTCTCCAAACAAAATACACAGCCTGCCCCCTCCTGTTCTTGGCTAATGTGGATATGTCAGCTTCAGTCCACAAAAGGATAAAGATAAGGACTTCACTGGAGGCTTAGCAGTAGTATAACTAGGGGTGAGCAACTAGGGCACTAGACATGGTTGTTGCCCTACAGAGGGCACCCCCAGGTACTCTGAATATGTCCTTCTGTTCCTTGCTTTCTCCCTTGTCCTGTGGCACCCCACGCCCCTGAGCACTCCCACACATGTGCATTCTCTCACCGCTGGATTCGTCCCTTGCAACAGTTGGAGGTAACAGGATTCAGATGCAAGGATAAGCTTGCAAGTTACCTGATGCCATTCCAGCCTTCCCCAGATGTGTAGCAAATTCATTGAGCACTTGGGGCAGGTGGGGGAAGGTAAGTATGAGGGGTATGCCAAACTCTGTAGACAGGGAGGTAGGGAATTGTGTTGTGGGTGAGAAGGAGGGGGAGCTTATCTTCCCAGGCTGTCACAGTGGCAGCTGCACTCTGGCAGCAGCAGGCCCTTGGCCAACTGGGAACCAACTCTGGTGTCCTCTTCACTCCCCATCCCCTTTACATACATAATGGACACAGGGTACAGGACCACCAAGGGTGCAGGGGAAGCACCATTCCACTTATTCTGCTCGCTTCCTGCCCTCAGAGATGCTGCTTGGTGTGGCACTGCTCTGCCCAGTTCATATGGCTGGGCAGAAGCAGTACAGGGCTGTGCCTGACATGGGAAAGACTGTGAGGGGAATTCCTGTGCCCCCTCATAGTTGGCACCCAGGGCTAGTGCCCTTTTTGCCCCAACCTAGTGATTCTACCCTGCTGTCTCTCTCTCTTGCTCCCTTTCTGCAGCTGCCACTTATCTCAGTAAAGAATGTGTTGCTTGTAGCAGTCAGTAACAGAAACCATCAGTGAGGGTATGGGGCAGCAGCTCTTGTAGGGGTAGAGAGTAACTGCTGAAGAAGAGGGACACTGGCCTACGGCACAAACTGTATTTGTTATGACTCTAGACTAAACTCCCACTAAGTCAAATTGGAAATTTAAAGTAAAGCATTAAAGCTGAGATTTTTCAAAGTACTCAATTGGATTAGGGTGCCCAACCTGCTTGGGCATTATTTGAAAATATCACCAGGCACTTACCCACCCCTTTAGCTATATATAGCTGAAAAATTAGTCCTAGTTGATTTTCCAAATGTGAATCATCTCGAGAACATGAAGGACTGGCATTTAAGGTAGGAATACAGTCATTTCCATCAGCTGCGGGGCTGTCCCAAATACCTTACAGTTGATTAATTATCAATCACTGTATTTACTAGCCGTATAGAAGTCACACAAATATCTGTCAAACTGCAGTGCTTCTCAACATTTATCTTTTAGCCAGAGATGTTGCTGTTAAAAAATATGAATATATGGAAGACCTGCTTCTCTGTTGATTGGCACAAGTAGTACATATAAAATAACACATGCTAGGAGGAGGCAAATTAGCAATTATAATTTCACTGGAAAATAAAGCCACTGAATAAATAAAGCCTTAAAGCTAATATTCTTAAAATGCTATCATTTATGCAGAAACCACCCAATCATCTTCAATCGAGCTGTTTTGTTTCTTATGCAGCTTTTTAGCTGACGGCTTAGCACAGGCATGGTAATATAGACAGATTCTTAGGATCTCTGTTGCAAGATCAAGTTCCAACCAGAGTGGCTGATGTTGTTCATTTGTAGGTTATCCCTCTCCTCCTCCATTCTTGTGAGTAGGAAACAAAGAGATCTGAGTTTCTGTGGTGCTTCCCACTGGAGGAAAGAGGGAAGGAGTAAGGTGGGAGAAGATCTACATACATAAAAGGTTTGGGGTCTACTCTTGCAGGATACTAATGCCATATAAGAAAAGCTGAGAGCACCTCTCAGTCTAATTAAACTGTTAGGCAGGGCTCTGCTGGAAGCAAGAAGCATCAGGCAGAAAGAGTAAATGAACAAATTGCCCAGAGAATAGATGGAGCATGCACCATCTGGAGAACACCACTTCCTACATGCCCAGGTATTGCTGGAATAGCAGAAATGGCACATAAAGCTTAAGGTTCCCTTCATAGATTCCTTGGGTGGCACAGAGCCATCATACACAGCTTTATACCAATCAACCCCCTGTCCTCATAAAAGGGAACATACTGAGGGAAGAAGTGGCACATGAGGAGTAGGGAAGGGGTGCAGCTGGAGTGCACAGTGCCAAGAGGCTGATTTTTGCCTGGCTCGGCAGTCTGTATAGAAGAACCACAGCCAATCTAATTTAGAGCAGCCCTTAAGCTGCCCCCCTGAGGTCCTAGGACAGTAGAAATGAAAAACTAGCTTAGAAATTGCTCTCTCCTCCACACTACAAACAAACACACTGCACCTACTTTGGCACAGCTGGGCATCCGGCTCATGGTTTGTTAATTTCTTTTTTTAAAAGGCATGTTGCAATGAATTAGAATAAAATAATAAAACAACATCTGCCTGACATGAAATATACATTCTCGGAAAGTGTTGATATCTCTTCAGTGCCAACATCTCAAATGAAGTGCTCGAAGAATGTTGTTCAGAGATTTGGTTAAGTTTTAGCTTCAAAAAGAAGAGTTAAGTCAAACAATTTCAGCAGGCTGCCAACTTCATGTTAGCATGGGGCCTGACTTCTGGAAAGAGTGGAGGAACATTGAGTTTTTGATCCTCAGATTTTGATTTTTTTAATGCTGTTAGACACCATCTCTCCAATTTCCTCATGTGGCATGGTCAGTTTGCATTGCAAAGCCATAGAGAATAGTAAAAGCCCTGTTTTCTGGCATGAGTGGGGAATAGGGGGTGCCAGTAATCTAAAAATTCTGGTTAGCTGAGGCACAGGGGTTTCCAGCCAGATGCGGAGTTGAGGGGCAGGGGGCAGGTGGCAGCCGCATGCCAAGTGGGGCATGGAGCGGGGTGGCGGTGGCCGTGCACAGTGTGGCAACAGCGCAGGGTGGTGGGTGACGGTGGCGGCCACTGCATGCAAGCTTCCCCACCTCCCCCACCCTCCGTGTCTGGCTGGACAGATGGAAATACCAGTTAATAGAAATGTCAGTTAGTAAAATGCCAGATAGCAAGGCTTTTACTGTATTTCTAAGCAGTGCCGGTAAAAATCATTTGGCTATGAATCTCATCCTATGTTGTGTGTTTCTTAAAGCATCAGATCCTGGGGTCATGTGACAGCATGAGGCTCTTGTTGTTTTTTTTTAATGTTACAGACTGGAGTTTGAACATGTGACCAGCACACACTCTAAAACTGAAAGCACCAGAAGGGAAATAAAATTGCTCACAATGTATTTTTCATTTAAAAAGCTCACAATTTTGGTTGTCCTAACTCATGATTTTTGGGTTTTGGGGGTTGGTAATATGAAACACCAGTCAGTCAATGGAGGATAACTCAAGGTAACAGCAATCTTTCAGTGATGCAGAACTGGCATGGAGGTTCATATACCATGCCCCACCCATTTCTGTTACTACAGTGGGAAAAATACAGCTCATGCACCAGATCCAGCCCATGGTATGATTAAACCTGGACTTTAGTGGGTCCCTCAATCCTACCCAGCCCAAGCTCAGGGGCCACCTGGGCTATGGTTCTCCCCAGTGCAACCTGCCCTGTCCCCAGGCACACTTCTTGGGCATGCCGGTAGCTGTAGTCTACAGGGCTGGGCAGCAGGTTGGGGGTGACTTGGCAACTGGATTTGGATTCAGCTTCCCAGCAGTCCCTGCCACCACTGCCACCTGGGAGCAGGTGTGTGCCCTGCCACCACCACCACCAGACTCAGACCTGACCCTGCTATGCAGGCACCCTCCACCTTGGGCACTGTATAGAGTGAGTGAGTGGGGTCTCCACTGAGACCAGCCCAGGACCACTGTGGCCAGGCACGCTCAGACAGGCAGACAGGATGGGGCCATGTGGGTGGGCAGGGAGTCATGTCCATGACAGGGTGGCTGGGGCCAGGATTGCCAGTGACAGTACTGGGCCCAAGCCCAGGGCAGAGGTATAAACTGCTCTCTGCATGTCCCTGTGATGGATGGCAGTTCCCTGCCCTATGTTTCCTTGAGAAACTGGCACCCATTGCAAGGACATGCAGAGACAGATTGCAGCTCTGCTCTGGGCCGCAGCCCCACACTGTCACTGCCCTGTAATCCTGGCTTCTCCCACCTGTCCCACTCCTAGACACTACTCTCTGTGTAACCAGAGCTCCATCCCAACCTCCTTGCTGAGCATGCCCTACCTGTGGGGGTCCAAGGCCACTCTCCATGGAGACCCCACCTGCCCACCCACCTGCTCTGTCAGGCTTCCAGCAGTAGGTGCAGGGCAGACAGGCCTGGGCCAGATAGAATAAATTAACATGTCTCCGGGCCACCTTCCCACACCCTCTGGCCCTCAAGAGCTCATCAAAATGCCTTAAGTGGCCCTCCAGCCTAAATAATTGCCTACCCCTGCTATTGCAGAATGTGTGGGAAAAAATCTAATTGTCAGGAGATTTCTGCGCTGAGCAGATCTCCTGCTGCATTTCCCACCCCTTGTGTCCGCTTACATTCAACATAAACTAAAGCAATTTTATGGCTTCCTTGAATCTGCTTAAGGCTAGTTCAGGGGAAACACAAATCTATGTCTGCCCAAGCCTGTGCCTGGATAAGAGTAGAGCAGTGAGCTGTCAGACACTTTTGCATACTGTGTCTTTGCTGTTCAGCGAGACCTGAGGTTCCAGACTCTTTAACATGTTACAATATTAAATCCAGGATTCTAAGCACTAACAATTGCTCAAGGAATATACAAGACAGCTGATAAATAAAACAGTTGCGGGGGCTAGGGGAGGATACCTCACCCTCTGCCAGTGTATGCAACTAAATGGCACAATTTACTTCAGGGTTGAGGAAGTCTTTCTGCCTCATTGAGCTTCTCTACCAAAACCCAACTGGTCTCATTGTACTGATGCAAAGGAAGTACCAATTTTAAAGGGTTTCAAGAACAGCCCTCAGGACCAGCTGTCTGAACTACTCAATGTCATTTGGGGGGGAAGGGTTAACCCTCTCTCATTTTCTCTCTCTCACATAGTGTATAAAGACAATTAATATTTCAAGCAAATTGGAATTGCAGTATATTAGTAAAATAAAAACAAAATCCCAAAACAAAACATGTTTTCTTCTTCCCAACCTGGTCTTGTGCTTTAGTGTACTACATTATTAAACAGGGTGTGGGCTGGTAATATATTAACTGTGTTTCATGTGAACTTAGTTTCTCCCTCAGTTAGAGTGAGGATGTATAGTGGGGCATATACACAGCACATCACTAATCACAAGGAAAAAAATGCATATCCAGTTTTCCTAAAACAAGATCAGCATTTAATGAACTTCTGTTCCAACTTCACTGGTTTCCAATCCCATTAAAAATAAAATCAGATCATAAACTATCTCCGCTGACTGAATTTTTAACACATTTTTGTCTCTGTCTCTCTCTCTCTTTTTTTTGTTGCTTTTTTGCCTTTTCAACAATGTTATACAAACATGAAGCTAAATTGTGTAGCCTATTAGTCCATTTTGACTTAGTCTTTAATCAAGCAAATTGCTCACTGAAGCAGTAAGAGCTTTGCTTGAGGACTGGCTGAGTAAGTATAAGGACTTTGTATTTATAAAAATACCTTACAAATATTTTAATATTAATGTTCTTAAAGCATAATTCATTCTTCTTAGCATAAAATCTATAGCACAGGAGGGAACGATGCCTTAAAGAGGGAATATGGGTCTACCTATTGAAAAATCGTCAAAGACATGAAACTTGTGTGCATCACAGGTCAGATAGTCACAGTAGCCTAGAATGCACTGATATAAAGATGGAATATGCTAGAGAAGGGCCCTGGATCTACATTTACATGGATCCAGTAGCCCTATTAGCTCATATAACTATGGTAGAAAAGCTACTCCAATATATAGGGGAATGGAAAAGACATAAGCTTACACAGCATAGATAAGCGGGGGGGGGGGGGCGGTGTTTGTGATACCATTTATTGAACCAACTATCTCTGGGACAGATGTTGGGCAAACTTTTGCACACAATGTGCTCTTCTTCAGGTTTAGGTCAGTGTTATCATGGTGTGACATTGATCCAAAGGGGAGAAGGGAAGCAGACCTTTTTTGTTTTTTTTGTTTGTTTTTTTTTGTTTTTTGGGGGTTTTTTTAGAAGTAGTCACTTGTAGTTTTTGTTGTGTTGAAGTTTGAATTGAAGGATTGGATTGTGGCTGTAAGGGAGGAGGAGACCACTGAGAAGGGTTTCAGGGGAATTGTGGGTCTGAAACTATTCTAAAAGGGACTAGTGGCATAAGTGGGCTAAGGCTGAGAAGGCCAAGACCAGGCAATGAGCATTGAGAAGCTTGGGAGCTGCAGGCAGTGCCTGGGAGCAGCACTCCTGTGAACTGAAACAGTGCAAAAGAAAAGATTGAGGGCACAAGCCCTAAGTCTGCAAAGGATGAGATGGGGACTGAGGGACCCAGAGCTCCCAAAGGGTGAGATAGGAAGCCAAGGGCCAAGAAGCCTAGGGTTCTGGGACAGTGGAGAGACCCAGCCAGAGCAAAGTGGGCCAAAGTCAGGAGACTGCAGCCCAGACAAGGATCTAAGACCTGAAGTGAAATCTCCTGGCCTTTGGGGGAAGCCTCCCAGTTTAGCTATAACATCAAGACATGGCAGATGAAGTGGCAGGGTTGACTGCCTGAGAGATCAGAGTGAGCAAGACAAGTGAAGGATCCAGGTGATCATTATGGAGTTGGAAAGATGCAGGGCCTCCTGCTCTGGGCCTGGACATGCTACAGCCAGACTGTCCTTGTCTCTTGTATATTTCCTCAATCACTTTGGCTACAACACTCCAACCCAACCATAGCAAGACAGGATGCTTGGTCACACATCTAGGGGCTTCTCATTTAATTTTTGCCTACTGGTAGCTTTTGGAGCACCACTAAAAATAAAAAAATGTATGTGATGAGAGCTTGGCCTGGAGAGAGAAAGAAAGCATCTCCTGATGCTTTTCATACTCCTGTTGGTATAGCCGTATGATTTCTTATTTCTACACTCTAATTTTCCTATCTCTCAAATGAAGATACAGGAGACTCTTGCCATTCCCAGGGGATCCATTCTGGAGATCCCTGTGAATGCTGAAATCCACAAATACTGATGAGGCTCCCCGTCTGACCTGACAGCTGCCCCCTGCTCCCCCCCACGAGAAGCTGGAAGTGCAGGGCTCCCCCATAGTGCCTGGGGACCAACCACAGCTGCCTCTGGGGGAGAAGACGCTGCTGCCACCTCCATCCCTATCCCCGGCATTCACCCTCCACCCACCCAGCTCTGCTCTCCACTTTGCTTTCCCTGGCTCTGCCCTCCCCTGCCCCACACAGTGCCCTGTGCCTGCTTACACAGAGGCAAGAGCTCAGTGCAGCACCAGATGGAGCCACGGTGGTGCTCGCCCCAACCCACCCTGTTGACGCGGTGCACTCTGCATATTCAAATCCACGAATAGCGGATTCGCGAATAGTGTGGGTTTCCTGTACTAACATATGGACCTGGTGTGGAAGCGTGTGAAGTGTTTTGAATATCCACATGAGTGCTAATAGCATGAAAAACAACTTCAAATAAACAGGGGGAAAATATCACCTCATAGTCCAATGACATCATAAATCACTTGAACTTCTTTTGTTGCTTTATGATGTAGAATGATTTGATCCTATGACAACCTAACACTTATTAACTTCTCACTGATGAAAGAACTGTTACTCTACAGTCATTTGAAGGTTCTTCGGCTTAGTGAAGCTAACAGGAATTTTTTCATTGATTTCAATATGTCTGTGACTTCACTACATTTGTTTCTGGAAGATTATCTGCACAAATATCCAGACCTTAATACTAACCTAGTTTGATTAGTTCAAAGCCTAAAAAGGTCATCACTAAGTGTTTTAATCAACAGTTAATAAGCAAATGTCTAGATTCCAATTTATGGAGCAAGAATGTGTCAGTCTTATTATAAACAGGTACTTTTTCAATTCCACATTTTCACTGTTCAGTCATGTGTTGAAATATATGCTGCTGGTAAAACTATGCATTTTCTGGATTGCATAAGCATCATTATTAGGATGAAGGAGCTGTCCCAGTGCTTTGGGATGAATAAGAGCCACATTTCTTTTCTTAAAGCATACAGAAAAAAACATTAATAATGCCCTGCAGAAAACGTAATGCATTTTTATGAATCTCACCTAATAATGTATTGCAGGTTTGTGCCAGGTGGATGCCTGATGAAGTTTCTGCTAAATTAGGGGTCTCTATACACTGAAGTGATGTCCATTTAGATCTTAATGAAAAATTCTGGGGACAGTGAAGTGCCAATTACTCCATGTGATAACAGTAATGTTTGGAATTCTTCAAGTATTTTAGTAGGGCCAGCCAAATTTTTTCTTTGCCAAGAAAAAGACCTTTACAGCAAGTGAATTTATGCTGCTCTAGGAATCCCATGGAGGTCTTTTGTTTTACATGACCCTCTATTAGTTGCAATGCTGAAACATTCCTAAAGTATGCCCATGGTGATTCATTCACCCCCACATGTAAACATATACTTCCTTAAGGAGGAGTGGTTAGGGATGTGCAGATAAGGAATATTCTTTTATTCCAAAAAGGACTGATGCTGTACTATAAAATCAAACAAAACTTCTTTTAAAGCTTTTTTGTTTGTTTGTTTCCCCTTGTAGTTGTTATCTGAAGTAATGTTGCCAAAAACTGTTACTGAAGTTGCCATGCATATTCTTGTGGCTACTACACTAGCTGTATTCATAGCAAGGCTAGCAGCATTTTTTGTTTTATTGCCAAATAATTGCTCTGTTTTCTTTTAACTCCTAATGATTTTCTTTTTATTCTAAATTGGATTCACCATTATTACATTCCCAGCAATTAATGGTCTCTAGTTTACTAACTAATCCAGATTTGCAGCTGATGTACTCTTCAGTGAATTAGTTGTATTAAAAACAGAAAGTTCACTTGGTGCTTCTGCACTGTAGTGTCTTAGATGTGCAAAGATGACAGAGAACTTTAAAGCCAAAATTATCCAAACTACAGGTGATATGCCAGGTATTAATAGTGTAGCTTTTGTAGTAATATTTTGTTCTGAATGGCCTAATAAAAAGTAGCTAGCACCATCAAGCCTGAGAGTTATTGTTAGCATGAAGTGAGTTTTGAAACCTCAAGATAGAGGGTAACCACAATTCCATTAAAGTAAGGAATTGAGTCAAAGATGTTCCCATTACTACTGCACTGATACAACAAAATGAAATATGGAGCTATTTCCACACATCACTCCCATGATGAATGACAATATAAACTCAGATGCACCCAGAAAAATACAAAGCAGCTCAGTTTTATGCCTGAAAAAAGTTACAGGAAAGCACTGTGATCCCTTTGTTCACAAGAAAAAATATAATAAAAAACAATGTTAGTAACTCTTAACAGATTGCTGGGGGTGTTAATTTTTTAACTGAAATTAAGGCTGTTAAATATATTGTATCACAGCTAGATTCTTAGCTTTGAAGCAAAACTTGAGATTCTGGCATGGGAAGTCCACTGGAAATGATCACTGTTCACTAACCTACATTATCAAAGGTAATAGTATCACACCATTCACTTCTCTCAAATTGGATTGTGTTTATTAAATATAGGTATTGTCAGTGAGCTTGGCAATATTGTATTAAAAGGTTTGAAAGTAGTGGTGTTGTCCTATATATAAGGAGGATATATATGTCCTCTAAGTAAAGGTCAGAGGTGGAGCTGAGCAGAGGGGAAGTCATGGTGGGCATTTGATACAGGCCTCCAAGACCAAGAGGAGGAGGTGGATGATGCCTCCTTTCAATAAATGACAGAAGCTTCCAAATTAGAAGCTTCCAGCGTGATTTCACCAAGAGCAAGTCAGGCCTGACCATCCTGATTTCTTTCTATAATAAAGTGATAGTCTCTGTAGATGAGGGGAGAGCAGTAGATAGTTTACCTTGACTTTAGCAAGGCTTTTAACACCATCTCTCACAACATCCTCATTAACAAGCTAGGGAAATGCAGACTAGATGAAAATACTGTAAGGTGGATATGTAATTGTTTGGATCATCATACTCAGCGAGTAGTCCCCAGTGGCTCACTGTATAGTTGAGAGGACGTATCAAGTGGGGTTCCCAGGGTTTGTCACAAATCCGGTATCGTTGAACACCTTCGTTAATGATTTGGATGGTGGGACCAAGTGCACACCTAGCAAATTTGCAGGTGATACCAAGTTGGGTGGAACTGCAGACAGTCTGGATTGCAAAGCTAGGATCCAGAATGCCATGGATAGACTGAAAAAATGGCCACAAACACTAGATGAGATATCAATAAAGACAAGTACTGCACTTGTCTTTGTTGATTCTCATCTAGTATTTTCATCTAGTCTGTATTTTCCAAAGACTTTAAGTGATGTAGACTCTACTCATTTCTAATGTCTAATTACTACATTATATTAATAATTATGCATTAGTTGCATTATAGTAGTAGGGAAAAGTCCAGTTCCACAGACTATTGGTAGCATCAGCCATTTGAATGATCCTCTCACTTTCTGGATAAAAGTTAAGGTGGTTCACAGCTTAGCTATCTAAGCCCTCCCTTTGTGCATTCTATTAGGGCACACCACTGGGGCATTGGAAGGCCTATTTTACAATGTACTTCACTGAGATTTAATCTTGTGCATCATTATTTTTATGCATCTATCGTTCACATTACCTCAGCATGTGAGCCAGTAATAGTCCTCACAACAGGAAATATTTGTTCATATTCATCCTAAATTGTATTTTTATAACCAACAGTAACATTCCTAAATCATTATACATGCTGTACAAGAGAAAGGGAAACAGTCATTTTCCTTTCAATTATTTATATTTGTATGACACATTAAAATCATTGTGCAATATCTGGTTTTATTATATTACAGCAAGAAAAGCAAGCCATCAGGTTTCCAATTAGAAAGTGAACCTCAGGACACCCTTTTGGCTATGGTTTGAATTTGTGTAAACTTGAGTTGATGTTTTCATTAAGTACACCTTATACAATACATACTGAGCTAGATGATATTAATCAGTTACTGCTATTCATAAGCTACAGAATGGAGTCTTCAGAACACCACTAAGACATATTGTGTCTGAGTTATTAATAATGTTTACATGAGTTCCCTATTGCTCGTGATATGGATACAGCTTTCATTGTACTTAAGTGGAGCATCTTTATCATTGCGGCCAATTCTGCTAGCCAAGATGGAGAAGGAGGTGGATGTAACCTCATCTCACTCTATTGTTTCAGATAGAGATTTATATCTCCAGTGCTAATTCTATCAGAATGCTATACTGGGTAACTACAGGTGATACATTCATGTAAAATACAACAGACACATTTTTATTTCAGGAAAAAACCCCCACAAGTCTAGAAGTCCAGTTTGCTGAGGGTTGAAGTCAGAGGCTAACAAAATCAAAATAGAATATTTCATGAAGTTTTTAATGGGTATGGCATAAGATATTCATAAACATGGCTTGACATATTTGTTTCAGGGGAAATTTAATAATCACAACAGGAATTCTCTTGCCCCTCTGAACCAGGTAATCACCTATACACATACCCGATGCATTCTAGTTAGTCTGCGTCAAAGCTGAGTCGATTAATCTTGAGGCTCCAGAAGCCTCAGTGTCACGTGTATTAACCACCCCACAGTTCAAAATGGTGGTAGGGATGCTTTAACTAAAGTCCATTACATGAGCTTTAGTTAAAGCACCCCCACCACCATTTTGAAGTGCAGGATACTGAATACATGAGACGCTGCGGGTGCTTTAATTAGAGCAGCTCCTCCTGAGAGCTGTTCTAATTAAAGCATCCTCCCTCTACCACCCTGGAGCACGTGTAAAGACACCCTAAGGTGCTACACTGTCTGACCTTTTGCCAGGCTTGTAAATAAGTCCACCATCTCCAATACTTCTGCAGCTTGTCAAAATCAAAGCACAGAACAGATATGATTTTCAGAACATGAAGAATTCAAAGTACATAGGGAGTGGATTCAGAGTTAGATGGCTAAGGCTTGGAAATAACCAGGGATATAACAGAATATATGTGTGCTTAGAAACAGGTAAAATATATCTTATATGTTGCTATCTGTAACCTAAGTGTACTATGGAAGATTAGTTCTGATATATTTTGATATAGAAAGTACAGAAAGTGGTACTTTCCAAAAATGATTTTTGACATGACATGACTATATTTTAAATGAGCACATTACATTCTTGGAGGTAAGTCCAAACCTACTGAAATAACTGTATTCAGTTGGGCCAGGATTTAATCACTGGCATGTGAATATATCTTCAGTTATTTTTATATAACAGTATGTGTACATGCATCAAGAAGAAATTCTATCTCAATACATAATCTATCCTGTATATCAGAAATACCCATTTGTGATAAACAGAACATGATTGCTTAGTATCTTACTATTTTATGAAGGATAGCATATGTTCCAAGAGAACTAAACAGATTTGGCAGTTTGGATAATAAAAAGTACAAATATTAGCAAAGGATTTTCAGAATTTTTCTATTATTTTCCATTGTAATCTGCTTAAACTCTGTGGAAATAAATGAACTGACCCCTATAGCTGCGGAGCCTAATGTGTTCCTTAACTCTTTAGAGCCCTTGCAAATGTTACTATGATATTTCCTTCCAATTTAAACACAAGGTGCTTGCATTCTCTCTCTCATATACTGAACTTAATGAAAAATGAAAAACCATAGAATGAATATATATTGATCAAAAGAAATTAATTAAATCTTCATCAGGTGTAAATCAGATGTAGATCCTTCAAGTAAATAAAGCTGCATCAGTCAGAATCATCAAAAACTTCTTAAAAATCCTATGTAGAAATCTAAAATGACCTGTGGGACAATGAATAAACTATCAAGAACTGATTCATGTTAAAATGTAAATGGATTTCAAATTAACCTTATTAATGCTTTTCTTTGATAGTGAGATATTTGGGAGCACAACTTATCTCCTCTCGAGTCAGCACAGGGTGTAGGTGGAGAATTACCAAGCAAGCTAAAAGAAGACATTTGAATGTAATAGCTTCAAAAAGTCTTCTCTTATATAAACGTGGGCACGTCTACACAAAATGCTACATCACCTATAGCAAAGACCTACAGAGTTGTAGTGTCGGTGCACTAACTGTACTGCCGCCCTACTGCGCAGGAGGAATGAGCTACTGTGCAGTAGGGTTGAAAATGACCTGTGCGCCACCAGGACTGTGCAGTACCAGTGGGTACTGCAAAGTAATTTAATACTTGCCAAAGCAACTACAAAATGACTGTGCAGTATAAACTGCACAGTCAGGGGCACGTGTAAATGTGCCCTGTAAGCTATACAAGATGCTTAATTGTGCAGTAGCATAGTTTACTGCATGGTATGCATTCACGTCTACGTGTGCACATGCTTACTGCACAGTAAAACCCCTAATCATGAGTAAAGTTGATACCTGCAAATTCAGATATCATATTTACGTCCAATTAGTTATTGCATAGTAACGCATGTGTAGACATGACCCAGGAGAAAATTTGCTCCCAGGTTAGCCCTGGCACTAGGGAGTCAGCCTTAGACTAGCCCCAGGGCTCGAGACTGGGAGCCTCTCCAGCCTCAGAGCTGGGCTGCCTCTATGGAAGCCTCTGTCTCAGGCCTTTAAAAACCGGCAGGCATTTTGAGCCCTGGAGCATACCAGCAGGTATCCTGAGGCCACTTCAGGCAGGGGCTCCTGGGCAGGCTACAGGCCAGCTGTCCCTGCCTTCCTGCACCCTGGCACCTCTGCCTGATACTGTAGCACTGCATGCCTTCCAGGCCCATGCCATCCAGGCCTACAGGCTGCTGTGCAGATCCAGCCAGATGTTCCAGCCTCCAGTCCCAGCTGCACGAAGCTTCTGGCTGCTGGGGTCAGCTACACCTGCCTGCAGCTCACCCCCAGCAGCCTGCCCTGAGCCTGAAGGTGCTGCAGGGTCTTGCCTGTGCTGCATGGCTTCCAATCCCATGTCAGGCCCCTGCACTGGACACTGCAGGCAGCTGTCAAGGCCTGGAAGCACAAGGACAGTTGCATAGGGGCCTAGAGAGCCATCACAGGACCCATGATAGTATCCTCCTTGTCTGCACCCATGCTCGTGCATGTGCCCTCTATCCAGGAGCCGAACTGGTTGCAGGAGGAGACTGGTCACCTCATGACAAGGGCAAGATAGAGGTGCAGTATCAGTTCAAGCAGGGTGTCACGTCAGATGCATGAATGGAGGCACAACTAGTTAGCATGGCAGTGCTGCATAAAGATCAAAGCATTGTGGGAAGCACAGTGGGTTGTCATCACTGACCACAATCATCAGTTGGGAAGTGCTTGCAAGTCCTTGCCCTGTATGTTGCAACTGATAGACATCCTCACACCTGGGACCTAGACCACAGCCATGCTGTCTAAAGCAGCAAAGGTGGCCTGCCTGAGCCCCCACCCAGGCCTAGCACCCACAGTGACATATGATTGGGGAAGGGCCCCTCAGGCATCCAGCAGCCCATACTGCTAAGCTCCCCAGCTGCAGTCTCCACCAGCAGGTCAGGGAACCTAGGCCAATGCCTGCCATGCCAGCTTCGCAGCCTCGGCTCCAGCCCCCGCCACGAGGCACAGACAGCCATGATACTACCAACTGCCAGCAGCACCAGATCCTCCCCCAGGGGGAGTTTGTGACATCTGTAGGTATTATAGGGCTTGCTCGTGCTGCCCTGTGCTCATCTGTCTACAGGTGGCGGCAGGGTAGACCTTGGCTCTGGATCACCAGGTCTGCCAGGAAGTGGATCTTACATTTTTCTCACCTGCCAAGACTTTGATGACCTATATATTCCTGGGAGGCAATGCCCGCAGTGATCCTGCCTCGTCTTGATCCCTGTGTCTTCGGTGGGGCTCCAAACCTTCCCTTTACCCCAGCCTAACCTCTCCAGATGGTGTTTTACCATGTTCTTCTACAGTGAGGTTGCAGTGCTGCCTGTTGTAACTTTCTCTGCACCCCCAGGGTGTCCTAGTACCTGTTTTGGGTACACCCTTCTAGGGGGCAGTCTTGGCCTGTGCTCAAACAAAATAAAAAATAGACAGCAAAAGAAATCATAGAAAAACCCCTGGATGCTTTTCAGCCTTCTTGTCAGGCTCCCCCCAAAAAAACAATCCCTTAGTCTATTCTCTGCTGTGTGCTAACCTGCCCTGCACCCCTATGAACGTACACAGTCTTTTCAGGTTTCCACTTCGTGCAGGAAGGCTCTACCTGTAACTGTAGATATTTTCCTTCCGGTCCTCCTCTGGATCCTTTGTTGGAAAAACTCCAGTCTGGAGATTCTCTCTGGCCTTGTGGGCTCCCTCACCCTGGATCCTCAGCTGCAGCTCCACTCTGTCGATTCCCACTAGCTACTTGTTCGCAGGTCTCCACCTGCCTCAGGGTCACTCCCACAGCATTCCTCAGGCCCGGCCTGCTGAGAGACCCAGCCACTTCTCTCTCCCTTCGGTCTGCAGGGAACTTTCCCCCCTCTGCCCCTCCCTGGGGCTGGAAATACCTTTGAGTGGCCTCCCTCTACCAATCCTGAGCAAGATGCTGCTCTGGAAATTGGGTGGGTATTGTCCTTCCTTTCTGGGCTGCAGCTGCAGCCCTGCCGGCTCTCCATTTTGTAAGTCCTCTCTCACTCAGGCACAGAGTCCCTGGCTGGAAAACCACCCACTGCACTCTGCCACCTAAAGACACAACCCAGAACTAATGCTATTGCTGAATGCCATGACTACATGAAGCCACCAGCCACAACAACCCCAGCCATGTGATAAGGCCTGAACTGCAGGGATGGCCCTCCCTACCACGGCCACTGCACCTGCCCCTGCCCTGGCCCCTGCCTCTGTCCCGATGCCCCTCTTTGCCTGGCCTGCTCACACTCCCCTTGCCCTGGGTCTTCCCCCTCACAGCATGCAGGGAGGTGGGAAATAGTGCCAAACTTTATTGAGCATCCCGTGCCCCAGCATCTAGGCAGCCACAGGCTTCTCATATTGATGCTGGCAGCAATGTTCTCAGCAGCAGGGGGCAGGGACATGTAGCAGTCACAGGTGGCAGTGGATGTTGCAGGGCAGCCAACGCTTGCTCTCTGTGTCATCATAACTCAGGGTCCCATGCGCAGGTGCATCTGGGACACAATGGCCATCATCAACAGCAGGTCATAGTGGGTTGGTCACCCCTTGGTCTGCACAAACACCTCCCCATGCACCACCTAGCGCATATGCAGCAGAAGTATGTTTGGGGTACAGAAGCACCATGGGGGCAGGGATTGGCCCTGGGGGCACCTCCCTGGAGAAGAACCCTGCAGAGAGAGTGGGGGCATGGGCAGCTCCTGATCCCACTCATTTGGGAACCTCGCACCCCTGAGCCCAGGCACAATGGGATGGGCAGCAGCTCTGGCCTGCAGGAGGAGGGTGTGGCAGTGGGGTCAGGAGCCAAAGCAGCAGGTGCTGCTAGAAGCCAGGCCTGTCCTGCCCTGGGAATGGGACAGGGGTGCAGGCTGCCTGTGGCCAGCACCCAGTGGCCTGTTGGCCCCAGGGGAGCAAGTGGAGATGAGAACAGATGACATGGTCTACCAGGACAGGTGGTGGGTGGAGGATGTGGCCTGCCAGGACAGGTGGTGGGCAGAGGACGTGGCCCACAAAGATGCATGGGACCAGCATGAGGAAGCACAGGACTGAGTGGACCAGGAGTCCTGGCCCGGGAAGGTGAGGAGGTGGAGGCACTGCAGGAGCAGACTGCAGTCCTGGGCAAAGCACTGCAGGCCATGGGCAATGACTGCCAAGTGCTGGACCTGGCCCTGGGGGTTGCCTTGATGCCACCCACTGCTCAGCCCCTTATCCCAGCCCCACCTGTCCCCTGGCAGCCACCTGCCACCCATCAGCAGGCCCCCACTTGGACCTGGGAGGAGGTCCTGAACCACATCCAGAAGCCAGAAGCCACTGGCCCTGGCCTTGCCCTCACCCAGGGCCTGCAACATCCAGTACCCCAAGCTGGGCCAAGCCCCGGCACATGCCCTGGCTCCATGTGGGTGTGGAGCCAGAGTTGCCTGCAGCAGGGCTAGGATTACAAGCCAACCCTGCTGGCCCTGAACACCAGCTGCCAAATGGAGAGGCATCCATGCCAGGGGAGCACTGGCTGCCATAGCTCCTGAGAGAGACCCCTGCCTACTGTACTCACTGTAATGTACACACCCCCAGGGAAATGGACAGAGGCTGGGGTGCTGGCCACCTGTCCCTGGGCTCTGCCCCCTAGGTGCCCCCACCCCACAGCTCTCCACCCTGGGACAGAACACAAAAGACATTGTACGTAGTTTTCACAGGGAAGAAGGTTTTTTTATTGTTGTGGGGGGTAGGTGGTAGAGGGGATCTGTTTACTGGGGAAGGAGGGGAAGGAGGACTCTGTTTAATGTGAAGGGAATAAAAACTTGTTCTTGTGAAATGTCTGCAGAAAGCATGGCGCTGGAGGTGGGCGGGGGTGTAGTGGATTGGTGGGCAGTGTCGCAGGTATGCTAGAGCAGGGAGCACTGGAGAAAAAGGTTGGCCAGCACCTCCCACACCTGGATACCTCTCCTCCAGTGGAATATGCACAGCTCTCCTGGGGCCTTGGCATGGAGGATCACAGCTGATGATGATGATGCAGGTGACACTCCTGCTGCCAGGTGTCTTCCACGTGCCATGCCTCCTCCACCCTGGCCTCACAGAAGAGCTTCCCCCAGGCCTCATAGACATTATACAGCACACAGGCTGCAAGGATGACTCAGGGGAGGTTGTCCTCAGTGAACTCAAGGTGAGCAAGTGACAGGGATGTGTGTCCTGGGCCGTGATACACCAGAGGAATCCCATGGCATGGAACTTCGCCACCACCATTAGGGGATCATGTACACAGAGCACAGTGTCCCCCAGCATGTTCTGCACACCTCTAGGACAGCATCCTCATCAGTGACCTTGCCTACACCAAACAGGCGGCTGACATACCACAGGCTGGCAGGTGTGGGTAGTTTGACCAGGGCAAGGGCCAGCTGGGTGACCATGGAGAGAGGCAACTGCACGGCAGTATTTTTCCACTCCAGGTGTGGCTAGAGCTGCTCCAGGAGATCCTGGAAGGTGCCCCAGGTCATTCTGAAGGCCTCCAGCCACTGCTTATTTTCCCAGGTGTGCTAGATGCCATGCCACCACAAGTCCTGGCTGGCCTGGTGAGCCCAGAGGGAGCAGGGCTGAAGGCCTAGGAGAGTGATGGCAGCCCTGGCAGTGACATCCTAGAGCCTGTTGTGGGCTTCCCTAGTGTGGTCCAGCCAGGCAGACAGGGTTGAGGCAACAGGTGCACAGTGGAGGCCCTAGAACAGTACACAGTGGGCAGGCAGACAGTTGCTGAGCATGGGGGAGCCAGGAGGGGCCAGGTGGCAGTCAGTATAGCAGGCCAGCAGGACTAGCATGACATCCAGCAGGAGTGCAAGGTGCTGGCTGTCAGTGCTAGGGGCAGGGGCAGCCCGAGTGTGGGGAGGCAGAGGCAACTAGGAGAATGCTATAGTCCCTGTGCTGTGCATATTACTCCTGACCAGGGAAGTGGCTGGCCAGACAAAAGCAAGAGGGGTGGGCTCTTGAAGTAGGCTGCCAGCTGCTGGCAGCTGCAGCCAGAACCTGAAGCTCCCCCTGATGATGGCAGGGGCCCATTGTAGGGCCCTGAGAACTAGGAGCAGATTGGCAGCAAATTGACTCCTACTTCCCTGCACAGGTAGACAGTTGCCCAGAAGCTTTTACTTATGAGTAATTTACTTGCAAGTAAACTGGTGCCACAGCAAATGCATGTGTAGATGTACTTAGTGAGAACAAAATATGCTACCTTTTTAGAATGTTTAAAATGCGTCTAAGACTGCTTTTCATTTAAGATCAAACAAAAAATATTTAAAATTACATTAAGAAGAGATTTTGTGGCATAATCTGCATGAAACTGTGTTCTTGCTTCATAAAAATAAAGCAAAGCCATATTGATTTAGTGCTTTATGTTGAAACTGTACCTTGAAATTACTAATTCTTAATGCGGTATTAAAGAACCTGAACAAAAGTGATTTTACCCCCTTTTCCTGTTTTAGAGTATGAAGCTAGCAAGATACCAAAAAAAGTTCTAAGTTTCAGGGATAAACACATCTTCTCTACCAGCCTATGGTTTTGTACCCAAACATAAATCAATGACACTTTTCATAATGAATAGTGTATTTCAGATTAATTGATTATTCTAAAACTGATGAATATATATATATATAAACTTTTCAAGTTAAAAACCTACAGTTTTTTTTCTGGTCAAATACATAAAGTATTGTCAGAATGTCAGCCTTCTTAGCCTTAGGCAAAACAAGTACCTTTCTTTGTTTTAATGGCAGTAAGGTACACTGGCTAGACAATCGATTACAATTGACATTTTCTAGAACAAGAGTGTTTGTGGAGTAAAGATGAGCACTTTTCACACTGTCAGCTGGTAATCAATTCCTTCTGTAAATAAAACTTGGAGAATGTATTTCTGGTTTTAACTTCTTTTTAGTTACACAGTACTAAAAATAATTAAGGTGGAATATCAATCCTAATTATCACCTCCCTGGGCCACATTAGTACACAGTTTCATACTGTTGCTGGTTGGTGTGCTCTCTCTCATTCAGTCCTGTGGAAGTTTTGCACCTGGAATAGAACAGATCCTCACTGTAAATTAAACAAACTTTGAACATATACATTTGTAACAACGCACTGTAGTTATATGTGAAATGACAAAAATCAAGGTTTCCCAGTTAGACTTCTGGCTGCCAGAGAGGGCAACATTTCCAAGCTCTTGTGCTTATACAGTAGTTCCATATGGAAATCCCATTGCCTCTGAAATAATCTTGGTCATTTTTCTAGGTGCCTGAATATATATTTAGATGCTTAAATTTAAGCATATGACTTTCCAAATGTCTTCTTTAACACTTTCTTTCATCAATCAGTTGTAAATGGGAGATAACAGTTACCTATGTCAGGGTAAGTCTGCAGCCCATGGAAATAATCAGAAAGCTTTCCATTAACTTAATAGTGCTTGAGGTCAGGCCCATATTTTGTAATCACTTTGAGCTGTTTGGATGGAAGCTGTAAAGTATTACAAATTATTATTATTGGCAATGGTATTCATAACTTTCAAAAACTCTTATGAACTGAATGGAATAAAAATGTAAAGAAAAACTAGTTTTCCAGAAGTTTAATATTAGATTTTGGTGCAGGTTTTATTACAAGTTTGCATGCTTGTCTGTTCCCCGGTGTCCCAGTTCTTTTGGTCATTTTGCCACATTCCAGTGATTCATGGGAGCAGGGAAGTGAAGTTTTCACCCTTTATATCCAAATATTCCTGAAGGTGTACATTTGTAGTTGGATGGTAAAAATTAGGTGATATACAGACTGATAAAAGAAAATGTAAATCTTGTGTAAACCATGTGAGCTCAGATCAACATGACCACTTTGACTTGGAGTCAATAGAACAAAAGGAACACAATATAATGAATAGAAAAAAGTGGAAAACATTAAAATTTTCTATTTTTGCTGGTGCCAATTTATTGCCAGGAATTCATTCTGATATTTTATTTAAATTTTAGTTATTATTTCTTTGTTACAATCTCTTTAAAAAATTTTTATACCAAAAATGCCCTCAGAATCCTTAATTTACAGCTAAAAATGGAATTATTTATTTTTGTTAAAAAGCAAGCAATTTAATCAAGAAGAGTTGATCAGAAAAAAGGATCTCCCTTTCTAATCCACATTTGGCATTTAAAAAGTGCTTTTGTTTTAAATCAGAATAAGTAAACATTCTGAAACTTCTCTTGAAATACAAATTTCAAAAATATTTAATTTGAAAATAGCAAAACATTTGGTGTAATGTCAAAACATTATGTTATATAATACATTCATATACATGATGTATATAATTTGCATTGCAATATACATATATATGCAATTACAATTAAAATATGAATGCAATGTAAGTCATATTAAATTAATTGAAAAAATAACAGCAAAACAAAGCACAGGAAAGTAGAACTGGAAGTTGCCTCATAGGGCACATGTCCAATCTCTTGCTCTCACAGGTATGATTTAAGCTCCATTTTGAAACTAGTTAGATTTTTTGCTCCCAATTATCATTATGGAGCACTAACTTCATTTCTTTCAGAGTTAGAAAACTTACTCTAATTTCCAAACTATATTTATTCTTTGCCAGGTTTTACCCATTTGTTAATTTTGCCAATATCGTCCGGTGACATATATAGTTCTTATTCCTCCCTCAGGTTTATCCTCTGATACACAGGCAGTCCTCACACTTACAACACAATTGGTTCCTGAAAACTGAGTCTGAAGTCAAAATGTTGTAACTCAGAACCAATTATCCCATAGGAACAATGTTATAAGTCGTGGATTGATTTCTTTAGGACAGTCAACACAGCTGTGTCCAGCTGGTAAGTCTGTTGTGGTGCTGGGGAGGGAGGAGAGAAGGGGCATAGGGGGGCAGATCAATGCCCAAGCAGCGAGGGAGGGATTGGGGCTGGAACCTGGCCTGGAGGAAGCACTTCCAAGGGAGGGGGTGAGGTGGCTCACACCACTGCGCGCTGCACATCCAGGAGCTGCAGCCCCACCCCCTCCCTATGCAGCACTTGCTCCAACTCGGGTCCCAGCCCCAATCCCGCCCTCACTGTGGGGGCATTGATCTACCCCCCAATTCCCCTTCCCTCTCCACTACCACAACAGACTTACCAGCTGAACACAGCTGTGTTGACCATTGTAAAGGAACCAATCCCCCATTTATAACATTGTTCCTATGGGATAACTGGTTCCAAGTTACAATGTTTCGACTTAAGATGCAGTTTTCAGGAGCCAATTGTGTTGTAAGTCTGAAGACTGCCTGTATAGATTTGGAATACACCAGTCCAGATAGTGACCCACATGAGAATAACCTTGGAACAGAACAAAATTCCGCAAGTCTTCTCTGAGAAAGGAGTGAGCTTGGTGTCTGGACTCAATGCCACACTAAGTGCATCTACATGGGCACTTTACTGCTGAGTAGACTAATTTGCTCTGCAGTAAAGTGTCATTGTCTACATGCATGACAGTAGTAGGGTGCACTAAATTAACTTCACTGTAAGATAGTACTGTTAGGGACAGTACTATCTTATGGACGAGTAATTCACTGCTCTGAAGCGCACATGTGGATGGCTTCACCTCAGCTCAAATTGCTTCAGATCAAGATGAAAGATCTCTTATTCTTCCTAGCTTCTTCTGAGGATGGACAAGTACATTGACAAATGGTGAAAGAAATAAAGCTCAGGTGAAAAATAGCATGCACTAAACTTAATGTGGGGACATATAGTTAATTGCCTTTAGGTAACTGGAGTCTAGCTGAGTGTGCCTTGCCTCCCCTCCTCCTTCACTGGCTACTGGCCTAATTGGGTAGTGCAGGGGTCCACCCTTCTCTCTCTCACTTTTACACTCTCTCCGTGGATGGGGCTTGAACCCTGTTGGGTTACAATCTCTGACATTAATTAGAGTCTCTGACCCATCTGGATTTTGACTCCCTCCTAGTCCTGTACCTGGTGGAGCCTGCTTTCGACATCCCTCTTCAAAAGCACCACTAAAATAGGAAAGGGTAAATAGGAGAAAAAATTGTGGAGTGCTGCGCACCCTGCTCTACAGCCTCCATAACTCTCCTCATAGCCATTCTGTTCCACCAGATGTTACTAACACCTGAACTAAAGAAAATTAAAAATGAAATAAAATAGGAAAACAGGCACTCATTAGGTTAAAACAAACTGCCCCCCCCCCCACATGCTCCCATTTCACTAGGTGAAGACTCATCCCTTGAACTTATCTGAACTGTCCTTAGACCCCTGGGGTCTCTTCATCCACAGTTTAAACAGTCCCATGCACTCTGTGTGCTTTCCCTTTGCCTCTCCCAGGGTCCTTTCTGAGTCAACAAAAAAGAAAAGCTTTCAGTCCTCTGTGCCCTGTGGACAGCCACTTCTCTTCCTGAGTAGCAGCTCTTCCAGCAGAGCTTGCCCTTATTTCTCAAAATATTTCTGTCCTGCTCTATCACCAGGGCCTTGAGGAAAGGTTTATATACCAGTTAACCCCTCCCCTGCAGTCAGCTGACCAGGCTTGCTGCTTACTTGACCAAGGTGCTGCCAATCTCTTGCTTTTCCTTCCTGCTGCTATTTTCTGCAGCCAGCTAGCTGCAAACTGGGCTTTGCAAAAGGAGGGGAAAAGGGTTGAGCTCAGCTCACCTCTGCTTGGTTCAGTTCTGAGTCAATCCTGTTTAAGGGGCTCCTGTTCTTATCTTCAGCAGGCAGGCTCCCTCTCCCGCTTTATTGAGTGTTTTTCCTGGTTGGATACTGGGGTCTACTCCTCTGGCTGAGTTATCAAGGTTTTCCTTTCTCTAAGCAGGCAGGCAGGCGTCCCCCTCCCTTGGGCTACAAAGGCTTTAGCTTGATCTTTTTCTCCCATAGTCCTTTCTTTTCCATAACAGGGCTAGGGTTCCCTGTTACACTGAGTTCCAGTAAGTGCACTTGATACACTGAAATTAATAAGGACCAGTGGTATAATCTTGGATCTGTTCAGTCCATTGATTTCAAAGGGACCAGCATTTCACCCCCCAATGGTTTTATCTTTAATCCTTCTGAATAGCTCTCTTCTATTAGCTTTCTCAAGCTGTTCTGAATGAGTAAGGTTGGTAGAATGGAATAATAACAACAACAATAATGGAATGAGAATTCAATAATTATACAAAAGAAATGTATGCTTTTGAGCTGAAAAGTGATCAATTTAGGAAATCAAAAAAAAAAGGAGGCACTCTAATATTTATACTGCATCACTGATGATTTAATAAATCTGCAGTAGACTGCTAGACTTTTAATTTCTGATAGGCAGCTATGGAATAACCCTGTCAGAAACTTAATGTAAATTTGTTTTTGGTTCATATTAGTGACCCTAAAAAACTTGCAGAATGAAAGAAAGAATGATCAATATAGGATCTGATTCGGGTTTACTGAATGACTCCTATTGACTTCAGTGGCCACTAGGTTTTGGCCTGACTTCAGTAACACTCTTGCCCTCCCCAAAGATTTTCTATACCATAACCATATTTTCAGCCTTTACACAACACAGGTATGGAGTTTAAGAGTATATTGGCTATCCTCTTTAAAGATTTGAAAAAGAGTATTCATAGACCTGACATATTGACTCTTCTGGTGCTTTAGGAAGAAAACTGCTTGATTTTTACTGAAAAATACTAGATGGACTATAACAAGAGATGTGCTCTCTCAGAGCAGCAGATGTGTATACATAAACACAAAATGTAAGATTACTATATAAACCATGTTGATATGGCCTGACAAGTGTAAATATATAGGACAGTAAACTCTTATTAGGCATGTTTTGCCCACTTGAAACGTTTTGCATTAACAGCATAATGATTTTCCATACTGACAAACTTGCTTTAATAGACTACACAGCTCCAACCTCATTTACTCATCCACTCAACCAAAATGAAGAAGAAAAATAATTTAAAGACCAATAAAGTTAAAAAATGTGCTACAGTGAACATATTCCTATTTTAAACAGAATTACATTAACAGAATATAGTCTGTTCTGGTTTGGGTTTCTATTTACAGTCAGATAATGTAAAACGACATTAGCAGAATTTGTCTAAATGTCTCCAATGAAGATATCCATACATGGGTACATGTTTGGTGAGATGTGTTATTTATTTATTTATTTATCTATTTGTTTTTGCCTCTCAAAAGTGTCACAAGACGGGAACTAAGTTGTCTTTCTCGAAGTTTTCATGACAGCTGGTCTCCAGAATTGGGTTGCAATACTTAAATATTCTGTGTGTCCCAAGAAGTGTACACAATATATTCTACTGCTCTGACCTTTTCTGTAATCTGTGTTTTGACTGACTGTCCATTCTAGTCACCAGTTTCTGAGGTTGTAAACAGAAGGGGAGAGAAATGGCAAGCCAATCAAATTGCAGAATACTAAAAAGTTCTAAGTAGTACCATTTATTTTACCTTTTACAAAACGGATGGGGCAGAAAAAGTTCTACCTGATTCTCATGATAAAAATAGTAATGAATGCAATAAATATAGTTTATATAGTAATGGCACCAATTACAAATTCACTTTTGTGTCAAAGATATGTACTAAGAGATATATACCTATATTGGATCCTCTGTAAATTACTGCAGCCCCCATGATCCTTTAATCTATACCAGTACCAGCATATTAATCCCATGTAGTTTGGTAAACAGATAATGCTCCCTTAGTCCCATCCACACTTTTCTGCACTAAGAGGATGCAGACATTTGGAAAAGAAGCAGGTCCCAAGATATTGATAGTAGTCCAGATTATAGTTATTTTCTTAACAGATTCAAAATGATATGCAAACGTGAGGATGTATATTGTATTTTATGTTTGTTGTACAACATACTTGCCCATCAACCACTATCTACTATTATGAAAGATGTGGGATCACAAAAGTTAAACCTAACTCCCAAACCTTCTTTTTGACATTGGCAAATCTCCTTTTCTTTGTCAAAAGTGCAAGTGTGTAATCTGGATATAGCATATGTCAGTATTAAATCATTTGTATTCAAATACAAAAGCTGACCAGACAGCTGTAGAACTCTACTTTGAAAAGGCAGTAAATCAGACCTTGGCAACATAGCTGTCATATAAAATTTTCATTGGTAGTATATAGCTAAGAGCGATACAGGACAACCAATTGGTACTCTGCACAATAATTTCTTCATCTATAGGAAAAAGAACTACTGTGTTACCTGATTTTGTTCCATTTAGGATAACAACTAGATACATATCTATGAAATATCATCTTATTTTCCATTTCTAAATTCTTTACTGAGTCATTTAAGTTTAAGGGGAAAGGTTTGTACCAGAGAGAAAAAGACTATTGTATCCAAACCAGTTCTCTTCTACCACCTGGTTACTACTGGAACTTCCATTTACTATCTATTCTCTCAGAAGTTACTCTAATCTATGGATGATAGGAAAAACATTCCCCCACTAGGGTGTGTGTTTGAATGTCAGTTCTAAAGGTTTAAAGAACACCATATACAGGTGATCTTATATCTAGTGTTGCTCTTCTGGATAGATCAGTGATAACCAAATGGTACTACTGGATAAAAAAACCCTTTCAGAATAGTAAGTTGTTGCTATCCATATTCAAGAGTTTACATATACGCTTACATCCCTTCAATACAATTCTGAATGTACTGAAACAATAAGCAATTTTAAGTGAATAAATAGGGGTTTTGTCAGGTTGTTTATTGCTGAGGCTTCAGAAAAGCCAATCATGAAGTTGCAAAGAGTTGAAAACATTATTACAACCAAAAGCAAAATAAATCTCCCTTACCTCCTGCCCCCAACACACCCTACATAGCCTTATTGTTCAGGGTCATCTCTGTCAGGGACATTGATCAGGCCCAGCCTGAGGCCAATGCTATTAGGGACTCTGAACAAGCAGACCAGCCTGAACCAAGTGCCTTAGCAGCTACTCCTGTTAAGCTATATCTAATTAATTCCGTCCCAGTTTAGGAGCAGAAAACATCCTGATTGGCTGCTGGGAGCAATGTCTATCCATTTAGCACCAGCTGGGGCCCTGGGACTGCAAGTCATTTAACAGTTCTGCTGTCGTAAGCTTCCCAGTTCCGGCACTCTGGTTCTGGCTCTGGTTTTTGGCTCATTCCTGGACTTGACTTGAGATTTCCATGCAGTTCTGTTTCCTCTCTCCTGACCCTGATTTTGCTCTGTTTTTGGACTTTGCCCTGTGGATTGTCCTCTGGGTTGGTACTTGGCATCTGACCCATGAATCCTGACCCTGGATTTGTGTTATAGACTCTGCTTCTGGATCTCCCTCTGGCTTTGGTATATTGCCTCAGTCCTTTGACTCAGCCCCAGGTCCTGCTTTCCCTCAGTGGACTAACTATTAGGCAAGACCACCTACTATTAAGCAAGACCCCTATCCTTTACAGTGTTCTTGGTCAACCATTTAAACATGCACAATTACTGTGCAGTATATGTATCTAATGCACAGTTTTCAAGTACCTACAGATACTAAAAAAACAATGCATTAACTAATGCACATGTAAACGCTGACTGGGAGCAATTTGCTTCCAGTCAGCACAGGCATCAGGGGGCCATACTGCTGCCTAGCTAAGCCCGGATCTCTGTGACGTAAGAGAGAGCTGTCACAGCTGGGTAGGCAGCTCTGTCCTGGGAGGGTGGAGGGAGATCAGTCTGGCCCTGACCTCCCTCACAGCCAGAAGGGAGAGATCAGGCTGGCCCTGAGCCCTGGGAAGGGTGGAGAGCTCCATCCTAAATCTGCTCCCAAATGGGTGCACGTGTAGACACCTGCCCAGAGTCAATTTACCTCAGAGTAAATTACTCTTGAGTAAACCCATCCAGCAGCATTTGTACATATAAACATGACCACTCAGTAAGATCCTCAGTTCTGAATTGCTTCATATACCTTGCCCTTAGCAGGCTGGCAAGCAGTTTTATTGCAGGAAAATTCACTTCAGCTACCTGCATCAAAACGTTTATGGACCTTAATCCAGATTTTCAAAGTAGGCACAGAATTGTGCATGGACACAAGTATGTTCTAAAACTATATGCAAAAATCCGATGTGCTTAAACTTGTGTGTGGGGAAACTGATTTATATATGAATGCCAAAAATAAACCTATATCGTTTAGATATCTGTATGTTGATTTCCATAAACTTAATTTTACTCTGTCATATGTGTATACATTTTAAACCTCACTGCACTTTCTGTTTTTGTAGATAATAGAGATGAATTTGCTCCTGTGTTCAGATTTTGGTCAATAAGGAAAATATTCTCTAAAAACAAAAATATTATTTAAGGTATTTTAATTCAGGATATATGTATATGTTAGTGCATGTGTATAGATATGTACACATACTCACATATTTAATGCTTTGCCTCTGTTATGGGATGCATAGCCTGAAAACTAATTTATGGGGGGAACGATTTCATTCTGTCAGGGTAAAACAGCACTGAGAAAACAGGATCACTTCCCAATGAAATTCAGAATCTGCTAATATGGGGTGGGGGTGGGCCTTGAATTGCTCAGAAGCTGAAATTCCCCCTTTTCTCAGGGCCTTCATCACCTATTTCTAAAGTGCTTGTATGCACATTTTGCTTTTCACCTTTAACAAGGCTCCTTAAACTCTTTGCAATTAACCTGTTTAGCTGTTCATTTAAAAAAAAATGTTTTTTGCTATACATATGGGTTATGGATCTAACTACAGTTGGCAATATGTAAACATTTTCTCTCACTTTTGAAAGTGTAGTGACCTGTTGTCTGTGATGTCCAACGTTCTCAGGTTTTCTGAATACAAGTTTATAGCATTAACAAGGCTTAAACAATCTCAGAGTATCACTACAATTTACAGCAGCACAAAGATGCCAGTGAAAACTGGAACAGCATGGGTCAGTAGCATGTATTAATCTGAAGTTCTTAGTATAGAGAGCTCCAACAACCTTCCAATCCCATTTTACCCTTCCGAGTAGGTCTTAAGTGAGACTGGAATGGCATGTCAATAATCTAAATGACCTCCATCTAGGGGAGAATATTACATGAGGATGAAACCAGCTCCCTGATGTCCAGGAATTTGGCTGGACAATGTGGGTATTGGACAGATAGAGGATAGAAAACTACTTTCCCTAGGCTGGGAAGTTACAATAGTTATACTCTATACAGGAGAAAGTTAGGATAAGCCACTGCAGTCTGGAATCTACCCGTCTTTGGGGAAGCTCTAGGAGTCTCACCACAATGGCTGACCTTCCTGCTCCAGTTCTGCTCCTTCTCTGAATATTATTTTAATAAGTCCACCACTGCCCTTCCAAGCACAGCCAAGCAGATATCCCATAGAATTAAGGTTTGCATTGTGTAAAAGTTAAAAACCCACTCTGCAGTCTCCAGAAATCTTCTGCTTTGGGCAGGAGAATCATACCCATAGAAACAGGTGCAGGCTTTTTCTCCTTAGAAAGCAATAATGCGATGAATACTTCATTTCTCAGTACCCAAAACTCATACTGGGTGCACACAACACCACTGGGAAAACATGATCATACCCAATCACTTGGTTGGTTGATTGATCCATTGATTGGTTGGTACAGAGATCTCTTTGTGCATATTTATATTTACATGTGATCCTTTAGACCAGGGATTGTCAACCTTTTTTGGTTGGCGTACCATTGGCAGCTGGTCAAGAAACAGGGAATCCCCTGGCCAATAGACAAGCAGCTGATCAACAAGTGGGAGGGGTGTCTCCCGACTGCAGCGGCAAAACGAGAAGCATCAACAGCAAAACCAGAAGTGCCGCCAATGACACTGGAAGTACCCCTGCTTCTCTGCATCGCTGCCGTGTACTCCCTGAGGCCTTCCCAAGTACCCCCAGGGGTATGCATATCCCTGGTTGACAACCCTGCTTTAGACAGTTCTTAGTCAAATATAGGGTATCCCCCTTCTCTCCCCTGAGTATGCATGCAGTAAGAGCTTTTCCAGCCTCCATTAAGTCCCATTTGTTTAGGAAGCAGCAAAAATGGAACTGATTCTTGAACTTCTAGAGATCCCATCCTTCCCATCCAACCCATCCTTCACTTCTCTTACCTCTCACAGGAGGGGAGGAATGACACATAAGAATAGGAACTCAGCCCTGTTGTGGCTTTATCACCTCCTTCCAACAGAACCCTGTTCTCATAGTGAGACTGACTTCATCATACCCTCTCTGACTGAACACTATTCCTAAGAAGAGAGCAGTAACATCAACATCTTGATGTGCAAGAGGACAAGCTTTACAAATAGCTCCAATAATATGATCAACATAGTCCTCTAGGGAATCTAGATGACTTACACAAGTTACAATACCACCTTTATGCATTAAACTCATTAATAATTCATTGGTATGAGTTACATTGCATTAATATTGATACTAACTTCTTCAAGCTGTTTCAGCAGCTACACCATCTGCTTTCACTTGTACTCTTACAATTTTATTTTATCTTTCATGGGCCAATGGTGGTCCTAACCTGTCTGAAAAACTATTACACAGCCGCCATGTTTTACATGTTTTGCCCCAGGTTTCCAGCAGGATTTTTGTTACACTGGCTCCTCTGCCTCTACCTCCTTTACTCCTTGCTCAAAGGTTGGAGGCCACCTGATGCATCTTGGCCACTTGGCTTTGACAACAGAGGTAGTGGGAAAAGTTTGGTGTGTTTAGGCAAAGGGAGTAGATACTAAAACATCTAGACCACAGGCTGGAAGAATAAAGAACATCAGAGGAATTCTTAACATGTAGAGGCACTATAGGAAAAGGCAGCTGGCAACACAATAGGATTGTGGACAGACAATGGACTTCAGGGCCTGTAGAGATAAAAAATTAAAAGCAAGCAAACAAACAAACACAAAACAGAGACAGCATCTTAAATTAAAATGTTTAAATACAGGGGAACAGAGAAGTAGGGTAGTGAGCAGAGGGTGGCCCAGGGCACTACACCAACCTCAGCATCCTCTTTGAAGGTGCACATGAATGACAGCTGCAGCAGCCATGAGCCCAGCTGCTGTAGCTAACCCAGGCCCAGTCCAGATCCTGCTGCTGTTTCTGCCACCACTGCCTCCCAGGATGCAGACCCTGGCTATTACACTCCTGGACCAGAGCATTGCATTTCTTACAGAAGCAACTAGAGAAATGTTTCATATTACCTTTTGTATCTGTAGTTGATGTGAGACAATGTACAGAATGAAATATTTCAAGACTTAGAGACCCATCTGCCCTCTAAACTCTCTAATGACTTTTTTAAATCCACCTTGTTAGTGTTCCAATGGCACATAAACACAAATAATTAAAGTAATCCTCTAAGTGTGCAGAGTAGAGAGACTTCTTCCTGATACAATATTTATGTATGTAAACTCACCTCTGCCAAAAAGTATGCAGAAAGCTGCCATCTGAAAAGGCTAGACAGGTGGTATGTTGAGATTCTTCTAACTGTCCACTTTGCACAGAGAAAAAGGGGATAGGTTGTTATTTTTTACTTCCTATATTTGTTTGATACATCCACCTTTTGTTTTGTCTGTTGGGTCCTGATTCAGAGAAGCCCATGTGTTTAAACCCATCCATATTGAGAAAGGTGCTTGAGCGCTATTGCAAAATAGGCATGTTTTCCTGGATGAGGGCTTTTCTTTGTAAATTTCTGGCATAGAAATTGCCATTAGCAATGGCTGGGATTTTCAAAGCATCTATTTCTCAATTAATTTCAATGAGATCCTTATGCTTATTTGAAAATCACAGCCTTTATGCAGTTTATTCAGCACCCAGCACAATGGGAACGAATCTTGTAAAATACTTCTAGGTTCCAATTTTTTTTTCAAAATACATACGAACTATCTTTGAATCTACATATCTCTTAGGTGTGGAAACATAACAGCAAGCTGTCTAAATGTTGACTGTATCTAACTTCTCAAATGCCAGAGTCCAGTAATATTAGAATTCATAAGACAAAGCTAATCTGGGGAGCTGATATTTTCTGTTGATTGTAATACAATCCTCTTAAAGTCAAATCCCCTTTCAGGTAAAATGTCAGTACAAGTAATTTCATTATACCAAGAATAAGTTTCCATACAAAGTTTCTGTTCTTGCACAAAATATTCTAAATAAAATCAAACTGCTTTGAAGGTCATAGCAAATAAATACCTGCATGGTCTCAGCAACAGAAAGGGACATAATAAGAATGTGATTCTAAAACAACCAAATGCCAATTAAAGCCCTCATAAAAAAAACTAAAGGCACAGTTCATCATTATCTGTGCAACCAATAATGTTGATAAACGTTCAATAGGAATTTCGGTGTGATGGGAGATGCTAGTTCACTAGTCCTGCATCAGATTCCAACTCATGCTTTGCAGTAGGAAATCTGTCATAATTCTCTTGGTTCCCTTCTCTGTTTGGGGAGGTAGTAATTTACCCCCAAAATAAATGCTACTCTCAGATATATATGCTAATGATTTAATTTAGGCAAAGGCAAAGCCAAGATACATACAAAAGACCTTTAACTGTGTTGCATATTGTGGTCCCATCTAATAGTGTTTGGATCATATCTAGTAATTAAGAGGTGAACCTTGTTAATAAACAACAGTCTTTTGGGTCCTGTGATAGAGATGTCTCTTTAAGATTGAGAGAACATAAGCCCAAGCACTTCAGCTGACCATTTAGCTATTATAACTCTAACAAGAATGCAATGTACTGAGCCCTGAATGCTCAGATAATAATGTAAACCTATATTAACTGACCAACAGTCTAAATAATTCCTCTTTCCTCTTGTGGGAATGTGAAGATGTTTAGGATGGTGTGAGTTTTGTGTGTTGTTTTCTATTCAAGTATTCACTATGAAAGCCAAAATATTAATTAGGCAGACGAAGGTGAGTAAATGTATAATATAATTGAAGAATCAAATTAAGGGCAGTCTTTGAAGTGTACAATACAGAGGGAAGTCTGAGGAAGAAATATTTTGACAGCTAAGCCAAACTTGGGTGATTGGTTTGTGTTTAAATAACTCTTGTTAAGATCTGATTAAGCTAGAAATGAGAGAAATAAGAGAAAATGGCAAAATACTATTCAGCTCCTTGCTGATTTCAAATGCACATTATGCTGTGCAGTTCATATGTATATTAAAAACCCCAAAGCCAAACCATTTTTTAATAAAAAATACAATAAATGGTAAAAAAAGAAGAGAAGATACCACTTTTTAAGACTGGCAGTCCAGTGCCTTTGAGAAGCATAAATTCATATAAATTTATCTCTAAAGGAAAACATAACAAGTGATTCTCCTATATGAGGTTTTGCATTTGCAGTTTTATCTGCATTTCTGAAATGCCAAGTCTCAAGGTTCCTAGTTTGGTTTGTTTTTTTTTTTTGCTTTTTTTTATTTAACTGTCTTATATTATGCATTTTATTCAGTTTTCTTCTACTTCCTTCCATACCTGTATTATTTGTTCTCCAGGGCTGAGATCCTGCAGTTTTCACCATGGTTTAGTGAAGGGAAGCACACTGTTGTGCTGCCTTAGAAGAAGATTAGAGACGTTCATTTATATTCCAGAACTGGCTTCCCCAACTACTCCATCTCTTAGCTGGCTTAGATTACTTCTCACTCCACATGTTCTCAGACAAGGGGAGCCAATGCTCTACTGTTTGCGCATGCCTTTTTATGCATGCCCAGAGTTGCCAGTTGTCCATAAACTTATGGACAGGCCATAGAAAACAAGGCTAAAATAACTGCCAGTAAAATCCATAAAAAAAACAAAACTTTGAGCCACCTGTAAAAAAAAAAAACTCAACAACTAGAGTTTGAATGAAGTTCCATCCTCAAATGAACGATGGAGGCAGTATTGATAGACAGAGAAGAGTAGCACCACCTGGTGTCTGAGCAGGAGTACACCACCCTGCACAGAGATCGTATCAGGGCTATGTGGCTCACAGGAGTCTTCAGAGCTCCCTCCTGCCTAGTCATGAGCTGCTGTTTCTGCTGCATCCCATTTGATTGTAATAGTGTTCACCTCACAGCTACATAGACAATAGTCCTTCTTTAGGGGTCTGTACTTGGATGAGGGGCAGGAACAAGAGAAGAAAGACTGGAGTATGAGTGGGAAGGGACAGCATGGCGTACGATATAGTTGGGGGCATCAGTTTATGGTGATGAGTAGGGGACACGTGGGTTGCGGGCTGCTGGGTATAAGACCATTAATGCAGTCAAGCAGGTGTGCCAACCCAGGAATTTTTTATTTTAGTGATAATTTGCCAATTTTTTATTAACAGCCACACCTTGTTACTATTATTGTTGTTAAACCCCTAAATTTGAATCTACCTCTTGTCCAGGATCTGACAGAAGAGTTACATATATCAGTAAAAAAAAAGTTTGGTTACCAGTAAAAAGTTTGCAGATTGTCACTAAAGAACACCTGACTTGAGTTGGAAACCCTGCTTCTTCCCCACCTATCCATACAAAGTCCTAAGTAGGGGCCAGTAGAATCTCTCTCTCTTCAGAACATGGGTAGCCTAAAACAGGCAAAGATATGTATATAGGGTAATCTTATTCATAATGTCATTTCTTCCTTTTTCCAGTTTTGATGTTTTTCCTCAGTTTTGAAGCTGTCTCACTCTTTTTCTTTTGTCATTTTACTATATGCCTTTGTTCTTTTTTTCCTTATACATTTGCATTTCATCTTTTACCTTTAATTTCTCTCTCTTTTGTTTTTCCCCTCATAGTTTAACTCCTCTTCCCCTATTTCTTTCTAGTACTTTATTCCACATCTGCTGTTCTTATTAGCTCTCCATGGCCACTAATAGTTATCCTCTAATCTTTTTCTTCTGTCTTTCTTTTCTTTTTGTCACATTTGTCATTACAAATTTTCTCTATGTTGGGTAACCCTTTCTCAGAGCATCACAAGAAGCTGTTTTTACAACATTAAATTAACCTTAAAAGACATTATTGATTTCCATATGTATTGCTTCTCGTTACTTTCACTTCATATTTGCTTATTTTATAATTGAAAAGATATATTTTTTGTTCTGCCAGTTCTGCATAATTACAGATTACTAATATACAGCCAGAAAAGACCATTCACACCATCTAACCTGACCTCTTATCTAACACAAATCAAAGGACTTCTCAGGATCCTTTCATATCTATTCATCCAGGGACCAGAAAGTTGAACCTGGGTCTAAGCTTCTCCCATTTAAACAGCTAAAAAAAAATAGACAGAATTTTTAAAGTGCTCAGGACATGGCATTTCCTATTATTCTCAATAACAGCCATGGGGGCTGTGCACATTTGTCTTGCTTCTTATTCAACCTTAGGTGCCTAAATGAGAACACAAATCCTTTTTAAAATTGAGGTTCATGTGTTCAGTCTCTAGGTAACAGAAATTTGCCCATGGTGGTCCACATGACTGCACAAAATGAACCTTTGTGTGTTATATCAGACTTTATAAAAGCTGTAGTCCTTTAAGATAGAGCAGCAAAATATCCTCTCAAAATTGGTATTCCAAACTCCTTGTAGATAGTTCAGATCTATAGGAAATTCATGACTACCACACTGTTATTTTTCATCCTATTCCAATGTACTATAGATAGACGTTAGAAAGTAAACTGTAACACATATAAAGGGAGATAGGGCTGCAGTAATGATTAAAAAAATGACTAGAGCATGGCTGGTGCAGAAACTTTCCATCCTTCTTGAATGTCAACACTGTGCTGAAGTCATGTTCAGAACCACAACAATATTACAGCAATCAACAAAATTTATTACCTTTACCTAACAATATAAAATGTCATGATGCATGAGAAACCAGAAAAAGATGCAGGCTGTCTGTATGCAGGCTGGAATGGTAACGGAGGCAGGTTGGGGAAGATCTATAAAGGGAAAACTAAAAAAAGCCAATTCATTTTCCCTCTTTCCCCCTACCCCCATAATATCTGTTGATTTTATTTCCAGAAGTGCTCCATTTCAGTGCAGATAACCCTTAATTTTATAAACTCACAGGGTGTGTCTACAAGTGCAGTTAATCCAAAGTAATAAACTCTGAAGCAGTTTGAACCAGAGTAAACTACTCCCAGGCACAGAATCTACACATGTGCCTAGGACAGCCGCAATTTGAGTCAGGGTGGAGCAGTTTATACTAAGTCTGCTCAGCCTCGGCCTGGGTGACGCCACTGGGTGATAGAGGGGCTAGCTTGAGCATGAGGGTACTAAAAGTGCACAGCCATGTAGCTAGGTAACAGGCAAGAGTCTGGCCTCGAGCTGGCTGGGCTGACTGGGTGTAATTTATGCCTATGGTCAACATCTACGTGTGTGTTTAATTGCAGTAAATTACCCCACCATAAAGTAGTGCTGTCCCAACAGTATTATCTTATTGCAGCCAAATACCATCACACATGTAAATGGTGACACTTTACTCCAGAGCTAATCAGTATGCCCAACAGTTAAGCACGTGTCTAGACATAGCCACATTCTACAAAATTCCCTGTAATCTTTGTCTTTATCCCAGTGATAGTTGGCTGAGTGCCATAGCTGGGCTGGCTATGTGTTTTGCCCTGTTGATTAGGGTGACCACCTTTTTAAAATGTAAGGGTGGGCACCTGCCTGTGCCTGCCTCCCCACCTCCCCCCTGCCTCCTACCTCTCCTGGCAGCACATCTAGAGCAGAGTAGGGGCAGATGCAAGCTGCCCACTGTAGGCTTGGGTCCCCCACCCTGCTGCCCTCCCTCCAGAAGACCCTTACTGGCTGTGCACACCCTCCTCATACAGCAGTAGTGGGGGGAACAACTCCATGCTGCTGCCACCCCTGCTGCTCCTCAGCAGGTACGGAGTGCCTCATCATGGTGGCATGGGTTTCCCAGGAGGAAGGCATCAGGGTGGGGAGCCCTGAGCCCATAGAGGGCAGCCTGCACCTGCCCCCATCCTACACACAAATGGGGGGGCAGTGCCCCCAGCCCCTGCCTCGCTCCCTCCATTACCATGGGGGCCTCAATTTTCCCCCTTCTCCCCCACAGACTTACCTCCAGGAAGCTGCTCTCCATGCTGCCTGGCTGTATTTCTGGCCATGTGCATGTGCATGCCTGCAAACATGCACATGGTGCCCCCTGTATCCTGCTCTCAGCAGCCCCTTGTAGGCTGCTATGCTGCCAGCCTACAAGTGGAAACCCACCATTTCTCACAGATCCCTACATGAGGCAACACATCTTGGACAAATGGTGTCTGGGAGTCATGCAGCCTGTGACCAGGACTTGAGGTTCCCATTCCAGGACTGTCCTGCCCAATTAGGGATGGGTGATCACCCTACTGTTGATGTAGATTTTATTGTACTTTTCCTGAACAAAAGCTGAGAAATCAAGAACCAAATTCAGCTCCTGCTTGTATCTATAGAACACCGCTGAATTCAATTGTATCCACCAGTGTAAATGGTAAAATGTGCATCCTAAAATCTGAAAGCTTGAACGTGAATGACAGTTACCATTCACCTCTCCCTCTGTAATTGATTGTTGGTGCTCAATCCCTCTCAGGTTATACCACAGGTATGTAAATCTATGTGTCACACACCATCAAAGCTTTACAAAAAGTAAAAGCATAGGCATGAGGGTCAGTCAGCCTTATAACTCCAGTGCCTACAGTGAGTTTAAACCAAGGCTGAATTTGGTTCTGAAAGTTAGTAAGAGGTAAATGCACATATCAAAAGGATACCCCCTTAAGCACTGAAGTGTGTCTAACTATAATGGCATTATAGAGCTAAGCTGTAAAAGAAACTGCTGTTGTGACCAACATGAAATATTAGGGCGGTGGGATAAATCAGGTCTTATGCTTAATTCACTGGTAAATTGCATTAGACGTGTACAGTGTGGGAGCAAAGAATGCACACTGAGTAAAAAGCCTTTCTCTAGCACTTAATTTCCTGGAATACTGAAAACAGTTCTTTAAATTTTGCTGGTGTGTGAAATCCTCATACCTACATGACTCTATGGCATGGTACAAAAAAAATTCCTCATTATCACATCACAAAGTATCCTACAACATAAGAAAACTGTCACCCTCTCTCCCTTTTCACATAAGCACTCATTTCTTTAGACAGATTTAATGCTAATAATTCTGAGTCAATGTCTGGAAATGTTTCTAAATGAATGACCACCAATTTTGCACAAAGAGTTCTGCGGGGGCAGCAGCAGTGGGATAAGGTAAAGTGTTTTGAACGGCGCTCATGGAGATCTGTCAGGCCTACATGCTCAGTTCAGTCAAGGTCAGCTTGTTCTGTGGTATTTTTTTCCCCTTGTTCTGTCATCTCTTCCTGATAAGGTCTGACTATCATGGGTAGGGTTCAGAAACCAAAAATTGTGGGCCCCACCATGTCTACTGTCAGAATGAAATAGGCATCCATTTCAACTCTTAAATGGCTTACACTTCCACTGATGCTGAAAGTGCCTGTTATAGATAACTTTGTCATGTAATGGGCATTTTATCTAGACTTGTTCTAAGAATAGCAAATAAGTGAATCATAGCTAAGGTAGACCAAGTCCTAAAACGTAAGTTGTAAACCCCACAGCTTAAGAATGTAAGTAAGCAGATAACTCGGAGACCTTTGTGACCAAAGATCATCAATATGCACATCAAAAACTAATGGTGCCATTAAAATAAACAGCCCAGGCACCAGTTCCTATTTGGATTAAATGCTTTTTATGTCCCTTTTTTTTTTTTTTTTTTTTTTTTTTTTTTTGATGTTTTGTTGCCCAAATTCTTTGTTTCAGTGCTTGCTTCTATAAATACTTGGACCACAGTCAGTGGCAATTTGATGCTTTAACTTCCGCTCTGTAAATTTCATGCTCTGTACAGGACAATGACTAAAGTTGACAAATATTTTCTAAGTTGTCACATACAATCACACAGCTTCCTACACTGATTTTATTTTTTTCCAAGGACTGTGGCAACAGATGTTAATGTGGTATAAATGAACACGTCAATTTTCTCACACCTGTGCTGACAAGTGTTAAAGAAGTTTGCTTGAGTTTGACATGCTATCTGACCTCTACCTGTCTCTCTCTGTTACATCAAGTTACTGTATTTCTATATCAAGGTTTCTATTATACTGTAACATATGGCTTATTTCTTAGAAAAGATGAAAAAAATCTCTCCTTTATACTTGGCTTACTAGTGAAACAATGCTCCAAAGTCTCCCAGGGAATGAACTAACAAACACGCCACACTTTCTTTCCATGAACATGGAACAGATATGTAGGTATCTGTTACAAGTGTGCAAGCTCTCATATCTTTTTATTTGTCAGAAGGGATTTATTACAATCACAGTTACTTTAATTATCACTTGCATAAAAGCTATTTTAAAGCAGAGACTCAATTAATGCTGTTGAAGAATCAGCTTCACAACTAGGATGTTAGCTAACTCAGCAGACAATGTTTAAATTGAGTTGTGCAGAGTTCTTCTGATGTAGGAGAATTCCTGAATACAGTAACAAGCTTTCTGCCCTAATGGACATATTTAAAAAAGATTCCTCATAGATTTGTGCTAGATTATAATAAAGGAAATGCAACTAGCTGATGAGTGAAATTAAGTAGAAGAAATATCAGTTTTCATTGCCTTTTTTCCCCCTGTATCCAATATTTTCTATGCTTATCCTCAATGTAGTTCCTCTTAGAGATGTAAATGGAATTTCTAGCTTCAGCAAAAGACTCAAATGGTTTCTCAAGTACTGAAGATGAGTAGAGATGCAACAAAGACTCTCAAGGGTAGTTCTAATCCCTATGTACTTTGCTTGGAGAAGTTTAGCCAGGTTTTGGGACTGGGGTTCAGATTTTATTTAGTCAGGCTCAGTGTTCCCATCAGAAGTTTTCCCTGGTACACAACCTCCAAAAATCAGTGCATCTCAGGAAGCCAGTCATAACAGCGGTTAACCAGATTTAAGAGCAGAATTGATCAAAACATTTTTTCTTGGCATTTTTTTCTATAACTTTTGACCACTTAGTAAACTGATAAAAGTAGGGGGGAAAGACAGTTTGATTGCTTTGCCAGAGGACCACTGAAACTGTATCCTCATTTCTAAAACTACTGTTTCAGAAGAAATTACAAACATACAGTACACAAAGCAGTTTAGCATTAGTAATAACATAGATAACAACATTCATCCTCTAGGATAATTAGCCTGGATATTTAGCTGTACCATTTATTTCCATTCATCCTCTTTGCCAAAAGTCTATTTCTAGCAATCTGAACACACTTTGTTTTATATAAAAAGTCCACACAATTTCGCCCAAATCTCATTTCACTATTTACCATCTATATAACAGATGGTAACCACATAACTGTTATTTTGGACGTGTAGGGCAAGTCCAGATGAGCGCGGACATTTGTTTCCCTGGAGACAAATAGCAGTAGCACATCTTGTGTCACTGCTACTTGTCCCCAGGGACTGCCTATATCATGCACTATCCCATGTGGGGTACGGGAGGCTGGGGCAGCAGCTGATCTGGCCCCAGCAGCCTTACCTGGGGTCCTGGAGGCTTCCCAGGGCTGCAACCACAGCAGTAAGCCTGGTTGGCAGCTGGAGCTTAGTTCTGGGTGGCCAGGCTCCAGTTTAGGGCAGCACCCACCACCAACCTTGTGCACCACCCCACTTTTTTTTTTTTATGTGGGTTTTTTTAACTTGGAATCTCCTAGGGTCAACATCCCCACCCTGTTCCCACCCCCTGCCACTGCAAGGTGGCAGCATGGAGAACTCCTGAGTGTGCAATGTGTGGTGCTGCAGATAGCTCTGCAGCACCTGATGCCATACCTCTGCATCATCTGGATGTGGCCTTATAGAGACTCTGTTTGCACTTGTGTGCTAGGTTTTCCCTACATGACCCTTTTGACCATGAAAGAATAACTGCACTCTGACTATGCACATTTTGGTGAAGAAAAGAATCACTGTGGTATGTGCATAATAACCTGTAAGTGCCAAAAAGTTGCAGAAAAAACACAATACAGGGGATGGAATCTATCTCAATAAGCCACTTTCTCTCTACCTTGCTCCCATCCTCATGATCACATTTTCCCTCCTGGGAGATGAGGCAGACAGTTTCAAAGGTGAGAAGGATAGTCCTGGCCCATTGCTTAGTGGCTAGAAATTTTGGGGGGGAAGTGGAGTCACAGTTAAGTAATCTTGGTCTCCCAAACCCTAGGCAAGTGCCCTAACCACTAAGCTATTTGGCTTCCTCTTTTCCTGTCTCACCCTTTATACATGTACCTAGTACTCCACAAATGGAAGTAGAATCCACATTACATGTAAGTGCCCAAAATTGCATGAGATTCACAGTTTGGAGAACCTTTGCAAGCTAGTAATTGTTTAAAAGTGATTTTATGTCTTTTAGATGGGTTTAAAGCTTTCTTCTTTGCATATTAATGTTTTATGCCACCATTTAATCAATTTTGCAATTTCTGTCAATCACCGTGCTACCATCAGCCAACAGAGAATCAGAAGCTGCCCTTGCCCATGGCTTAATGGATAGAGCATTTTTTATCTGTTGCATTTATTCAACTGTTGCAGTTAACATTGTTTTATATCTCATAGAAACTACTTTATTTCATTCTTTTATTTAACTTTGTTCTCTCTTTAGCCCTATATGTGGGGCTATATGTGTTGAGTTAAAAGGATTATTCCAGGATGCCCTTCATATTAGAATCTTGAATCTTCATAGTTTCTTAATATAGTACATAGTAAACAGAACATTATATCAGAGAAACTAGCAGTCAGAGCACTAGAACGCCTAGAATAATTACTGATGGCTAGAAAATGATATTTAGAGGTTTGATTTTTAGAAATTGGCTTGTAGGTAGAGTAGATATTGCACTAAAATAATGGTCATGAGAAAGAGCAAGGGTTAACTTGTTTCTAAAAGTCTGTTTTGTAACCAAGTTTCGTGGTTTCAGCCTTCAAGGATCACTGTGTCTGGAGCTCACAGACAAACAGCCTAGGAAATTGGAAACATGTACCACACTGTTCCCTGAAAACCCATAACACAGATAAGGGACTTTGCAGGATTGTTTAGGTTACAGTGACCAGCTGCAAAGTCCCTGGGATTTCTAGTTCTGGTAGATGGACCAAATTAGGAGGCTGGGGCATCCCTAAATTAAGGCACCAGTAAATGATCAAATTAAGATGCATGCATGTGATGGGTTTCTGGAAACAAATGAATGTGCTGACAGGACAGAATGTGGACAGTATGACAACTACAGGGAAACCAATCAACCATACCCGGAAATGAAGAATCATCAGGTAGAAAAAGAATACAAAAGGAAGGATTTAAGAGCAGCAAACGGTCCCTGAGGTGAGATCCTAAGACCACCATGTACAGAAGGCACACCACCAACCTATCTCACCTACCCCATGGGGATTGGGGGGAGCTCAGCCCTCCACTTCCAGGCTGCTGACATCTGACATTCAAGAAAGAACCATAGAGTGAAGCTCATGTACTAGATGTACCTTCCCTTTGTGACAGCTTTAGGAACTGGTAGATAAATAGAACTGGGGGGGATGGTATTTTGTTTTCTTTGCCTGCATTACTTACATCTGCCTATCACTGTGTATCAATAAAGTGTTACCCATTATTGAATGGAAGAAGTTTTGGTCAGTGTGAGGGTTTAACTCTACCCAGAATAAGGTATCTGGGTCATAAATCCAGTATCAACAGTGACCATGACAAAACAAAGGTTCAGTCTTGCTCCCTGTAGCAGGGCACTAAGGTGCCTGCTACTGAATAGTAGTGAATGGGCCCAGCTGCCACTCACCAGGGCAGCGCAGGTGGCAGTTGCTGCGGCAACAGAGTAGGTCATTTGACCGCCAGGCGGGCGGGCGCGAGGAGCACGACACAGCACGAGGAGCATGGCAGAGGCCCCAGAGAAGGCAACGGGCGCTAGAAGCATGACACGAGCATGAGAGGCGCGATATAGGCCCAGAGGGGCGAGGAGGCGTGAGAAGCGCGGCACAAGTGTGAGAGGCAGGACATAGGCCCAGGGGGGCGAGGAGGCGCGAGAGGTGCGGCACAAGTGCAAGAAGTGCAATATAGGCCCAGAGGGGCGAGGGGGCGCGGCACGAGCGTGAGAGGCGCGATATAGGCCCAGAGGGGCGAGGAAGTGTGAGAGGCGCGGCACAAGCGTGAGAGGCATGGCATAGGCCCCAGAGGGGGCAACGAGCGTGAGAGACGCGGCACGAGCGCGAGCGGTGCGAGAGGCATGGCATGAGCGCGAGAGGCATGATATAGACCCAGTGGGGCGCATGACCCAGGAAAGGGTCAAGGGGCCAGGCATGGCTGCGGGCCACCTGAGCCCCAAGGCGCGAGAGGCGCGGGTGAGGGCCCCAGTGCGGGCAGAGAGTGCGAGAGGCACAGGTACAGGCCCGAGTGCAGGCGAAGAGGGTGTAGTGGAGCCGACCCCGGGAGAGGGCATGTATATCGAAGCAAGCCCAGAGAGAGAGAGAGCAGGCTGCTTAGGACACCCTCGAGGGCAGGCCGGCGAGGACCGGCACGGGAAGTGGCCCAGAATCGGGGTAGAGTAAGACCGCCCCTGTGCCAAGGGGGAAAGAGAAGGCAGCCTCCCTAATTGAACCAATAAGATCAAAGATGTGGCGGGCGAGATGGAGGATGCGTTAAGGACCCAGACTTGGCACGGTAGGCAGGGGCGCTAAGGGGAGGTCACGGCACCCCAAGGCCGTGATATATATACAATGGCCACACTCCCATTGTAGTCCATAGACACTACTGATCATGGAATAGGGATCTGAATTAGTAAATGTACTTACTGAAGCTGGAACTGCAGAATCTTTTTCTTAAAAAGTGCTTAAGATTTTCAATTACTGGTATTAGAAAAATTAAAATTGTAAAATCTTTTCTGAGGACAACTATTTGTGCTAATTCTTGTTGTATCATTGCTTGCCTTTGGCAAGCTCTGATTTCTAAATTCCATGTCATTATACAGTTCTATTATTTGTAGAGCTGACTGTAACATTGAAACATTTCCCACAAAACATAGTCACGTAACATTTTCTTTTATATATCAAAGTATATTAGCTAGTGACATTTCAAGTGTTTGCAAGAGAAGAACTTTACCCACTCTACATATTTTACCCAGGGAATGCATACAGATGCATTGGAACATGTTTTGATACTAGACAGTAATCTGCTCTGTATAGTCCTATTGAAACAGAAACAACAACACCCACACATGAATAAATTATAAATTATTAGCATTACTCATGGAGAAATAACTCTTTTGCTCTGTAGACCGAATCATCTGGTGTAAAAAAAAAAAAAAAAAAAAAAGGGAAGCTCCACAGATTTCAGTTAAGCTTATAGAGCTATGCCAGTTGAAACCATTTAAGGGACTTATCTATGGGATTCATACCTATGATATTTTGTTCCTATCCATTCATATACATCATTCATGTTATTGATAGCTTAACTCATATATGCTGCATTAAGGTATAAAATGATCAAAACTAACAATGTTCTTATATAGTTTCTTAAATTTTCAGTCTTGATTCATTCAAGCAAACCAGAAATAACAGAAAACGTCTATTTCTGCCGGTACTTATTTAGAAAAATTTCATTCACTTCTTGTCTTGCCTTTGGATAATTGTTACATCTGAGATTTACAGGCCTATTCAACAGGTAAGTTATCACTAAATTTCACAAGCGGAAAGCATGAAATATTTTATGGCTTTTAATTTCTGAAATTCCTCATCAGCTTTCATTTTAAATGATTTCACTATACATACTAGTGCAAAAGTCATAGATCAACTAATAGACTTTCAGTTCTATGCTATATAATCCCTGAATTTGTACATGAAGTGAGAGATGGGAGTGATCCTTGACTCTAATAAAAAGACATAGAACTTGGGTGTGTTTATTAAGAAAATTTTGGCATAGGTCAGTAGTATTTGTATAGTATAATATGGCAGTACTGTATTTATGTCAGCATTTGTACAGTATTTTTTAGTTTATGATTCTGATCCCATTGACATAAATGTAATTGTGGAATTATTCCTTTGAAATGTGTCCATTTAGACAGGTGAAAATTGTGAGAGATCAAAACCAGGACGACTGTTTTTAGTGGATTAATATTTTGTCTAGGCAGTTTAAAATTACAACTGCCATATGTGGGTGCAAGCCCAATTAAATCAAAGTGGGAGGGTCACCTAGTGATAAAATCAGATCATGACAAAAACATGCTTCCCAAAAACATTGCTTCTTTCATACACTGTGAAGTGAACAAAAATCCTATATTTCTTATGATATGGAGGAAACCATGTTGCTTTTCATTTCATTTTGTTCAGAAACTCAGTAGTTCATTCCATAAGTGGGTCAGAGTCTCCTAACCTATTTCATCTGCATTCTTTGCAAGAGTGCTGTTTGCAGTTGTAAGGGGGAGCCCAATTCCATTAAGAGTTTGAAATGGCAAATGTCTGCTGTTCACATTACTTGCACTTTTATGGTTGAACTCAGTAGGAGCAGGATGGGGGGCGAGGGATGGAGATGTCTTGAGTGGTTGCATTTTTTGAAATGCAGTGCTTATTCTTTCCAGAGCAAATTCAAAAGTTTTATTCCTCACTGCTTGCAAAGTGTTGCTGATAGGTCCATTTTTGTTTTGCTTTCATGGTTTCCATGGACACACTATCACCCCTATGGCTGAAGACATACAAGCACACATACAGGATGATTGGATGATTGTACATGATTATGTGTTTCTATGGAGACATATAGAAATAAGTGCAATGCAATCACAACTTTTATTTTTGAATTTACACATCTGAATAGGTACAAATGACTGTCCACATTCTTTTTCAGCTTTGAACGGTTATTTTTAAAGTAACAGTGAAAGTTTAGGTTGGGCATTATGTTTTCATACTGATTTTGCTGTACATGCAGAAATATAGAGAAGGACTCAAACATGCTGAGAGAAATCAATTGGAAAATGTGAACTTTTTTGCAATAGAGCAATTACTGGAATAGGGCTATTCATTTTCTTCATGTTTAATACTTTACCTAAGAGATCAAATTCTGACTTTGCCTAAAAGATCATATACATTACTGCTTATGTTCTGATAGTCTTGCTCAGTTATGTGTATAAATCTATCTACTTACATACCCTACTGCTAGAAAAGCACTTTTCAGGATAGTGGATCGTATTATCTTAGTGACTACATAACTCAATGATTGTAAAGTTTCACATATTTAAGAATAAATTTTAGGAGCTCTTTAATGAGCTTCTTCAGAAATTATTTAATCTAGGTTTGTCATTCTTCATCAGGCTTCCATCAGGAAACAGCCCTGTTATCCTGTGAACACTTTTGTGAATGGTTTGAGGATTGATCAGAAGAGTAAACTATGTACTGCTTCAGTCTAGAACTGACCACTGTATACCCAGATCCTACTGGTTATAAGTACATTATCCAAATATACATTTTAAACTATGCTCTTCCAAAGTCATATGGCAGGTTTGATCCATCATTGACATAGGAACATAGGACCAGAGAAAGTAAGACTGGAAGGGACCTCTCAAGGTCATGTACTCCCTCTCTGATCAAGGCAGGACCTTCCCTAACTAAACCATCCCAGTCAATTGTCTGTCTAACCTTCTTTTGGAAATTTCCAACAATGGAGACACTGTAACTTCTCTAGGCAGCTTGTTATGATGTTTGACCACTAGGGCTGTGCAAAGCCTCGGTCACTGATTCGATTCAGAGGAGATTCAGCCCAATTCGGCAGCTGAATCTCTGAATCCGAATTGAATGAGAAGACCCATTAATCTCTCCAAATCAGGTTGGAAGCCTCCAATTCAGTTTGGAGAGATTCAACAATTTGGCCATAGACACAGCTTTATATGTTTTTTGTATGTACCTCGAGGTACCAGGCTTAGCTTATGAATGCTGATGGAACATCCCATGGGAGTGGATGGGAGTCCCCCATGTGCTCAGTAGCAGACCTGGAGTAGACCAGAAATACTTCCAGTCCACTTCCAGGTCCACTGTGGAGCATGCAGGGGACCCCCCTCCCATGCTTCCATGGGATGCTCCATCCGCCCCACCATGTCAGCGTTCATGAGCCATGCCTGGTACATTGAGGTACATAGAAAAAACATATAAAGCTGTCTATGGCTGAATCACTGATTATCTGAATCAGAATTGAATCTTCAGATTCAGACTGAGATGAATTGAATTGGGACAGTGATCCAAATCAGTGAATCGAATCACTGTCCTCTGAATCGGGCCGAATCCAAATCCGAATTCAATACTCTTCACTTCGCACACCCCTTTTGACCACCCATATAGTTGGGAAGTTCCTCCTAATCTCCAACCTGCATTTCCCGCTGCTACAGCTTAAGGCTGTTGCTCCTAGTCCTGTCCTCTATGGACACAGAGAAAAGCCCATCTCCGTCCTCTCCACAATCACCTTGCAGGTATTTGAAGACTGTTATCAGTCATCTCTTCTCCAAACTAAATAACCCTAACTCTTTCAGCCTTTTTTCATAGGTTTTGTCTTCTAGGCCCCTGATCATTTTTGTTGCTCTGTGCTGGACTCTTTCCAAACTGTCCACATCTTTCTTGAAATAAGGGGCCCAAAACTGGACACAGTATTGCAGGTGAGGCCTCAACAGTATCAAATAGGGTGAAAGAATTACTTCCCTTGATTTGCAAGTGGCACTCCTGTTAATGCAACCCAAGATGTTGTTGGACTTTTTCTGCAACAAGAACACACTGTTGGCTTATATTCATTTTATGGTCCATGATAATCCCCAGGTCCTTTGCTGTAGTACTGCAGCCTAGCTAGTCATCCCCCAGCCTGTATTTGTGCTTGTGGTTATTCTGTCCCAAGTGCAGGACTTTGCACTAGTCCTTGTTGAATCTCATCTGATTGATTACAGACCATTTCTCTAGTCTACTCAGGTCATTGTGGACCCTAGCCCTACCCTTCTGAGTGTCTACAATTCCACCCAACTTTGTGTCATCTAAAAATTTTCTAAAAATATGCTTGATCCCATCATCCAAATCATAATGAAGATATTAAATAATATTGGACCTAAGGCAGACCTGTTGGGACCCCACTTGTTACCTCCTCCAAACTAGACATTGAGCCATTGAGGAGTACTAGCTGAGCAGATTGTGGATTCAACCAGTTGTTTATCCACATTACAGTACTTCCATCTAGTCTGTATTTCCTTAGCTTGTTAATAAGAATGCTGTGGAAGACAGTGTCAAAAACCTTCCTGAAGTCAAGGTATATCATATTCATTGCTCTCCCCTCATCCATGGAGCCTGTAACCTTATACAAGGAAACCAGCCGTGTGCTTCCTTATACTACAGTTACATTCCCTGTTTTCCTGAATGACTGTAGACAGCCCCTCTCATGGTATGAGCCTCAATTACATGCCTATGCTCATCCCAATCCCTGGCCTCTGTGTCAAGAGACACCATTACCAAAATAGAATCAGATACTTTTAATTATAACCTCACACACTTTTTGATTATACTGTAAAACATTGGGTGGATAAATTAATATACCTCTATAGTCTACTTTAAATTGGCAACAATTAAAATCAAAACTCAAGGGCCAAATTGTTCATAACCCAAGAGTACAAAAGAGAGGAAAATCACAACGGGCTTACCACATGGGGCTGTGCACAGTGGAAGTCCTTGTATTTAAAAGATGAAACTCCTGGTGGGTCTGCCCATACCAAGGACGGAGTTGTTAAGAGTATTCACAGATAATAACTGCCATTTTACCTTCTCACTGTCCATGAATCTTTAGAAAGCATTGACCCTAATCCTTTTCACCTCTAAGGTGCCTAAGTAATAGCACTGAAGTGGCTAAATGCAATCCTATTCTACACAAATCAAATCCCTGAAAATTCCTTAATGAATCAGACTTTGATAACACACCTTCAACTTAGTACTAAGACTAAATCATAGGCAGCTATCTGCATTAATACTTTTCCAAGTACTTGAGCAGGTTGGAATAAGATCACACTTAGGTACCCAAGTGATACTTAGGCCACTTAGACCCCGTAACGGTGAAATAGCATTTGTGCCTATTTTGCATACCACAGTCACAGTCTCCTGCAGATTCCTTTGAGGAAATGAACCTCTTGGCTGTCCCAGGGACCATGGGCAAGTACCACAATAGCATGCCTTAATAATGAAAAAAATAGCTTAAAATTATTTTAGATTCTCATCTATTTTATTCAGGTTATCAAACCTTGTCCATCCTCATATTGTCAAAACATCTTTTAGGTAGTCATTAATACATAGTGACTGTGTCTACATGAGTTACTAACAGACGCTACATGAGTAGTTACTGTACAATCATTTAGTACTTGCATTAACAAGTACTAAATAACTGCATAGTAACCAGAGTTATCATACAGTAGCATCCCCAAACAGCTTTTTGGAGACTGCTGACTGCGCAGTAGCTTATTACTACTTCACAGTAGCATTCCATCTCTCTTTTGCCATGCAATGCTACTGCACAGCAGTAATGAGCTACTGTGCAAAACTAATGAGCTACTGAGCTGTCAACTTCTTGTGTAGATACACCCATTGTGTTCTTATTTAATATTAGGAGGGCAATTTTCCTATACTTTTGTTGTGGCTGCTGCTCACGAATAGCTTTGTCTGTCTTGTACTTGGACTTTTTTGCCTTCTGCTTAGCATTACCTCCAAATTTCACTTCTAATTTATTTCTCTACAGCTCTAACTCCCCAGGGCTGCCTGCGGACATTGAAAAGATGATACAATACCATTAATGCATTAATGTACAATAATACTGAGCTTACAGTATCAAAGTAATCCTTACTGACTGGTGTCTCCATAGGCATGAAGCAGTCTAAAGCTATACAGCATGCCTCCCACAGGAAGCAATGCTTTATTCTTTACCACGCTGACGGCCGCGTTGCATGTTACAGTTAGGATGTGTTAACTGCATTTAAAATGTGAACGTCCACCTCTTCAAGCACTACAACACATATCAAGTGCACTCCTACTGCAGTAAAGTTTGGACATTTCATGGGAGGAGTATCTCCAAATCATATTATGTATTACATGTTCTGCTATTGTCTGACTACTCCACAGAGATAATATGAGCAATCTGTAGTCTCAGGGCTGGGACCATCAGATTGTTGGTCCCAGCCTTGACTGCACAGGTATCTTGAACTGGCTTCTGCCGTGGTCCAGAGGCTGAAACCATGGGCAGATCCAGGGGGGTGTGGATGCTGTGGTGCCACATCACATATAACCCAACACACAATTAGAAGCTATAGAAATTAGAACTAAGAAGCTATACTAATACTCAAAGGGCCTAGGGATGAATTATTAGGTTTAAGATCAAAGCCAAAATGAATATAACTTTATTGGAAGGTGTACTAATTTGCTAGATTATATTTTAAGTTTTAAAAAACATAACAAACTAGGCAAAAGTAGTCACAAGATATTACTTTATTTCTCCTGTAGTCATTATAGTTAAAAGTACATTTCTTAATCAGATTTGTAAAACAAAATCTAGCCTTCCTAAAAATCTTGACATCGTATCCAACATTTTATTGTCAATCATTTTTTATACTTGTGTTACTGGTCACCTATGTTAATGTTACCGCACCCAAGTTAATGTTTTCAGCTAGAACTAAAAACAGACTGCAGGACTTCAAAACAGAAATGTGATATTATCAGGGATGGCTAACAGACACTGAAACTGCAAAAAAAAGGATAACTTAGCTAATGAAGTATCAAGACCCTTAAAAAGGAGAGAGGGGTCATTATCACCTGAGCTTAGCAGGAAACAGATGGATTATAATGAGCCATGAAGTCAAGTGAATCCCTCAGCACTGCCTGAAGAGAAATGTTGTTGCCCCACCCAGGTAATTGGTCTTAAAGTTTAGGTAGAGAAGAAAGCAAAGGGGAGGAGGGGGGTACAACTTTTGGATCCCTCTTCCTGGCTTAGACCGACATACAGCAAATTGTGGTCTCATCTCTGAGACTGAACTGGAGCCAGTTCAAGACTTTGATGCGGTGCTTAGTTAGGACATGGTCTAACTTTTAGTATGGCATGGCAACACTTACAATCTAAATAAAATAGGTACTAAGTATCCCATGCAACAAATCCCTGAGAGGTGCCAGCTTAACGGCTCTACTTCCTGGTCTCAGGTCTTTGATGTTATCTTGACAGAATATAACTCCTATTTCCTTCTACCCTCTCCCAAAAGGAAACAGAGTTGGGGATCATCATCAGCATAAATTTAAACCAAAGAGTATGTTTCCTTCTACCCTCAAATATGTAGTCCCATTCTCAGCTGCTCAAAATCAGGTCTGTTTCAGGTTTTCCTATCTTTGTGGTGCAGCACTATCACAATGCCAGAGGTGTTAGGTACACCAGCAACATCCTAGGTATATTCCTTAGGTCTTGGCTACTAAGATATCACAATCCCTTTGTTGCCTAATTCCAACCCAAGTGTCATCTCAAATAAATACCTGTATCTATAGGAAGCACAAAACCTCTTCACAAAAGACGTTAAATATCAGGATCTCAATCTCCACTTAAGCAATAGGATCTCTGGATCTTTATTATCCCTAAGCTTATTGCAAAAGAAGCTGTCAACCAGGCCTCTATCATGAGACCAGTCCAAAAGGTACTACAGACTCATAGTAGCTTATTTTTATCATACCTGTTTCCTCATAATGCCATAGACCTTGTCCCATACAAGACTAAGGGAGCAGCTACTTTTTCCACACTGTACCTCAGATTTAAGAGAGGCCATTTCAAAATTAAATTATTTGATACCATCCAATTGCTCTGAGAATATGAAGACAAACTTATCATCTGCATCCTTCTGATCAATAAACCTGCATTATCCCGGCTGACAAAGATTCTGATTTAATAGCCTGAAAGCTAACCTTCACATTTTTCATACTTTCCAGTCTTGGTTTATCATAACTAATTTCTAGACCTACACACAACTGCTCTCAGCTTGGGTCTAATTTTTCACCTTGGCATTGATATAAGTAATAATAGTAAAATGTACCCATCAATGAAGTGACTGATATATTTTTAATTATCTTTATTGTTATGGTATTGGCCTTATTTCAATTTGCCCAACTTCATCTTCCATCTATTGCCTTTTGTTATCCTTGTGTCTGCAAGACTGAAGAACTCCCACTGTCAAATATACTTATACATGTATTCATATACATTCATAGCTTTATACATGTATTCATACCGATCAAGAATAGATAAGCTGAGAAGATTGAGATCCTTAAACCTCCCATCAAAAAGCTTGTTTTTCAGAACCTGCATCAATTGTTTTCTACATCCTTTTTGAAGCAGATACCAGAACTGGAGAGCTCATACCAATATTGTGTACATAGGCAAGATAACTTTCCTACTTCTTAATATTTTCCTTTTGATACTGTTTTAGGAGTACATTGACTCATTTAGCCACAGCAATGCATTCGTTGTCATGTTACAGCATCTATAATTACCATTAAGTCCATCTCTACATTGCAGATTTTCCTTGTAGATAACAGTTTACATTCTTTGTTTCCATATATATTAACTTGCATTTGGCTTTATTAAGGAATAGTTAATTGCCCATCAAGAATGATGGAACTCAGGGAGTGTTTATATGCCCCCACCCCTCGCCCCCACTCACCCTTCGGGGCTGGCCATGTAAAGGCTACCTCCACTGCCACCTCCTCCAGCCTCCAGTGTGGAGGCTCCCTCCTCCTGCCCACCTCCGCCTCACAGAGGGGCTTACCTCTGCCTTTCCTCCCCTCCCTGCTCCCTTCCCTCCCTCTCTGCCACCTTCTCCTCCCTGCCAGCTGGTGTCCGGGCTGGGTGGCGGGGGGAGGGAGGGTTACAGCCACCATGATTCCCCTCCCTTCCCCTTCCTGCTCCCCTCCCATATTCCCTCCCTCCCTTCCCACTGCCTAGCCCTGACAACAGCCACCACTGTGGCCCTTCCTTCCCCTCCCTCTCTCCCCACTTACTGACTCCCCCACCCCACTGGCTGTTCTGGGGGGCCATTGGGGATAGGCAGCAGGGGGGGAACAACCACCATAACCCCCCCTTCACCCTCAGGCAGGGAGGCATGAGGAAGCTCCGCTACTCAAGCAGCCAGGGCATGTTTGCCTCTGCCACAAACTTCCCCGGCAGCAGCTCAACCTTGGGCCTGCACAGCCAATCATAACCTGCCCTTTCGGCAATGCAGGCGCAGTTATCCAAAAGCATTACGGACAGACAGACACACAGACAGACAGACTAAACCCTTTATATATATATATAGAATTCTTGTCTTGGATTGAACTAGGAAATTTAAATCACTTTGGATCATTTTAGCAGCAATCTGTTCTCATTATTTTCTACACATTTGTATCAATTTCAAACTTCATCAGCTAAAATTGACCATCTAGATTGTTTGTAAAAATATTCAAATGTAATAAACCAAGAATCAGTCCCTGGGGAACCCTGATAGTAATAGCCCTGCTTATCAATATCTTTACATTAACAGCTATATTTTGGTATCTTGTCCCTGTGTTCTTGCATAGTCCATTTAGTATATCCTAGGGCTGTGTGAAGCTTCGGGTGCTGATTTGATTTGGAGGAGATTCAGCTCAATTCGGCCGTCGAAT
>NW_017728886.1:192785439-192792042 GCF_001723895.1 Crocodylus porosus
AATGTCTATGAAATCTATGAAATCTAAGATACTGCAGCCCCAAACTGTCAGGAAGCACAGAAACACAGTATGGCAGCCCCAAACAGTCAGGAAGCACAGAAATTTAGCCAGGGCTCCAGAGGACAGAGGGAGCCGGCATCTGCTAGGGCAGGGGACAATGTCCCAGCCCCAGCTCTGATCTCGGAGCTGGGTTCTGGTAGCTGCTTGCTGCCAGGGCCAGGGCCAGAGTCAGTGTCCCAGCCCTGGCTTTGATCAGCCTATCGGAGCAGGAGCTGGGAAGCAGGCAGCTCCTGATTGGAGGGAACAGTTCTCCCTCCCCCTACTGCCTTGGCTGACTGGGAGCAATTTGCTATGTACTCATATTTTACAGGTAATAGAAAACTATGTATTAGCCTATTTTAATACATAGTAGGTGCAACACATAGTTACATAGTAATGCTTTACTGTGCAGTAAACTAAACTAGTGTACAGTAAAGCATCTTGTGTAGATGCACCCAGTCAATCCAAAAATATGTTTGCAGAAGAAAGTTACAGAATGAATCACTAAGGCAGTTCATTAGAACAGACATGAATAGTTTGCCATTGAAGCACACACTCCTTTCCAATCATTTCCAAAGGGTTCTCTGGTGACATATGATAGAAACAGCAGAAAGAAATGAAATTTAGTCTTCGGGAACAACAAGTGTTGGTAAATGCAGATAACCACAAGGAGCTCTTGTTAACTTGCATCCTGGCTGCTGAAGAAATTAAGCAAATCTATCCTGTATTGAACAGAGAAACTACTAAATTATGTCCCAACTGAGCAGTCAAGAACCATGAATTGCTCTGATAATTTAGAATGCTTCCACTCAACTCCAAAACCAAAATTCTCACTTCCTTTTCAGAAAAAAATCATTTGCATTGGAAATGTTTCTCTGGTGACTAGGATCATGTACTGGACACAGACATTATTCACATCTATTTTCTATCTATGCTGGTATATTTATGTCCTTCATGAACATAGCTTTGGAGTACTTCCAGGGTTTATGACCATCTCATGTGCTAAGGATTTTTTAGACAAGACAGAAGTACCTTTGTAGGATGGCACAAATTAGCCAGAAGAAATGACAGAAATAACATCATTTTCCTTGTTTGATAAAATACATCAGCCAATTTCTACACAGATTTTTATGTATTATATCCTGTAAAGTATCTGTATTGTATCCAGATACTTTATGTATTATATCCTGATTACTGTTAGAAGCAGAGATAGCTGTGGGAAAGATTGCCGTTATCCAGGGTTGCACAATCCCCCTAATTCCTTATAATACCAAAAGAAAGAAATAAAGAAAGACTTTGACTTTTAAGAGACATTTATTCTGGGAAGAGTGACAAAAGGTGTACAGTAGAAATTATGTACAGTTCAGTCCAGGGACCTGGGCCTCGAGGACAAGACCTGGCCTCTTGGCCTGCAAGGCCTGCCCACACACTTTAGACAAAACAAAAAACAAAAAAACACAAAGTACAAAAGAAGTATTTACATATATACATATGTATAGTTCTTGCGAGGGGGGACACCCAGGGGGGCCTCAAGACATCAGGGGTCGCCCCACATGGACAAAGCCCAAGGTCTCAGCTTGCTGGGAGCGCCTCTGTACCTTGAGGAGCTGGTGGTGTCATAGTGCAAGGACCAGGCATCCCACCTCGACTCGGCACAGTGCCCCATCGATGGCCCAGTATTCCTCAAAGGTGGACACCATCCACCAGAGGACCACCTGCTCAAATTCAAGAGAGAGGCGGGCCCACACCAGCAGTTGGAAAAGCTGCAGGGCATCGTACATCCCAGCCCCGGTGACCCAGTTCCACCAGCTCTTCAGGGTGGCCATCTTGCCCTGGCCCACCAGGAAGTTGGCCAGGCTGACTGTGGCCTGCTTAGCCACCCAGTATGGGAAGGAGTAGATGTAGGTTTCTGTGGAGAAGTCTCAGCCCCAAGGGTGGCAAAGAGTGGCTGCAGTTGGGGGCAGTTGAGAAAAGTGTGGAAAATGTCCTCTTTCAGCACCCCTGGGCAGAAGGGGCAGGCCACCGAGGCCACCAGGTCCAGGTGGCGCACAAAGGTGCCAGTGGCCAGGATGCTGTGCACCAGTCTCCACTGGAGGTCACCGGTCTTCTTTGCGGTGGGCACCTTGTAGAGCGTGTGCCACACTGGGGTCCCAGGCCACGTGGTGTCGGGGTGGCTGGCCAGCACCTGGGCATGCCGGGTGCACACCACCTACACGTAGAGTCCCTTCCAGAGCAGCATGCCAAAGGGGCAGCCCGTATTGCTGCGGGGGGGGGGGCACAGGGAGCCTCAGCAGTGTGTTGGCCAGTCAGCCAGCTTGCTGGCCACCGCTGGGATGACCGGCAGCGGTGGGAAGGCATCAACTGTGGCGTCTGCAGTGGGGAGGGCCTGGTGAGTGTGGAGGTAGTCTTCCAGGGCGGTCACTGCTTCTGTCAGGAGGCTGGCCCTGACGGCATGCAGAAGCCGGCCCACAGTGCAGATGGACCGCAGTGCCATCCAGGCAGCCAGGGCTTCGGGTGACAGCCAGCCTGGCTGAGCAGGGTCCAGGAGGTGCCCCAGGCAGGTGATGCGCGCCTCAATGAGAGCAGCCACGAGGCTGGCGGAGGCACAACATGCTGCAGGGCCAGGTTGTGGACCAGGGGCTCCTGAAGCAGCTGCAGGAAATGCAGGCGCCTGGCCTGGGGCAGAGATGGAAGGCAGCCCACCAGGCCCGCACCATGCTGTGGTAGAATGGGGGAAGGACCACCCCGTTTAGGAAGGTGAGGTCCAGAAGAAAGAGCTCCCGGTCAAAGCCAAGGCTCCTCACCCAGTGCAGGAACAAGTACGCCAGCTGCCGCCATGGGAAGTGGCCCTCAGCATACAGGAGCCACTGGAGGGCTTGCTGGTGGTAGCCAGCTACCCTGCTGGCCAGGTCGATCAGGCCCTGGCTCCTGTTGGCAGTGGGCAGGTAAAGGGCAGCTCGTGGGAGCCAGTGGTGTCTGTTCCAGACAAAGTCCACTAGGTGCCACTGCAGTCTCTTGAGGAGGTCTGGCGGAGGGTCCAGCATGGCGCAGCAGTGCCACAGGGTCGACACCGCCAGGTTGTTAGTGGACCTGACCGCAGTAGGAGAGAGAGGGGAAGCGCCAGTGCTGCAGGTGGGTCTCCTCTCCCTCCACCAGGCCCTCCTTTGTAGAATTCCATGGGCAGTTCATCCAGGCTCGGGGCCCTGCCCGAGGCAAGTCCCCCCACAGCAGCCCTGAATTTAGCCAGGGAGAGTTCATGCTCCAGGGCCTCAACCTGCAAAGCACCTAGGTGCGGCAGGTCCTGATGCAGCTGCTGATCAGCCTGTGGACAGATGGGGTCAGCCACAAACAAATCCTGATATAAGACAACAGCATGCCCCTGCACTTCACCCAGGTCCATCAGCAGCCATCCCTCTGGGGTCCAGAGATGGTCCAGCATCTTTGCCGCAGTCTGCCATCTCTCCAGGCCAAAGAAGAAGCTGGTCGGAGCATCGGCTTCTGCCAGCTCCTGGCAGGGGGCACAAACCAGCGCACCATGGGCCACACCCTCCACCAGCTCCCGCAGGTGTTTCTTGCAGGACCGGAGGCTCTCGAGGAGCTCTGAGTCATAGCCTGCATGAAGCAGGGCTGCCTCAAGCTCCACCATGTCCTCCTCCAGGTCCTGGGTGCTGCGGCAGATCTCGCTTGCCGCCAGCAGGGTATACTGTTGGCAGAATGCCCAAATCTGGGTCTTTCCCATGTCCCACCACAGCCGCCAGGAGGGGTAATCTGCTCACACAGCCTCCCAGCTCCTCCAGAGGTGCGCAAAGCAGTCCCAGAAGCAGGTGTCCTGGAGCAGGCTGATGTTGAGGCATCAGTATGGGGCTCGCGTGTGTGCTCGGCCAGACAGGCTCAGCTCGCAGCAGACCAGGGCGTGGTCCGAAAGGCCCGACGGGACTATGTGGCTGCTGCGTAGTAATGGCAGGTGGTGCTGGGCAATGTAAAGGTGGTTGAGGCAGGCCATGGCGATCCCACTGGCACTCATCTTTGCCCAGGTATATTGGCACATGTCAGTGTGGAGGACCCGCCAGGTGTTGACGAGCTCCGCCGCCTCCAGCACGGTCTGCAGCCTGCAGGCTGAGGGCAGGTGCAGCTCCGGCCCTGTCCGGTCTAGCAGCGCATCGACGGTGCAACTGAAATCCCTGCCCACAAGGAGCAGGTCATCCTTCTTGCTGGCGTCATGCAGGAGGTTGCCCAGAGTCTCAAGGAAGGCTACCCTCTCTCTCCCATCGGTGGGCGTGTAGACCTTGACAAGGAGCAAGCTCTGGCGTGCCAGGGTGAAGAGGACAGTCAGCAGCCAGCCGGGGACAATCTGTATGCCACCACCGAGTTGTACTGCAGCTGCGGTGAGAGGAGGGTCGCCACTCCTGCACTGAGGTTGGTGCCGTGGCTCAAAAATAAGCGGCCTCTGCAGGCAGCATGCCAGTCAGCTTGGACATACACATCACTATGCATCTCCTGGAGGAAGGCGATCACCAGCCGCTTTTGCTGCAAGCTGTCCAGGATGGCTGTCCACTTCACCGGGTCTCTGCAGCTGTTGGTGTTTAGTGAGGCAATGGTGGTAACTGCCATGAGCAGGAGAATAGAGAGGAAGGGTAGGCAGGGTACCAATGGGAGAGAAGGTGACAGAGCGGGGCAAAAACCACAGAGACAGAGGAAGGCCTATTCTTGCCCGACCCTATTCCGGGGGCCCGCCTTGGCCCCACACCTCCCTCACCCAGGTCACCAGCTTTTCAAGCTGGAAGGCATGTTGATGCATGCCCGGGTCCCGGTGCATGAGCCTCACTGCGTCGCTAGTGTCATGGACAAACTGCACAGGGTCCGGGCACCAGTGCCAGATACTCTCCGCCACTCTCCTCTGGCCCTTGGTCTGGTCTAAGAGGTTGAGGAGGCCTCCATAGTTGGGGGCAACCCAGGGTGGGTTCTCCAGCAGGAGCTGGATGTTGCCGACCGAGAACCGGAGGGACTGTACTCTGGGAGGGGAAGCTCCTGGTGAGACCGGTGAAGGTGCCCTCAATAGCCTGGCTCCCTAGCAGGCCCCCCTCAGCATCTGGGTCATGGACTGTGTCCAGGAGATTGATCCCCATCCGCTTTGTGAGGCAAATGTCATCCTGCTCCCAGGGCCACTTGCGGCTCTCAGAGGGCAGGCACTCCGTCTCCTCCTCATCGGCCTCAATGGGCAAGGGAGCGAGTGAGGGGGTGGCAGGACTGTCTGCTGTCTCCTGTGCCTGATTCTGGGGAGGCAGGCACTCTCTTTCTCCCTCACCACTCACAAGCCCCACAAGCTGGGATGGGGCGAAGTGTTGCCAGACGGTGCTGGGACGACCTCAGTCCTGACCTGAGTTGATTTGATTTCTGGGGGGCAGGCAGGGTGGGGTCAGGTTCCCTGGCTACATGTTCCCTGGTGCTGTCAGAGGCAAACCCCAAAGGAGTAGGTGCTCCTTTTGAAGCTCCTTTTTGCTTCTTGCTTTTAGATTTCAAAGGAGCAGCCAGCACCTCCCCTGAAGGGGACAGGCTGGGCTGCTTGGGGGTTGCCACCTCCGAGTCCACCGCCTCAACCGAGGCAGGGTGGAGGGAGGTGCAGGGAAGGTCTTGGTTGCTCTACCTGACGGGGCCCCAGCACCTGAAATGCTAGCCACCCCAGGTGGAACTGGGACAGGGAGGGACTGGGAGGACTCCCCAGCCCCTCCACTGGGTGGGGCATCAGGCAACACAGGAGCAGGAGAACCCTGGGAGGACATCCTGGGCTCCCCCCTGGGTGGCATGCCAGCACCAGGGGGGTTGATGCCCCCGGATGGAGTAGGGGGGCTTGGAGGATCTCCCAACCCCACCCTTTGATGAGGTCCTCACACCAGAGGCAGACGCGCCATCCCCCCGTGCAGGTGCAGCAGCCGGTGCCCTGGCGGATGCCCCACTGGCACTGCCACAGGGGTGGCATGAATTCCCTCCCTGGAATACACTATGTAGGGCCTCCCCTCCAACACGAAGGTCATGGAGAGAGGCAGTTTCTGGGTGCCACCCTTGAGGAGCATGAACGCTTGCCTCTGAAAGGACAGAACGTGCCTGAGCTTGGACAGAATGTGCCTGCTTCCCATGGTCAGCCTACGCCAGGGGCTGGTGAGGACACCATAGCGCTTGAGCACCCTGGTGAGGTCTTGGTCTGGCAGGTGTGGAGGGACATTGGAAGCCACCACCCACACTACCAGGGTCTCCAGGGGCCTAACCAAGTGGTGGACCCCCAAGATCTCCAGCCCTGCCGCACACAGCTCCCTTACCATGCTGGGACAGCTCAAATATACGATGGGCATGGAGTTTACCCAGGAGGTGTACCAGACACTGTGTCATCCCAGCAGGTCTGCCAGAGCTCAGGTGCAGTCCTCCACCCTGACATGGAGAGAGGTGTGCATCCGCAGGCCATGGCTGAGGGGAAGGTCCGCAGAGACAACCCCATGCCACGTCACTCCCTGGCTGCTGGCAGCCATCCCGGGCAGGAGAGGGTTAACTCTCCCACAGAGGGAGGGGGGG
>NW_017728886.1:192792332-192793693 GCF_001723895.1 Crocodylus porosus
GGGGGGGAGGGAGTGGGGGGAACGCACAGAAGGGACCTGAACTGGAGAAGCTCAGAAGGGCTTCACCTGTTGGCAGCCATCATGAAAGAAAGAAAGAAAAAAAGACATATGTTTTGAATGTGTAATTTACTTGCTTCAGATGATGAGCCCTCATGCCCTCTGACAGAGTAAATAAGATTGGCAAAGAACTTTAGCAGTCATAATGAAAATTTTCATAAATTCATAGATTGTTAGAGGCTGAAAGGGACCTTTTAGATCATCGGGTCCAGTCTGCCTGCACTAGGCACGAAAAGACAACTGGGGTCAAGTGACCCCAGTGAGGTGAATGTCCAGTCTCCTTTTGTGAAGGAGTTTTTCCTGGAAGTGAGTCTGAAGTGGCCTCCCAAGAGCTTGTATCCATTGCTCCTGGTCTTCCCCAGAGGTGCCCTGTTGAACAGCTGTTCACTAAGTTCTTGATGTACTCCCCTGATGTAGCAGTCAGTCACTACAAAGTCCCTGCTCAGCCTTCTCTTCTGTAGGTTGAAGAGGCCCAAGTCCCTCAGCCTCTCCTCGTATGGCTTGTCTTGTCAGATCATATGGATGGCTCTTCTCTAGACCCTCTCAAGTTTTTTCATGTCCTTGTTGAAGTGCAGCACCCAGAACTGGATGCAGTACTCCAGCTGTGGTCTTACCAGTGTGGAGTACAGTGGAAGTATCACTTCCTTAGCTTTGCATGAGATGCAATGGTTAATGCATACCAGCATGTTGTTTGCCCTGCTGGCCACAGCATTGCACTGCTGGCTCATGTTTATGCATGCAATGGTCAATCACTACCCCAGGTCCCTTTCAGTCATGGTGCAAGTCAAATTGTTGCCACGAAGCCTGTAGGTATGTTGGGGATTGTTTTCCCCCAGATGAAGCATCTTATATTTCTGAGTGTTGCAGAGGACCTTTGGGGTGCTCACCACATAGTAGGGGCTGTAGGCTGGGCCAGAGCCCAGCAGGGCAGGCAGGCAAGTGAAGTCCCCCCCAGATCTCATTCCAAGGGGGGAGGTGTGCAGTGGAGCAACTTTGGGGATGCTCACCACTTGATGATTCTCACAGGCTCTGAGGGGAGCCTGGTTTGGAGGAGCAGTAAGGGAAACCTCCGTCAGTTACCATTTTAAGCGGGGAGGTGTGTGGCAGGGCACTGTTAGTGCCTGCCACTTTAAGACATAGGCCAAGCAGCTGGCAGGTTTCATAGTTTCATAGTTTCATAGAAGCTAGAGTCGGAAGGGACCTAGGTAGATCATCAAGTCCGACCCCCTGCCTTGGCAGGAAAGAGCACCGGGGTCAGATGACCCCGGCAAGGTGCTCATCTAACTTCCTTTTAAAAATCCCCA
>NW_017728886.1:192793704-192804815 GCF_001723895.1 Crocodylus porosus
GCTCCCTACCGGCTCGGCTAAGAGGGACCCGGGGGGCTTCCCCTCCGGATCCGGCTCAGCTGCGCCGTCCCCTCCGTCCCTCAGCCCCACTTACCTTAGGGGGATCAGCTGCTGCTGCCCCCTCAGCTGCTCCGCTCGCCGCTGCTGCACTCTCCTCCGCTCTCCTCCGCTCCGGGTCCAGAAAGGAGGCACACGTGTGGGAAGGGCACACATGCGCCTGTGTCCCTCCTCTCCCCACTGCTCCTGGCCTCCTAAGGTGGATACCTACAGGACAGGTGCAGGAGTCCCCAGTCCCTGCCCCCCCAGACCTTGTGGTGCCTGATTGTGGTGGCTATTTTAGATCTCTGGCCATCCATATAAAAAGGACAGTTCTCTGCTGGCAGGGGAGGCAGCAACATCGCCTGGCTGCAATGCTTCAGTGTATCATCCTGGAGGTAAGGGATGGCTAGGAGGCTCCTGGTCCTGAGCTTGACCTAAAACTGCACCCTGTTAGGAGTGGGTGGCCTTGTGGGGCTCTCACTGGTGTGGGAGCCCCCAGGAAATGCCAGGCCAGTGATCACCCCAGTGAAAGGCAGGTAGGGGCACCTTAACCCTAGCCCTCACCTTCAGGTGGGTCACATAACACAGTTGGGGCCAGGCACGACTGCGGCCACCTGAGCCCTGAGGGGTGCAAGACCCCGAGGAGAGAGAGTGGGGGGTAAGGCACGACTGTGGTCACCTGAGCCCTGTCGGGGGGTGCAAGACCCTGAGAGAAGGTAGTTGGGGCCAGGCATGGTTACAGCCACCTGAGGCCACCAGGAAGGGAAGCCACCATGGCCCCAAGTGTGGGGGCAGAGATGAGTAGCCCCAGTGAGGGGGTGCAGCCCCAAGTGAAGGGGGTAGTGGGGATCTCCGAGTGAGAGGATAAGAATGCCCTGATAAGGGGTGGCCCCAGAAAGGAGCAGAGATGAAGAGCCCCAGTTGGGGGGCAGAAGGAAAACCAGAGGGCTGTTTATGTATATAGAGTTGCCCCCGAAAGGGGCCAGAGCAAGCTCAGACCTGGTCAGGTAATTGGCTGGCCTATACCCCGGTGAGGGTCGCATGACAGGCCCAAAAGATGGTACATCTGATACCCAAGGGATGGACTAGCTAAGCCTATGTCCTAAGGGGCCTGCTGCAAGAGGGAGCAAGGCAGGATGAGTCGCTGATGTATGAAGGAGACCCTGTGAGAGAGGGTGGAGTGGGAGAGGCCCTAGTGAGAGGAGGGCAATATGAATGTGTGTGTGTGACTGAGGCCCGGTGGTGTCAGCCTGTATCTACAACTTATCTTCTGGCATGGCCATACTCTCCCATAACTTGGTGTCGTCCATAAACTTGGCCAGCAAGCTTTTCACCCCCGCATCCAAATCTTTGATATAGATGTTGAAAAGCTTTGGTCCAAGCATTTTGATTGCCTTTTGTGGCATAATAAATATGGATAATCAGAATTATGCTTAGATAACATTTATTAACTTTCAAAACGAGTAGTGATAGGAAGTGAGTGTTATAGGCTGTGACTGGAGAAAAGTAGACCAATACCAAGTGGGAAGTGATGCAGTAATGGGGAATGTTTACAGTTGTATGATGAACAATTTGCATGACACATCCTCTGCTGTAGAGGTCAATAATATACAAAAAACTTTCTAATGCACTTCTCACACCAAAACCATTTTACCATTTTACAGCAGGCAATCAGACATTCCAACATAAAGAATTGGAAACATAAGTTCTACTTCAGGACAACCAGACATTGACATGACCCTACTGTAGCACAAACAAGTAATATGTATCCCTGGAATTGATTTATGAGAGTTCATTCAGAACTGCATATAAGAGCTAAAATAAATTTGTCAAAAATTGTCCAAGCAAAAAATAGGTTATAGATATTACAAGAAGTCTATGTTCTTAATTTTTGAAAGTGAGTGGAAAAAACTTTTATGTTTTCCCAGTGCATATGATTTTTAGTATTCACACAAATTCTAATAAAGCCATATTTTCCTAGAGGGGTGACTTCATAGATGTTTACTAATTCTTTGTGATCATTTACAGGATAAAATATGTCAATCCTATAAGTAGTTTTTGGTGTGCTTTAGAAGTTGTCCATGATTGTTGCCTGTCACTGGATTTAAAAAAGCAGAGCAGCTTCAGGAGTTTTTATCTCTGCATGACTGCTGGCTAGGGATTTGAACAGAAAAGAGAACTGCAAGAGGAAATTGGTTTGGACAAGAAGAGCTTCTGTACATAATTCTTATTAATTTGAAGATGAAATGCAGTCTGTTAGAAACAAAAAAGATACTGCATGATGGCTTATTCAATATGGTTATTGCTATAGGATTCAGACCAATTTCGTGAGGATTAGAACCGACTGCCCAGCACTGCCTGTTTATTTCCAATGGAGTAACTGGAGTTTAGCCATGCCACTACATCTCTTTTGTTTGTGGTGAAGTGAGTAAAAGATAAAAGGGAACACAGGAGAGCAAAGATGGAGTTACACAGAAAGCTCTGCTTACAAAACGGCTGTATAACAACCGTGAGGGGGAAATAGCTTTCTGTTCATTGAATTTCTGCTTCGCTTTTGAATAGACTCTCAGTCAGACAAACTAAACTTGACTCTAGAAGAAGGACTGTATGCAAGGGCTGATCCTTGAATATTGTTTGGGAGCCCTGGCACAAAATTTGGACATTGACATATATACATGCTATATCAACCACAGCAGAAATTTGACTCCTAGGGTGGATAGTAATTCATGAAATAAGTTTCCTATTCCCCTTCTCAGATAAATAACTTCTCAGTACAGTTTTGATTCCATTTACTAGTTAAGGTTTAAAACAGGGGTGGGCTAAATATGGCCGTGGGCCAGATCTGGCCCACCAGATGATTGGATCTGGCACAGAGCTGCCCCCACAGCAATCTGCATGTGCACCCACTCACTCTGGGGCAGCCTGTATTGGGCTCCCAATGCCCACACCCCAGCCCTGGTCAGTGCGCACAACTTCTAGCAGGCTTTTCCTAGCGCAGCTGTAGCCAGGTGCTGCTATGCCTCTCCCCCTCCCCCCCACCCCCAGCTCCAGCAGTAGCTCCTGCTGTTGACCCTGCCAAGCTGTATCACTCCGCAGCCAGGGGTTTCCTGGTTTCCTGCCCTGGTGAGCAGGGGCTCCAGCTTCAGTTCCTGGAAAGGCAACTGGCATCTGGAGCTGAAGCCCCAGGTCACAGCAGCATGGCAGAGTCAAGATCTGGAGCAGGAGCCACCACTGGAGGCAGGGGGAGCACAGCAGCACCCATCTAGGCCATGGGCATGGGCAGGAGCACAGCACAGGCTGCCTCGGTGCATATGGACAGGACTTGACCCCATTTTTGTTTGCTTTTTCTAAAGGAAATTATTTTTGTTCTAAGTTAAATCAGCCAAATCTTTTCCAAATCTGTGAGTCATTCAAGAACCATATGTGGCCCTACTACAGGCAAACACCCTCTACCTCCACCGGGGGCTTCAGATGCTTCCAAATCTTTTTGCAGGCATCCTACGTGCAGGTCCAAGCCCAGAGGCTTGGGGTTTGGATGCCCCTGAGTTTTGCTTGCCCTCAGCCATATAGCTGCAGGAGCAAGCTAAGGAAATCTCCTATTTCTATAAAGTAGATATAAAGCCAAGATCTTCCCACCAGAAATGAAAATCGGAGGTAAACTATACATTACCTTTGCCTGGGTACTACCCCTTGCCAGAAAAGTGGTTATCCCAAGTGACTAGAAAAATCGTCTTAGTGGTCATGGATTTCCCCTGCCAGTGGAGCACCATGGGCTGCATGGCCTGGGCAAGCTTTTCTCAATGTACCCCCAGCCCCCTCTCCCCCCTCACCCACAGAAAGCTCCCAGGACCTAGAGCCCAGGCAGCTCTCCCCTTCCCACCACACACAGATATGTACACCCCCCCCCAACACGCAACTCCCAATACCCCCCACCCCACACACACAGAGGGCAGAGGCATGTAAGGAATGGGCCTGGGCCCCAGCCAAGAGCTGTCACCATCCCATGACTTGACCCCATGTTCCCAGCCTCCCCTGCCCCTCCCATGCCCAAACACTGCTCTCTGCCAGCCCATAATCCCATAGAGAGTTTTGGTCAGTTGCTTTGGCTGGGAGGGAGGGTGAAGTGTGCTGACCTGGCCAGTGACAGCTCATCAAAACTCCCCATCTGGCCCTTGGGCCCAAATAATAGCTCACCCCGACTTAAAAGCTCCTGGTGGGAAGAGAAGACAAAGGATCATTGTAAAATGTAGGGACAGGCAGAACACAATATTTACATGTTCTAAGTTGGGGAAGGAATTGTTGTTGTCCTTTGTGTTTTCACCAGATTGTATTAGCTTAGTGGTTCAGTAGCTTGAGTACAGTAGTTTCCAAAAACTTAATAAAATGCTGCTTCTATAAAATCAATTAGGACCATGGTATATTGACTAGATCCTTAAAACAGGGGCTTTCCTGGGTTTTAGGAAATCCATAGTTGCCTTAAGAAAGAACTTCTTACTTTCCCAAGAAATATTTTTTTTAAATATTTTAGAATGAGTATCCAAGATTTCATAAACTATCAATATTTAGTTCTCTTGCTGTCTTATTTGTGGAACAAAATGTATCTTCCTATTTGATATTCAGTTCTTACTAAATCACAAATCTGAAGCTGCCCCAAAAATGCATTCCAGTAACTAGTTCTCATATCCATATTGGCTACTCATATTTCAATTCAAAAGTGAAGCAAAGTCCCAGTAGATTATTCACTGTGGACCACATGAAATGTACTTGCTTGGCTAACAAGTTGGTTGTTTTTTGACTCTGACTGCAAATAATTACTATTCAAATGCAAAGAACCATAGCATAGTTGTAAGATCTCAAAGCATTACAGCAGTGAGAATTGTCTTCTTGAATTTGGCAAACACCTGCCTTTAAACTTGCATGAGAATGTGTGCTTCCATCAAGAAAAGCAGCACAGCCAGATCCAGTAGTGCACATTTGTTTATTTTTATAGTCTTTTAAATACAATTTGTATAGCAAACTATCTCTAGAGTAATAACAAAGATACAGTTTTAAAATGTGTAAAAAGGGGGGAAAGCAAGAGAAAGAAATAACAGGTAGAATATTCTGTTTTAAAATTCCACATAAAATATTCAAAGAACCAGTTAAGTGCACAGTTACATGAAGGAATCACAATTCGTGGCAGAGGTATTATCTTGTATTACATCAACTAGATATTTGCAAAAATATATATATATATTTGCAAGCTTTTGGGCACAGGCACCTTCATCAGGCAAAAAAGAAAAACTTTGCAAATATGTAGTTGGTCTAATAAAAGATATCCCCTCTGCCACAAGTTTTGCCTCCTTTTGCCTCTAGACCAATACAGCTACAAGCTGGATACCAGTTACAAGAAATCTTTTCAGATGAAGCTATCTCCCAGATATACTCACGGTGCAAAGACTGAGCAGTAGCAAAAATGGGCACAATCAGCAATGACTGTCCACTCAATGTAAATTAAATCCGTTCTTTAAATTATAGGCATTGTGTCTATAAAAGATCAAATACCCACTTCTTTAGTTAAAAGAGGGAAGTTTACTTCTGCATACCCAAGATGATTATACCCCCTTTCCAAAGATTCAGTTGTCAAAAATAACTATTGCAGTAAGCAAGCAAGGTTTATATTAACCAGAGATTTAAATGAAAGGGAGGAAAACTCTCATTCTAGAGAATTCACATATTGCTCCAGAGACTGAGTGAATAAGGACTAAATAAAGATTAAGTGAAGACCTCACGGTTGCCCTGAATGATAGTGTGTGGGGGTTAATATTGCTAACATGCTAGAGGATAATAGGACCACAAGCAGTAATCAGCAAAAGAACACGCAGAAGAAACCTTGCTAAATAAACATGATTTTTTGGTTAGTGATACAAAATTTGTAGCTGAAAGAAAAATAACTGTGGTGGAAATAGATTTTTCATTTTTGCAAGAAATTGCCTGAGTTCAGAAAGATTTATTTTCCAAAACAGTATGAAAAAAAAATAAAAATTCCTGTACAGTAAAATGTTAAGCATCATTTAATTCAGTCCTCCTATTGAACTATCATTTATCAAGTCAAAATGTTTTCTTCCAATATTTAAATTCCAATATTGGCATTTAAAATATTTTAAATATAAACTGTAACAGATGATATAAAATAAAATTGACAATAGCAGTCCACATTTCCATTTAAAATATGTCAGAACAGTTAAGCTGTAATACTGTCAAACAATTTGCATTGTTTGGAATGATTTTACCTTGAAAACCAACATTTTGCTATGAAACTATTCAATTTTTTAACTAAACAGCATTTTCTAACAGAAAAGGCTCTCCATCAGAAAATTTCTGACTGGTTCTAAAAACCCACAGTTGATATAATAATTAGGCAAAGTATTTGTGACTGACTCAGAAAAACATATTTTAAAAACTAGTTCAAATCAGTTTGATGATAAACCTCAATCTCCTGGTCTGAAAACCAGCTGAAGGACCATAACCAAATAGCAAGGTATTGAGCTGCACTATTTATTCATTATTAATTATCTAGGGGGAAAAAAGAATTTTCACAATACTGACCTTAGTTGACCTACAACATCACTGACTTTCTCCTTTTAAATGCTGTACTTTCTATTACTTGGCTCATTTTGCAGTATGATATAGTTCATATTTACTGGAAACTGTATTCTCTGTCATTTGAGTCTCTGGTTACCAGTTGCTCTTAAATTTGTGCTGAGACTTAATAGCATGGAACAGTTATAATAATTTTAGTATTATCTGCATAGGATAGTTAGTGTGCATAGGTCTGATTACACTCCCAAAATCTTATCCTTCCAATCCTGAGAAGGAAGTGCTGAGAGGTGGAAGAGGCTTTCTTAGTGTTTCAAGCCAGAAATCTAGAGGGGTTGTCTCCAGGGCTTTAAGCTTTCTCTTTTAATTATCTATGTTCTTGTCATTATGTTACATGTGCTTTGTTGGTGCTTAAAAGAGAGCAAATGATTAGGAAATCATGTACTTACCTATTTTATTTATCCTGTAAGGGAGGACTTTCAGAGTTGAGAGGGAAAGCATGAGCCTCCTTGCCAGTAAAATTGCAAATCAGTGGTGTGGGGTAAGATGACTGAATAATGTAAGAGAGTGCAGAAGAGAATCTGGTGCTTTTATTTTAAACAAAATGAAACAAATATCTGGGTCAGTAATAAAATATTGTGTATCTTAAGGTAGTAAAAGGAACTACACAAATCCCAAAGGAGGCAGAAATGGATAATAGGATAACAGGCATAAATAGTATTGGATATTACAAGTGTTTAGTAGTTCTTCCAAAGAAAAACCCCTAAATGAGAAATGAAAGACATATTGAAGAAAATAAATTTGGGGAGATTAGTAAAACTCATGAAAATAAAGCTCAATATGCAAAATACGCTTACACCAATAAATATATACGCCATTCCAGTTAAATGGCATTCTGCAGCATCAGTAAATTGAAAGAAGGTTGATCTAAAGGAAGTAGACAGGGGATCAGGAGGTTGTTACTGCTCTATAAGGTAGTGAACATGAGCTTAGACACTTACAGGCTTTTATGTTGATAGTAGGAATGGATGAAAAAGGCTGAGAAGTTGAAGGAGCCATGAAACAGGAGCATGCAATAACAGCAAAGTATGTAAAAGAGAAATGGCAGAACAACAGGATTTTGGAACAAGTCCCAAAACTAAATGAGGAATATACTACTGGATGTAAGTTGTAAGACTTACAGATACATGGGCAGAAATGGATGGGGGAAAGGAGACTACATGGAGACTTCTCTCAGAAAAACTCATGAAAAGCAGGTGGCAAATTATAAGTGGCTTTTCAAAGGATTGAAAAGAACTGAGACTTTAATTATGGCTGCACAGGAGCAGGCTATTGTCACAAGCTATGTTAAAACAGAGACAGGAAAGATGTAAGTCCAGAATATGGGCCCCACAGACTATTACTCAGTCCCTAAAGTATATCAGTCATATAACACGTAGATATACCAAGCCAGAGAGCACTGTAAAGTACAGCATGACAAAGCTGGCATTAATGTGCACTGGTTGTTCTGCAAGAAATATGAACAATGTAGGAAAGCCATATTAGCACTATGGGCTAGACAAAATTGTAAAGATTAGGAGCTTAAAATGTTATGAGATTTTCTCAGTTGTTATTATTCATGAAGTATGTGCTAGAAGATAAGATATGGTGGTTATAAAAAAGTGCTTTATCTTGAATTTTTCTTTTCTGTTTGATGACACTATTCAGTAACAAATTCAAGAAAAGCGTCACAAATATGGAGAGAAAAGCTTGACGAATATGGAGAAAATCAGTGGCATAGTAAGTAGAACCAAAACATCGAATATGTTTTGCACTAGAGTCACATGATGGAGGTACCATGACAGCACTAAGTAAATTAGAAATTGGTTCTCTTATAACACGCGCCTTCAGAAAGCAACACTGATAAAAATACTAACTTTAAAAATGCTGACTCACTTATGCCTTGGTCTAAGTTAGTCTCATACTAGTGAATCAATCAGCCTGGCTGCTATGCCATCCAACCCTGGTCTCCTGTTTTTCTTCACCTTATTCTCAACCCCTTGAGGCAAGATGTCATCCTTATCTTTGTCATTCTCCGGCAGGTTTCTAGTTTCTGAGCTCCTTCTTGTATTTCGGTCCTTCATATGTGCAAAGGCCTTGTAATACACTTCTTCAGGATGTCCTATTTTCTGAAAGCACCAACCTGTCCTTGCCCTTGATGATGTGCAGTGCAGACTGGAACATCTTTCCAATCATACTGCCTTGAAAACATCTTTCAACTTGGGCTGTCCCAGAAAATTACCAACACTGCAGCACTTTTCTTTTAGTTTTCCTTGCCCTCTTCCCTATTCTGCAGAACTCCTGATCCACCTGCATATGAATGCTCAATACTGTCCTCTAGTCTTCATCTTTCTGCTTTCCTTCAGCCAAGAGAAGGGAAAAATTATTAATCGTTTATTAGAGAAAGAGAAAAGAAGGAAAGAAAGAACATTTTATATATAAAATATTTAAGTAAAGAATTTATCTTAACAGTATCTTTTATTCCCTTTCTCTTTTAACTGTAGAGAACTTTTATGTGAAAGAACCATCTGTTTAACAGTCTTGTACATGTTATTAAGATGGTAATAACTGTCCTTTTTGAGGAAAGGGAGACAAAATTATTTGAGATAGTCTGAAGTCATTGTTACTGCTTCCAATCCTGTTTCTTTGAAGACAAAAAAGACAGGGAAAAGAGCAGCAATGATAGAAAATACAGTGTCATTTTCCAGTGCTTACTCTCAGCTCCTATCTTTCTGGATAGAAACACAGGCAGAGCACAGAGCCTTATCCAGGATCTCCAAAGTTGTAGCAGTATTGGGTTGTTTAAGACATTGCTTTGAGCAGATTGTCTAGTTAAAGACTTGCAGCAGTGCTGCTAGAGATGGAGTCTTGGCTGGGTAAGCCTTATTAAACAGAAAGCAAAAAGAGATAGATAGGACAGAGGAAAAATAAGGCATAGTAGGGGGTGGCAGCAAGAATCAGTCTCACTATCAGATGGTGTTCAGGATATGGTCACAGACATTGGAGGTTGCAATTTCAGTTAAGGGCATACAGTTTTCCTACCTTTTGAAAAATTTAATGATTTGAAAAACAAAAAACTTTCCAAGCTTTTTGTGAAAAAATGAGAGAAAAAGACAAGTGCACTTACATCTGAATGATAGTATGATAATATGATGATAATAATAATGATAATGATAATATGAAAATCTTCATATTTTGCCAAGGAGAAAGCAACTGTGACCACCTGAAACCTGAGATCCTCCTCTTGCCTTTGTTTCAAGGTAACTTTCATCATCACAGATCCTCACAGAAGCTGAGAGGCTTCTTACCTCCATCTAATCCAGGAGGACCTCCATCTAACCCAGGAGGTGCACAGCCCCACCAGGGAAGATACCTTGTTGGAGCTGGTGCTGGCCACGGGAGACAACCTGGTGAGGGGGCTGTGGGTGCTTGACCTGGGCGACAGCGATCATCATCTGCTGGGATTCACCATCCAGCGCAAGGTGGCAAAGGTCTGCAGCAAGGCAGCAGTCCTAGATTTCAGGAGGGCGAACTTCAATGAGCTAAGGAGAATACTTGGGGAAGCACTGAGGTCCCAGAGGGGAGGCAGCAGTCCTAGATTTCAGGAGGGTGGACTTCAATGAGCTAAGGAGAATAGTTGGGGAAGCACTGGGGTCCCAGAGGGGAGGGGAGCCAGGTGTCCAAGGAGAGTGTTCGCTCCTTAAGGAGGCGATCCTCCAAGCCCAAAGGGAGGTAATCCCAACACGGATCAAAGGGAGCAGGAGGGCACACAAGTCCCCATGGCTCACCAAAAGCATCCGGGAATGTCTCCTAGCTAAAAGGGAGGTATATACCCAATGGAAAGGAGGGGCCATCACCAGGGATGACTATACTGCAGTTGCTCGGGGATGTAGGGGGGCAGTCAGGAAGGCCAAGGCAGAGATGGAACTGGGACTAGCATCCTGGATTAAGGACAATAAGAAGTCCTTTTTTAAATACATAAGGAGCAAAAAGAAGGTTCCAGGTAGGATGGAGTTCCTGCAGGACACGTTAGGAAATTTGGTCATCACACCAGATGACAAAGCCAACAAATTTAACGATTTCTTTGCCTCCATTTTCCTAAGCAGGGACTGGAACAGTCACCCCTCACTGGGCCCCCCTCAGGCCCCAGGGGAGACACACCTAGGCCAAGGGTTAATGAGGAACTAGTTAGGGAACTTCTGGAGGGACTGGATGTATTCAAATCAGCTGGTCCGGACGATCTCCACCCTGGAGTACTAAGGGAATTGGCTGAGATCACTGCAGGACCCCTGGCATGGCTTTACGAGCACTCGTGTTGCTCTGGTGTGGTGCCAGAGGACTGGAAGAGGGCCAATGTGGATCCCATCTTCAAAAAAGGGAGGAAGGAGGACCTGGGGAACTATAGGCCAGTTAGTCTTACCTCGATCCTGGGCAAGCTTTTTGAGAAAATTATT
>NW_017728886.1:192807295-192808920 GCF_001723895.1 Crocodylus porosus
GCTAGGATCTGGAACCAACTTCCAAGAGAAGTGGTGCTGGCTCCTACCCTGGGGGTCTTTAAGAGGAGGTTAGATGTACACCTTGCTGTGGTTGTTCAACCCCAGTACTCTTTCCTGGGGGTCAGACTAGATGATCTACTCAGGTCCCTTCTGACCCTAGAAACTATGAAACTATACCAGCTATGAACTGACTGCCTGGAGGAGTTTTCCATCTATTGACTCCTCTGTAAAATCCTATCAAATTTAAATGGTCATTTCTACCCAGGAGAACTTTTACAATCTTTTCTCCAATGCCTGATGAACGGTGTTTGTGCCCAAAAGCTTGCAAATAAAGAATTTTTTTTCAAAAATCTTGTTGGTCTAATAAAAGATATCTGGTGCATCCACACATGCAAATAAGTGCACTTGCAACAGCTCAAATAAGAGGCTTTTTTCTTCAGTGCATGTGCCCAGACATGTACTTTGTTGTGGAGCAAATTGTGCCACTTGTGGCAAAATAACCCTGCCTGGTTCCCCCCAGATTCTCAGCCGGGGGAGTTAGAGCCTGGGGCCAGCACCTGTGCCATCCCCAGCAATATAAAAAGCTACCGTCTTCTGGCCCCAGCAGTACAAAAAGCTGCCCTGGCAAGTAGCTCAGGGCTACAACCTCTCAGGAGCTTCTGGGGCCCAGCCAACTGGTACCTGGGGACACTACCCCTTGTACCAGATGGACTTCTGCAGCAGCCCTGAGAGTTCCCTGCATCCTTTACCCACTGTAGCAGTCTGGCAGTGGGGGCTGCTGCCTGGCTGTGACCTGCTGTGCACCTGCCAGATGCAGATGAGGCAACTGCTGTGGTTGCAGAGTTGGCCTTTGTGTGACACCACTGCCATGTGTGCCCCTTCCCCACCCATCTGGGCAGCTATCGCCCAGAAGATGTTCCGGTATGGTGGCCTGCTTTGAACTGTCAAAGCATGTCCTTCTGGCCCCAATTGGCCAGAAGATCAGCCACAGCCAGCTGGATCCAAGGTGCCAGCTCTGAGCAGGCAGGGTCCTGCCACTGGCCTCCCAAGCAGGAATTCTGGTGTTGCCTATTGGAAAACTGAAAAATCCCTGATAAAAAAAATTCAAAGTCACTCTGTAAAATACCTCAAAATCCATGTTCTTCCACAATTAAAACAAAAAAACACTATATAAAGAGAGAGAGAGAGAGAGGCAAACAGGGATCAGTTGGGCAATGTTTTATTGATATATCTACAGTGTTAAAGCAATTTGGAAGACTAGCAGTGTCTCTATCATAATAATAAAGTGAATTCTAAATACATGTTTCATGAATTTATGAATATATTGATATATATTTTGCTGCCCCTCATAGGGGATATGGCCTCTCCACAGGGGTTACAGCTCCCCAACAAGGTCTACACCCCCTGCAGGGCCCACATGCCCTGCCCCACCCCTGCTCGGTCCCCCAGACCCCTGGATTTCTGCCCCACGTGGTCCTATCCACTGCCAGCTCCTGCAGCCCCCTGATGGCTGCTGCTCCAGCACCACAACCCCCACTCCCCCAGACCCCCAAATGGCTGCTCCACCCAGCCCATACTTTCACCTCCAGGCCCTCATGGCTGCCTCCCCAACCCCAGCCTCCTGC
>NW_017728886.1:192809640-192822593 GCF_001723895.1 Crocodylus porosus
TTTTCTATGCAGGTTTTTTTGACCCCTGGATATCCATGGGTCTAATTTTGCCCTGTACTACACATTTGCAGCACAGGGAACATTTTTGCATTCCTACACATGCCTCTTGCAGCATTTCAAGGGGGTTTGAGATTCTGCAAGAAGCATGTGCAGGCTTGTCTGGATGTGCCCATCATCTCTACTATAAGTCCTGATTTCCTTTTCCTCTAGAGCAATATGGCTACAACCTGGATACCTTACATCAGAATGAAATCTATTAACTTAGAGTCTTCAGAATTACAAGATCCCATCCCTGTTCTGCCTTAGACAAGAGCAATATAATTACATAATTACAAAAAAATACAAATAACTAAATATTCACTGGTGTAGGTACTCATCCTTCATATTCCAAGGGTACATCCCAAATACTGACATATATGGTTGATCTTTTTTCTCAGGCAATGAATAGTGAAAACAAACTATAATAAATCTAATAAAAGCTAAAGAAACTGAGCCTACAGACTACTAAGGAGGACTTTCACCTGGAATGTTAAAGATTTATTTTCAATAACCGTTCTGAGGAAAAAAATCATGGCTGCGTCCAAACAAGTGCGGCTGTGCAGTATGTGGTGCGACAGACCAGTCTGCAGCACCATACACCATACATTCAGGCATTCCTTGTGCTGCTACCTTGCAGTGCAGGTAGGTTTTTTTTTTTAATTTTCCAGGTGTGCTGCTGTTACTTGTCCCTGGAGAACCAAATGTCCATAGTGGATATAGATTCATAGATTCATAGATGCTAGGAAGGGACCTCAACAGATCATTGAGTCCGACCCCCTGCCTAGGCAGGAAAGAGTGCTGGGGTCAAATGACCCCAGCCAGATGCCTATCCAACCTTCTCTTAAATACCCCTATAGGAGAGAGCACCACCTCCCTTGGAAGCCTATTCTAAATTTTGGCCACCCTTACTGTGCAGAAGTTTTTCCTGATATCTAGCTTAAATCTGCTCTTTGTCAGTTTGTGATCATTGTTCCTTGTTACCCCAAGAGGTGCCCTGGTGAACAGAGCATCTCTGATCCCTTGCTGTATCCCCCTAATGAATTTGTAGGCAACCACAAGATCACTTCTCAGCCTTCTCTTGCGGAGGTTGAAGAGGTCCGGGTCCCTCAGCCTCTCCCCCTGGGGCTTATCCTGTAAGACCCCAGCCATATGAGTGGCCCTCCTCTGGACCCTCTTGAGTCTATCAACATCCTTCCTGAAATACAGCACTGGATGCAGTACTCCAGCTGTAATCTGACCAATGCTGCATAGAAGGGAAGTATCACCTCCTTGGATCTATGTGTCATGCATCTACTGGTGCATGATAAAGCGCAGCTAGCTTTGCTGACGATTTCATCACACTGATGACTCAAGTTTATTTGGGAGTCCACCATGACTCCAAGATCCCTTTCTGTTTCTGTGCTGCTGAAAGGGTCACTTCCCGGCCAGTAGGTGTGATGGAAATATTTGTGCCCTAGATGCACCACTATGCACTTGTCCTTGTTTTACTGCATGGCGCATATGGTTTCTTCTCTCTGGGTTATTCTGGTCCAGGAACATTTCAGAATCAGAACAGAAATGCCCAATGGTACCCTGTTAGATCTGGATACTAGTACCCTTGGCAAAGGAAAAAAACAGTCCATCTGTTGCCCCATACCTCCTTGTGGGGGACCCTATATATATAATACCCATGGAGAGAGAGCCTCATTCCATTAATAACCCAAATACATCTTGACAATTTTAGCTATAAAGATTTCCTTAGCTTAAATGTAAGGACAGACCTTACGCATAAACCAGTTTGGAATCTGATTTAAACTTTTAACAAAAGTTCAATGCATATAAACTGCTTTCAGAATGACTGAAAACAGTTTAACATAGACCTGGATGGATGTAGTATCAGATTTAACTGATTTAGGTTAAACCAGTCCAGCAAATTTCTGTCCCAGATCCCCTCCCAACTCAAGTTACTTTGGTGTCCTCCAGCATCCTGTAATCTGTTGCATGCCCTTGCTGCCTGCTTTGCAGAGCTGGGCTGGCCCCACCCCTGGGCTGTCATATTGCTGAGAAGCAAAACCTCTGCTTTCAGGCCTGTGTCCTGCCTGCACCTGCCAGTGGCAATACGGGGGAGGGGGGAGGGAAGCAGAGACCCCCAACATGAGCCACACCCTTCCCCGAGATCTGCTTAATCAGGTCTGGGGCAGGCCTGAAAGGGGCCTCTGCTTCCCACCCTTTGACACTGCCTGGCTTGGGTGACAGCCCACACAGCTCTTAGTCCTGCTCCTGCTTGGCAGGGTGGAGGGACGGGTGGGGAAGCGCAGGCTCTCCCCAGCGGTGCTTACTTGGGTCAGTGGGCTGGGGCTGGGCCCACATGGCAGGGACTCTGTTCCTTACTGCACCCTACCACTACCTGCTCAGCTGACATGGGCAGGCAGGAGCCAGGGCTGAGAGCCACACCAGTACCATCAGCCAAATAGCTCAGCACCAGGGATGGGGCGGGGAGAGCAGAAGCTGCCATCCCACAGGCCTGGCCCCAGCACTCTGACTTGTGCAAACACAGCTGAGGTGAGCCTGTGCTCCCCAACCCTTCCCCCTCCCCTGCCCAACTCAGCTGAGAGCCTCACAAGCTGTCAGGTGAGTTGGGCAGTTCCAGGGGATAAGGGGGAGCAAACCCTGCCCCAGCCCACACCCTCCCAGTGCTGGCAGTCCTGGCATGACTCTTAATCCTGGTTCCTGCCTGCCTGTGTCAGCCAAAATGGGCAGGGTGGAGGCTCCCCAAAGCTGTGCTTGCTCAAATCTAGGGGCACTGGGACCAGGCTCATGGTGTCGTATTCAAACTATGCAGCTTGGAAAAACCTGGGTAGATTGAATAGATTCCACTTCAGGCTTTTTAAATGTCTGTGCTTAAACTTAAACAAGACTGCAGATCTTTTTTAAATCTATAAATGAATTTGTGAGGAACTCTGAAGGGTTCTATTATATAGTTCCTTTAATATAATTTTGTTTTACTAGTCTATTTGTCTCCAGCTTTTGCAAAGTTTGTATTCAATTTAAGTAACGTTTATTTGAACAAGTTAAACAATGGCAGCTGTAAAAGAAATTCTGCCTCCAGAATTCTACCTCTGAGGCTGTGGGAGGATTGAGGTAGAACCTGAACATTTTGAACAACAATGCATGGCTGGAAAAGCAAATGCTGTTCTCCTGTTAAGGGGGTGTACACTGGACCTTTAAGGACACTTTGAACCCATTAATGGTTCAGCTTTAGGTAAAAGCATTCTGGGGGCTGTAGTCAGGAGAGTCTGATAGACTCACGTCATAGCAGGAATATCTATATTAGGAGTGTGTGTGTGCACAGATATATATATACACCTCTCTCTCTATATATATATATATATTGATAGCTATAGATATCTATAGATAGATATAGATATCTATGTGTGCGCGCACACACACACATTGTGTATATATCTATAATATATATATATATTGGCAGGGGCAATAGAGAGTAGAGAAAAGTCAAGGTTCTGCTGAAGTTTTCCTAACTCAGATGTGACAAAGGCCTTCAGAAAGGAACCCTTTTCAAGGCTAAAGCAAATGAAGGCAATGAAAGCAAGTATGTGAACTTTGTGCCTAGTATTTGCTCCTTTATGAGTCTCAAGCTCTTGCTCCCCATGTGTAGCAGGACAATCTCACCGTGCACACCTGTAACATGTAGAATGAAAATGATGCAACCAAGGACTGTTAAGTTCTTGAGTGAATGAGCTTTCTACTCTCAGCAGACTAAAACAGCTAAGTGTTAGAGCTCTACCTCAAGAGAGCAAAAGATTGTTTACCAGCTTCAGCTGGGAATCATAAATGATTAAGGCAACCATGTGGAAGCCCAAAGGCTGTAATCTAGGGAGACCCAGGAAAGTGCTTTTTCAGTCTTGTGAAAAGTCAAGCTATGCTGTTCAGGAGGACTTCAAGGCCTGAAGAACCTGGGATGAGGAGGGATGGAGTGTTGTCTTGTGTTACTTATTTGACTTGGAAAAAAGAGTGTCTGTTTTTCCTGGAAGACTATATTGGAAAAGAAGGAAAACTGAGGCATTAATCAGTATCACCCCCAAAATATCTTAAGCCTGAAAACTGAGGATGAATTGCAGCAAACTGAAGCAGACACACTAGAAAGGTAAAAATCTACTTCTCACTCATAGAGTGAATTGTAACACTGTATTTGCAAAATAGACCCTGCTTTTGTTTATAGAGGGCAAAGGGTGATTTTTGCCACCTATTTAAAATAATCAAACAAAATGGCAACAAAACTAGTTGGGAACTTATATTGACTAAATGGCAAAACCCTTATAGGGAAGGCTGCTCAGACGTAGATGGAAGATCTGTTCAAAAGGAGCAAGAGTGATTTCCTCCGGATCAGGAACATTCATGTGTGGAACCAAGCAGATAAACTGCTGAGTCCTTTTGTGTATAATCTTCATTTCTCCCTTTTGCCTGAAAAAATCTCAAAGTTCTTAGTTTTATTGCATTTCAGAACAAACCAAATACCAAACCTTAGACTTATTGCAAACTGGAATGTTTTCTGGACAGCTTTGGTCACTATGCATTCCTTTCTCCAGTAGTCTATTCCTAAAGTACATTTTAAGTTTGTTGTGAAGTAAGCATTGATGTGTTATGGCTTCTGGATTATACTCCATGTCATGCAACAATATAAACAATGTAGATTGTCTGAATGTAGTATCAGATGTAACTGATTTGGGTCAAACCAGTTTATGAAAGTTCTGTCCCAGACCCCTTGCTGATTCAAGTTAAATCAGAGTCCCACAGCATCCCAGCATGCTTCATAGCCCAGGGCTGGGCTGTGTTTTCTCCTCCAGAAAATAGGGCTGGCCTCACCCCTCTGTTTCCCTATCTGGAACAGTGTGGGAGGGCTGACAAGGGGGGGGGGGTAAACCTGACTGGGGATGCAGCCCAGTATACAGGGTGGGGACTGCCCTCCCCTGGCAAACCCCAATAGAATCTGGGGCCAAGGATTAAATGCCCCTTCCCAAATTTACTGCTGGCTGCACCTGTGGACTAAAATCCCAGAAGCACCTGGAAGCAGGATGAGCAACCCTGCAGAGTCCTGTTGCTGTGATTCTGGACTGCACATCCCAGAGATCTCAGGGGCATCAGGAAGAAGTGAACACACAGCCAGAGAGCCATTCTACAGTGCCCCCTGGCTTCTGGCCTGAGCCAGTAGAAGCATGTGGCTGCATTTCCTTAATCAAAGGTAAATGTCTGTTCACTTCTGTTTTAATTTAATCTGTGCAGTTTAAACTAACCTGCAGAACTGAATTGATTCAGCCTTGGGCTTTTTGACTGTCTGTTCTTAGCTATATTCTGTTATGGGTTTAAACCAATTTCTGATGACTTAAACTGGTTTAGGTGCAACTTCTGCCCCTGATCTTAGTTAGGAAGGGAACATTTTCCATTATTAGTTATTCCTAGGAAAAAACTGGTACAGGTAGTGTTGACTTTATTATCTATGGAAGATCAAAGGTTTTGTGTCTTTCTCAGTGTGGACTGACTGCTATCAGGATATTGTAGCAAGAATATATTTTTCTTTCTTTCTATTTGTAATAAGAAACTTGTCTAGACTTCCCTTGTATTATTTGGTGAACTGCTTTTGCTCAATATTTTCTCCTTAGTTTCTTAGTTTTCTCGGTTCAATTTTTCCACTAGAGTTGTGGAAACTTTAGTATGACAAGCAATCTATGCAATTTTTTTCAGTATCAGATTGCACTAAAACAGTGCTAGCAAAGAATTCTGTTACATGCTTGTATTTGTTCTTTTTATTGGTTTCTTTTATTGTATATCAAATAACACATACATAGCAGCTTTTGAAAATGTGAATACACATCTGAATCATCAACCTTCTAATTCTCTTGGTCCTAGAATCTGGAGGTAGCAAAGGGTATTTATGTAAACAACAGCAATACATTATGCTATCATTTGTTATGTCACAGTAACATTGGAGGGGATTTATAATAATCCTTTTGTGCTACATGTAGGGTCACAGGCATTGCTAGGTGCATCAAAGAGAATAAGCAAATCAGCTGTATTTTTTGACATTTGATCCAGGTTTGTCTCAAATCCGATTTTGGCATGTTTTTCTTGGTTTTGAGAGGTTTTTTGTTTTGTTTTGTTTCTTTTTTGTGTTAATGCATAAGTATAACTATGCTAACAGGGAGAAATTAAAGGGGGCAGGGAGGAAAGCTCAAAAATAGATTTCAGAGGAATACTGAAGCAGAAAATACTTGTAGTTCCTGTGTTAATCTTTTTAGGTTGACTTGACTAGAACAACTTCTCAAAACCCTGAAATAAATAAAAACTATGTAAAGAAATACCAAAACAGGCATTTCTTCTTTTCCTCATTTGAGTATTGTGGAACATTGCTAAGGCACAATTTTTTTTTTCATAGAAGCTACTGCAACTGTAGATAACAGTATCTTGTCTTTCCGTATCAAAGTCACCAAACTGTTTTTAAAATCTAAACACTTGTGAGAAATAGTTGGTACTGCCTAGATACAGTATTCTTATAAGTGGACCAAAGTATATTTTTGAACTGTTAAAAAAAAAAAAAAAAAGATTGTTCAAATATAACAACTTTAGCACAGTCCATCACAATTATTGATGGACTCTGTTGCACTAGTATGATTTGGATGATAACGTTTTTTTTTTTTTAATTGGTCAAAGACTTGAGAAGGAAGTTTTGGAGTCGGGGTAACCTAGCATCAGAATGCTTTTAGTTTCAAGCCAAAGTTATCATTCATTCTGTTTTTACATATAGGATTATGTTGTTTGTTTGGGGGGTTTTCATGAGCCATTGTGCCTCCCTGCTCCTGCATACAAATATTCCATAATCCTGAATTTCCCTGATTACAGGCATGGTTCTTGTTTATGCCAGCACAGTTTGAGGGAGTGTCTTTTGAGCAGCTCAGGAAACATACCAAGATTCAGCTTTTTGTACCTACTGGGTCTTGCTTTTTTTCTTCTTTTAAAGATGCAGAACTTCAGGCTTTGTAGTTAGATACAGAACTTCTTTAAGGTGGTTTCCATGGCAATGCTTTTGCTCATGCTGACCACACATGCTGTTGCTTAGTGTTTTATATGGCATTTATTTCCATTGAAAAATACCAGTAGGTTGAGTTTAAAACTTTTTATTCAAAGTATCTCAGGTTCATGGGATTTTGCAAGACCTGAGACAGATTGCCTGGAAGCTGCAGGTCCCCCAGCTCCATGCCAATTTGCTGGTAGGTTTGCTACAGGGCTCAAAACCCTGGGAGCCCCCTGAAGCTGTTCAGCAAAATAAACCTTATTATAGTGAATGCTATTTGCAAAACTGACAAGAACATCAATATTCACTGAGCAGATACTGGGTCTGGGGAGCTTGTGGTTTTCTGGCCATATTTGGTTTGGTCTGATTCAGACCCATTTAAATTAAACAAACAGAAGATCTGTGGACTAGAAACCATGGTCTCAGCTACCTTTTAGCTCTGATTTTAAAAATGAGCGTTGATAAGTCATATCTGCAGGAAGGCCTCTCTCTGAATTTTTATATCGTCTGGCAATACAAATGTGTGTGACCAGATACATGGCTTGGTGTACATCAGTGTAGTTCTGCAGTCCATGTGGCTATATCTACTCAAAATGTGGCTTTGGACAACCAGTTAGCAGAGAAAAAACATGACTTACTCCCATGCTTCCTCCTAAACCTTGTTCAGCATCATTTAGTCACCATTTTGTCTTGCCCAGCCTCTTCTTTGTCCTAACCTGCATGTCTGAGCAAGGGGATATGCATTCTTTCCTCTTTAATAGTGATCTGCTTTTTGCATGGTTGATATCCATATTCCTTTTATTCAGACGTGTTTGTTGTTGTTGTTTTGTTTTGTTTTTTTAACTGCCAGAGTTTTCTCCTTATGTTTTCTTATAAATTAAGTCATACTCTGTCTCTGGGGAACTGACGTAGCACTGAGTCTGCCCTCAGATAAATGCACATTGCTCTCATTGCCTCTAAAGTAATATATCTGAAGGCAAAATAAGAATGTTTTCCTTTCCTCCCTTGGCTTCATGTGTTTTTGTTTTTAACTTACTGGAATATCTCTGTTTCTGTGCTGGGTCCTGCACAGTATGGTAGATGCTTAAAAACAGAATTTGAAAGATATTTTCTATCTATTGACCTTTAGTCTGTATGACGATTGTACAGTCCCATGTAGTCATAATATTTAGTTGTTCTCACTTTGTCTCAGTTTTCACTGGATTAAAATATTGCTTAGAATTGATTCCTCATGTACTTGCTTTTGGTTCATTTTTTCACTTGTACTTAAGTATGTAGTTTCCTCTCTCAGATTTGCAGTACATGTTCATTGTGCATTTTATATAACCTTAACGGAAAAACACCTACTAAACTTGACACAGAAATGAATAAATACAATTAGCGAGCAAATTTTTAAAATAACTTGGTTTTTATGTTTGTTCCTTCTTGGTATAGTTTTATTAAACATTCTAGCAAATGTATTACTGCAATGTGTCTATGGAATAGCATGTTTTGAGTCATTGTTAAAGAACTAACCAATTGTCCATCAAGAATGACAGGCTGGGAGGAGGAAGAGGGCAGTGATGGAGTGACGCCCCTAACGCCCCATGCTGACGTTGTTCTGCCTCTTGCAGGGGGTGGGTGGGAACGCTGCTGGGTCCGGCTCCCCCACCCCCTGTCCAGTCCTTAGAGCCACCATCATCCCCATCTGCCCCCAGCCCCTCAGTCCCGACTGTCAAGTTGGTGCTCCTCTGTCTGTCTCTGTCTGTGTAGGGCACTCTGGCTGCCAATCAGAGTGCAAATAAAGTGTTACAAACAGACAGACTTAGGTTTTTTTAATATTGGAATGCCAGCAGAAAATGAATTTTGGTGTTTTAATGTCAATTCTAAAAATTCACTGAAATTTACTGAAATTCAGTCATCTTAAGAATAGAATCAAATAATCTATGTGACAAGTATGATTCAAAATTAGATTTTTTTTACAGTTAGTACTGTATGAATTATTGGTACCACTTTGAATGATGAATGCATCTGAAAATACTGCTATATTTGCAAAAACTTCCAGTACTTACTGGTTTAAATTGGGCTAAAAATAGTTTCATGAGAATATACTTTCTACTTTTGGTATTTATAGATTTGAACTGACTTAAAAAAATAAAAAGGCAAAACTTTATCCGTTGTTAATTTTCCTTCATTCAGCCAAACATTAGAAAATAACTGATTGTGTTCATAACTTTCTTTATCCAGAAAGTTACATTCATTGCTGTAATCCACTATGGAGACCTTTATAGAAAAAATAATATAGCTTGAAAATTAGAAAATAAATTTAAGTGACTCTTTTCATTGAAAAGCACTTTCACTTGCACTGTTAGACAACATATGGGAAATTAATTCCCCAAACTGGAAAATATAAGACAAGGTTGCATTATATTTATAAACTTTAATCCTTCTGACTACACAATTATTTAAGCAATAATTACCAGTAGTTAACAATTGGTTGGCTCCTTAATGGCCCAAAAGAAAGGGATGTGATATCTTTTTTTTGTACATATTGATAAATCTGTCATTTACTAGTGGTTAGCAACTAATTTTCAGGCATTCTGAATGCAGGACATATTCCATTAAGTTTATAAATTCATTAAAGTTCTTGCGCACCAGATGGCATAATATAAGAAATGTCTGAAGCACTCAGTAATTAAAGCTGTTAAACTTGTAATAGCCTAGCTGTACATTTGACAGTTTGTTATATACATTGAAGCTTGGAGCACTGAAAAATGTGGGGTAAATAACACTTCCATTCTTTAACATCTTGGATTTAGAGGCATTCAAATGGAAACGATCATGACTGTGACAAATGTATATTCCGGTTCTTGAATGCAATGGTGGGTTTTTTTGTTATTTTGAAGGAAAGAGGGCATAACTCCATTTCTAACAACTATTAAAGAACCAACAGAAAGATTTATTGAATACACTAAAATTTACATTCCATACTCTGTAACTTCACAGAAATGTTTCTTTATTAAAATACTGAAACTTGCACCTCTCAGGTTTGTTTCTTGTTGAGGTTCAGTCTGCGATAGAGCCACATATTCAAACATTTGCAATTTTACAGCAGTAAGAAGAGGTAAAACAGTTTCTCCAGGACTTGAAATTAGGATATCAAAAGGACCATTGCTGCTAGGTTAAGGGCACAGGTCCTGAAACGGTACTTATTTGTACTCAGTGGAAAGATTCCCGTTGACTTCAGAGGGTGTTGGGTTTGGTTCTCTTGCCACAGAAGGCAAGGGGGAATGTCTTTCATATGAGTGAGAGAAAGTATATGCTCTCCCTCAGCAAGAACTCTGATGAGCACCAGACTTTAAGGTATAACGCATCTGCCTGCCACTTGTGGAAAGTATAGTCTTCTCTTCTAAACGAGACCAGCTCGCCTGACTTATTACAGATCAGAAGGAGCAGTGGTTCAGGCTGTACCTTTTTCCTGCTGTTCATCAGTCAACTGTCAGCAACTGTAGTGGTAGCCAGTAGCAATTGGGCCTAGCCTCCTGAAGTACATCTAGACCACTCAGTTTCAGTACTATACTGAGATGTCATGCTGGCTCTGAGAACTAGAGGGAAGAGGTTGAGTTTATAGGCAACCAGACAACACTGTGCAAAGACGACTATACTGTACTGCTTAAGGTTTTAGCCTGCAGGAACCTTAATACGGAACTACCTGTTGCTGCAAATGAACAGTAAAGGCATGCTGCTCCTAATGAAGAGGAGAAGAGGGAGGCCTCCATGTGTTCTCCCGTGGAATGCTTGCATAACAAAGCAATCTGATCTTAGGGAATTTATTCGCATTCTCTGGGAATGGGAGGTACCTTTAATTAAAGCAGCTCCGAGAGGCGCTCTAATTAAAGCATCCAGAGTATCTCATACATCGGCGTTCCCATGCTGAAAAGTGGCAGCAGGGGCACTTTTAACTAAAGCTCATTGAATGAGCTTTAGTTAAAGGGACTTGGTGCCGCTTTTTTTTTTTTTTTTTTCCAGCACAGGGACACTGATACATGAGATTCTGGAGTCTACTGGACTGCGGTAATTATCACAGTCCAGCAGACTCGATTAATTGAGCCTGCTCTGCACTGTAATTATAGATGCTTATAGTCTTTAAGCTTAGCCCATTAGCTGATTTCTCCCCACCCCCACCAACAGTAGGTCTCCAACACTGGCAATGTGTGACTGCAACGTAGACATCTGGGGTGAGGGGCAGTGTGAGAAAGTGAGGGGGAGTTGAGGAGCAGGTGGATGGGAGCTGCCAGGTTGTCCTCCCTTCTGCCCCCCAAATTGCCCCTTCCACTCCTGGATGTCTCCAGTCTCCCAGATGGCTGCTCTCTGATTTCTGCCTTTGCTCCCCACTCTCTGAACTGCTCCTCCTATCACCCCCTGGATCACTGTCCTGATCAGCCCAAGGGCTATGTCAGTGGCAGTGGGAGGAGTGGATTTCCTTCACTGCATGCTCCTGAGCTCCCTATAGCCTGTGCTACCTCCACATGCCCAAGTCCAGCCCTTCTCCCCCTTCCCCTCTACTGCAGCTAAAGAGTCAGTAAATGGGCCAGGCATGGAACCATGCAGCTCCTAGTTGGGCCCCTGCTTGCCAGCCCTGTAGTGGCAGGTCTCAGCCGTCCATGGTAGAGAGGGTATGAACCCCCTAACATGTCAATCACATAGGCGTACTGTTGGGACACAAGTTGTTTGCGTACTGTTGTGTCCCCAGCCTAGCTAGTAATTTGTCCTAATTTAAAAAGTTTTCCTAAAAAAAAATAAAAAACAAACACACACAAAACTTCAAGTCACACATGCTCAGTAAAGGTTGGCTCAAGAGATTCTAGAAACACTGAACTCCTGAACCATGACCCACTTCTCTAGCCATGCGCATGTCCAGTGGAGCTCAGTTAAAAGCAGTATTGGCACCAAAACTATGTAAATCACCCTCTGAGGTAACCATGAAGCAATCTTCTTATTAATTGAGAACTTGATACATATAAATCTACAGTTTTGATTGACGAAAGCATCTCCTGAGTTGATTGGATTGTAAAATGACTGACGTTGCCCTTGAGTGATTGGTTGATAGAAGTGATGAGATTTGGGGGTGTAGACGAGGGCTGAGACCCAAGGTTTTTGTGGCTTTAGGGCAATTGTGACTGTGTGCGAGGTCCGCACCGGTGGGTCAGACTGGTGATATTGGGACAAATGGGATTTTGTGAGACTGATGTGCTGACTGCTAGGTGCCTGAGTCTTCTTGCGTGTCTAGGTCAGTTGATGTTTGGCATGGATCTCTGAGGAGGAAGTTGTCCCCTGGTTGTGGAGCAAGACTCCCCAGGTGTCACTTGAGCTAGAACCCAGTCTAGAGGACTAGGACTGTAACCCAGTCCAAGGAAAGTAAACAACAGTAAAATGTTACTCCACCCTTAACTGAGGAATCAAGTCCCTGAGTAAGGGAGAAATTCCTAGGGGGAGGTGGGAGAGTGAATCATGGGACCTCACTCCAGTACCGAGTCAGTTTGCTTTAAGTTAAACTGTGCCTGCAACACAATTGAAATTAAGGGGGCAGAGCATGTGTTTGATCTCTATTTCCCTGTTGTTCCTTGTTGGCATCTGTTCTCTCTCTGTAAGCTTGTATACGTATGTACTATATTATGTTATCAGTTCCCATTAGTTGCTAGCAATGTAGTCTGACCGTTCAATTTCAGTATGAGCCTGTAATTTATTCTAATTACAGTCCAGCTTGTGCCAGTGGCTGTGTAGGTTTGGGCCAGTTAGAGGTATTAGGAAACCATCTCTCATTGGAGGAGATTCTTAGAGGATTAACAACCCTCATTAATATAATTAA
>NW_017728886.1:192823763-192829802 GCF_001723895.1 Crocodylus porosus
ACACATCTCCCTACCTAGAGCAAGGATAGAAGCCTGTCCTGGGCTCACCACCTTTGTAGTGTCTTCTTCATCATAACTCCTACTTCAATACCTGCTCTCTAGCCATCTAGTGGTAAGTCACAGTTGTGAAGACAGGGGAACAGTCAGAGAACTTCTTTTAGCCTTAAGATGCAACTGCTCCAAACTTGAGCTAGCACTAACACAGCTCAACATTTGAGCAACTCAAAAACGCAACCTGAAATAAGGCCCTTAGTGTCCCAGACCTTCCTTTTGCATAGTAATTGTGGGTGAAGCCGGCACATTTAACAGCTGAAACTAGTTTTAAGCACTTGGTATACAACTCAAAGGTACATCACTCTGGGCAGGATTATCTCTAATTCATGTTATCTAGCTGATGTTATACTAAAAGGTAGCCACTCTAGGCTGCACCTTAGTTTAAACACCTCACCTGCCATTCCTCCCCTGTTGGCCCAATCAGGCCCAATGCCCCCCCACTTCTCCTCCCCACCTCAGTATCCCCAGTGCTCAATCTCTGCCCCTACACTACTTACATGGCTACCCATATTATCTGTCCTGGGGAAGCAGGCATGAAAAGATTAACCAGATAGCATAGGAAGCCCTGGGGGGGGGGGCTCAGGGGAACCTGGAGGGGCATAGGAACACCCTTGGTGTGGGGAAAACCAGGGGAGTCCCAGGACAGGGGGCATAGGTGACCCATGGTGGGGGGGCATGTGACCCCTCTGAGATTGGCCACTGCGGCCGGTGTCTGCAGGTGGTCACTGCTTGCCACCCCACTTCTCACCACCAACACCAGCTCTGGCCACCTGCAGGCATTCCCCACTCAGCCCACCCTCACCACAGCCACCTGCAGGCAGTCTCTGGTTGCTGCTGCTACTCCCCTGCTGCCATCACCACCACCTGTGGGCAGTCACCATGCTCCCCCAGCCTCACAAGGCTGTTCATGTGATTGCTCCAAACTTGAGGTAGCACTAACACTTAACAACATTTTTTAGTATAATGTGTAGTACTCCTTACAATTAGCACCCGCTAACTCCTAAAATATAATCTCATGCTAAGAAACTCTTTGGCGTATTGGCTGTAACTCCTTAAACACAAGCTTAATTTCTTTATTATGTAGAGGTGGGCTCTTTTATTGTTTTTGTAATAACCATTGCTTTGATTCAATCTTAAATCCCCTAGAATTTAACCAAGGCCAGTCTTATTTTAACAAAATAAGATACTGGTTTTTAAGTAGTAAAGAAAAGTTTAGGTTTGTTTGTTTGTTTTCCTGCCATGTAATTAAGCATAATAAGATACAATAGTTTTTAACTGAAGCAGAGCTCAAAATGTCCTTGGTGTTTTCTGAACAGATAGGAAAATTTAAGTACCTCCCTCAGATCTCTTGCCCTCTAAAAATGGGGTAGCAGCCACTAACACACAGGCTGAATTTTTCCCTTTTCCTATCTTATTTTGGTTTATTTGTGAAAGTTCTCATGAATGATCCCCAACACCTAGTGATAATTCAGGTTTGCTTCGCTGCCTGCAATCAATATTTTTGAATTTACAGTTTATTCAGTTACAAGTGCAGGCTATATTTTCTAACATCTAAATGGATGAAAGTGACTATAACCTAGACCTCTTATTGCAGAATGCCATGGGTAAATGAATGACCTGATGAGCCATATTAGCATTTCAACCTCTTATGCTGACAGATGTGGGTTAAAAAAAAAAAAAAAGACTTGCATTAGCCAACTGAGTCATTGGTTTTCCTGGATTGCTGGGTTCCTTAAAGTCATTGAACTTTAGTTAAGCAAAGGAAAAATGATCTATCTGAAACTGAAACATAAAGTCTGACTTATTTATTAAATATCCATTTGAAATACCCAGCCTCTTAGCAGAAGTAAATAAAACCTTTATATAGGAGACCAAAATGGACTAACATGATGCGTTCAGTGGCTCAGTTTAGCACTATGAAAGTAACCAGAGGATTTAGTATAGGTACAAAGTTCAGATAAAATTCCTTTTTGATAAGGTGTTAGAAAGCATGTGTGGGCAGAGGATTTATCAAGGGTTTTTCCCCCTTGACTTCATTTTTCATTCAGACTGCATTTCAGTGGAAACTTTCCACCAGCTTTACTTTTGGATAATTCTTTCCTGGCAACATATCAGAAATAAATACTTGAAAAAATGTAATGTACTTTTATTCTAATACACAACTTAAATTTTTTTTTAAATTAACTCTCATTAAACATACAAAAAGAGCCAACAGTAACTTTTTAGAATAAAAATATTGTAACTACATTACATATGTTTTCACAACACATTCCCAAGAGTTCCTCATGTATTCTGAATGAGAGTTTTCATTGAAACCATGTGGCTTTAATGTGCAATTCATCCTTGCCTTCTAAACCTTTAGAGAGAGTGAGTGAATGTACGTGTATATGCATGTGTGTATGTATGAATTGTATAATTCTTTCCCTATATATTCTATGATTTAAATCCAATTTATTGCCATCAAAATAGATTAAGAGTAGATATTAAAGGGCATACTGACACTGAATTCACAAGCTTGACCATAACTGTTGTGTATTGTTGGTACTAAGAAACATGAAATTACCAGAGGAAACAACCATTTTGGACCAGATTTTCTTCCTGTTCTAGATGCTCTAATCCTTTCCAATATGTGGAATAGAGGTGCAGTCATTTATTTCGTCATTTAAGTTTTAGTGCCTGTGGATGACTTTGAAGTTGCAAAGGTCCTTGGGACATAGGGATAAGTTCCATAGACTTTTGGGGGAGTGTTGAAATTGGTGATAAGGCACCTACTGGTGTTTAGCTGCCCTATCCTTTAAATACGTTTCAAATTTTTAATTTTACTTTGTCTGAATCTTCTCTCACACTGGGTTTTTTCACCATTTTCTCTCACCTTATTTAAGCTGTTTTTTCTTCTCCGCTTAACCACAGCCTTTTCCCTGTATATTCAATTTTTCTTTGCTCTTAGTTGTTTCTTTCTGACATTGAAATTGGACTTTAGTTCTCTCTGCATGCTCTTCTGCTTTATCTTTTTATCAGCCTCAAATAGCTTCAATTTCCTATTTATAAAAGAAGACCATATTCCTTCAAGGGTATCCAGCAGGGCATCATGTGTGGCACGCTCTCTGCTGTGCTTCACTTGTTTTCTGTTCTCAAACCTTGAGGCTAAATACAGACAGTCAAAAGGCTGAGGCTGAATCGATTCAAATGTCATAGGTTAGTCTAAGATGCCCAGATTGAACCAATAAGCAAGTGAACAGACATTCACTTTTGATTCTGGAAATGTAGTCACATGCCTTCGGTGGGCCCAAGGTCAGAGGCTGGGGGGTGATAAAGCATGCCTCCCTACTCAGCATGGAGTAGAGCTTGGGCCTAGGCTAGCTCACCTGCTCTACAAGGTGAAGTGCAAAGTAGCCTGGGATGCTGGGGAACTGAGTTAAGAACTGGAGTGAGCTCCTTCCAGATTCAAGTTCATAAGTCAGTGGCTATCGTTTACATTTAAAAAAATGTACTAGGCACTTCACAAAGACAAGAGGGGGAAAAAACATTGCCCTTCCCTTTAAACAATAGAGTCTAAATTCAAAATGACACAAGAGGAGCTGAAGAACAAATGAAAATGAAAGTATTCCTTAGACAGGCATGCATACATTCTGACTTTTTTCATTCACTTTTTTGTGTATATGTATGTCAGAGGATCAGAGTAGAAAGGGAGCTCAAAGCTTATCCAGTCCACTTCCCTGCACAAGTATGGAGGAGTGACAATCAACTCTCTTCTTGAAATTCTTTAAACAAAGCGATTTCTAAAACTGCAATGAGTATCTTGTTCTGTTGTCCTATTGTTCTTCCAATTAGGAAGTGTGTTTATTTGTTTCCTGAAATCTAATTTAAATCTACTTTGCTGGAGCTGTCATTATCCTGCCCACTGTGGTAAAGGAGAACAGGTTTTTTTTTTTCTCCCTTTTTTATGGCTGCTTTTGAAAACTGATATATCAGATTTACCTTAAACTTTTTGTTAATTAAAAGTACCTAGTACTCTCTACCTTGCCTTGCATGTCTTACACTACATCCCCTTTATCATCTTTGTTGCTAACCTCTGAATCTTCCCCAGTTTCTAGGGGTAAGAAATCTGGAGCACAGAACATTTATCTTAAAATGTGGGGCACAAAACTACACATAATCCTCTAGCTGAGGACTTCTGATTTCCAGAGGTAGATGGCAGAAATGAATCTCAAGGGGACTGTTTTTAATGATAAGGTCAGAGACTCTGCAAAGTAAAATCATGTCTGATTAATCTATTCAAAAGTCTTTGGATGTGTCAGTAAGTAACAGATAAAGGGGAATTGGTGACACTTCAAAAGGCCTTTAATGTCCATCACAAAAAGCTACCATTGAAACTAAATAGTCATAGGGTGAGAGGCAAAGTATTAAACTGGATGAGGAGTAGCAAAATCAGACTAGGAATAAATGGTCAGGTTTTCACAATGCTGAAGTACTGATTACTTTGAAGGGAGATTATAAATGTTGCAATATTTTAATTTACCTTAAAATAGCAAATGTTTTGGAAAAGAGAGAATGGCACTTCCATTCTCCTCCATTTCATGTAATGAAACAGCACTTGATGAAAGGGACCATCAACGAAACTGGAGAGTGACAAATTCATAATTTACAGAAGGAATTTTTTTTTTTTCCACTAAACTCGAATTAAGGTATGTTCAAGTGTTTCATTTAGATTGTCTGAACCAAAGTTGGGGTGATCTAAATGTCCTGAAGTGTAAATGTTCACTGGGCCTAGATCTCCCTATGAGTGGTATGCCCAGTTTAAAGTTAGTTCATCTCAGCGGTACTTAGAGAGTTACTGACTGGAACACAGGCTAGATGCCTTGGATAACTGTTGAAAACATTGCACAAGCATAGGGCATTTTTACACTCCAGTGCCACAGTTCCAGGTGCTTTGAAATGCATGTCAGCACAGAGAAAATGGTGGTGGTGCGCTTTTAAAGTAAAATATCTTAGTGGTGCTTTAGTTCAAAAGTGCACCACCACCATTTTCTCTACAGTGACACACATTTTGCCTCTTATACAACTGCACATGGCACAGCGCAGTGCATGTCAGCTCCCATGCGGAGCAGACTTAATTGAGTCTGCTCCAAAATGGTGGATCTCTGGCACATCCGAGAACTAAAAGGTACATGTATAAACACTCATAGTGTTTTATCTTACAGCATTAACAAAGTGAAGTAATTGAAATGGTAGAATGGTAGAATTTCCTTGCACAGTCAGCAGTTTTAAACTAAGCAGCATTAAGTCTGTTGGTTAAATCTTGCTAGCAGTGAATGGATATGTAAGTAACGCCATTTAAAAACAGATAACTACTGAGTGGTAAGCAAATGTGGACTGTGCTGTATGTGTGGGAGACGGATCTTATTAGTGTTCTACTTCTTATGATGGCTACTGACCCAAGGGATAAATAGTTGCTATTTCTTGCAAACCTATTAAAATGGCTTTGAGAAAATAGATTTATTCTAGTGGAATACAATCTTCATGTTTATATGGATATAAAACCAAAGAGCTTAATTGTGACCCAAGTTACACTAATGTAACATTATAATGACTAAAGTGGAAATGAAAACATAGTCTGGTCAAAACATCTTTATTCCCTTGCCCAGATACAGTATAATATATAGTGCATCCAAATATGAATAATTTTGTAGTGATCTAGCATAGTCCATTTGTATATGTGCAATTTGTGTCAAATTATCTTTAGAGATGTTAACATTAATTGTGCAGTAGAAATAATCAATTTATTCCTCCTACTTATACTAAAATAAGGAAACATTTTATGCAAAATATGGCAGCTGTCATTTTGCATAAATACTGGGTACCTTTTGAGATTATGGATGTTACCCTAGAGAACGAGGCTAAGTACGCTTTGAATAGTTCTGCCCTTGCTCTCAAAAAAAGCCTTGATTGTAAAGGATGTAATGCAATCCAGAATGATGCTACTTC
>NW_017728886.1:192830027-192836349 GCF_001723895.1 Crocodylus porosus
AACTAGACTGTGCCTTTCTCAAGCCTCATCCCTCTATAGGGAGCAAGGCAGAGTTTCATAATTCCATTAGGAAAAAAACCCCAGAAATTACACTTTAGGAATAATCTCACCAGGTGATTTCCTCCTTACATGTGAGGAGATGGTAGTCTACAACATCTCATAGGATGGAGAAGATGTTTTGCTTGTAACATGCTGGCCCCAGTCTGCAGCCTGGGGGAAGGGGAAGAGGGTACAAGACCTGGGCTCCTTTTTTCCCCTCCGTTCACAACAGAAAACAAAAAAACCCCAAATGTGTTCATGCTGATTTGGAATTGAAACAACAGTTTATGATGTTGATTTCCTGGAATATTTGATCAGCTGTAAAGGCAAGGTCCCCAAATCCCATCTATATCCAGAGAGCACCAACTGCAGGTAATACGGTTGGAGAAAGTATCCTTTAGTTTCCCAGTCCTATGTGGTAGTGTCAGTTCTGGCCCTGACATAAAGCAGGAGGGGACCTCCTGAGAACAGCTAGTTGTTTCACTGCAAGATGTTTTCAAAGTTTTGATAAAAATTCTAACTTGTTGTTTGATATGATTTCACCAAGGCTTTGATAGGGGCACTAATACTTCCCTGTAGCCAATGCATCTTCCCTGATAGGAATTTAAACCCTGACAGAACTATGGGATGGGGGAGGGTCAGAGCCTTCCAGCAGGAACTCCCTCCTTCACTTTGCCCCTGGAAATCTTTAAAACTCTGTGTATGGAGTTTGAAGTCTCTGGTGGGGAAAGCCCTTGCTGGGAGATTTGGATCCCCCATACCCTGCAGCACTGCTGGGCTCAGGGTTTAAAGTCAGCTAATTTGTCATCCTGGACAGCCCCATGTGAACCTGACCTGGGACTCTCTGGGGTTAGAGCCTGTATCCCAGCCACCTAACAGCCTGAGGTCTCAAAGTTACCTCGTGCTGTCCCTGAGCCAAAGACTGTTTGTCCCAGCCCCAGGACATTCTGGGGTCACACTGAGAATTGGGGATGCCAACCCATCCCACACCTTCACAGAAGACTGCACAGAATACAAAGGCGGATTTATGCAAGGAAATTGTATCTTTAATGAGAGTACAGGAGACCCACCTCCAATACCCAAGACAGCTGTCTTATCCTGGGCAGGAGGGGTGCATGCATAGAGCTTGGTGGGAAGAAACAGATAAGCTGTATACCCTGCCCCATATTCTGATTTCTTCCTTTTGTCATGCTTATGTCACGGCCAATCACCATTTCTTTTGCTGCATATCATTACTCCACCTTTGTTATTGTTTTGCCTGTTATAATTAGTGGTAACTACCATTATCATATAATAATGGGAGATTACCCACAGGTTATCCCGTGGCCCAAAGTTCCTCTTTGTGTATTGTTCCCTAATAAAACAGGGAACCTTAACCACCAGGATATCTGTCATATCTGTCTGTATCCCTTTTGAGCTAGTCCAGTTGGCTTTTGCAATGTTTGGACGCTTAGTCTTGTGATTCCGGCTGTAATTTTGTATTTCTAATTCAGAATTTGTTATTAGTTATTTGTATCTCCTTCCCTGAAGCTTTCAACTTCCTGGTGCAGGGGAAACCTGGAATAATCATTCCCAGCAACCCCTGGACTGGCAAATAGAAAGAGCATAATTGGGATCTGATTCCCTGTTTCCCGAATTGCACCTTCTGCCATGCACATGCTCTGTGGGGCAGGAGGCAGAATTGTAGGAACTAAGGATCAAATCCTATGGCACCTTTAACTGAACGTGTCAGTGATCAATGCTTCTTAACTTTTTTCATGAGCAAATTGTATTAGTGCAGGTCTATTTTGTGGCAAGGTTATTTATGGAAATATTTCATAAGATTCATCCCAAAATTAATCCTTGGGAAGCGTGGCTGGTATTATGTCTTTGGTCTAAAATACTCCTTGACAGAACTTATTGTCCTCTTCCCTTTAGTCAGTTCCCACCCACGCTACAGTTCTTGTACTAGCCCCTATGTGTTACCATGTTCCATGCTTTATTGAAGTACGGACAGAATAGTGACACTGCATACCCCTCCCCACCCCCTCTTTTTTAAAGGAAACTTTATAAAAGATATTATTTTATTTGACATGATCCTTGGGTAAGCCCATTACCATTTTGTCTACTTTCCCACTAACTTCAATGTCTTTAATTATTCCTTCAAAAATGTATTCTAATATGTCTCATACTCTGATGATCGGATTAACAGGCCTGCAGCTCCCTAGATCCATTTGTTTCTCCCCAGCCATGGATAATAGAATCAAGTTTACTATTTTCCTCCTTTTGAAGACTCTTCATGCACTAGAGCAGGGGTAGCAAACATATGATCTGTGGCTATGGGGACATGTTGGGCATGGTCATTGGTGTCAAGGGGTCCCCCCCCCCCCCGTAGCCTGTCACCACTACCATCACTTTCCTTGCTGACCCCTCCTTTGGCCATGGTGCTATTTGCCCAGCCACTGGCCCCAGGCCCCATTGCTACTTCTGGAGCATTCCTGGCCACGGGGGGCAGAATGTGTTTGACACTTTTTTGCACTACAGTGTGTTGAAGCATGCTGAGTTGTTCTACTATATATTTATAGGAGCTGTTACAATCTCTAGGAGAAAAATAAGAATGAACAAAAGGCAACCTCTACTGCCTCACCTTTACCCCAGTACTATCCAATCAGTAGGATGTAGGGGTACCAATGCTGCCACCTGGAGGATATCCCAACAATCTCCCAATTTTTCCAGCTAGATCACTTTGTACCACTTTCCTTTCCTAGGCTTTATAGACATACACACAACTTGTACAGAATTATTTGTTTCTCAAGAAACCCAACTCTCACCTAACAGCCAAAGGTATTGACTTAAGAGACAAGCAATCTGAAATGTTCCCATTTGAAATTTTTGTAGTCACTTCTTTTATTCCTTATGTAAATGGAATAAAAGCTTAAGGTGGATACAATATTCATAGTTGCACCAAAGAACTTGATAATGGAACTGAATTACTATTTTATGACCCTATCATTATCATCATTGTGGTGTTATTTTTTTGTTGATCTCGCTTTTTCTCACTTTGATCTTGTATGGCAGGGGCTTTGAAACTACTGAAAAGTGATCATCATGGACTGTTTTAATAGCTCAATCCTACTTTTGTCTGACAGACAAGGTTTCCTGAGGGGCCTACATGAAGAATAACAGTGATTCTTTTGGAGGATTTTGCCCCCTCCTTCCTACTCGATGCCCAAGGAATTTTAAATAAAGCTTCTAAAGGGTTTTTTTCCCCTTCATGGAACATAGTGGAGATCAAAGTTTAGCAGACAGATGCAGCTGCAAAACATTTCCTAGAAGTTTTGTAAGCTGTAGTCTGTTTGAAAGCTTTGATTATTCTCCTGTTTGCGTCCCCCTCTCCCTTTTTTTTTTTGTAAATTTAATAACCGTAAAGAAAAATGAACTAATGGAAATTATTCCCCACAACATTAGCTAAGTTTGCAGAATGCAATTAACTATAGCACACACAATGCATGCACTACCATAAACCACTAATCTCTCATAGAAATATTACCATTACTAATTATATAAATGTGTTGTGCTAGAAGTTACTAATAAAAACAAAATGCATTCACAGGTTTACATTTTTTTTAAACACAACTACTGCCACAAAACAGAGTTACTTGGAATTAAAAATAAAAGTTTAATTTTAAAACAGATAGTGGAACTCTCCTTGCCAGGAGTTTGAGGCATCAGGGTTTGCAGATCAGACATATCCTAGAACATTCAAATTTGAAGTTCTTCATCAGGAAAGCAGTGATTTAACTTATTGCCATAGACCTTTTTACATATTGTAGATATAGCAGTTTCCTAGGAATTAGGAAATCTAGGTTGATTTGCCTGGTTGCTTGCTGTGTTACTCTAGGCAAGTTCATTCACCGCTTTATACAACTTCAGGTAAAATCTCCAGCAAAAAGATTTTTCTCAGAACTTGTCAATTCAGTGAAATAGCACTACTATTACAAAACATGGATGGTCTGCTAGCTTACCCATCCGCCATCTTGGCAGCCCACTATGCAGACTTCCTTAACCTGGCTTCCTGAGTCCGAGGTTCTGGAACTACTCTTCAGGCAGAGGGATCTGGAGTTGGGTCCATTCCCTTTTATAGGGAACTTTGACATGTTCCTACCTGTAGTCAAAGCAAGTAACAAACATTTCTCCCAATATTCTCCTTTCTTGGCACAGTTCTCCTTTTGTGTGGCAGTTTTCCTTTTGTGGTCTGTCTTCCCTATTGAAGTTGTGAATCCTTTGGGACAGGGACTGCTTTTACAGAACCTCGTCCCAAAACCTATTGGGACTTCTAGCTGCTACCATGATGCTGCTTCTAATAGTGACCCAAATAAAACCAATCTTCATGTTTAGGCCTGCAAACTGTTGCCCTGAAAAATATTCCTTGCCCATGCAAGTATTACATTACAGACTGTGTCTGCAGAATTAAGTCATAATATTTTATGTCAAACTTTCTAGGTATAAATCCATAATATCAGGCTTTTGTCCTTTTTTTTGGCAGGCACCGAGTCTTTTTATTCAGGACAATGTGTAATGTCAAATCTAAGAGTCACTTTGTATTGAGGGGCATTTTTAATTAGAATCGTATATAAAATGCCCTTTTGCACTTTTAACATTTCCCTCTTTCTATGAGTCTGCTTACTCGAAATTTTCTATTGTAAAACAGAATGTTTGAGATGTTTCCTCATCCTGAAATCAAGCTATGTATAAAACAGCTTTCTGGTGAATGGTGGAACTGTGTTCTCAAAGGTGAATTAGACCAAAAACAGTTCAGTTTATAGTCATAATGGGCAAAGCTTCCAGCTTTACTTCTAGGGAAAATATTTAGTAATTTTCATTCTAAACCTGTGCTACTTATTGCTTGTAACTTTGCCAACTTCAGTCCTTTAGGCTGAAATTTATCTTTGTTGGGTATCTGCAACATGTTGAATTCAGGGAAGCTGAAGTGGGGGAAAAATGATATGTCATTTTTGAAAATTATGGAAGATGAAAACCAGTAGTAGTTTTTAGCACCCAGCACTAAAAATATGTGACGGTGATTAAGAGCTCCATGTAAAGAGCAATTACTAGGAGCCATCCTTTAGTACCATGGGTGACTAGTATCACTTTAGTAAGGGGGGGAACTTGCCCCCCCAGAGACCAGTCAATGACTGGGGGTGGGTGGTCCCACATGGCCAATCAAGGTGACCAGGAAGTAGCTTCACCACATCCGGAAGAGGCCATGCCACTACATCTGGTGCTCCCGCTCCCCAGCTGGTGCTTACAGGTGGGGCACCAGTGTTCCCACCTGCCCCCCCCACCCTTCACCTAAGCAGGAAGCATGGCCTGTCGTAGGGTGCACCAGTGCTCTCAGGGGGTACATGTGCACCCCCATGTATCTCCCTACACATCACTACTACTTTAATACACATTTTCAAGTCCTGTAAATCCCAGAAAATATACTACATGTTCTTGAATACCATCTACTGGTTTTTCTATCTGTAAACTACTTTCATTTATGTAGTATTGTCTAATGGCACCATTATGTTGGGAAGCTCTACATCCACCATACTTTGGAGTATAAACCAGAAATTTAAAAGGAAAGGGGTCCCCACAGAGGTCAGAGAAGTTCCTTCTTCTGTATTTCTGAAAATCCAACCAAATTTGGCAACTTTTTAAAGCCTCTGAAAATGATCATTTTCCATGTTTAGTAGAGGCTTGCCAGTTGTTCTTAGGGTTTGGTCAGTAGTGAGTATGCTCAAACCAAGCCCAGCCATTGCTTCCTCTGCTTCAGAAGTCTGTTGTGCCAGATATGGGAGCAGGAAGATGAAGACTAGGTACATACAAACTGGTGTAAGTGACTGAAAACTGGTCTAACCCTTCAGGGTACATAGACCAGTTTCAAAATGGCAGAATATGGTTGAATATAGATCTGAATGGATGTAATATCAGCTTTAATTGATTTTGTAGGTTTGTCCAGTCTATGAAACTTCTGTACCAGAAACCTACCCAACTCAAGTTAGGTTTCAGTCCCCCTGCATCCCAGGCACCTTTGTGGTTCCCCACCTAACCCCCCTCATGGGGTGACAGGCTAGGCTTAGCCTGTTCTTGCCTGCTCCATGCTTCCCTACTCTGCATCCTGCATCTCTGCAACCTGTCAGCTGGGCCATGCAGTGGGAAGTGGAAGAGAGCTTCCCCCAGCCCCCCCACTAGTGCAGATAGGGGGGCCACATAGTATGGACTTCCTGCCTTCCCTGCTGCCTGGCCCAGTGCTGCTTCT
>NW_017728886.1:192836669-192861299 GCF_001723895.1 Crocodylus porosus
TTGCTGCATGGACCCAGACCCAGCCAGAACAGCTGGGAAGACCATGCAGTCAGACCTCTGCTTTACCTTCCTTCTTCTGCCTCTCCCAGCCAGCTGCTGGTGGGATGGGGGTGGAGCAGGACTAGGGAGAGATTCTGTGCTGCCCCCCCCCGCAGCTGACAGCATGGGGTTGGGGGGACTGCCACTCATTTGCTCTGGCCAAGGACAGCCAAATGTAGTTGACTATGTGTTTTTTCTCCCCCCACCCCCATGGCAAACGTGTGTTCTGTTCACTCCTGATCCAATCTACACAGCTTTTAAAAACCTGTGAAAATATGATGGATTCCACCTCCAACTTTTTGAATATCTGTACCTTGCCACTGTCCTGAGCTCTCAGTGCCTTTGCAACATGGCAAAGATAAAAAGCCAATTGGGGTACAGCAGGCTAAGAAGAGAGGAATAAGTGTAAGCTGTGGGTGATTACAGCAGATAAGCAAAGGGGTGAAGAAATAGAGCAGTGATTTTTCAACCAGAGTGAAGGCAGGGTAGATGTGTACTTTTATAACCTAACTAAATAAGATAGATAAAGCATAAGGTTTCATGAATTTAAGTTCACTTTCTGATATGCTGTGAAAAAACAGCAGAGAGCAGAGAATAAAGAAGAGTGAATGATTAGAATACAATAGGTTGCCATAGCAGGATACATAGTGTAAAAAAAACATTCTGACCTGTTGTGCCCTTTCTGATTTCTTTGCTAGAGAAAAATCACTCTATTGTCCTGTAGTCAAGAAACCAGTGAAAGCTAAGGGATGGCATTTTCCAAGGGTTGCCTTGAGTTTAACAAGTATAATAAGTATAAAAAGTTTGGGAACCACCAAACTAGAACAAAAAAAGACAAAAAAACACATGTGTACCTACATGAGCACATAAACTTTATTTCAGAACCTGTAAACGAATGCAAGATTCACAAGTTTCAACACTGTTTTGTTGTCTAGCACTGAAAGTGAAACCCTGTAGCAAAATATCTCTCATCCTCAAGTGGTTGGTGTGCAGATGCTAACTGTCTTCTGCTGCAACCCTTACTTAGTTTGCTCAAGTAGCAGAGGTCTGGTTTATGGATCTGAAAGTTCAGATTCTGCTAATTGAGTGTGATTTCCAGCTAAAGGAGTCTCTGGTGTGTCAGTTCTTGTGGATATTTTCCTAAGCGCTTTTTATAAAAGCAGTGTTAAAAGAAATTAAGGTTACAAAGTCAAGCACTCAAAAGGTTGATGCTTATGTATGTACAATTATGATACAGTCTTTAAGTGGTTGCATGCTATTTTTAGTGCTGGGGGAATGCACCAGAATATTGTACTGAGTGCAAGCAGAATGTATTGAGACCTCTAATTGAGCAGAAGTTGAGAGATATGTAGCGAATGAAGCAACATAATCTAGAAAGAAAACCCTGTCTAATAGACAAGGATATTGAATACCACCTGAACACTGGATCCAGTTCCTGTTTCTCCCCAGAATTCCTATATCATTCTAGGCGAGTCATTTAAATGAAACTTTTGCAGCTGGCTACTAATTACATGTTGCTCATTTTTTCAAGTACTCTACTTTAGACATCTGGGATCAAATTTGCTGAACAAACACAACTACAACTGACATCAGATGTTCAAAGCATGATTTCAACTGAAGTGCTAAAAAGAATGAGGAAAAAATGAAAAATCAAGCCTTAGGTCTTCAATTGAAATAATGGACAGTTTTGGTCGCAACCTATTTCATGTGTGAAATGGACCAATCCCCACTTCCCTGAGACGTTCTAAAGATGAATTCATTAAAATTTATGTTGTTCTAAGATACTGTACTGAATAGCACTGTTTAAAAAAAAAAAAAAAAAGTCTATGAGAAAAGTAATAACTGTCCATCCAGTGTTTAAATTCTGTGTGTGCTAAGTCCTAAGGCCATGTACGGGATGAGAATAACAAAGAAATAATGAACAACTCCTCAAATGAGCACTGTCCATCCTGTGCGCTGAATGATATAAGAGTGCTGCGTAAGAGTTGTTGTATGTGTATATAATTAGAAATTTTATCATAATGTATATGGACCATTGGTTTTAATCCTGGCACTTTCCGGGTTTTGAGATCCTAAATTAATATTTTTGACTCTTTATGAAATATTAAAATTCTATTGGATAAAATTATTTATGCTTTTTTTTAATGACTCTCAAATCAGTATTTCCTTATACTGCATTTCTTATGACATGATTTCACAGCTATGAAACAACAGCTCAGGGACAGTTCTTTGTCAATCAGTGGGGTTTGTTGTTTTTGTTCTCCCTTTGCATCATGTTTATGCCAATATAACTCCTTTGAGGTTTCCAACTTCTGGTTTGTTCTTGGAGTATACATTAGTCTTTTGAAATACGGATAACTTTCTGGAAGATTTCTGAATGATCCTAAATGTCTCAACAGTGCAGAAGCTATCCAACTAAACTTGTGTGAAATTCAATTTTCTCCAGATAATCTGACATCCAGTGAATAAGCTCATCCGCTGAATTCTGACTTTACTGTGGACTACCTACTTTCTGCGATGACAGATCTGCAGTCCAATAGCACTGCCTTGCTGTCAGACTCTCTGACACATCAGAATTTGATTTTAGCGCATCAAAATCACTTTGATTGGTACAATAAATGCTTACAAGGTAAGCAGATATACGGAGACAAATTGTGTAACTGTTTACAGTTCACAGTGCTCTTGAATCCTGAGGGTTAGTCTTCTCAAGAGATGATTTCTATGCATAAGACCATTTGCTCTGGTCTGGTAAGTAAATGCAAAAAATGAATTGTTCACTTTGGAGAATTGGCTAAAATCCTGATCTGTGGATGTCATTAGTGACCAGCTAAGAGGATATTTTTTTTGTGTGTGTGACTGATTTTGTTTCTCTTCCTTTCACAATATTCTTTAGCTTTCTGTTGGTTTATTCTGTCTTTACCGCCATAGAATGTTACCTATTGATAAATACACTGGATTATTCTTGTAAATATGAGGGTCAGTCAAAGTAATGCTTCTTTTTTTGGTCAGCCTAGTATTGAAAAAAATATTCAACTTGTACTTCATCACTGAGCGCATAGCTAGTTTTCATCATAGTCTGTCAGTGGCCTTTTTCCACAGGTGAAATGAGAGCATGTATCCTGACATTGTACAAGGTCCAGACAAAGTAATTCCTCCTAACTTTTATCTCCTAAACTAGCCATGGTCATGGAGGGTGTTCTTGACTTATTGCCTAAGGAAGCAACAGAAAACTCTTAGTTTCTTCAGCATTTTTCATAAACCTCTGAAACCTTTGCATGCAAAGGGCCCATCCTGGCAGAGATGTCTGGGGTGCTGCATGACAATACATAGCTTCCCTAGTGTACAAGCTGGTGTAAGTGACCGAATAATGACAGAGGCAATTGCTTGAAATCTTTTGTGTACATGCATTCAAATATCTGGTACATGATGAACTCCCTTCAACTGCTCCATCAGGATGCAATAGGTTCAGGATAGACATGGCTTCTAACAGACCATATGAGGCAAGTCAACCTGAGAAAAATCCCTAAGGAATTTTCAGTTCAATGCTTAGGAAAAAATTATCTCAAAATGCTAAATACACATGGGACCTAAACTTCTCATTTCAGGTTGGTAAGGTATCTATCTCCTATTTATAGAAGCATTCAAACTTGTAAAGTACTGTCCTTATTTTGATTGCAATCAAAAGCACTTCATTACAGGAAGTATGATGTAAAGAAATAAACGGAGCAAAGCTTCCGTTTAAAGGAAACTTTTAATGGCACTTGGGGTTAGTTACACATTTTGTAACACAACAAAAAGGTTCTAATGCTGGTTACAGTACTTATTTTTCAATTTACAGGTAAAGCCAAACTTTTTAGAACAGGTAAACTACAATCATATACTGTACTGCAATGTCTTACATCTGTGCCTGCTCTCTTTTGCTAGGATCCCCTAGCAACATATGGACATTTTAAAAGTGAACAGATTGTATCAATTCCTTCCATTTTATTTGATCTAACTGGGAAACAACAGCTTGATAGATCAACCCCTTAAAGACACGGTACTATAGTAAAATAAGTTATTTGAAATGAATATCATGTTTATTTGGCAAATTGCTGTGAGTCTCTGGAAGAGATGCTTTGGTTTTGTCTAATATATGCAATTATGACAGCCAGTCAGAAAGTAAAGAAAGTATTTTCTTTTTCTCAGCCATTATACATCATTGCTGAATACACAGTTAAATTTTTAACGTTTTTCCACTAATGAACAAGGACAAGTATCACAGCTTTGTAGTAGCTCTTGTGCTTGTTGCACAGCTAGTGCCATATAGGCACCATCAAATTGCTGTCATTCTGAAAATGTTGCCCTTTATATGTTATCCTTCATCCTCTAGGCTGTACAGGAGGATGGGCAATAGAGCCCATCCAAACAACGAGATACCCATCCTAGCTTTGCCATCAGAAGTCCCTCCTCTTACCCCCCCAGAAATGCTCCTTTTGGGAGGGGGTAGTTGCCATCTTAAAACCAGAAAAAACTAAACCATATACTAAAAGCTACAGACCTACTATAGCATATTTTTAATTTTATTACAAAAAAATATTTTTGTCATGATTTGTATTTGTGTACTGTATATAGAGGTGATTGTATAATAATTCAAAATAAATTCTTAGCCTTTTATATTGTGTGGCGGTTTGGTTGTGGGGGGGGTGTATGGTGGGTGTGTATGATGGAGTGCAGAGGGGGTATTTGTATGGTGGGATGGGGTCGTGTTTATTCGGGGGGTGGGCTGAGCTGGGGGGTAAATTCATGAGGAGGTGTAGCTGTGTGGGGGGGCATGGGGTATGTTGGGGTATGGGTGTATGGCTCTGGAACACAGCCCTCTTCTGCAGTCAACACAGGCAACAGTGGCAGGGGTGGTGTCTGTATATGGTTTGTGGGGTGGGAGGGGTGTGAGGACCACTGCCACACACCCCCTCCCCCAAGGCAGGCAGGGGTGCTGATGCCTGGCTCTGGCCAGCACTGCATGTTGCAATGAGGAGGCCTTTTGTTTCCCTGGCAGTCCTCACACTCATGGGGCACAGGAAAGAAGCCCTAGGCACTGAAGCTGGATTCTTTCCCTGCCCCAGTGCCTGGGGCTTCTTTCCTGTGCCCTGTGAGTGCTGAGAGTGCCAGGGAAAAAATGGTCTGGTGGGGGCTGCACTCCTCGCACCACTGGCTGGAACTAGGAGCCAGGCACCAGCACCAAGCAGAGCACTGTCTGCCAGGGCTGCACACTACGGGGAAGAGTGTGGGAGAAGTCCCCATACCCCCCCCACACACACCCTGCCCACCTAAGCTTCATGTGGCTGCTGCCCCCCCTGGGCAAGGGCTCTGTACTGCAGTCAGCCCCAGCCCCATGCTCTATGCTCCCACACAGCTGTAGCCCCACCCCCAGCTTCCCTACCTTCTACCTGGAGGGAGTTGGATGCCGGGGAAGCCTGCAGCAGTGGCCCCGCCCAGAGCTAGCAAGGCTGCTCCTTCTGCCCATGAGAGTGGGAGCAACACATAATAGGATATGTTGGTGGCAGGTGTAGGTGCCTCACTCCCACCCTCATAGGTGGAATGGCTGGATGGGGTCACAATTACTTGGTGGGCCCCACAGGGCAAATGAAAGTGCCTGGCAGACTGGATTCAGCCCATGGGTTATATTTTTCCCACCCCTGGATTATAGACTATAGTTTTAATTCACTTCTATCAGTATACCTTTGTTGTCCTTGCATGTGGTAATTGACTCGGTTTGAAAATCCAGTACCTGATTTTTTGCAAACAGTAGCACATAGCACACCAGCCTTATCTATTGAAAAGGAGAAAATGTTTGGTTCAATATATGGGAAACTGACCTACCACTTAAACATTTTCTCTTTCCTTTACAATTTTGCTTTTGAGCTTACTGGCTGTTCTGATCAATTCTCAAAGTAGTGCATGTTAAATGCTAGCTTCTGCCCTATCTGTACACAAGTAGTTTCCATTTGCATCTCTACAAAGTAATGAGAAACCATGAGCCTGTTCTCCATAGTCCTAGAATTAGCTGTCTCTGTAGAATAAGGAGGGGAGAGATGCATGCAGCTATAATGTGGGTTGTAATCTGGGTCCCCTGTAGGAGCTGTCTTACCTTTTTATTCGTGTAGTCTTTTAGTCCTCTCCCATGGGTGTGGATGCCTCCTGGGCATTCACCATTGTTGGTTTACAGATGCCAGAAGAAACACTCCAACCATTCTGTTCAACAGCTATTGATAGATCCATCCTCCATGAATTTGCCTACCTCCTTTTTGAACCTAGCTATGCTATCTGACTCTATTGCCTCCTATGGCAATGTTAATGATGTGTTGCATTAAAAAAAACCCAGCTAGTTAGCGTTAAGTCTGTCTCCTTTCTATTAATTTTGGTGGGTTCCCCTTGGTTCTGGTATTTGGGAACTGTTTCCAGTTTACTTGGTCCACACTCTTCATGATTTTATAGACCTTGTTCATATCAGCCACCTTCTTTCCAGACTGAGGAGTCCCAGGCATTTTAGTCTCTCCTGGTATAGCAACTACTCCATACCTCTGACAAGTGTGCAAAGCTTCCCAGTGGGGTTGCTTTGGCTGCTGCTGTGTAAGGGACAAGTTCCCTGAATTGTTCCTTGTTTTTGAATTGCTTCAGTGGAGTTCAGGCCCTGAGGCTTCTAGAAGGGCTGCACTCTTGAACCTTAATGAAATGATAACCTACTTTTTAGTGCTAAGTATGCTCAGTGGTACCCACATTCTGGCAGGGAAAAAATGTGAGGTGAAATGAGTATGTTTGAATGACTGACAAGTAGACTACCATGTGCAGTGGTAAGTTGATGTGTGCAATAGAGTGGTAATGTGTGCATGGGTGTGTGGTTGGTCTGTCAGTGGTGGCCGGGAATTATGTGATGTGAGTGTATAAAAGAGTTCTGATTAGAGCGTTTAGTGGTCCCTTGTCCTTCGAAGTGTTCCCTGGAAGTTTGACTGGTGTGCAGCATTGTCATGGAGTGCAGCAAATCATTGCACCATTGGGTGTGTGGCAGGGATCGTCATTCAGTTGGACCAAGTAACATAAGCATACTTGGTGTGGGTGGTTGTATGACGAATGCATCTGATGCTGGAGGGCCTCGGAGGCCAATAGCCTGTGATTAGCCAGTGTGATTAACAACCCACTGTGATTGAGACAGAGTGAGGCCCTGGGAGGCCAACATCTGTGTGTGTGTCTGCAGTGCGCCTAGTGAGCGCCTGAAGACTGCCTAACCTGTCACTATTGTGAGGTTCAGGGAGAACATGCAGATACTCTGTACAGTTTGTATCTTGTTATATTTTGTTGGTTCACTGGAGGTATATTTTGTTGAACATGTTTGTTCTATTGTTGAAGTATATTGTATTTGGTTAATAGCTTCTTGTTGCTGATGTTAATATTAATACACCATATTGTTTGAACCTTAAGTGTAGTCAGTGTTCATTCATTGCATGCCCATTTGCTAGTACTGGCCAGAGTCCTAAGCCTGGGCAGGAAAGAGATTAATCACATGTCCCTTTCAGCAGAGGGGGGTTTGGAGGACTCGCAACCCACACTTGCATTCACTTGCATATTTTTATTCATTCAACAGCAGCATCTGCCTGGCTACTGCTCAGCTCCCCCCACCTCCTAGCAGCTCCTCTTCCTGCCCCTGCTGTGCCACTTCAGGCACCAGATACTGCAGGAAAGTGGTAGCACCACATGCTCAGCCAGGTGGAGGTGGAGGAAGCTGCAGCTGGGCAGCTCTTGCTTCAGGGCTCAAGCTCCAACTTCCGGCCATCTTCCACCCGCTCCACCTCCTGCAGGTACCTGGCTGCTCATTGTGCCAGGAAGCTTTGCGTGCTAGCCATGGCCTTGGCGGTGCTGTCAGCTGACACAGGGTGGGTGCTGGCAGGAATGTGCTGTGGGCTGCCCTGGGTGGGAGCAAGCAGGGCTTGGTCCCATGTGGAATGTCACAAGGGCAGCCGTGACTCAAATACAACCATTTGCCAGCCTGGATCTGGCCCATGGGCCATATATTGCCTACCCCTAGACTAGAGGTTCCTTGCTAAAGTGTTTTGCTCTTCTGAGAATATTGACTTTTATTAGTAGATATTTTGGATGGGGAAGCCAGAAAAAAGATGACAAAGCTGATATGGAAATACAAAGCGCCTGAGCGAGGGACTAACAATAGAGGGATGGGGGAGAGGAGGGGAACGCGACTAGGCTACAGGCAATACAATGTTAGCCAACTAAGCCCGGGGGTTGGGGAATGTGGGAAGGGGAGGAAGAGTGTTCACGATGCTGAGAGAGAAAGGAGATAGATACTCACAAACCTGTTACAATGATCCGCAATGGTCGAAGAAGTGGCTCAGAGGAAGCGTCTCAGTCCTTAAAGTCCGATCATGGGAGTCCTCTTCAGGTGGAGCGGGGTTGTCCGTGGCGGAAGAATCCTCTCGAAGTGGGGGGCAGTTCAGGCGGTGCCCTCCGGGTCCGGTCCGGCGGCAGCTCATCTGGTGGGGTCGGTGTACTGGCAGTGGCCTGTGATGTGCTCCACGTAGATGTCGCGGGACCAATAGATGGTGTTGGACACCATGAGGCAGCACATCAGCTTGGTGTAGCAGTGGGAGACACAGCAGGCGCAGAGAACGCTCTCGTTGCTGGGGTCCCAGGCTCCGATATTATAAGCAACTACTTCCCTATGGTTACATTGGCAATGCCTTCACCTCATCTTCCTTTTTTTTCCTGTGACGTTATAAGTCAGTGTTTGGTCTGTTAGATATTATGCCTTGTATTTGTGTGTGAGTGTTTGAAGTGGTGATTTTGGAGAATCCTTTAGTACATTCTTTAAAACGGGCACATTTACCCACATTTTCAAACATTTACAAGAAAGTTTGCGGTGTAATGTGGTACTTTTTAATGCTTTGTTTAAATAAAAGAAAAAGCCCACAATACTACTTCATTGGTAACACCACAAATGAAAAATGTTTCTATGTAGAACCTGGCAATAACCTATTCTCAACCACAGTTCTATTTAATTGTTCTGCATTTATAATAGCTACAGCAGATGATTAATGCTTGGTGCTAAGAAGCAGTCTTTGGGAATTACTTAAATAACTTTTGGATAATACCTTGGGCCATAATTACTAAAGGTTTATGTAACTTTGCAAATGATGCAAATCATGTTTTCTGCAAATATTTAACAAAACAGCAGCAGCACAAACTGTGCTTCAGAATAACTATAAACCGCTCTTCATTTATTTGGAGTATTCCATAACTTAAGCTAATTATGGTTGTTAGCTGTAGATAAACACATTACTAAAATACCCTTTAGCATCTTCAAAAGAAGAAATATAGAAGTTTCACAGTTATTAAATCACTGATGAAAAAAGACTTGGAAAATATCATCCTTTAAAAATTTAAAACAGAAAAGATGCCCCAAGCACCTGCAAATTGGCTTTTTCCAAATTTCTGTTTCTTTTAAAGAGTCAACTGTTTGTTTCTAGCCAAAGAAACTATTGTATAACTGTCTCTCTAAATCCACATTGACATCCTGTGGTTAATTAGGTCAAATGCAAGAAATAAATTTCCTTACCTATTCATTTTGGAATATATTAGTCTCATTAGCTACATCTTCTAATTAACCACTGAAAACTGCCTGCATCTGGAGTCCTTGAATTAGTATTGTATTTCCTGTTGATATGCTGCATTCTGAAGTCCTAGACCATGGTTACCACAGAACTGATGGTCACAATCAAAAGAACATCTTGTAATTTTACACCCATAAAATATCATAGTAAAGCCGTCTCATATATTTCTTTGCAACTCCAGCATTATTGGAAAAAGAAATAAAGTATGGCAACTCATCTGAGCTATTTAACTCTTAGACTTTAATATGTCAAGAAACTCAAAGAAAAAAGTAAAAAACTGATCATCTTTTTGCTTATCCTTGAAATATTTTTCACAATGTTTCAGTGAGGGTCTCTTAAGAACTGGATTTAAAAGGGTCTACTGAGCCTGAACAGGTATTTTCCAAGTGCCCCAGTAAGCTACAGGTCAGTTTCAAGCTCTTGGGCATTGTTCTCAAGGAGAGGATTATCCACTTACATTAGTAGAGCACTTAAGTCAATATGAACCCAGTCATCTGCAAGGAAGCATAGATCTAGGTCACCTTTAGGGTGATTTAATAAATGATCTCCTTAGGCTAAGAGTTATTCATGTTCCAGACTGGCCGCCTGGCAAAACTTTGTCAGAGCATTTAGGGCAGCATTTCTAGCAGTGGTTTTCAGTTTCCCTTCTACCAGCTTTCTGGCACTTGCTTTGGTTCATGTAGCATTGATGATCTCTGTACTTGTGCCAGATGCTTCTGGTATGAGCTTTTTTGTGCCACTAACATTATATTCAGTACAGAATGGTCTTGAATTGACTATGAAACCGTAGTGTCTATTATTCTTCAGTTGTTGGTGTCCTGTATCTCAGTACTGACCACCAGTACTTTTATGGTTACAGTTACTTGGTCTGGAACTCAGTTCATTTTCAGATGGTGTTTGGTTTTTTTGGGTTTTTTTCTTGCTTTGCAAAATAACTATCAAGGTAATATCAGGTAATGTGGAAGCAGTGTTTGTCATTAAGTGGGGAGAAACCAGGTTATCCCCACTTTAGTAAAAATCTCTTCGTCACTGGTACACTCATCACTCAATTGCAACAGCAGCTCTACATCTCCTAGGTCCAGGTCAGTAGGCAATATCAATCACAATATCCAACTTCTGGCAAGAATTGCAATCTACTCCACAAGAAGGAAGTCAAAGTGTGTGCATTCAGTGTGGTAAGGGATTTTTCATATACATTTGACAGGACAGGGCCCATCAGGAGTTCCCTCAGTCTATACTCCCGCAGCTGGAGTACTGCATCCAATACTGGGCTTCGCAATTCAAGAAGAATGTGGAGAAGCTTGAGAGGGTCCAGAGGAGAGCCGTGCACGTAATCAGAGGGCAGGAGGACAGGCCTTATGAACAGAGCCAGAGAGCCATGGGACTCTTCAGCCTAGAAAAGCGCAGGCTCAGGGGGAACCTGGTGGCTGCCTGTAAGTATATGAGAGGCGTACATCGGGATCTGGGGGAACACCTGTTCACCAGAGTGCCCCAAGGGATGTCAAGGTTAAATGGTCATGAACTCCTCCAAGACCATTTCAGGCTGGACATAAGGACGAACTTCTTTACTGTCTGAGCCCCAAAGGCCTGAAACATACTGCCTCCAGAGGTGGTGCAAGCACCTACTCTGGACTCCTTTAAGAGACATTTGGATATTTATCTTGCTGGGATCCTTTGACCCCACCTGACTTCCTGCCCCTGGGGCAGGGAGCTGGACTTGGATTTTCCCAGGTCCCTTCCAGCCCTAATGTCTATGAAATATAGACCACTTGCCAGTAGAATGAAACATGAGGCAAAGTTTATCCAAATGGCTATCAATATTGGGTCATGTGGTGAACTACCTGTATTAACTCTTATTTTTGCACTCAGAATCAGCTTCAGGAGGGCTCAAATCGCTACTGTGGCCTTTTGAAGAAGTATAACATTTCAGAAGGGTATAGAATGGTTCATTGGAATTGGCCTATGCTTTCACTTAACAAGTTTCCTGAGTTGTGACATCAGGGTTTGACAACTATTTTTCCAGAGCTCCTGCGATCATTGTCTAAATAAGATTTCTATCCCGTGCCTCCAATTGTGATGTTATCCAAAATTCAAATTCCTGTTTATAAACACTTGAAGAAAGATCTGTTGTTTGCCTTGTAGTAACTGTGGTTCTTTAAGAAGCTGCTCACGTAGCCCCCATGACATGCCCACTCTCCTTGATATTAATGGAGTCTGCTTTCTGGATTTTTCATTGGCTTAAGCATGAGGAATGGATAGGCCTGCTCTGTCCTTATGCCCTTCAGAAGAGGTCACACGTCCAGGAAAAGAGAGATATTTCAGGGCTTGCTGCTGGCAAAATAGTAAGACCTTAGTGTGGTATACATGTGAGCATCACATCTTAAAAGCCACTTTTACTGTAAATTGAACAAGTTTTTTACATCAAGATAAACACGGTGACCTAAATACAGATCATAATAGTTACTCATTTCTCACTTGATGTAAGTGATACCGGAACCAGACCGGGGTGTCTGTATATTTACACTTGATAGAATAGATGGGCTATATGTGTACAATCTAATAAAAAAAGAATGCTGAGTTATTGGTGTAATATTAACTTGCAGTAGCGCTTGGGTGAGCAATAAAATTTCTTTGAAGTTAGCAGTAGAGTCTTCAGCCGTATATCAAACAAAACATTAAAATCAATATTTACATGATAAAACTGGTGTCAGTCTTTATTTATGCACTTCAGCAAATTAAAATATACTTTATCAGTGGTCTGCCAAATGCTAAGTGCAAAGGACAATAAGATACGTTCTTATCCTTTAACAGAGCAAAGCTGTATGTCTGAACTGCATCTGTATACAGAACTTGATGTGGAGTTTATGAAGTCACAGTAGTTTTGTACATACAAGATCATGCTTTTTGTAAGATGGCTTACAGGGATGGCTTAGAAAAAGAATAGACCAACTATATAGAAATATTTTGCCAACAAGGGTAGGGCTGTGAATTTTAAAATGTATAAAAAGGCAAATTATTTCTGATCTTCAAACTCCTGAAAAGAGTCAATACATAGATGACTAAGACAAGTGATTATCCAAATAATATTGTCAGCCAACTACCTAAAGAAGGGTGAATGGAGGAAAAGAAACACCTGAGGAAGCACCCGGAATGGACTAGTCGCAAAGGGCGTGTCCGCACATGCCTCTTGCCCTATCACAAACCCCTTTGAGGCGGGGCAAGAGGCACATGCAGGAACAAGTGGGGAGAAAATTAGCCCCTGGATATCCAGGGGTCTAAAAAAAATGAAGTTTAAAAAAGTGGGTCAGGTCATGGTCCCAGACCATCTCTACAGAGATGCTCTGGCTACCAGAGCGTCTCTCTGGTTGGCCCCTCGCCCTGGTGCTGAAACACGTGGTTGGCCAGGCTGTGTGTTTCAGCACCAGGACTCCAGTGCCGGTGAGTAGGGGTCGGGAGGCTGGAGGAGGGGGAAGGAGACCAAGGGGGGACCCCCAACCGGCCCTGCCCAGTCCCCCTGACCTCTGTCCTGGCTGGCCCCAAGCCCCCCGGGTCCCTTCCCCGCCCCCACCATAGTTTAAAAAACAAAACCTGGCACTTACCAGCAGTTCAGCTGCCATAGGGCTGACTAGAGCCCCACCCACACAGAGCAGGACAGGCTGACGGCCCCAGCCTGGGCCCTCCTGCCCCTCCGCTGTGCTATGCTGCCCAGGGGGCTCTGCCAGGAAGCCCTGGAGCCCCACCCCCCAGCTTCTAAGTTAAGCATAGGCTTTTTTTTCCTTTTTTTTTTTTTCTGGCTTTTGTTTTTTTGGGGTTTTTTTTAAAGTGACAGTGCCTGTGGTTGTGGGGGTAGTTATGGGGGCCTGGGAGTGAAAGTTGGTGGGTGGGGCTGTGTGAGGCAGCCATTGGGGATGGGGCCAGGTGGGGCAGCAATCAGGGGGCTGGGGTGGAGCATGTGGGCCTTGCAGGGGGGGTGGTAGCCCCTGCAGGGTCCATTTGGCCCCTGTTGGGGGTCCAAACCCCTTGTGTGGGGGCTGTCACCCTTTGGGAGGGCAGCAAAATATGTATTCATGAAACATGTATTACAGTTCACTTTATTCTTTAACACTGTGAGATATAGCAATAAAACATTGTCCAACTAATCACTGTCTCTCTCTTTCTCTTTATAGTGGTCTTTTGTTTTACTTGTGGAAGAACATGGATTTTGGGTATTTAACAGAGTGACTTTGGGATTTTTTTTATTATTATTATTGGGTATTTTTCAGTTTTCCAATAGGGAACACCAGAATTCCTGCTAGGGAGGCAAGTGGCAGGACCCTGCCTGCTCAGAGCTGGCACCTTGGACCCAGCTGGCTGTGGCTGACATCCTGGCCAAATGAGGCCAGGAGGACATGCTTTGATAGTTTAAAGCAGGCCCCCACACCTGGAACATCTTCTGGGTGATACCTGCCCAGATGGTCAGGCAGGGGGTACACATGGCAGTGGTGTCACACAAAGGCCAACTCTGCAACCACAGCAGTTGCCTCATCTGGGTCTGGCAGGTGCGCAGCAGGTCACAGCTGGGCAGCAGCCCCCACTGCCAGACTGCTGCAGTGGGTAGAGGGTGCAGGAATCTCTCAGGGCTGCTTCAGCAGTCCAGCTGGCACAAGGGGTAGTATCCCCAGGTACCAGTTGGCTGGGCCCCAGAAGCTCCTGAGAGCTAGTAGCCCTGAGCTAGTTGCCAGGGTGGCTTTTTATACTGATGAAGCTGGGACAGGGCTCTAGCTCCCCCTGGCTGCAGATCCAGGAGGAGCCAGGCAAGGTTACTTTGCTCGAAGTGGCGCAATTTGCTCCACACCAAAGTACATGTCTGAGCACATGCACTAAAGCAAAAAGCCCTGGTTCAAATTTGTATCGCTTCTATTTGAGCTGCTGCAAGTGCACATGCTTGCATGTATGGACATGCCCAAACAGCCATTTTTTAATTCTTTTTTTTTTTATCCTCTTCTCTGAAAACCTTGAAATGCCCTGGGAGGATATGACTTGTTGCTGTACCATTTGGCAACTTAGAGGTTCTATGAAAAATCTTAATAGTCAAGGTGGTGCATCTGTGAGATCACCATTGGGACTACTGTGAAAGGAGTCTTCCCCTCTAGGCCACAGTAAGCCATTAAGCTGTATAATGGCTGCAATAGCTTACATAGCTGTATCGGGGTGAGTGACCAATGCTCCTGCATAGCTGTAGCTTCCCTGGCCTTACTCCAACAGCCCACCATAATAACAATCCCCTGGGGTGCTGTTGTTAAATTGCTTCTTAATGCTCTTCTATCTATCTATCTATCTATCTATCTATCTATATATATATATATATATTTTCTATACCTCTTTTTCCATCTATATCTCTTCCAATTGCACTGACATACTTTTTTCCACCTATATCACAACTATTCCTCATCTCATCTGGAGTCAGCATCCGATATCATGTGAATGGGAATTTATTTAACCAACCAGTTACGTTTCAAATCCAAGATAACTAATACCCCAAATGCTGCTCTTCAGTAGGCTTATGATTGTGTCATTGTCACAGGGTCAGATCCCCTACATTCCCATGGAGTCTCTGTGACTGCCTTGTTCCATCCCTAGGGCGCCAGCTGAGGTTCCCTTTTGAGCTAACTTGTCTCACTATAGAGGCAGATAGCTGAAAGCCTAAGGGCAAAACCTGTGACCCAACATTCCAGAATTATTTGCCCTGTCTGCAATCAAACATGTGGATTTTCAGTCATCTATGAACTCACCTATGACACTTTTCAGTAGATAGGGAAGTCATTTTCATAGTAAGGGACTGTTACTACAGTTTCTTCAATGGAGAAATCATGCCCCCTTGAGGGAGTATAAGGCTCAGATCTTGAAGTTGTAGTACAGTTCACTTACAGAATTGGTGGCAGAATTCTGATTTCTCTTTCTGTCACTGCAGAGAAGTTATCAGGGTGGGCTGTTTGAGTAGGGCCAGGGCTAGGGAAGTTACCAGTATGCAGGATCATTGATCATTCATCTGCAGAGGCTACAAGCTATTGTAACCCTTGGCCATTATACAGCCTAATGGTGCACTGATCTAGAGAGGAGGCTTCTTTCATGGTAGCCCCTATGGTGATGTCATAGACCCACCACTTGGATAAATCCTTATGTGCAATATAGATAGAAAAGAGCACTGAATTAGTACAAGATAGTTCAGCACAGGTCAGAAAACAAACTACGGTGATATACCACTATATTAGTATCACCAAGCAGACCAGCAAAAAAGAGTTTTCTAGGGGAGCTGGTCCTTTTTACTTAAAAGGTTGACTACAAGATGAAGGATGATGAGGTTTTGAAGTGCTGATCAAATTGAACAATATCACTGAATAATTTATTAATTAAAAATTGTAATGTTTTCGATGGAATGGTTTGACAAATATCTGGTAAATATCTACTTAACATATAATTCAACATACATCAAATTACATTTTATTGGGTAAATGAAAAATCAATCAAATTCTAATCTACCAGCTCTACTTTAAGACATTAAGTTTTCTGTTAGTGATTAGTTTATTGCTAGAATATCACTTTTTATATAAGCCATATTAGTGTGAAGAATAAAGGTTAGTGACTGAAGGTGGAAGTGTGGGTGTGTGATCCCTCATATCTAGGCAAGACCTAAAGTTTATATTCTTTGTTTTATAAAATACTTTGAAGATGTTGCCTTTCCATGCAACTAACATTATCTCACCTAGGGCCTTGGCACCATGTGTCTTGCTTACAGCAACATCCATTTTCACTGGCCTTGACAAAAGTAATCTTATCCTGCTCAGCCTAATATGCTGTTATAATGATTCGTCTAATGGCCCTTTACTTTGACCATATAACACTCTCAGGCAGCCTCCATCCCACTCCTTTCTTCTCTATCACATTTGAATATATGCTAGTTGTCTTCCAAGTTTCTTCATGGTTTCTCCCCTATCTTACATACCTCTTAAGTTTTTAAAATGTAGTCTTTCCTTCAGTTGCTTCCTAATGAGTGTTCTTTAGGTGCTTGTTCAATTTTTCAGATAACCCCCTTTTTGTTTTCTGAGAGTTGTTCTCGCAGAAGTTTATGGGGGTTATGTCTCCCCATAAACAGACTCAAACCATCCCATTTCCCTTTTGGAAAAATCTTAGTCTCCTCTACCCCATCTGTCTTCTTCCCAGTACCTATAGAAGACTTGCCAGTGATTAGGTGGTTGGTGAGACTATTTGTCATACTGACTTCCAAGGTTTCATCATTTCCTTGTAATTCATCCCTCCTCCCTCTTTCTAGCTATTGTGTTTGTAGCAGTTGGGGGAGGTACCATTTATTCTGCTTGTACAACTGCTAGCACAGTAAAGTCCTGGCCTAGGTGCTATGGTAATACCACTGCCAATATGTTTGGTCCACTGCCCACAAAAGTTGATTTTAAGGGCCTGATCACCATGAATTTTCACCCTAACTACTGAATTCCCTTATTTTTATGGCTTGCCCTTCATTTTATAGCAATGCAGTCTTTCTTCTGTTTCATTTCATTTTATGGGAGTAAAATGAGAGCGAAAACAATTCAGTGTTCAGTTTACCTCAATTTCTTCGATTTCTGCTCCACTGTGGTGTTAAGAGATCACTTAGAACAACATGGTAATGCATACAAATTAAAAACGTGACCCACACTCAAAGGATGAAATATTCAAAACGCTTCATTTCATTCTTCTAAAAATATCAGCAGAGCAACGATGGGTGGGGGGGAATCAGTACATTAGAACTCGCATTAAAAGTAGTCATTAGAAAAGTCCCTTAGAATTTCAAGAATGTTCCACCTGTCACTTAAATATTCAGTGTAATATACATCTATCAGCTAATCAATCAAATACAATCCTTGTCAAGAGGATAAAGGACACAATAGACAAATGTTGTCTATTGGTTCCATTGGTCAGACTTTCCACTATTTCTAGACCTGACCTGTTTATATACCTGATCTGGCTCTTGTACATGTGTAAGTGTTTTAAAATACTTAAGTAAATTCCCATAGTTATGAATTATGTTTGCTTACATATATTTAATTGAATATATTTCAGTATGTTGCTTAAATGTAACGTTATATTGTGTAAAATGGAAAAAAAAATCCATAAAATTTAAATCTAGGCAGTTTTTATTTCTGTCAGCCAAAGTATGCGTGTGCAATTCTGAGTACATGGAGTACATATGCTTCTTTCTTCCCCCTTAGTTTCCCAGCTTCATTGGTTGTCTATGCCATTAGAATGCGACAAAGTAATATAAAGCATAACTGGTTTATATCTTATTCTTTAAATGATAGATCCTGCTCCTGCAAAATGCTGATCTCACAGTTCTATGGCTTAAATAGGATTTGACATTACTTAAACCCACCCTCTGTAGTTTTTAAGGACCAGGACCACAAAAATTAGAGCTGCAAAAGAAATTTGTGGTAATGTTATCCTAGAGCCCTACTAGCAAAACATATTTCCTTGAAGCATATTCTCTAGTGTTTGCCCAATCGATTTTTAAATGATTTAGGAAGCTGAACAGCTACCACTTCCCTTCTGAGGCCATTTCATGACCTAATTAACCTCATTATGAAATATTTCCTAAAATTCAGCCTTAATCTTCCTCTGTCAAATTTCATCCTATTACTCCTCCTTTATATCCCCTAGGACCACCATGAACAATTTGTGTCCTTCCTTAGTGCTTATGTCCTTAAAAGACTTGCAGAAGTTTCTCTAACTATCATATGTTTCTGATCCAGTATACAACAGGGATGAAAAGCTGTTTGTATTCAGTTTTTAACATTTGGGAACCAAACTGTGCATTCATTTATGTATGTGCAACTCCCAGGAACTTAATTAAGGCTCATGTAGGTAGAATTAATTAAGGATCTGAGGACAGAATTTGACCTTGTGTCTCCAAGGTGCTGGTGTGAAAACTTGTTAACAAAATAACTAATAAGGTAATTCAAATGCTCGGATGGTAGAACTTTAAGTTTAAATAATTTTTATAGCAACCTTGGGTCACTGCATTTGTTTAGATTCCTGTTATTAGAGTTTCATTATCACAAATAATCCAGGAGTGGATCAGGCCTGAAGTTTAAAATCACTTATCTCCATATAAAATCCCAGAAAAATGTGCTTGATCGAAGAGGAATGCAATTTACAAATACCCAATACATATTTAAATGACAAACTCAACATAAGTAACAGTTTCACAGAAGTCTGTCTCTTGTTCTTAGTTTGTCCCTACATGGGGTAATAATAAGTCTAATAAACAACAATGCACACGCTGAGCTGTATTCTTTGATGATAGATTTACACAGGTTTGCACCCATTGATATGATGTAAATGTAGTTTTGACCCAGAGAACTAAATATGATTTCAACTTAAAAATTGCTTTTTCTTAATACAGGATATAGGAATCTAGCCTTTTTATTATTTAGGTATTTTTAGTAGCCTAAAGTTTAGTACTTTTTGATTTAGGTATTGAAAAAGCCCTGTTTGTATATGACAGACTTTGTCAGACATGACAGTTATTGTTTGCAGTGTAATAATCAGAAATTCAGTTCTTTAACCATTTCCCTGCTTTTTCCTATATGCAAGAACTATACTGCAAGGACAAAATAAAATACTATGTGATTATATACCAATAAATCAAAGAGCTTTATGAAAGCTATAAAATATTCTGGTATATTTGTATCCTTATCGGGAGTTTTAAATTAGTAGATTTTTGACCTATTGTCAAACTCAAAATATGCAAATGCACATGTAATATTTTCTAATTGAAATGGATGATAACGAAATGTAGATATTTTAAAAAGTTCAGGGTTGCGTTACATGTGACAAGCAAGATCAAAATCCAGTTTTATAGCAGTGTCATTTTGAAATATAGCTAAAACCTTTAATGGAATTAATCCAAATTTACACTTGTGTAAATTAAATCATAATTTGGCATTTATTCTTAGCCAACAAAGCATTTTATGGCAAAGAAGTGCACTGTTTCTCTGTGTTTTATTTAGTCATTTATGATTTCCCATTGTAAAATTGTGGTATGGCAACTTGATCTTGTTCATGCTGAAGTATACATTGGGAGTAGGGATGTAAACAGTTAAATGTTTAACCATTCACATATTGATAACCCATAATACGTTACTGGTTGTTATTATTCAGTGCAGGGCAGAAAACTGTCCGGCAGGGAGGCTGGGGAAGAGAAGCGGCACGTTCCCCTGAAAGCAATGGGGTAGACAGAAGGGAGAAGCAAGGAGCAGGAGGAGGAGAGGGGACAAGTACCTAGTATGGTGGGGAAACAGTGGGGCAGCTGCAAGGGGTATGATCTTTATGGCAGTGCAGGGTCATCCTCTTCCCCGCCATCCTCCCTGAGGCGCATGTGCACCCACCACCAGCAATGAGCTGGACTGGGCTCCATGGACCGCAGTGAAGCCGCTTGCAGCCCTGGCCCGTGAGTAGCTATGCACCAGCGGCAGCAGTGGGTGAGGGGCTTTCTCAGCCTGCTGCTGCTGCTCATAGCTTCACAGGGACTGTGGTGGGGCTCACCAGTGCTGCCTGCAGCTGGCCCCAACTCCATGACTGTCTTGTGCTGGCAGCAACAATGGGCAAAGGGCTCTACCAGCCTGCTGCTGCCACCTGGAAAACAAGTGAGTCCAAGTGGAGGCTAGTCCTTTGCAGGTGCATGTTATCAGTTAACTCTTCAACTGATAACATTAGGGGAGTCTAAACAGGTGTTGGTGTTGATTAATTGGTGTTTCCATCCCTAATCAGAAGGCAAAGCTTCAGAATTGGGACTTCTTTTGCACTAATAAAGGGTTACCATACTTTAGTGGTGGGTAAAGAAATGCTTCTATGTGTACAGCCAGGTCCTTAGCTGGTGTAAATTAGGTAACCCCCACATCAGTGGTGTTTACATTATTAATTGCATCATTGTTTTCCTTACCTGATTTAGATACCAAAGCACCCTTGTGAAGCTGGACCATGTTACATAAGGTTTCTGGAATGGAGTCACTTTTTTATAAATTCAGTCTTCCTACTGTTGAAATCATCAGGAGCATTAGGGGCAATTTACCTTACTGGAAGAATGTGTTTCTTTTTCTCTCTCTCTCTTTTGTGTGTGTGAATATTTTCCAATTGAGCTAACTGCCTTTTAGCTCAGAAAGAGGAAAGAAAATCCTAATACTTGTACCACATGCTTTTGTGTAACCAGTTTGATGCTATGAGTTACCTCACAATGCTAATGCAGAGCACATTAGATAGCAGAACGGGCAACATTTTAAGTGATTGTTCACATTTTCCTCTTTAGTAAGTGCCAAATATTCTTCAAAGTAAATTATCACTGACTTAGGGAGCTGAAAGAGTATTTCATTTGCTATGAACCACCTTTATCTTCAAGTTTTATGTCTAAGAATGGGCCTGTTTGCATAAAAATCCAAACTAGGGATCTCAAAATTAACTGCTAATTGAATTCTCATCATTAAAATTGTAATCTTTAAAAGCAATTATTTTCTTCTGAAATCATTTTTATTGATTTTTATTTAGCTCGGATGCTAAGAATTCTTTGAAATCATTTTTAATGCTTACAGATTGGTGCTTTTGCTTGCTGTGACACAGCCTTCATGGGAATGACTAATTAGATATATTATTCACAGTCAGAATTTTGGACTGAGTGTACATTCTTCTGAATCTATGAACTCCTCTCCCTTCCCCTTACCCCCAAACATGGAAACGAGGTACACTTACTGCATGCTAGTTATACTTATTGCATGGTAGGAGAGCAAGAAGCACTCTAAAGTGGTAACCAGAAAGTCCCAGTCTAAGATAACCTTGAATGGATGTGGTATCAGACTTCAGTGCTGTAGGTTAGAGCACCATAATGAACATCTGTACCAGATCCCATCATGATTCATGGTAGGTCACATTCTGCCAACATCCCATGATACGTTGCAGCACCCCGCTCACCCCTCCTCACCAGAAGCCAGTCAAGTCTAGGCCAGTGCTCATCTGCTTTGTCCAAGTGCCAGGCTGGCCCCACCTCTAGGCTGCCATGCACACGTCAGCAAAGCCTCTGTCCCCAGTCCCTCCTACATCCTACTTCCACATAGCATAAATCTATCCATACAAAGAAAACTACTTATTGCTGAATTTCTCTTGTTCACTTGTACCCAAGACAGCATGCAATAAGTGCTGAATGTGGGTCTGCTGCTATTTTGCTTCTGCTCACAATTGACCTGCTGTAAGAACCGATTCATCTGGACTGATTTCTGGCAATGGGAAAGTTCCCTAATGGAAGTAAAAAATGTATTTGTATATTTTGGGCATGTTCATCTGCACATCTATGCATACTAATATGTAGCATCACTACTTTCCAACTTGTCTGGGGAAACCAAATGCATGCGTAAATTGTAGATTGTGAGAAGCACTTGCATTGCTTGTGCTCAGTGCAGGATGCAGGACCCGAAACCCAGGAGTCCAGTTCACAGGATCATAATACCAGAAATCTTGAATGTAATGACTAGCCCATAAAGAAGCAGTGGTTCTCTGTTTTCATGTCTTAAAGACAATTTCTAAAAAAATCTGGTCACTCGAGTAATGGTTTGGAACCATGTGATATAACACTGGTTCAGAAAGACTGTTACAGAGTTTGAGATATGTACCTGTGGGACTCCCAGCAGCATATGTAGGGCAGCCAGGTCCTCTGGTTTTCAGGTGCCTACACTGCTAATTTAAGGGTATAAATTAAGGGAAGCTGGGTTGGGCCCTAAATATTTGACATCCTTTTTTTTGTTCTTGGATGGAAGGCTCCTGCCACATCCTTCATTTTCATTCAGTCCATATAGACTACCCCTCTTCATCACTGATTAGAGAGGTAGTTCAGTGTTTGGGAAGATGTGGTTAAGGGGGGCACTGAACCTCCTAGTCTGGGGCAAGCCAAGAGGCACCTTATGAACCTGAGAAACTAGGTGGGACACAGACTCTTGGATTTTACAGCCCAGGTGGTGTATGACATTGCCAGAATCATAGGGCATCAACTGAAAGCCCCTGCATCTAGCTCCATTGGATGGGCATTAAATCAGAGATATCTTCAAGTGTATCACCCAGGAGATGCAGGTGGTTCACAATGGAGATTGTCAAGGCGGGATTACTGCATGCTTGACGCTAAAAAGCAGTCTGTGGACCAGGGGCAGAGCATGCCATTTCCTCACCAAGAACAGGGCAGGTGCCCCCCCCCTCCCCCCACGCCTAGGGGAGCAAGGGTGTTCCAGAGCAGTTACCCACAGGAAATCTGCCAGAGGAGGAAGAGGCAGAGAGAGACCCCATGACACTGCTCCCTACATAAGGGTGATGGCTGTTCCAGACCATATCCTATCACGCATCTCTGCACCCCTCCCAGAGGCATGGAGTGAGTACCCCCTCCCCCCACCCCAGTACAGTAAAGTCTCATGGTGGCAGGACCCATAGCCAGTTCTCAGTGCTTCTCCTGTGAGACCAATATGCAACAATTAATGGTAAGGTGAGCTCTAGCTCCATACAACTATGATGGATAACCAAGCTTGTGGGTTCATACAGAGGCCCGGGGGGGTGGGGAGAGGAAGGGGCAGCAGAGGGAATGGAAGCCCCCATAGGCCACTCTTTGTGTTTATAGAATCATAGAAGTAGGGTCGGAAGGGACCTTGTAGATCTTCAAGTCTGACCCCTGCCCGGGCAGGAGAAAAACTGAGTTCAAATGACTCTAGCCAGGTAGGCATCAAGCCTCTTCTTAAAGACCCCCAGGATAAGAGCCAGCACCACTTCCCTTGGAAGCTGGTTCCAGATCCTAGCCGCCCTAACTGTGAAGTAGTTCTTATGGATGTCTAATCTAAACCTACTCTCCAACAACTTAAGGCTGTTATTCCTTGTTATGCCAAGGGGTGCTACGGGAAACAAGGTCTCTCCCAAACTCTCCTGGTGCCCCCTAGTGAGTTTATAGACAGTCACCAGGTCCCCCCTCAGCCTTCTCTTATGAAGGCTGAACAGGTGCAGGTCCCGCAGTCTCTCATTGTAGGGTCTGCCCTGTTGTCCCCAGATCATGCGGGTGGCCCTCCTCTGGACCCCCTCAATGTTGACCACATCCCTCCTGAAGTGGAGCGCACAGAACTGGACACGGTACTCTGGCTGTGGCCTGACCAGTGTCACATAGAAAGGGAAGATCATCTCTTTGGCCCTGCTAGAGATGCACCTGTGGATGCACGACAAGGTCCGATTAGCCCTGCCAACCGTGACCTCACGTTGTCGGCTCATGTTCATCTTGGAGTCAATTATAGGTTCCACACCTGGACAGGCTGGCAAGTGGTACAACAGCACTTTTCCCCCTCGTGTCTGATCTGATCCATGGGTGAAATCCCATGGGTGCAGACTGATTCTGATTCTGATGGTACAGGCACAATCTTTCAAGATCTGAGAGTCATAACACCAAGATACAGAGTTAATGTACATGGTCCTGGACTGCAGGTAGTTTCCCTGTGGGTGTGGGCCTTCCAAGTAGTGCCAGGCCAGTCCAGAAGGGGTCCAGGAGTGCTCAGAATGGGAGGAAAGGGTGGCCCACCAGCTTGCTGAGCCAGGTGGTTGCTCGGACAGCTTCTGACAGCAGAGCCCAGTGGTCCTCTGGTGGGAAGCATAGAGGGGAGTTTTTCCACCTCCCATGTACCCACTCATGGCCTTGATCCTGCTGCAGAAGGGCCGCACAGCCTTACAAGGAAATACAGTCCCTGGCTCAGGCCAGCTACCTGACATGAGCCCCAGGCATCAGCAAGGATGGTGGGTCAATGGACCTTAAAAACAAAGACATGTCCTCAGAGGTTGGGGTGTCCCATGTGGGACAGCCAGCAGTCTCTGACACCCACTGCGGTGATGCCTGCTGACC
>NW_017728886.1:192861769-192869023 GCF_001723895.1 Crocodylus porosus
TCCACATCCTTTTTGAATTGTGGAGCCCAAAACTGGATGCAGTACTCCAGCTGCGGCCTCATCAAGGCTGAGTACAATGGGAGAATGACGTCCCGGGATTTGATTGAAAAGTATCTATGGATTCAAGCCAGCGTTTTGCTTACTTTACTGGCTATAGCATCACATTGCAGGCTCATGTCCATCTTGTGGTCAATCCTGACCCCCCCAAGTCACTCTCATCCATAGTGCTAGTCAGCGTAGCACTGCCAAGCCTGTAGATATGCTGCAGGTTTTTCTTTCCAAGGTGGAGAACATGGCATTTTTTGGTTTTAAACACCATCAGGTTCTCATCCGCCCATTTACTGAGTCCGTCAAGGTCAGCCTGGATTACCCCCCTATCCTCAGGTGTGGATGCTTTACCCCAAAGTTTGGTACCATCAGTGAACATGTCCAGTGGGGTGATGGGTCAAAAGCAGCCCCCTACCTTGTGTCTCCCCTTCAAGGTTTCAGGTTTGTTGAGTTGAGGCCCTGTGACATTCTCTCTTACCTCAACCCCACTTCCAGGTTATGTCTCCAATTCTCAACCCCTCACAGCCCACCCCACTGCTGCCAGAGGTTTTCTGTTTTGTTTTAATTGGGAAAAGGGAGCAAGCTGAGACACCAGTGATGTTCAACAGGTTTTCTTTATTAAATACAGGAAAAGTTTGGCAAATGCAACACTTTAAACTGAGATGCATCTCTTCCTTGCATCGCATTCCCCCACATCCTGGTGTGTGCTTCTGGGAGGGGGCATTGAGGGAAGAGAGAAAAGGGAACAATGCCTGGGCAGCCTGGGTTTTGGGCAGCAGTGCCCATGATACAGGGCCAGAGGAGCCCATGGCAGGAGACCCATGACTCTTTGCAAGACCGTGGGAACTAGAAGCCTTCCAGCTCTACTTATCTGGGGAGAGCTCCCAGTCCATACAGATGAGGAGGCAGTTGGCAAGGGCTTTGCAGATCCGGACAGCCTACAGTGGTGTGGGCCTGGGGCCACACACATTGGCAGGGGGCTCATCCTCTCCCCTATCCTTGCTCCATGTGTGCTCAAGCTGCCAGGCTCAGTCCATAGTTGAAGTACTCCTTCTGGAAGTCCAGCTTCCCCCTTATAGGGCCTCATAAGCCAGGGTAGGATGGGCCCCCAACAGTGATTGTGGGGGGTGATGATGTTGCTGCTGATGAAATTGGAGATCCCAGAAGCATTGTGCTCCTGCTTTCCAACACCCCAGGGAACAAGTAGTTGCTCAAGATTCTGGCATTGTCCTCATCACCCATGTACAAGTCAATGGCCCAGTCATGCCCTAGATGCTTGGGTTCTCTGTGTGCATGTGTTCAGGACTCCCGGATTCTGTGGGGATGCCCACATGTGCACACACCAAGTATTGTGGATGCACGTGCAGACACGCACAGAACCCAGCCATCTGGGATATGCACACACACAAGTGGAATGCAGATATCCAGGACACATGCACAGAACCTAGATGCCCGTGACACATGCACATGGAACCCAGACACCTGGGATACACACCCACGTGTACATGCACACATAGAACCCAAATGCCCAAGATGCACACACATACACATGCACACATGGAGCCCAGATGTCTGGGGGACATGCACACAAACATGGAACCCAGACATCTGGGACACGTATGCATTGGGACATATGCAGGCATGCACACATATGGAACTTAGACATCCAGGACACATGCATGCACACATGCATTCATGCATATACAAACTAGGCCTCTCTCTCTCTCACGTGCGTGCGTGCGCATGCGCACACACACACACACACACACACACACACATGGAACCCAGATGTCTGGGACACATGAACACACACACAAACCTGGTATTAAGGACACATGCACGCAAACACAATCCAGGGATCTGGGACTCATGTGCACACACACAAACCAGGTGTCTGGGACATGCACACAAGCCAGGCATCTGAGACTCGCACTCAGCCACAGAATCCAGGTATCCAGGACACACAAACACACTCACATGCAGAACCCAGGTGTCATGATAGCAAGGGGTTAGGGGCATGGTGGCTCATGTCCAGTAACCAAACCATGATTAGTTTTGCTGTTCAGTTCCATTTGGGAGTTTTTGATAGTCTGGAGAGTCCGTGGGGCATGCTGGAAGGCATGCCATAGCTCCCCTTGCTTGCTGGGCTCGGGCTGTGCAGGTAGGATCTGAGCCCTCCCCTCCCCTGCCTATAAGGTCTGATGAGTTCTGCTTCTACCCGATCTAACCTTGGGCGTTTAGAGTAAAGCTCAAAAGTTAAAGCGCTTCCACCGTTGGCTTCTTGAGCACCTGACAGAGAGTGCAACTGTCATCATAAAGAAACATGATGACAGGGTGGGACGTGTCAAAATGTGGAACTCTGAGAGAAAATTAGTAATTAGATATTGTTTCTGCTTTAAAAGCATCAGCAGAAGGTTGGTTTTTTTTTACCCTTTTTAATCCCAAAGGAATGAGTACAGTCAATTATGCACTCTTTTTGTAAAGATCTTAACACCGTTTGGAAACAACTCTGTGAAATATTTCTAGTTTTGCTTTATCATGAAACTATAATCTTCCCCCAAAAGGTAACTTTTAATAAGCAAACAAGAGATTAACAAATCATATTGATTTTTGTGGTCTGTTATCTGATGCTCGAAATCTGATTTCTCTGCCCCTTCCTCAGGTCTAACTAGAGTATTGGTCAACTATTTAGCATGTATCTCTAGCTAATAGAGAGGCTTCTCTATTACTCACTTTCACTCAGTATTCTATTTTTCTCTTGTGTCTGGCTGCCAACACAGTATAGTATTGATTTGTGGGGTTTTTCTGCAACTGATAAGATGCAGATTTAAAATGTGATACCTGTGGAATCTGATAGTCTGCTCCTATGCAGATGTGCCATAAATTTTACCTTTCAGTACCTTGATGAACCATCTGGCTCACCCTTTTAATTTTTTCAGTTACTGTGGTAGGTTGGTTCCCCATTTTTAATGACAAGCTAGAGCAGTGATTCTCAACATTTTAAAACTCCAGTCACCCCTCAGAAAATGCCATATCTTAGGAACCCTCTACATGTTACAGGTATTGTGCAGTTAGTTAATTGTACAGTTACCTTACAGCCAGCTACATGTGCAAAGTAGCTATCACATCAAACGCATAGTAGCTTTCCCCCATCAAATGCAAGACTGTGGGCCATGCGGCTGGGAGCTTCTTGCCAACTGGGGGGAGCCCAGTGTAGGGGGAGCCTGATCCTGGCAATAAGGTGTGATTGGATCTAATGTGCGATCCCACAGGCATGGGGATCATGTGGATAACACATTCAGTCAGTCGCACCTTTACCTGCGTGTGTAGAGGGGGCCTTAATTTTCAGTCATTTTTTACTACAGAAAATAATAATAGAGGAATTCTTCTGTTAGACAGAACTTGGAACACAGCAGGTGAAAATATTTCTGATGCTGTGTTTATTTTGTGAATCACGTGTAGGTGTTTTCACACCTAATAATGTGGTTTTTCTTTGCTCAATTTGTGAAGTGTATGCGATGGTCTTGACTTCTACTGCAGGGGTAAAAAGATACACATTGAAAATACTCGTTTGAAAGTAATGCTTCAGATTAATAATCATGGCCACAGGCATTGCAAGAGAGCTATCTGTTGTAAAGCATTTCTTCACCTGCTAAATTTATGCACATTTACCACATGATAATTTCAATTTTTTGGGCCTAGAAATGTGGCTTATTTTGAACAGTTACCTTATTCATAAGAATAAACAGTGCCTGTACACAAGTGTGGAGGCTGCGCCAATGCACTATAATTACAGCGCATCAGAACAGACTTGATTAATCACGTTTGTTGGAATGTGGTAATTCCCACGCACCAGTAGCCTCCTGTGTCTTGTGTATTAGCATCCCCACACTTCAAATGGTAGCAGGGGTACTTGAACAAAAACTCATTGAATGAACTTTAGTTCAGACGCCCCTGGAACCATTCTGACATGCAGGGACACTGATATACAAGTTGCTGCGACTCTTTTATCTGGGCAGCTCTGAGAGCCACTCTAATTAAAGTGCTGCTTCCCCCCAGCCCCAGAGCATGTGTAAAAGTACCCAATGTTTTTTAAAGTTTTGTTCCACTGTTTCAATGTTCACTACATTTCACATGTACAAATAAAGAGTTATGTTTCCTTTAGTTGTTATTGGTTTTCCTTCCATTTCATTACTTAACAGAGGACAAGGGCAGATATAAGTACACTTTGGGCTAGCTCAGCTGAAGTGTAAGGGACAGTGTGCAGCTGCAGAGGAAACATTGGTCTGTAAGCTCTGATTCCTTAATGCATGAATTTTCAACATCATACAGTCCCAGAGGCATATCTCTCTAGGAACTCAGCATATCCTTAGTCAGAGGATTCAGCTTGGTGGCTTCAGTGGAGAACTTTGCATTTGGGCTGGCTTCTGGTTCAGTGGGCTTCATTTAACCTAATTTAAAGATGGTAACTAGTGTCCTGTAAGTATTGAACAAGATACAAACATTTGCTTTACTGAGATGAAAGGGTTTTATATTTTAATTTTCCTGTCCTTATTTTAAATCCAATTTAATTCAAGGATGAAACATTAATTTTTGCAATTTCTGTCCCCCTTAGTGACTTTACTTACCTTAGAGATTAACTGATTCAGAGAGGCTTGAGCTTTCATAGACTGCAATCTACTTTGTCAGATCTGTCAGAAAGGGGTAGCATCTGTTAAAGTACCATATTTACCCAAATTCAAGACATCTTTGAAGTTAAGACCCCCCTCAATAATTAGATTCTATACATGGAAAATTATAATTTTGTTATAAGTTTCCATGTATAGAATCTAATTAATGGAAGGTTGTCTTAAATTTGTCCTAGCCACTGCTGTAGTAGAGAAAGCAGTGGTGAAAAGTGAGAGACCAGGCCCCTGTCCCTTGCTTCCCCTGTGGCTCTTCTTGTTCACCCTGCTATTTACCCCCCCCCCACTACATTTGCCTCTCTATCCCTTGGGCGTGGGCCTCCCCCCCACCTCCTGCAACTTCCTGCCCCTCACCCCCTTGTGCCTGTGACCTGTTTCCCCCTCCTAACCCCCCTGCCTTACCTCCTGTAGATCAGCTCTGCTTGCTTTCTGGAGCAGTCAGCAGTGATGCCACCCCTCTCCTCCCCTCCCCCCCCAGTTCAGCCAGGCAGAAGCATTAGCAGTGACAGCTCTAGGTCCAGCCCCACTGGGGCCAGAGAGGCTGGAGCTAGGCAGAAGGTAAGTGGGGGTGAAGGCAGGTGGTGCAGTCTCCCCTGCGCTCCCCACAAGACACAAACTGGTGTCCTCTGCATGACCCCTACCACTACTGTGTGGTCTCCACCAGCTGTGTGCCCCCTCCTCTGTGCAAGAGCCAGCCTGGCTCAGAGTAGGTGGTGGCTCAGCTTTGGCATTGGCTTTGAACAGTGGCTTGGCTGGAGCTGAGCCACTGCCTGCCCTGTGCAAGTACTTAATGTGATACGAAGCTTTCTTTCTCATGTTTGGGGACAAAAAACCTTTCCATGGATTTGAGTAACATGGTAGGTTGTTGTCTCTCTGAATCAGTTAGTCTTTAAGTTGTCACCCTGCCCTACCTTCACCCTACTTTATTAAGATAAGCTGCTGTTGCAGACTACTGTGGCTAACCACCTATGTGGCTGTTGTGAAAAATACTGCAATAACAATTGCTAGCATGTGTAATGTGTGTATTCCTTTTACTGGCACAACCACCACCACTACTATGTTTCTATCTTTTTGCTGCACAATACTACTTGTCTTTGAGGAAAAAAGGTAGCCTCAAAATTTGGGTGGCTTTTATTCAGTTTGATAATTTCTCTGTGACTTTCCCCATATGATAAACATGAATTGTAATAATGTAGCTGATTAGAAATGAAAAATGAACAGATACTGTTAGTTTAGGGTCAATAATGGACAATGTTTTCCAGGATGTATAACATTTTCCTTTTCTCTCTCTCTTTCACTCTTTCTATCCTTTTTTACTTTTATGGGTTTGTATATTAGATTTCCTGAATCAGTGGTGGTATTTTAAATGGCCAATCATTATTAGCTGATGTATAACATAGAGCAACCACAGCTCATCTTAATATATTCATTTGGGAATAATGTGTTGTTATTACGTATTCTGTTACCATAGAAATTTTTTGAAGATCTTTAATAATTGATGTATTGTTAAAATGAAAAGTATTTAATGTATATATTTAGAGGGGTTTTGGTTGGGTTTTTTTGGCCTGGTTACATTAAGCACATCTCAATCTGTTGTTCTTATTCACTGAAAAAGTAGGTTATGATTCACTAATTTATTTTATCTTTAAAAAGGGGTTTAGAGGATACTGTCCCAAATAAACAAATTATAATGGAAGTATATTTGCCAGTGGAACTAGGAAGCATGAAATAGTTGAAAGATCATGCAACCCTGTTAGGTTTTGGCTTAAAGAGAAGATTATTTTTAATTGTGTTATTTGTCAACATGATTTGTTTTCAGATCAACAGTGATCTGAAAGCAGGTTCTTTGTTTCCATTTAGGAAGCTATCGTGACTTGAACTTCTGTACACAGGTCTGGTAGTACCTTAATGCACTAGGCATACTGAGTTTTAGAGACCTGTATACACTAAAAAGGTTTTCTTATAACAATGTCATATACTTCAAAAAGAAGTATTAAAGCTTATGCAAAAATGGTGATGCCCTATATTAAGGGATAGATGCATCTTGTACTGTTTTATTAATTTCATTGGGGCCACAGTTTAGTTCAGAATATAATCTATGGCATTGGTCTTCAAACTTTTTAAGTAGAGCACCTTTTGGCATTTAAAAGCAACCCAATATCTACCATGCACTGGTGCCCCCCTCCCCCCTAGCAGGTAAGTCTGTAAATCTGTGGGAGGGAAGGTGGGATAGATTGAGGCAGAGGGAGAAAAAATTATTTGGGGGAGCAGCTCCTCAGCAGGTAAATCTCACCCAGCCAGGGCCCATTCAACTTACCCTTCCTCTTGCCTCTGCAGCACTGTTCCTCACCACGGGGGCCTCTATCTAGCCCCCACCCCTTCTCTCCCCCATGGATTGACCTGCTGGGTTGGGACCACATGTGCTTGCATGCAGGCACTCAGCACCCGCACCCCAGCCTTGGATTGACTCCAAGAAGCTCTGAGATCTACTGGTGGATCAAGATCCACTGGTTGGTGACCA
>NW_017728886.1:192869188-192914289 GCF_001723895.1 Crocodylus porosus
AAGACAATTAAGATAGTGTGACTAGCAAGAACAGTTTTTATACCACTATCTTGCCCATTCACTGCAGCCAGTTCCCAAACTGCTATTGGGCCTGTTACACACGTTCACAAAGCATTGACCTTTCTCTCTAGGGAATGGATTGCTTTGGTTGACTGTTTTAGATGACAATCCCCACCCCCATCATAAATAACATTTAAAAAAAAATAAAATCCCATTTTCCAACAAGGTGTGATATTCTCTAAACATGTCACTTTCTTGTTGTTCTGGAATTCCTACTGTTTTCAAGTGACAAAAGTCTGACCCCATCCTTATCTAAAATAATCTCTCAAGGGACTTGGGAAAGGGCAAACGAAAGAAGAGTACTGAGTAATAAGCGGTCATTATTAATAAAACACTACTAAATTATTTTTATGAAATACATGTTTAAGAACACAGGGAAGAAGTTGTCTAAAAATTATGAATCATTTTGGTATGTACTATGATATTGATCATTATCATAAATGAGTTAGTATTTTATAAACACTCAGAAATCCACAGAAATCCTCTCATAACTGCATTTCAAAGAAAGATTTTCTGGTATTTTTATACCTATCGAAGACCTCATTTTAATACCTTAATTAATGAGTGACATAGAGGAAAAATGAGTGAATCAGATGTTTCTGGTGAACAGAGGATCTGATACTATGATTTACACCCTGGCCCAAGACTGATCTTGATTTAACTTACATAGGAAGTCCACATCCCACTTCTCTAGCTTCTTTTACTTTTGTGCATTCTTGCCACTCAGTGAAACTAGAAGTAAAAATAAGCTCAAAAATGAAAAAGTAACGTGAAAGATCGAACAGTGATATTAACGCATAAAACTTGGAAATTTCTGTCTTCCTTTGTCTTGCCTCCCTCTGTATCTCAGGAGTGGATAGCAGTACTGGCTCATAGCCCAAATACTAGAAGTATTTTTGCTTTTCTGACCTTCAAAAAAACTAGTGGCATTGATTTAAAAGAAAATATTTCTAAATCCGTTTTTTAAACTTTTTTCTTAATGCATGGCCTTATTTTCTTCAAAAAATTCACCTTGGTAATTGGAATGATGGTTCTTGGGGTGTTTTTGGCCTGGAAGGAAGACTAGTTAGCTGTCAAAGCAAATATACTTCAGCATAATATCACAAACAGGGAAAAGCAGCAGGTTTGTGACCCAGAGACAACTGCTCAGTCCCCTTGGGTGTCACACAACTGACAGGCTGAGAACTGTTGGTCTAAATGAAAGTGAAATGTTGGCAAATGAAAGAGAGGTGAAATTATGTTTTCCAACCTTTTTCAGACCTGTTTTCTTAAAAATTCAGTCTAAACATTAAGAAGTGCAATAAGCAGTATTGCCATCTACTGGATAAAACTAGCCAAGTCTAATCTGTTATTGCAGTCTATGCTGCAGCCTTAAATACACCACAGCCTAGAGTTTCAAATTAAAAGGAGCTTTATCCTTCTTTTGTATGTGCTACTCAAACTGCTGTTTACTAGTCTGTGCAATAGCATCGCTGGGAAAGTTAGGTAGGAAATTATTATCTTTTTTCCTGAGCATGTTTGAGATTTAGAATTCTTTTCCAATACTGAATTGCAACCAGAAATCTATGTAGGACTTTGTGAACTTTATCATCCTCCCTTCTACAGAAGGAAACAGAAAAAAAAAGACCAAGGCAGAGAATCAAAATATTCTATATAAAAAGATTCAAAATATTTAGTTTCAACTTTGATCTTTTTGTCTCTTTCGTTTTCTCTTTTAGTATAAATCACGAACAATTTGGAGCAGTCATTTCGTATTAGAAATTAAAGCATTTCATTTAAAATATTGAGGTGAGGTATTTCAACATCATCCAGTCAGGAGGTTCATAAAACTTGGATTTTTCAGTGACCAATTTCATTTTCAAATGAATCATAATTTTCTTACTTATGTCAGAAAATTCCCACTGTACTTACATATGCATGAATAAACATTGAGTGAGATATTCTTCAGTGGATGTAAATTATCAGACATGCATTAGCTGAAGTAGAGTAGGATTGATTTTTTTTCCATCAAGGAATCATATGCTTTAGACTAATAATGTCCTTTTGCGAAGATAAAATACTAAAATATTTTAACTTTTTGTATCATCAGAGTTCCAGATGGTTGAAAATCAAAGGGAAAAAACATTTGGATTTCAGTTAAAGAAATCTGCTGGTTTGGGGTTTGGTTAAATAATATGAAGCATGCAAACAGAAAAAAAGTATATTAAAATCTAAAATAAATGATTGCATACTATTTTAACTGTGAAAACAGAGTTGCGATAAAGGTTTGTTACAAATTTCCCTTTCCTTGTCTGGTTAGGAATGATATGTTGTATATCTTTTTAGAGACTCCATGGGGCGATTGCAAATAGGATCCATAAATATAAATTGCTGTAGTGCTTCATCTTAGAGCTGTGGTTTGAACCAGTAAATAGAACTGTTTAATCTAACTTGGATACTAGAAGATATTCATATAGTAGAAGCCAGCCATCATTGAAGGAGCCCAAAGAGAATGCATTTTAAGTGGTGTTCTAATGTACATGAGCCAGTGCTATTTTTTTCCTCCCTTTGGTGATAATTCATTGTTAAATGCAATCAGATGAGCAGGTATGAAAAACAAGCAAAATAGGAGGCTTTTCCTTTTATGCAATTTAATATTTGTGGCCTGACTCTTATCCTAGATTATTATTTACTTTTAGAAACTTATTAATGATCTATTCAAATATAATTCTGAAAATACTGTGTTGATAAGAGAAAAGAAAAATGCGCGTTTGATTTGGCACTAGTCATAAATTTTGCAGAATATGCATCTTTAGTCTGAGATGGCAGAATGGCATTGTCTGACCTAGTTGACACATGGATATACTTAAATCTCCAAGTACAGTACACATAGGTGAAACTTCATGAAAATTAGCTAACGAGGTAAAAACTGGATCATGTCAATGCTTCTGGAGTTCGAACATCTCTCTAAGTTTATGGAAAATATTTTCCCCACGAATACTAATTTATTAGATTCCCACTCCTTTTTGGTCTGTCTTCCTTTGCTCCTTGTTATATGCAGATGTTATTGATATTCTAATATTGAAGGAGTAGAAAGTATTCTGTTTATTAAGGAAGGGTTTTTTTTAATCATTATTTGCTTTGTGCAGAGAGAATTGAAAGCAACAGAAGTAATAATAATAATGAGGCGGCACGAAAACACTGAGTGGCTGCTAACACACAAGTTTAGGATTACATTTACTCTGAGTTCACAAATAGTACAGCATGAATAATAAAAGCAAAAATGAAGTGTTGCAGCCAGAGGAGGGGAGAACAGCATCTTGCCTGCTTGATCAGAAGGTAAAAAGGTTACTAAGATGTAAATTTGACTTTTCTCAAGAAAATAAGTGTTTCTATAAAATTATTTCTTAAATTGGAAAAGAATACTTCTGAACACCGAGATCTGTGGTTTGAAAGTATGCTGTGGAACTAAGAGGTCAGATTTGTTTTGGATTCTAGTTCTGATATGAAAAAAACAACAGTTATAATAAACAGAAGTCACAAGTTACTTCAAAAACTACTGAACCCCAAATAACTCTTCTTGAAAGTTTCACACACCCTCTTTCTTTCTTCCCTCCCCTGCAAGGACTCTAGATACGTGGCAAGAGATGTTAAGTTACAAGACAGTAGCAACAAGAGAGACCATAAATGGCACCAATCTTTTTCCAGTGTTTTATTAAAATTATATATTTATTATCTCAAAGTTTGCCCATCAGATTAAAGCTCTGTGTATGTACACAATAGGGCTATGCAAAGCTTCGCTAGCTGATTTGATTCAGAGGAGATTTGGCCCAATTCGGGGACCGAATCTCCAAATCTGAATTGAATCAGGAGACTAATTAAAAGTTCTGAATCAATTTGATGCATCCAAATCAATTTTGAAAAGCTTCAGAATAGATTCAGCCACTTGAGATATTTGGCCATAGACTAAACAGGCAGCTGACAGCTGCCTCTAGCTGATAAGTCTGTTGGGGTTGGGGGAGGGGGGAGAGAAGGATTGGGGCTGGGACAAGCTGCGCAGCTGGAGTGGGGCATGCTTTATTCAAGAGGACTTGGGACACGGGTGCGGCAGTGCTGGAAGTGGGGGCTCTGCCCTGCTGCCACTTGCCTAGCCAGAGCAGGGGAGGGGGAAGGGGAGGGGGTTTGGGCATGGCTTACTCCGTGAAGAAGGGAGCAAGCAGCAGCATGGCAGAGCCCCTGCTCCCAGTACTGCCACACCTGCATCCTGTGCCCCATTCCATGCTGGCTGGCAAGTGGCAGCTGGGCAGAGCCCCCACTCCTAGCACTGATGCAGAAGTGGTAGTGCTGGGAGTGGGGCCTATGGTTGCATCGTGTCCCCCCCAACCTCCAGTGCTGGCTAGACAAGCGCTGTCGCACCTGCATCCTGCACTCCTCTGCACCAACTGGCAGGTGGTGACAGTGCCTGTGTCCCTGCACCAGCTGGCAAGCAGCAGCAGGGCAGAGACCCTGCTCTCAGTGCTGATGCAGGTATGGCAGCACTGGGAACGGGGGTTATATCCTACTGTCACCTGGAGTGAGCAGCACCTGCATTGTGCACCCCCCACTCCACACTGGCTAGGCCAGGCACAGGATGGGGCTGGGCAGGGAAGCCATGGAGTCTTCTCCTGTGGCTTCCCCTGCTGGGGCAGAGGCAGGTACAGTTGGAGGAACCAAGGAAGAAGCCCCCATGGCTGACCACTTAAAAAAAAAAATGCCCTACATTCACCGGCTCTGGCAGCAGCAATCAGGGGCTCTGAGGGCTTGTGACAGAGCCTCCCCATGGAGCATGGGGCATGGGGGGTGAGGAGCACAGGGATCACACACCCCTCCACTTTGCACCCGTGTGGCAACCGTCTCATTTTGTGGGTGCAGTGTGGCTCAGCAGGGTGCTGCGTGCTGTCTGTGAGCTGGGGCAGCTCCAGCAGTCAGCTGGAGCCCAGCACCACTCAGCCCCAGTGGTCTCAGCTCCCAGACTGCACATGGTACCATGCCAAGCCATGCTGCACCTGCACCATGGAACAGCTGCCACACAGGTGCCAGGCAGGGGAGTGATCCCCAATGCCCCCCATTGACTCGTGCTGTCTAGTGGCTGCTCTGCTATGAGTCCTCAGAGGCCCTGATCCCCACTGCTGCAGCCAGTGAGAGTGCAGCTTTTTTTTTTTTTAATTAAGTGCTGGGAGCTTGGGGCCAGGTAGGGCAGCCATGAGGACTTCTCCCACAGCTCCCACCACCTGGGGAGTGGTAGGCACAGCCAGAGGAGCTGCAGGAGAACCTGTAGCCGTTCAGCTGTGCCTGCCTCTACCCAGCCGATCTGAATCTCCGAGTCAGCGCCGAATCTCTGATTCTGATTTGGCTGAATCATATGGGGACAGTGATTTGAATCACTAAATCAAATCACTGTCCTCCAAATCAGCCAAATCTGAATCTGAATCAAATACTTCCCTATTCTCACAGGCCTGGTACACACCTACTCGCACTATCTATTTGAGAGTAAAAGGGTGTCTACATCTTGGGGGGATACAGAGGAAGTTGTTAGAGATCCATTTTTTATCAGAAAGGATCAATTTTTGTTCCTAGTTATGCAATCTGTTTCCTACTGTGCTCACTGAGAGTTGTAAGTTTCATAGTTGCATAGTAGCTAGGGTCAGGAGGGACCTGATCAGATCATCTAGCCTGACCCCCTGCCACAGGCAGAAATGAATGCTGGGTTCACAAGACCCCAGACAGGTGATCATCTAATCCCTTTTTGAATTTGCCCAAGGTAGGGGCGAGGACCACTTCCCTGGGAAGTTGGTTCCAGATTTTGGCCACCCTAACTGTAAAATATTGCCTTCTGATCTCTAATCTAAACCTGTTCTCCATCAGCTTATTACCATTGTTCCTTGCCACCCCAGGTGGTGCTGGGGAGAAAAGGGCTCTACCTATTTGCTGATGATCTCCCCTGATGAGTTTGTAGGCAGCCACCAGGTTCCCCCTCACCCTCCTCTTGCCAAGGCTAAATAGGTTCAGGTTCCTCAGTCTCTCCTCATAGGGCCTGTCCTGCTGCCCACTCACCAAACAGGTGGCCCTCTTCTGAGCTCTCTCCAGGCTGGCCACATCACATCCTTTTTAAAGAGCAGTACCCAGTACTGGATGCAGTACTCCAACTGTGGCCTGACCAGTGTCACATAGAGGGGAAGCATCACCTCCTTGGACCGGCTTGAGATGCACCTTTGGATGCATGACAAGGTATAGCTGGTCTTGCTGGCTGTGGTCTGACATCGGTGACTCATGTTCATCTTGGAGTCAATAATGACTCCAAGATCCCTTTCCGCCTCTGTACTTTTATGAGAGGAACTCCCCAGCCTGTATGTAAGCTGTGGATTCCTTCTCCCAAGGTGCAGCACCCTGCATTTGTCTACGTTGAACCCCATCCTATTATCATCTGCCCACTTTTGTAGTCTGTCTAAATCTAGTTGCAGCCTCTCTCTCCCTTCTCCTTAGATGTGGATACGCTACATCTAAGACAAGGACATGGGCCACAATCTGGAAAGATATCCATTTTGAAATGGAAGTTGCTGGCCTCCCCATATCCCAGAAAAAAGGAACTCGGGTTCTATGGGAGTAGCAGAGGGAAGCGTTATTTCCTTAGGGGATGTATGGTTAGGGGTAGTTTATATCAAGGCATGCCCCACAGGTCACACTAGTGAAGGCTGTACACTGCATGCTCCCTGGTACCCTCCCCCACTATTCCTGCTGCACCACCATCCCCCACATTTTACCACACATCTTCCTACTGCACGGTTCACCCCCTCCACTACACTGAATTCATTGGTGCCCTTCCCAGCTGCACACTGCACCCCAGTTCCCCTTCCCCCCAACACACACACCCCTGGAGCATGCACTTGGGCTTTACTGTGTGCCAGAGCCCCCTGCTCCCCGCCTCCAACTACACTGTGTGCCTCAGCTCCCACCCGTGCTACGGGCCTCCCTGTACTAGACTGCATGCTGGGGTACCCCACCTCACCCTCAGATCTCCAACCACAGGCTCCTCCACTGCACTGTGCCTCTCAGGTGCCCCAGGCCATGGACTGCCCAGCGCTGTGGGCTGTGTTGCACTGTACCACCCCACCTTGCCCCCAGGGCAGGAAAGTGGAAACCTGAGGAAGACAGAGCCTGGAGATCCCAGCTGCTTCTGTAGATAGAACAATGAGGGGAGCAGAGCCTGGGTGGCATCTTGGGGTCTACAATTTTACCCCCCAGGGGCTGCATGCCCTGATTTACAGCATCTTCTCAAATTCACTTAGTGCAGTGTACAAAGAAAGGCCGATCTCAGCAAGTGAATGTTTGCTCATTTTGAAACTTGAAGGGTTGCACCCTTGATCCTTTTTGATGTAATTTATTTTAGTGTGATTGCAGGAGAGCTCCACAGGCTAATGACATATTGTCTAAAATGGCTAATAAAATGTTGTTTCATCCAGTTTTGCAAAAATTTAGAAGAAAAAAGAAGAAGGCTTCTGAATTTACCACTGCAGTTTCTGTCTGGAAATCTGAGAGAAAACAGGAAAACTCATAAACATTGCTTTACAGTATACCTGCAAACAATGGTGCCAGAAAATATGCAGGCAAACAGTAGCTTTATTTCTTTATTTCTGACAATAGCTGTTTCAGAAGCAGTGGGTGCTTTTAGTAGTTTCCAGCTGAGTAATGCAGAAGACGCTTTACAGAGACTGCATTAGACCTGTGAGAAGAGCCTCACTTCTTGTAAAAATGAAGCACGAGTGATAAGTTCTTATACAATACGGACAAACAGATGGAGAAACCAGTTCTTTGGTCTTCACTCATAATCTTGCAATTCAGAGAAGCTTGGTTGAAGAACAGTCAGTCCCCAAATATAGCCTCTGCCATTTTGTAGGTGTGACCTGAATTTCTTGTTTCTAAATGTTATATCTTTGCACACTACTAGATTAAATTGTGCTTTTGTCTGAATGGACCCAGCTTACCAAAAAGTGTAGATTTCTGTGAACAGCTGGTCTGTCCTCAGTAGGACATCCTTGTTTTATATATAATTTTCACCAACAGGGATTTTTTGCGTTTATTTTGAGGTCACATTGGATAGAGGTTGACTTCATACAACTAATCTCTATGCACACTCTCTGTTTTTTATATCTGTCATCCAGTTCCTCATCTATTTAGACATAAGTCCAGATAAAACCTCTATCATCTTATGCAGGGTTTGAAGAAATATCTGCTGAAGAATTTAGTTATTGCATATGAAGCAATTCTATTGAACATGTAACTATCAAGTGACTGTTTTTTAACAACCCAGTGGTGCACTTAGTACACTGATGTGTTTACTCATGGTGAACTGCACTATGAGTGTGTTGGATAGAAAATGTTGAGATAATTTACAGAAGACAAAATTATGCAGTGAACGTAAGAGTTGGAGTCTGGAATTGCATGTTTTATCTACGGTGACATGGTATTTAGTGCACTAATTCCTCAAACCACGCACCTCCAAACTCCATACACTGCGTGCCCGATACAGAAGTCTTGTGCTTTCTGTAAAGACTTTTACAGAAAAGATGAATAAATTGCTACAGCTGGAAAAGTTCAAGTCACAAAAACATAAGCCTTATTTTCCAAATATAATGTACAGTAATAACATAAAAAGTTACCATATTGTTTGTGCTTTTTTCATTAGAAAAAATGGTAAGGTTAATTGGGCTAGTATGAAATTAGCCTGAAGCTACCATTTGGTATAGCATGACTGTACTTAGTAAAAGCATAAGGCTTTTGCCATCACTGTACCAAAGAAGTTAAGATAAACTGCATATGATTACTTAAAACAGACACCACCTTTAGATGAATTTCCTGCCTAGTATATATGCCAGCATTTTGAATATCAGCTTGAGTCTTCAGTAAAAAGTGAGATCCATTGGTTTACTTCAAGGATCTGTTCAGGACTAGGCACATCGTAAGTGCTGAAAATATCTTATGTGGTCTTTGGCCTTTTAGAAAAGTCTGGGTTCCCACCACCCCTTTCTATTTTTTCCTCTCCAGAGAATTTTATCTCCTGCAGTTTATTTTGTATCTTGTAAGAGCTGGGCTGACCAGGCTTTGTCATGTAATAGATCTTCAACGTTTACAGTTCGAGTAGAGAGGAGATTTAGCTAAAGAAGCTGTGGTTTTGTTCATTATGCTTTCTAAAAACCATCTTGTCTGACTTTGAAACCTCACTTACCTATAGGGTTTTGGAAACCATTTATTTTTTAGCAACACAACACCAAAGGGAAAGCTCATTTCCTTCCCCCCTCCCCTCCCGCTTTAATTTTTTGATTCCTCAGAAATCACAAGGCTCAATTGTGCCTTTAAGGCACTAGCCCATGCTGGGGGTGGTGTGGAGTTGCACAAAACCATCAGGAGCTGTGGGACACATTGTGTCAAGTGAGCACAATGGCTTCTAGAACTGTCGACTGCATCACTGCCTGCCTGCTGCTGAATTCCTTAAGGGCTGCAGAATGTGCTCTTTTCCACAGCTAGTCATCTCTGATGATTAGTGTGTTAAGAGGAAGGAACTGTGACCTCCCATACTCCATGCACCTTTTTGCTAGCGTCGTTATTGGCACTAAACAGAAAAACACTCCTTTTACGCCCTTTAAATTGGTTTATATACTGTACGTGTTAATGAGTAACAACACTCAGCCTCACTAAAAGCCAATTCCTAACAGCTTGAGTGATTTACTACGACATATATATTGTATCTGATTTTTAGGTCCAGTGCTATGTGAGTTAGTGCTTACAAAACAACCTTGAAAAGACTCAATGTTAACATTTTCTGGAGTGTTCCTGGTTTTATTTTTTTAAAAAAGTAAAAATTGCCTAGGGCTCATTCTTTTTTGGAAAGAGATCAAGGTACTAACTTTACACATTCTGATAACATGTTCCAGTAGATGTTGCAAAAATAATGTATTGATTTCTTTGAATTTCTACTATGAGAAAAATTGGGGGCATCTTTCAAAATGTTCTAGGCATCCTGCACATCAGTTATAAACCAAAATAAAATTTAAACTGAATCAGTTTATCCCCTTGAAAGCTGTCAGAACTAAATCCTGTACAAAACGCAATGTAAAATGCATATCTATACTCCCATCCAGGATACTTTTCCACTGAAGTAAATAGTTAAAATTTGAATTAAATTAAAATTGATGACATATTTTAATCCCAGTACTTCTATTTGCTTTCCCAGTGCTTGCCCTTTCTTCACCTTTTCCTTATCAGTACATGCATGATTAGATTTTGCCTAGTCTTGTTAATGAAGAAGGATAAAAGCACACGGAGTCTTGAGAGTTAGTTAGCCACGTGTAATTTAAGTCCAACTGAATGCGGGGGGGGGTGCACCTTGTGGGCTAACTAAATCAAAGATGTACAGCATAAGCTTTTGTAAGAAGGCGGCTTACTTCATCAGATGCTGTGAAGGGCCAGCTGATAAACTAAGCTCTCTACTTATGAAAGCTTATACTATACATCTCTGATGTATAGTGCAAATCTTTATTGCCTTCTACGAGGAGACTTACTGACATCAGGCATATATTCATGGTCCCTACTGAACTACTGGTGGTGGCAATGGCAGTATCTTGGGGAAAAAAAGACTGACAATGTTTAATTTCAGGACAGGATTCATAACTTTGAATCTCAGGTATAGGGAAGTTCCCAATGATCTCTGAATGGCAAATTTAAGATATATTTTTCCCATTTGCTGCTGGCTAGCCCAGATAGCCCCTCACCTGTGATGCTGACAGTCCTGGATTTCATATCTAGTCACCTTCTTTTCTCTCCATGGGTTATGGCATCTTAAGTCCTCCTGTGGATCTGTGCCAACGGGCCAGTTCTCAGTGTTAATTAGGTGTCTGAGATAAACCTAATGGTTTGTCTTCCAAAGTGCTAAGCAGCTACAGCCACACTTGAAGTTTAATGGAAATGTGTCTGCTCAGCACCCCATAAAATACCTGGACCTAGTCTATAGTAAAAATATAATATATGCCTAGTTTGGGAGTGCAAGTCTAATACAAAAAATTTACTTATTTCATAAAAAGGAAGATGTGATGTGCGGTGTTGACATTGTTTCCCTAAAAAGTACAGTTTGCATCTTTTTATCTAAGAATATCAACACTTCCATTAAACTGGTTACAGGTGGAAGCAGGCACCATGCTATCCAGCAATAAAATAAGGTTGGATTGGTAACAGTCTTGTTTGCATTTGTATTCCTTCAGGACAATCTGTTCTATCGGGAAAATACCCAGTTGGTAGCAATTGTATGAATACAGGCAGAGTGTCTAGGGCATGCAAATGGAATGTGGAAGCCCCAAATACAAGTCCAGCCACTGCCCGATCTTCTCTCTGGGCCAGTCTGTGAAAAGAATAGGCAGGGAGACTGAACCTAAAGACTGGTGGTGAGGGTAGTCTCATGAAAGACGAGAAATGCATATTTAACTCACAGATCTCCCTAATTTGTAGCAGTGTCCTGACTGCCAGGGTATTGACTACTCTGGGATGAATCTGTCACCAGAAAAAAATATTAAAAGGGTTTAGGTTCATTCTGCTGCAGAATGAAAATAATTTCCTAAACACTGAATTTGAAAAGAATTCTTGTTTCCTGGCCAGCACTACTTCTGACAGGCTCTTAATAGCAAGAAAAACAGCCAGCAGTTGTTTTGGTTTTCTTTTTCCTTTAGAAATTCAGTTGCTTATTGTTTGACTATACTATACAATGAGTTTGTGTAATATGAGGAAACAAAATGCAAGTCAAGGTCAGTCGGTCTGTCTTGATTTCACTTCTTAAAGTGATGTTAACAACAAACTGAACATGCTTGCTTTCTTTCACTTCTTTCAGAGATTTTAAAATTGGTGACATGCAAGAAGCTAATGACTCAGATTGTGAATAAAAATGCATTGTTAATGGAAAGATTTAATTTACATTTGAGGAGATAAAAGTAAACAGCAATATAATGTAGGAAACAATCAGCTCAACAATATGACTGCATCCCTCTAACAGTGTCTTTTTGCAACAGCTTGTTTCAAGAGCTGTTCTGCTAAGGCTAGCCCAAACATTTTTCAGTATCCTGACGCTCTTTGAGTGAACCAAAGTCAAGCATTTATAGTGTCATTGATTTGAATACTTGCTGCTCTTCCTTTGTATTCTGGTGTGTCTTACCTGTAGCAATCAGCTCTTAACTTTTTAGTAGATTGCAAATAATAGTTGAACCTAAGTAGTAGCAATGCACGTGTTTCTAAATACGCAGATTAAACAAGAAATGTATGTAAGTGAAACTCTGAATAAGATACTGAGTTGTGTAATATGAGTAAGCACAATTAAATGAAAATCACTGGGGGTGTAGCAACATTACATTGTGTGTTTTGCATGATGTACTGGGCAGATTGTGACCACAGCAGAGCATGATTAAATTTACATATAATACAAATGCATTTCTGTGGCTAGTAAAGGAAATAAAAGGGTATGATTAATGTGAATGATCAAAACTTGAAAGTCTGTGATATGATGCTACATTTCCAGTACAAAGGAAGACACAAAGAAGTGATGTGCAATCAAGAACAGAATGCTGCATTCTAACACTTTGTGTCTTTTAGTTGTTGATGTCATAGCAGTCTCCATGTGGAAAAATGACTGAAATGAGAAAAATTTATGGGAGGGTTTTTTTAAAGCATATGAGGAAAATTAAATGGGCTTTGCAATGTTCTCAAACTAACCTGCATTTATTCAAGTATAAATACTAAGTGTTGCCTCCTGATTTCTCTAGGGTACAACATTGTGCTTCAGCCTTGGTATTCTGTCTATTCCATATTGCCATGCCATAGAACTAACCTGAACTTGGCAGGTCATATCTGAAACCCCTTGTAGGTCCTCCACACTCTCAGGCTAAGTACAGACATTAAAAAAGCCTAAGCTAGAATCAATCTGAGTTATGCCATTTTCTATAAGTGTCATAGTTCAGACTGGTAGTGAACAGAATATACATTCGCTCAGGAGGGTGGAAAGGGGGGCAAATCTTAGAACCATACTTTTGTTCTGTTACGGATATAAACCGGTTTACATTCACTTATACCGGTAAAAAGTATAATGTCTGTACCTGTCCTTAGAGGTAAGTTTTGTGCTACCATGACTAGCCTTGGGCTAGCTTACATGGTAGAAGACATGGTATACTTGTTTAGCCACCTGTCTCAAGGATTTGATCCAAGGACTTGTAGGAAATAACAATGCAGCCTCAGCTAATTCTGTTCCCTAACTTGCACCTGGAAAATGGAAAAGCCACTTTCTGAATATGGAATGGGTAAGGGAAAGTATTGAGTTGAACTAATTTCAATCAGTCCTCCATCCTAACTTGCATAAATTTCCTCTGTAGCTATTGAAACCTGTGATGGTGACTTCGATATCAAAGCCAGTCAAATGCTTCTGGTCTCATCCTTTTCATTTTCTAACAGACTGGATGACACTTAACTATAAAGGAAGAGAGACCATTTCTAATTCATGGTTTTTATCATCACTCAGGTGATATTTTGTGCTTTTTTTTCTCAAATTCCCAGCTACTGGTATCCAGAGTGCACCAGAGAATTTTAGCTTTCATTTACTTAATGAAAGGAAAAAAAGATGAAGATTAATTTGTCATCTATCATAAGCTAAATGTGCACATGTGCAGTTAGTACTGAGCAGCTGTAACTTGTGATAACTAGTTCACGTATCTGTACCCATTGGAAACCTGCTACTTCTGACCATCTTCTATTGCAGCCAGTTGTTTTGAAGATACCAGTCCTAAAGTAACCTTGGGCTGGATCCCCAACTGGGATAAATTATTACATCCATTGTCATTAACTGATCTTTGTTGATTTAAAACAGCTGAGGTTTGGGCCTCACATGTTTTAAAGCTCTTTACAGAGAGGCTGACCCTGTGGCCTAATGGTAATGTACTGAGCTGGCATATGAGGGATGGAAGTTTGGATCGGAAGCTTGGTTATCAGTTTTTTATCTGGGAAAACATTGTACTGATTCTTCAGGAATTATTAATGGAGTCTAACAACAGCACTATGAGAGGTAGTGTGTCTTATAGGAGATAAAACTTAGGTGGGATGTATATATAGATTATTCCTTAAGTCAAAGGAAACCAACAGAACTTTAGTTCATCTGAGACTGTAGCTCCTTTAGGCCCCTAGCAAATATGATTTTAAAGGTATAGTGGGACCTGAGGTATTTTACCTTGGAGCCTCACAATCATACTTCCTATTACCATGCCAGACATTTAAGACCTGGATGCACAATTTTTGGGATCTGGAATAAAATTCCTCAGATCCTGTTGTGTGTCTGAACCCTTAAAGTTATATTGTGCATGGCACATCTTTAAAGGACTCCGCTTGCAGCATCGGGGCACACCAGAATGTGGCATGTTTTTGTGGTTGGTTTGCCATTCTTATAATGTGATAAATTGGTTGAATGTTTTTAGTATGTTGTACTGTATCCCACAATTTAACATATTAATCCTGCAATAATGTAATGTCTGTCAGGGGACAGGTTAAATGCAAGCTGCTATGCCTACCCTATTCCCTCCCTGCCCTGCTCATTCCCCAGAGGATTCTAACCTTCAAGGAGACTTAAATACGGAAGAAACTGTTGACTGCTTAATAAAGTAGATAGGGCCAATCCTGAGTTGGAAGAGAAATGGCCAACACTATCAGTATTGCTTTGGCATATAAAGGTTTCATTTGTCTCTATAGGTATTTAATGTTGGGAGCAGCTCTGCCATTAAGAAAATAATTTAGTCAGATTTTTCTGGTTGGCATGCTGTCCCCCTGTGATGCAGTTCTTTTTATATGCAAAATATTCTCCACAGGAGCTACCTATTTATATGTTCAGATTAAACCAAACTAATACTGCCATCTGCCAAGTGCCATCTTGTGACTCCCAACAATGTTAGAGCAACAATGCAATCTCATGGGATGGTGTTGAGAAAATAAAGAGGAAAACAGGACAATTCCTGAATGTGCACACACAGCTCTTACATATAGTAATGAACACTTGGAACTGTCTTAGTGGGCTGTTCCTAGTGTATATAAAACAAGCTAATCTTCACATTATGAAATAGACACCATTCTGCTGTAATGCACTTGTAGCATTCTTTGTTCATCATAATTAATTCCAGTATATGGCCAAGTACGTGACAGCTGTCTAATGAAATCTATACTTGTAAAACCTTCACTGTGTGTATTTTTTATTAGCAAACCAAAAGCTGCAGCAGATATTACTTTTAGCATGACGGTTAGTTGCACAGAATGATTTATCTTGTTATTCCAGGATTTAGTAGTTGGAAAACAGAGATACAAATAAAATTCAGTATTCAGAACCTGGTACTGAATAGACAGGCAAAAATATAAAGCCAAACTCATCCTTAATGTACTATCCTTAATGTACCACCATTACACAGAGTGGAAACACACCAGGAATGGATGCGACTAAATGTGTTTTGCACTACAGTTTAAAAGTTTGTTGTATGCACATACTTAATATTTTCTGTTGTCACAGATGGAGGTACAAGGTTTCCAGCAATCCTTGAGACATTAGTTAAGACTCAATCTCTTGATACTGCCTGATTGCAGACACTCTACTGCACTCAGGCTTCACTTTATCTTTCAAGAAAGGATTATGTTCAGCAATTTGATGTCTTATTTGGTGTAATTCTGTTGTCTCATAAGACAGACAGTTGACTCCTACTGCTACTACTAATACTACTGCTACTCCAGGTAGAATGCCCATCTGCTATGTAAACAACACAAGGCTTATTCTGTGCTGAAAATTGATACAGTTAATCCTTATTTATAATGCATCCATCCATCTGACTTTTGTCTAGTCTACCGAGCAGCCATTATACAAAGTTAGTAGATGGCATATATAACAGGAAGATGTGTGGGTGTAAGCAGAGATTTTTTGAATAATTGAAAAATATTATAAAAGCCAGTAATTGCTTAAAACCACATTGACCAAAGAAGTTTTGTTGTTTTTCTTGCTTTCCATTCATTTAACAGACAGTGAACAAGAGATTTGTTTTTTAAAGGAAATGGGTTTTTTTGAAGGAAACCTGAATCAGCTAGCTCATTGTTGAAACTAGCATAAAGAAAAAAAATTTTTTGGTGTAATGTTTTTCATTCAAGCAGGAATGAGAACTCACTGATGGGGTAATTTTTAGGTCTACCCTGTTTGGGGTAAAAGGAGTCTAAAATTTCCATGGTTTTTGCAGCATGGGTTTCACTCAGCTCTCTTCATGTTGGCAACAGACTGTACAAGAGTGTATGCAGTACAACTGGTGCATGGTCAGAGAGTTTGTAGTAGAATAGTCCCTGGTGCTATGGGCATCCTTAAGAACAACTCTGAGGTTGCTGAAATTATTACTAGGTAATATTGTTACTAAGTCATCAGTCAGACTGAGGATCCAAAGAAGATAACAGAACTTAGGTGATGTTGTTTCTGCCTTTCCACTGCACACAGTCTTGGCCAGATGCAGGGATACTATTCTCAAACTACTTTGCTGCTGTTATCAAGGTTCATGTAACTATCCATGTATTGTACTGGGTTTGAGTCTGCTTCTCAGTGGGAGGAAGTGTAGGTTGCCCTTCTCTAAGCTGCCAGGGGGTTCATCTCAGGGACAGCAGGTCATGTTTCCCTTAGGGTCCTGCCAGGGCTGATCAATTATTGTAACTTCAGGAGTCTGCCCCTGGACTGTGTATAGTCATAAAAATCTGTCTGAGTCATGTGCTCTCCCTGGCCAGCAATATCTACTTCTGATCTACATTGGCTAATATTGCCTCAGACTCCTAAATGACTGTAAGAGCACAGCTGGAGTGAATCAGTCAATTTCAGGTGGACTTTATGTTTAGGGAGATCTAATGATGAACCTTTCCCATTGAATGATTATATGCCAACAACAAGGGAGTCAGGAGCAAGCTTAGAATGTCAAAACAGTGTGTGGTGTAAGACAGAGCTCAGGGAATGAAAGATGTAAAACAGGAAACTAAATCTGGAAGCTGAATTTAACTAAATAATTGCTAATAAATGTGAGGGGGAAGATTTTTTTTAAAAATACATGAAAATGGCTTTCCTATTAATTATTGGAGACTTAAGTATCTTACAGAAAATTATTTTTAAACCTCTTTTGCTCTGCCATGTCCCTGTCTGCCAGAGAATCCAGCAGTTGGCCGTTTTAGTTCCACATAGGGCTCCCTGCACCTATTCTGGGTTATGTCCTACCAGTTTCATGTCAGACTGGTTTCAAAGAATCAAAAGACTTGTCTGTTTGTGCTCCAGGTACACTAAAATACTGTCAGTGAGGATGCTTCCTCTAAATCCTGATTCAAACCACAGGAAAAAGCAAGACAAGTACTTTTCCTAAATTCAGAAGATATGAGCCAAACAAATTCTTAGTTGTGTAGTGCATGTCCTACACAATTTTTTGGATTTAGTGAAGACCCAGCACCATAACTTGCATTACTTGCTCAAAGGCAATCTGGTAAAGGATGCATACCAATACAGGCACTGCAACGCCTTTTAACACTGTACACTGTGCACCCAGCTCAGTCCCAGACAACTTCAGTCCTCCTGGGGGTACTGCCATCATCACCAATGCAAGAAAGTAAACTGATTGGAATTGCAGTTCCCATCTGCTCAGGAGATAAGGCAGTAGTGGATGTTAGCATTTTCAAAGGTTCACTGCTTTATATCAGATTAGACTAAAATTAACCCTTCAGACTTTTTATAAGCACAGTTCAATGTGTTCTCACCTGGTTGTTTTCAAGATGGCATTCAAAAAATTAATTATATAGCTAGTGAATACTTTACAACAGGGGTATATAATCTTTCATTTTGCCTTTTCAGTTTTTTTTTGTAGCCCCAAAACATTTTGGTTAAGTTCAACATTTGAAAGCAGATTCTTGTCTACCAAAAAAAAAAAGGTAATCTTGTCCCAGAAGCCAATAGCAATCTGATTTGAGGTTTTTTCCTACTGTCAGAACTATGGCTTGAGCCCTCAACAAGAGCTGTGTTTCTGGTTCAGCAACTTGGATTTTGAATTTCACATATTTCAATTTTAACTTCCCTGGTTATATTTGGTGCTTCTTGCCCTTGCAGTGGAGAGAGTCAGAAATACATGATTGTAAATACTTTTCTATTTGAGGGAAAAGGGGAAAAAAACTAAACAGAGGGAATATAATAGTCATAAAATAAAAGTTAATCAGTATACATGTGCATAGCCACAAGTACTGTTCAAATGTACTAACTGCCCAGCTTGCTGAAGTCTAGAACCTTTGGCTAAGTACAGACAATCAAAAATCCCAAGGCAGAATTAATCCAAGCTTTGCAGGTTTCTCTAAGTGGTGTAGATAGGACCAATAACTAACATAACTCATGTTCAGGGTTTGGTTGGACAAAGCAGGAACTAGTGAGGCCAGAAGGCAGGTGCACTTGAGCAACCCTCCCAGCTCCCCAGCCATTGCTGAGCCTAGCTGAGTGGGGGACCACCCCTAATTAGATCCCTGGCACATGACCCCAACCCTGTTCTGCTGGTGCCCTGAGGCAGGGTCTGCTCACAGAGGGGGAGCCCCACACCTCAGATGGGACAGGCAGACTGTCCTCACCCTGGCCTGAACTCCCCTCAAGCTGGGATCTGTCCAGCTGTGGGTGAGTCCTGCACTGAGGGTGATGTCCTCCCTGCACAGCCCTACCCCCTGCTAGTCTCTGACCCACAAGTGGCGCATGGAAGGAATCCCCCATCCTGGTGCTGAGCCAGTGTTTGTCCGTTTAGGCTCCCCCCCAAGCCAGTGTCTGGCCAGCACAGCAGGCAGGAGCAGTGGGGAGGGGAAGGAAGAACAAGGAGGCTTCCTCTTCTCCCCTCTGCTGAGCTGGGGTGGGACAAACATGGGGGCTTCTGCTGGTTGGACCCCAGCTCAGCAGAGGGGGAACCACAGTGTTTGTTCCCCTCCGGCCCCCGCTCCTGCTCCAGCCAATCTGCTGGCTGGAGCAGGGCTTGGCAGAGGGGGAAGCTGTTGTGTTCATTCCCCCCTCACCCCTCCATCCTCTGCTCCTGCCTGATCTACTGGATGGACCCCAGTTAGGCAGAGGAGGAAGCCAGCATGTATATTCCCCCCACCCCCACTCCTGTCTGCTCTGCTGGCCAGATAGCTTGGCAGAGGGGCTGTGTGATCTGGCTGGGGCCAGCTAGGCACTGGGCTTGAGCAGAGAGCCTGAACCAAGCTTCAGCCTGCCTCCCTGTGAGGAGAGGTTAGCAGGGGGCCACACAGAGTCCTGGGATGCCAGAGGATAGTGACCTAAGTTGAGTCAAGAAAGGATCTGATACTGAAGTTTGATAGATCAGTCTAATGTAGACTGATTAAATCTGATACGATGTGCATCCAGGTCTATCTTAAACTGGTTTCTGCCATTTTGGAACCTGTTTATGTGCATTGAACTTCTGTTCTGTTCCAGGTTTAGATTGGTTTCTGATTACTTTGTACCAATTTTTGTGTAATTTCTGGCCCTAGCCTCTGAGTGCAAAGTAAATTACTTCTGAAACAACCATCATAGTTTCAATTAGACTTATGGAATGGCTCTCTTCCACCAGTCTTTTCTGGACCAGTGAAATCTGTCACAAAAGCAAACCTGGCTGTGAAATCAGCTAGGCCAATGTGGCAAGATTCAAAATATCCATATAAAGGACCTGTGATGGTAGGTGTCTTAAGTGGGGTTCCTTGAGTGATGCACTATCCATCTGGCATGGGGCCCCTCCCCTCAACTTTCCTACCATGACTTGGTGTTATGATATAAAGAGAGGGTTCAGTGGAGATCTTCCTGGGTGGGCCCCAGGGATGGCAGTACTCACAGTTAGGGTGCAATGTTCCACGGGGCTCGGCCTCCCCAACACCCCATCCATTTGCCAACTGGATGGATGCCAGCAATGGTGGTTCAGCCTTACTTGATTGACCTTGGCTTGCCTCGAGGGAGACCCCATGTCCAGGTGGGTACTGTTGGCACTTGTCAGGCTGCTGCCCCACTGCGATGAGCAACCTTCCCGTCCTAAAGACTGGCAAGCTATATATGTATTGGCTGGCACCTACTTCAGTGCCTTTGAGTAGGGCACTTTTGATCTTGAGCCTCCTCTCTTGTTGTTTTTTTTTTTTTTTCTCAAAAGAAATAGACCCCTGGGGAAGAGGGGTTGTGGAGTTACCTCCTTTCCCTCAGCCTCCTACAGGAGGCTTAAACAGCTCCCCTGTTCTCTCTGCTGGCATTGAACCAGCTGTGCTGCTCCTTTCTGCTGCAGAGGTCTCTGCATGTCTGGCATGCTCTACGCCAGCATGCTCCCTCTCCTCCTTCTCCCCCTCCCCCCCAGGTTCCGGTGGGGCTCCAGCCACTGTGATTGGCTCACAGCGGGCAGGCTCACGCGACTGCGGCTGCGGTTCCTGCTCTGGCTGCACTCCGGGAGGAAAGTTTTCCCTTGGGGGCAGGGGGCTGTTTGTAGTGTCTGAGACCCACGGGGACTTCCCTCTCCCCTTCAAGAGGGTGTCTCGCTGCCACAGGATCCTATTGCATCTCCACTACACTGAACTCAAAACAATCAGAGCATAACAGGATTTTTGGACAATAGCCCTTTATTACTGCAGTAGGGTTTCTCATTGTTAGGATAGAGTCCTCCCTATGAATTTGCAGTTCATTCTGAAATAGAAGGCTGGGTAGATTTATACTTTGTAGAATATATTTTTATTTTTATATATAGCATCTAGGACATGGCATAAGCTTTCATGATTTGGAGCTCAGCTTTATCAGATATGAGTTTACTGACACTTAATCCAGAGCACATCTTGCATGCCTCGTACGACTTCTAAACCATCCAGTTATAGTAGCAATAACAATAGACAAATTACAGGAAAAAACAAAAAAGAAGATATGTGAAAGTATAAATAAGCAATGATAAAATCCAATGGTGCTTCACCTCTGTTTCGTGGAGCCACGTCATCCCATTTGTCTTTACATTGTCCAGAAATTTGGTGGCAGGGGAGCAGTGGCAGGATACCACCTGCAGTACTGGAGAAGTGGTGACAGCACTAATTAGGCAATTAACTCTCCCTTACTGCCAAATTTCAGAATCTGTGGAGGACCACTACCTGGCCAGATCTGGCATGTGGGGTTGGGCTGGCACACAGGATTAGGTCAGCATTCAGGGCCACTCTGCAGTCAAATAAAGGACACAGCACTAGGTGGCATGTAGGGCTGCTTCACTGCTGATCTGGTATGCCAGGTCAACATCCGTAAACCAGTTCTGCACAGCATCCCTGCATGCTGAATCGGTCCAGGGATTGGCCCTGCATGCTGGATCTGGGCTGCAGATAGGCTCTGTGTCACTCATCTGGTATGTGGGTTTGGCTAGATTGGGTACTACTAGTATATCTTATGCGGACAAGCTGGTTTTTCCCTCATACTTCTATATGTTTTGGTTCTGGGGCTTACACTAGCTGGAAACAATTCAGTTGTCAGTAGAGCGTATCTAAATCAAGTTCATAATGGGAACCTAGTATTTTAATTTGATCAGCTAGTTGCTATGGTTGTATTTTTCTTTTCTAGAAATGTAGAATAATACCTATCACTGTTGGATGTTGTTCCAACAGTAATGGATATATCAACAACTGCATCACAGATATAATGCTGAAAGAGTACTTTTAAACATCTTTTCTATTCGTGTTTGGCCTATCCATTAACATTTATGTAATGTTCACAACTTTTTTGTTATGTTTGGAAGCTTTGTTTTGGACTGTTAGGCAAGAGAGGGCTGAGATGATGAAGTATAACAGATTAAAGTGACAATATTGTGGCTGTGGTTTGTGATATACAAAAACATTGGGCACATGGTAATAGGAATTTTTGTGGCGCACTCAAAGGAATAACTTAATAATAGCCCTCCGCACGTCTTGTCTGAAGGTAGGATAACAAGTAAAAGTATCGTCGTGCCTTAATTTTAATATATGCTGGCAGCTCAGCATGATTCTAAGAAAGACATGGACCATGAACAATTTTATATATAAAAGCTTTTTATCACAAATATCTAGATTTCCTAGGACAATCAAAATGAGCATTTTTTTTTATTTTCCACATAAAACTGTTACCCCTGTGAACTTGTGAAAATCATATGCAAGCAAATGTAAACTGGAGCAGAGTGCCCAAATATTCCTATGCACATTTCTTTAGACCTCTGTGGGTATGCAGAATTGCTCAAATTGGCTTTAAATTAGCTTGTTGCTGTACTTCTTAGCAATTTAACTGTGGCAGCACAGATCTCAGCATGGTCTCTAAAATCCATTGGAGAAGCTAAGTAAACAGTCAGATGGTTAGCCCATTCTGAAATCTGTACTCCTATGGCTAGACTGGTATTGGTACCTAAGACACTTAAAGCAAGCTTGCGTCTATTTATACAAGTTGTAGTTCAATCACTAACTAGTGTTGCACTATCTTGAGTGTATTAGTATATCTAAAGGAAAAAATCCATTTAAATCAGACTAACTTGACAAATTATTGTATTAAATGTGGCAAATGGGCCAGCACTTAATATAAGTTTCTTCCCATGATTAGATGTTCTTTCACATGTACACTTCTAGCTTCAAATTTTTTTGGCTTCTTGCACCAAACAACTCCATATCCTTCCTAAAATCATGTTCATCTGTCCCAACTTGAATATTTTTCACGCCTCCTACTTTACAATGCTTCAAACTAATTTTTTTGCATCCTGCCTCTTTCATATCCAACTCCACTGCACTAACTCCACTGAGCATGCCAGATTAATTTAAGACCTTCTATCGCTCAAACTATCACACACCTGGATCAGTTGACCAGCTGCTCAACAAGGTCTTGTTTCTAACAATGCTAATAATTAACTTGGTTCACACAGAAGGAATAGTTTAAATGAGTTGCTAGGACAGATTTGAACAGAAAGAATATAATAATATAGCAAAGGGAGAGTATTTAGGCATAATGTTGGAGTGAGAAGAATACAGAAATTCAGAGAAGAAATGTAGAAATGTTATATACAAGCTTCTTTCGCTTTATGTGGGTTTTGTATGTGCAAATTCACTCTATACAATTACCCCTTTTTATACCAGAAATTAGTTATATGCAAGGTAAATTCACTCTTATGCGATCAGTGTGGTAGAAGCCTGCAGTCAGCTGCTTTGCTCAGTGCATTGTCGGAGTGACGCACATCAAAATATAGTCTTCTGTGTGGATCTGTGCTCCCAGCTTGTTGTCTGTGACATATGTTTCTGTACCTGCCATCCCCATTATGATAATGCCCTGTGCTTGCATGTACTATCTGCTATTGGTGAGTGCCAAAATTGTCTTGTAAAAGTGGTAGAAATAGGCTTGGGGATCCCACCTGTGCTACAGGTCCTTCTCCTAAATAAGCTTAAAGAAGAGCCTGCTGTGCAGCTGCTGTCCTTTAATAATAATTTTGGGTAGGTCCACTGAACGAAACCAGTATCATCAGATAACCTTTGCCCCCTCCTCTCCCTTCTCCCTGAAAACTGGAATCTTTGTGAGCAGCGTAAATTGTGGGACAAGTTGTATATTTGTAAAATCCTGGCATGGTGAGCTTTGGGGGACCTATGAGAGAAAAGTAATTCCCCTCCACTTTTCTGGTCCCATTAGAAATTCAAATGTCAAGAAACTCTATACCCTGATTCCACTTTTGTTTTGGGATCAAACCGCAGCTACAACATTACGACAATGGTGCTCAAGCTTTTGGCCCCATAAGCCATATGAGTGGTATGGGGCTGGTCTAGGGGCTAGATCAAGCCTTGCATGCCAGGTTCAGGCTTGGGGGCCCAGCACCACTCACTCCCTGCCTTGAGTGTTGGGACCATGCCCTCAGGTGTGAGTGTTGGGACAGTGCCCCCAAGCCCTGGGATTAGGCCCTGGGAGCATAGAGCTGCCCTCTCCTGCCCCTGCTCACCAAAATTGGGCCCTGGCAACCTGATGCTACCCCTCTCAGACTCCCCCATGCCAGAATTGGACTGGGGCCCAGCACCACCCCTGCCCAACCCTGCATGCTGAGATCATGCCTAATCTAGTGTGCAGAGCCTAGGGGGTCCTCAAGGGTTCAGCAATTTGGCAGCCAGGGAGTGATGCCGCCTCTCCCCGCAGCCAAATATCCATGCCTGTGGGGAGCTTGCAGGCTGCATGATGCAGTGCTATAGGCCAGATCTGGACCACAGACCACAAGCTGAGCACCCCATAATTAATTATGAGACAGCTATCATTTTATCCCCACCAGAATCTAACAATTTAGCTTAATCTAAAGTCTAATTTCACTTCTAAAATATTTATTTGGTCTGTGAATTTGCATGAGTACCATTTTAGTCTATTTTCATCAGGAAGGTTGAAATTACAGTATGTCTTTTGTCTCATTATGGAAAAAGTTAGCTATTATTTCTTTGATTTTTTTTTCTTTTGCTTTTGTTATTTGACTATTTCTATGGAGTAAGATGCATTTTTATTTAAAATAATATTTTTAAATAATTTTATGGAGTCTTAATTGTAATCATTCTATTTTCCCCTTTCCTCTTTTCATATGTTGACTCATGTACCGGGACCTAGTTAATTTGTAATTTTGCAGATTTTGCAGAAATCACAAAATCGGGCATTGTCCATGGGGGTAGGGAAGGAGAGAGAGGGACTGCCGCATGAAGGGGAACACCCAAGATAGCTGCTTCCCCCAATCCTCACTGCTGATTGGCTGAGAGGGCTACCTGTCATCCGACCCCACCTTTCTTCACCAATCACCAGTGTGGGGGGTGGGGCTGCAAAGCAGACAGACCTCTCAGCCAATCAGTGGTAAGGGATGGGTCTGTATGATAGACAACCATTTCAACAAATCAGTGGCAAGGGGCAGAGCCACTGGGGCCCCTTGGCCAATTAGTAGCTCAGCCAATGAAAATGACCACCTGTCTCATCGATTTGGGTAGGTTCCTATTCATGTATGATAAGCAGCCCTAAATATAAGATGACAAATGGTGGTTTACATTGAGCTTTGAAGCTCAATGAACTTCGGCTCTAATAAACAAATGGGAGAGATATTTTTCAGAATTAGGAACCTATGCAACCCAAAATATCCTGTTCCAGTCTCTGGGTATTTAAATCTAGGGCATTTTGGTAGAAGAGACCTAGATTAACTTGACAAGGTACAGGGACACCAGCATCCAAATCAAATGAGTTGAGGACTTTAATTTGCAACAGATAATTTGTAATGAGAGTTGTTCTCCCTACTTACTCATTGAAATGAATGCTAAGTCATCAGAAAATTTCCAGAGGTTTCCAGACTTCCTGAGAGCTTCAAAGGGCCATAATGCAGAATAATTAATGAAGAATAATAAAAACAAATTGAACAGAAATGCCAGGAATTTAATTTAAAATAAAAAGGCTTCCATCAAGGCGAATGGTTGTCTGATGGAATCGTGCCGTCAAGCTAAATACTTCCCTTCCTATCTTTGAAAATTCACTGGTATCAGATTCTCTTAATTTAATTTAATTTTAATTTAATTTTTTTCAAGCAAGTAAAAAAAAAAAAATGGACTAAACCATTCAGGTGAGGTTGCAATTGTGTTTTAATATTCACATAACAGACAATAGTGGTAACCCACACCATGTGATACCAAAAGGGCATGATACTGCTTTATTCCAGTAAAAATATTGTATATTATTCAGCCATATTCATCAGAAGTGAGTATCCTTATTCAAATTACATCTCCAGGTGGTCTGATTTTTCTCTTATTAGAAATATTTTGAGGATCCTGACAATGTTGCCTGAATAAACAGCAACAGAAAAAAAAGTCAAAGGACAAATGTCATCTCCATTAGCTCAGGAGCTGCCCAGTTCAGTTTTGCAGTTTTCAGTCTGTCACCAGTACAGAACAAAATATCTGGGCAAAGTATGACTACTTGATTCAAATTCTATTTGAACAAGAGAACTGAGTCCCTAAAGTGTGCTTTCCTACACGACCTTTCTCACTGTGTTCCTTTCTTCCACAAACAGTGCATTTATTTTCAAAACCGGAATGCAAATAAACCTCAAATAATATAGCACAAAACATTGTAAAGAAATAATCTACAGTAATTATTTTGTATTTAAACTGCACAAACCAGCTCCTCTCTTCTTCCCTCTCCCTTTTTTGTAAAGAGGAAGTTGAATTCTTATCTTTAATCCTTCTAGGTCTACATTGGATAAGCTAAGATACATATTCACACTGGTGTAACAAAACATGAACTAGTTAAACAATGGGGGCCAACATTTTTGGCAGGCATGCCACAAATTATTCCTACCCTATTCCTGAGTGTCACTCCCTTTACTCTGCTCAGTCCGATGCTTTTCACCCTTATCCCTGCCTTGTGCTCCCTTCTCTTCACTCTGCTTCCTGCCCTCTCTGTCACTGTGTTGCCTGTCTCCTCTCCAGTCTGCCAAGTACCACACACAGAGGCTGTCTATACTACTTCTAGCATGCATCCTGCAGGTTGGCCACACCTGGACTAGTATAATTCTAATGCCAATAGATTTGCTCTTAATATTTTCCAGTGGGATGGGAAAATAAGATCCTCTTTTTCGTGGATTTTCTTCATGAGATCATTGGGGTATTTTTCACTCTCTCCGTGAAAAAGATGACTACTTTAATATTGTAGAATTGGCAATCTGTTTACTTGTTTGGTGACCATGCAGAAGCAATGTGCAACTTAGCAAATTTGCAGACAGCACCAAGTTGGGTGGAGTTGCTGACACTCTGGAGGGTAGAGCTAGGATCCAGAATGGCAAAGATAGACTGGACAAATAGTCCACAATCAACAAAATGAAATTCAACATGGAGAAATGCTAAGTCCTGCACTTGGGACAGAATACTTTCTTATACAAATACAGACTGGGAAATGACTGGCTGGGCTACAATACTGTAGAGAAGAGCCTGGGGGTTACAATAGACCATAAACTAATGAGTCAACAGTATGCTCTTGTTGCAAAAAGAGCCAATGGCATACTGGGTTATATTAACAGAAGTGTAATTTACAAATCAAGGGAAGTGATTTTCACACTTTATTTAGCATTCAGTACTGTGTCCAGTTCTGGCTCCATACTTCAAGAAGGATGTGTACAAATGGGAAAGAGTCTAGGAGAGAGCAATAAAAATGCAGAGTGGCCTGGGAAGCATGACTTATGAGGAAAGGTTGAAAGAGCTAGGGTGGTTTAGTCTGAAGAAAAGACGACTGAGGAGAAATTGGATAAAAGTCTTCAAATACCTGAAGGGTGATTATAAAGAGGATATAAACAGGGTACAGAACTAGAAGCAACGGTCTCAAGCTATAGCAGTGGAAATTGAGGTTGGGGATTAGGAAGAACTGTCTGACTATGGTGGTGGTCACGCATTGGAACAGGCTTCCTAGAGAGGTTCTGGAATCTCCATCCTTGGAAATTTTCAAAAGCAGGTTAGACAGATGACTGGGATGATTTAGTCAGGGATAATCCTGCCTTGAGCAGAGGCCTGGACTAGATGACCTCATGAGATCCCTTCCAGCCTTTCTTTTCTATGGGCCTTGTTAGACCTTATGCTGTAAGCTGAACAAATGTCAATCCACTTAGTGCAGCAGTCTCACGGTGAGGCAAAAATTCTGCTGTGTACCCATCATCTACATAGCTGTGACTTTCTACTAGAGGCTTGGTGAGCAGGGGGAAGACTAGGAGCCAGAACCCACTTGCTTCTCCTGCTGGGCAAAGAACACACCCACCACCATGTTAGTTGTAGTGAGACCAAAGAGACAGCTTGATGAATCCAAGTTGTTTCCCCATGGCTCTCTGGCCTCACTGAACTCCAGCGGCTCTGCACTGAGAGCAGGGCTGCCAGGGCTTAAGCCAACAGCCCTGCTCTCAGTGCAGAACCACTATCAGCTTCAGCAAAACCAGAGAGCACCAGGGAAGCTGCTTTCCCAGGTCTCTCTGATCTCACTGCAACTGACACAGTGGCTCTGCACCCCTGGAAAGCAGCATGGCTCCCTGCATGTGTGGGAGGTAGTGGGAGAGGGGGATTACCACCCACCCCACAGCTTGCTGCTCTCCAGGAGACCCAGGCTCTGCTCCAGCTGAGCAGAGTGTCCCTGGCTCTATGCATAGGTGGAAGGGATACTCCCTGTAGCAGGGCACTAAGGTGCCTGCTACTTGTATAGCCAGGATAACCCCAGGTGCAGGTTGCTAGGGCAACCAGAGGGAGCCAGTGACCCACACCTGTTAGTGGTCAGTGAACTGGAAGGGGCAGGGCCTGGCTCCCATTTAAACCCCAGGGCTGAGGCTGGGCAGGTAGTTCCCTGCTGGCAGCTAAGCGGGGAGGAGCTTTGCTTGAGCAAGTAAAGGGAAGAGGCCTGAATGCACAAGCAGCTTGATCCTGGCAAGTGATGGAGCACCCTTGGGGTAGCTTGAATGATGTTTTAGCTGAGTGGCTAGAATTTATGTTATAGCCCAGGGGCTTGTGTTTTGGTTTGCTGTTGACTGGTGGCTTGGGAAAGGCCATAAGGGGATGGAGGGGGCCTCATAGGGGGTCCATTGGAGCGTGGGGACCCGGGTGCCAGAGAGGGCACAGTATTGGGGGTGCGCTGACCCCGAGTGTCAGAGAAGGTGCAGCATTGGTGGTGAGCCAACCCGAACACCAGAGAAGGCGCTGCATTGGGGGTGTGCCGACCTGAGCGCCAGAGAGGACACAGCATTGGGGTGCATTGACCCTGAGCCCCACAGAGGGGGCAGCGAGAAGTCCCAGAGAAGGGGCAGCGCAAGACCAAAAAACATCAGTTACATCAGCGAGGGTTGGGGTGTGGTAAAGGGGTGGTTGGAGACACGCATAGCCCATAAGACTGGGGTACACCAAAATACCCATTACAGAGACGGGGCCAGTGTACAGCAGGAAAGCCATGTCCAAGAGGACAAAAAGAAGACTCCCTATTACACTTTAACATCAAAGATGTGGTGGGTGAGACTTGAGGGTCCTTTTAGGCTAACTTGGCATGGTAAAGGGGGCACTAGTGGAGATCACGCGACCCTCTAGGATGCCCTCCTGTTACACTCCCCTTCCATCCCATGCTTGCTGTAGCCGACAGGAGCAGTGAAATGGTTCTTTCCCTCAACACATGTGGGAAGATGGGAATCCCTTGCCTGGCCACAAGCAGCCCAGGTCTCCTAGGTGGCAGCAGCAAGCAAGGGGTGCAAGGGGATTAGGGGGGTGGGAATTTCCCCTGTGCAGACTTGAGCTATGTTGTGGTCAGGCAGGGTATCTCTGGCTCCCTGCATTTGTGCAGAAAAGGATGAGGCAGGATCCTCTTGCTCTGTCGGGTTCAGGAGGTGAGCTCTGGAGGAAAAAAAGGATCTGGCCCCTTGCTCAGGCAGCACCCAGATGGTCAGGAGCCCATCCAGCAACGGCATGGTGGGGAGTGGGGGTGAGATGCTGGACAGGCCCCAGACCCACTGGGCACTGCCTGAGCTCCAAGGGGGCTGATCCTTTATTTTTCTCCAGAACCTGCCCCCTGCACCACTGCTGGCTGGGGCAAAGCTAATCCAAGCAGCAGCAGGAGGCATAGCAGTCACTGGGCACTCTGGGGCTGCCTCTGCCTGATGTCTCTAGGGGGTGTGCATTGTGCCTGGCCCCACTGCACCCCAGAGTCCCCACTCTCCCTGAGTCAGGAGGGGCCACTGCATTCTGGGATACTGAAGGAGTTCAACTTGGGTGGAATAGCTGTGGGAAGTGGCTACATGGTAATGGAACAGGAATAAAATTAGGCAGATTGGAGATATTCCTGCTCTAAAGTGGCATAACTTTAAATTGAATAACACATGCTTTAAGCCAGCTAAAAGATTTTAATGTGCAACCAGTCCAGGGGTTAAGAGCTCTAGAAGCCACCTAAAATTCCCTGTAACAAGGCCCTGTGATCCTAAAGCAAGTTGTACAGCAGGAGTTGACAGTTAACATTCAAGCATAAAACAACACACAGATCAGCAGAGTTAGGAAACTTAAGTTGTTTCCCCTTATCTGTCAGGTTTCGTATTATGGGAGCACTGTATATCTAAATCCTACTTTGGGGGCATTTTTTGCTTTTTATTCGTGGAGTTAAATTAGTGTTGTAACTCCTGTTTTTGTAACCACTTTGCAGCAATGTTTCTATGTTGAGCCCTTTGTGGACTCCTCCTAGTTTGACTACATTGCTCTTGGAAACTATCAAAGAGCTGTAAAATCCCCAGCATTGGGTTTACCTTTCCTCTGGGTATTGACCAACATGACAGTTACTTCAGCTTCACAGCCACAGCTGCAGTTTTTCCCTTTCAGCTTCCCAAGCCACTCAGCTGTAGGAATTGCAAAGCCGGTCTGTTCTGACCTGTAAATCCTTTCTAATTTCTTGCTGTCTTTGTGCTCAGGAAGGATGTAACACTGGTACATCCTGTGATTAGACTCAGGGCCCCTAGAGATTGACTGACTCCAGAGTAGAAATGCTGAAGCCAAGAAAACATTGATTTCTAGCACATGGATCCTGAGTCTAATCAAATTTCAGTAATATCAGCCCGTGACCTTTTCTCTTATTAGTGAATTTATGCACAGCAAAATCCTCGCCTCCCTTATCACTTTGTGTGTGCTGGTGCTGCCTTCAGCATAATTATTGGAGGATTTCAGGCGTTAATTGAGCATGATTGAATTTTGATATGAATTAGGTTTACTGTATGGGAAAAAAACTATATTTGTATTTTATTTCCGAATAAAAAAAATAGTAAGCAAGCAGGTAAGCTTTCTCGCTTAACATAGAGTTCTTTTTCTCCCCCATGATGTGCTTGTACTCAGCTCCATGGATAGCAGTCTGGTGATATAATATGATGCGATACAGTACATGTTTCGCTTAAAACCCATAAAATGTATTATAGTAAAGCTCTTTGCATGACTGGAGTGAAAGCTCTGATAACACTGCCATTTATAAACCCCTATTTTCAGGTGTTTAACTTTTCTTTAGAAGTTGGCTGTGAACAGAACCTGGCTAGCAGTGTCAGGACTAGAGTGGATCAAATTATTCATAATGTAAATCTGACTGACTTCACACTATTTCTCTGCAAATCACAAGGCCTCGTTTATCATTTGTTAACCATTTGCAATGTTTGGATGAACAGTCTCTATAAACAAGGTTAGCCTCTAATGCATTTTTTTAAGTGGCTGATTTGAGTAAGATACTTTTTTTTCTTCTGTTAATTGGCATGATCTATGCCATCATTGGCATTCCTCACCTATGTCGTATGGCACTGTTTTTGTTTCCTGATTGGATTACCTATATTTATAAAAGGGATTCTACTGCGTGAATAAAACAACAAGCTTTTCAAAAGGTCCTTGAAAGCCTATTCAGATTCCTAGCTCCTTTTGTATGGCAATCAAAATGTTCCGAATTTCATTGAATGTTATGAATAAAAACGTGCTGGCCCGAATGCTTGCAAATAAGAAAGTGGTGAGAGCAACAATTTGGATACCATCAAAGTGAATTTGTCACACTTACTTTCAAGAATGTTTGTAAATACTTTGCTTGTGTTTTTTTTAGGTCTAATCTCTGTGGGAATAACTGGAGCAGTTATTCTGCAATAAGTCTACTTCTAAAAATAATCAGAACAATTCCCTGCTTTGAACACTCCATTTTGAACTAAAAGTCAGTTTGTTCCAAGATAATTATTCCCATCTTGGAAGCTGACTCTTTTTTTTTTTTTCCTGGAATAATACCATTGTGTTCTTGGTTATGCTTTTGTGTTCTTTTAAAAAACTGTTCATCCCAGAGAGTTATTTTGAAATAACTAAAACAAGCACTTTTCCATGCACATAACCCCTGGTTTAGGTCAGCAACCTAATCCTGCAAATGTTTTAACAATTATTTCATACACTCATAGGAAATTAAGTTTGGAAGGGACCTCAGGAGGTCGTTTAACCAAAGCAGCACCAACCCCAACTAGATCATCCCAGCCAAGGCTTTGTTTAGCTGGGTCTTAAAAACCTCCCAGGTCAGAGATTCCACCACCTGTCTGGGTAACGTGTTCCTGCCCATGAGTACCCTGAGAGAATTGAAGTCTGCTTTTCTGAAGTCCACAGTCTTTACTCTGCTGCTCTCCATCCTTTCTTCAGGATCCTGAACTCAAGCATCTTGTGGTCACGGCTGCCCAAGCTGTCATCTACTAGTACATTCCTCACCAATTCTTTCCTGTTTGTGAGCAGCAGGTCAAGAAGAGCACAGCCCCTAGTTGGTCGTTCCACCACTTGCCCCAGGAAGTTGTCCCCAACACTCTCCAAAAAGTTCTTGGATTGCTTGCGCACTGCTGTATTGCCTCCCAACAGATGTCAGGGTGATTGAATATGCTAGCCAGAATACAACAAACTGTTCTCTCTTTGGTAGATATGCTGGTTCTGCATTACTAAATATAACAATGATTCTGTAGCAGTGTTGCATTTGTTTGGGGATCAGTTGTGTCTGTGTTTGTGGAACAGAAAAGCTGCAGGATTGGTTTGTATGCAAATTGTTTTTCCAGTCAGGGTTTAGTTAGCAACTGAATGCACTGTTGATTTTCTGCCATTGATTAATCTTGAAATATCTGTTCAGATTCACTTTGCAGTGTCCTGGGATGAGCTGTCAACAGATCTGATCCCACAACCTCTTTCAGGGTCTATCCTGAGAGAATGGAAATGGAGGTCTGAATTATCACAATTGGTCCTGAGAGAAAATGGACTGGCCCGGGACAAATGTGACATCTGTTTATAGCCTACAAGTATCAAAAGGCTTCTCCAGTCTTTCCCTGTGTTCTGACAGTACCCAAATAAAACATCGTGAGGCAGAGGGAAAACATGAGGATGAATGCACAAGGAAGGGAATGCATAGACTTACCTTAAAGCAGCCCCATTTTGAAGCCCTGTCCTCCATATTAAGCAATTCAATCCTCTACAGGTGAACTGCAGAATGTGTTGCAGAGCTTACAATGTTCTTGCTCATTGTAGAGGATTTAATCATTTCTCACTCTGTATACAGTTTTCTCATTCTTAAATGAAGGGGTTTGCAGTTTGCTTCAATGATCCTTTTAAATTCTTACCCACTTACTATTTTACATCTCTCAATATTGCCATAGCTTGAGAGCTAGCCCTGCAGCTGGATCCAAGTGTTTAGATTCTGCCATGTTATGATATGACACAAACTGATACAGTTATCATTAAAAATGATCATCCAAATCCTGAACTCTAAATTTTTATATCAATATCCATATTCTGAGCTCCATGCATTGATTTCAAAATTGCTCTGCACAGGAGCAGAGGTCTGCTTTTATTAAATACAATGAAAGATCAGCTTTTTCCTGGTGGGAGGTAAGGGTGCAAGTCCAGATATTTCCCAGCCTCAAAAGAGTATGTCCAGCAGATGAGGAATGTATGGGCTCCAACTTTCCTATATTTATCTTTCAATATTTATAGAAGCTGATATGGTTTGGTAAGCCTGACACACTCTTAAATATATGCTGTTCCCATACTCATCACTGGGTGGCTGGCTGGCTGTTCTTTCCATTTTGGTTCTTTGGAGGCCTTGACTGATTGCTATTCTCTAGTATATGGACCCCTATACGTGTTACACATACTAAGCAATTAACTGCTTAATTGCTGTTACCTGGGGACCAGCTGCAAGTGCAAAGTAGCTATCACAATAAAGGATGCAGACAGAAGTGACGTTTTTTGCCTGATCTGGTCACAGAAAGCAGTTTATAGCTGTGACTAAACACAAGTGCATGGCTGCAAACTGCTTCAAAAATGGCTGATCAGGTAAAACTCTGATCTCTCATTGCATAAGGTATCAGATAATTTTTTAGTGTCTTTTGAAACTTGCGTCTGCAGAGCTCCCAGCCTCTCGCTGTTTTCAAAATGGGAGTGGGGGAAAGGAGTGGAGGGAGTTCAGTTTTTCAGCCCCCTGAAGAGTGGAGTGGGTATGTTGGAGGACTCCCCCAGAGGTGGGAGGCTCCAATTCACCCACCCACCCTTCAGCATCAGCTGGGGAGCCCTAAGAATGAGCTCTCTCCAGTCTATTTCCCCCCTTCAATTCTGAAAACAGTGAGCTCTAGCAGAGAGCCATGGCCATTGCTATGGGAACCTGGCTGCAGGCTCCCAACCACAGATAGTTTCCCATCCTATCTGGAACCAACAGTGAACTTCTGTTTGGTCTGGGGTAACAGTGTAACTCAGAACACTTTGCAAAGATCATTCTAAGTTACAGGTGGTAGCTGCATTTCTATCTACACCCCCAAACCTTCAACCAGCTATAAAGTTATACTTCAAAAATGTGTAATAACTTCATAGCTGGTTGCTGGTTTAATTTGCACATGTAGCAGTGTCTCCCCTGTGACTGGGAGCCCCATCACATGATGAGGCTTCCACCTGTCCATATGTCCAGTATAAAGCCCCTGAGCCCTAGGAATCCAAGCTTCTGTGACCACCACCCCCTCCCCTCTGGTTCAGGGGTCTGGGGATTGCAGTTGCTGCAATCCCTTGGGCTCAGGGGTACAGGAAACCCCTGGACCCTTGGGATCATCATGGGTGCTGGCATGTGGGAAACCCCTGTGGCCAGAAGATCACAGTGATCCTTCAGCCCCATGTGTTTCCCTCACCTCCTGAGTAGGGGATCACCCTAAGGTGATCTTCTGGCCCCAGGATTTTTCCCCACATCCCTGGGGCAGGGGTATCACTTTGGCATCAGTTTTCCAACCCTGGGGTTCTCCTCACACTCCCAGGGAGGGGAGATCACCCCAACAGTGATTCTTCAGCCCTGGGGATGTATGGTACACAGCTGGGGTGTGTTGGGCTCTCAGCCACAGGAGCTTGCCAGTAAAGGTGTAGCCTGATATTGGGCTTCCTCTGTACTGGCAATAAGGTGTGATGGGATCTAATGCATGCTTCCACAGTTGTGTCTCTTGCCATGTGTGTATGACATACCAGGAGGTGCAGTTGTATGAATCACACATTAGATCCCATTGCACCTTAACCTTCACATGTAAAAGAGGCCTTTGTGTCCCTTCCATAATGAGGTATATTATCAACTGTGACTTGGAGCAGCAGTACAGCAATTTTCTTTGCTTTGTTGTTTCAACTGCTCAGTTTGTACCTTTCGGCTCTAAATCAGCCAAGCACTTCATAGTGCTTAGGATATCCATCTTGCCATGTAAGCTCAGAAGAACTTCTTTAGGCTCCAGTGCACTCTGGCATCTCAGACCCATTTTTAAAGTACAGGAGTCATTCCCTTGTTGCTGCAGAATGGTAATACAGATTGGCCTCTTGCCTCAGAAAGGAACTAGTAGGAAGCAAGCTTGTCTTGCAAGACCCCATATTGAGAACAGGGAACACAAGCCTGCTACTTACTAACTGAATAATTTCTGAGGTCAAAATGGGACTAACCAGATATTCCAAAAGACAATATTTACAAAAAGACCACTGAAACCTTCCCAAATACAAAACTATACCATACAAAGAAAAAATAGCACTTAAGGTTATGAGGTCTGGTGAACAAAGGGTAAAAGGCCAGTCATATGTTGTATTGGGTAAAGTAAAATTGCATCCCAGTGATATTTGTATTTGGGTGGTTGACTATTTCCAGAATAGTAATGATGGAGGACAGAGAGGAGAAAAAAGCATGATTTTGTAACTATGTAAAATCACAATACAATTCAGAACAGGTATCAGTAGAATAATGGTAGTTGCTGGATGACTGGATAGAAATAACAGGGATACTTTAGAAGTAATCCTACCAGTGATGTTCTTTGGGCTATATTGTGATATTCTTTTAGTCTGCTGTAGCTTCTTTACACCTTAAAAAACCATATTTTTACAAGTCATGAAATCTTACATAATAAAATCAGGAAAAAAATAAAGCCAAACAAAACTTGTGTTCTAGGGACTACTCTGGACCCCACAGGATAACACTTAATCATAAACAAAAGTAAGACCTTTTTGTAAAGGAACAATTAAAAAATGAATCAGTTAATTATTTTGAATGTTTCTGGTTGAATTTTCTACAGGCAAAAGAAGAAATGTATATATGCATGTGACTAGCACTATTTTAAAACCTAAAAGTTAGGCTGCATATTTTATAGTTAGGACATCAGATTCATTTAGGAGTTCAACTGTGATTTGAACAGCCTACCTGTTAGTTACCCAAATCCAAAAGTTTTGGCCAGGTGCTAAATTTATTATGCAATTTTATTTATTTTTTATTTAAAAATATCAAGTAATAAAAATGTTAGAACATGTTGCCTTTAGGAAAAAAAGTTTCAAAATAAAACTGAGTTTGATCAGATCAAAACATTCCATTTAGACATTTGTCAAAAGTCGAATGTTTCAATCAAATGTAACGGGTTTAATTTATGTCTTAATGTCTTTTCATTTCAATGTCATTGTCAATAGAATTCAAAAAAGCTGAAATTAGATTACATATTTTGATTTTACCTAAATTAAATATTTATCCAACCCATTTGGATCATAAGATATTGTTTATTTTTGTTTTAGTTTTATTCCAGTAATGAAAAAATTCAAAATCATTAAACCCCTTTTCAGTGGAATGCATAGCACTTGCTTCTACCCTCATAAGATGCAGCATATTATGCCCCAAACTGTGGCATTGTTATGTATAAAGAAGCTATTAAAAGTCATTTTAGATGTTTTTTATGGTTCTCTATGAGCCAATGCAACAATAAATGAAATGTATAGCTTTAAAGATGGATCGATTTAAAAATAATAATGTTAAGAGTAAAAGGTTTCCAATAAACTTTCAAAAAATGGATTGTACATAATAAAATTGGTGATTTTGCGGTATGGCCAAAGGGATTCATTAGTACTTGCAGTTTGCTGGGAAAAACTTTATTCTACATCATTCCTTATTTAAATTTGAGATCATGGCATACACACATCTTGTGTATATATATCTTTCATATGGATATATAGTGTACGTCTAAGAAACAGAAAGGAGAGGGAGATTTAAGACTATTATAAACTATAAAAAATTACCTCTTATGGCATTTTATTGGTAATTTCTCTTCTGGGAAAAAAAGCATTACATTCAAAACACTTCATTGTTCAAAAGAATTTCAGTTGCTCTAGAGTTCTTTGATGTCGTAATTTCTGTGACGAGCTGAATTGCATTTTCTCAGCAAAAGGAGCAGAAGGTCTGGAGCAGTAAGGCTGTCTTTTCTTTTGATTGCTCTAAGCGCTGTATTAAAATAACTTATATGCAGAGTGCACTTTGAAAAAATGTCATTTGAGTTCAGCTTTCTGGAGAATTCATAAACTGTTTGAGTGTCATCTTTGAGGACCGGAACCCACTATTATACCTTAACAGCCTTCTTTTAAAGTACAGTGGCCTTAACTGGATTCATGGGGGGAGAGAGGGGGTTCATTGTCCACAAGACCTGTAGATTAATGGGTTAATCTTTTTATACATTACCACTCCAGAAACCAATCTCCTGTTTCCACTTTGGTAAAATCATTATTCTGAGCTCCTTTTTACTCCAATTGTTAGACTTCTCTAAGTTTTTGAAGAAGTGAAGGATTCTCATGCTGGTGAACAGCAGAGAAGACAGATGATTCACCTTTTTATTGTTTTAGGCCATCTACAGTTAACGCAGAGGATTATATACTTCACTTGGTGCTGTACAGTAAATCATAGAACTGCCAATAGTTTATTAACAGATTCCTGAGTTATTTGCAGTGCCTGGTATTATGTTTCTTGTATTAGAGTTGGAATTAAAACTCTTTCTGATAAGTGTCCCTTTTAGTGTCTATTCTTTTCTGTCAGTGAATCTTAAATCATGAACTGCAAGATCATATATCCCCTTGCCTGACCTTATTTTCTCCTTTCGTGGATATTTTTTTCATAGAGTGTAAACCTCCTCAAGGCCCTTTACTACTTTCTTTGCTTAACCTCAGTTTTAGCCTTATAACTTGAGAGAGAGAGGGGGTTTTTTCTTGCTTCACTTCGATTCTCCTCTCATCCAATTTCTTCGTGTTATGAAATTGTACTGCTTCTTTAGGATTCTCTCTGTTAAAATGTTGGAGTCAGAAGTCATCAAAGTTAAAATTCATTTGCAGTTTGATGTCTTCTTTAAAAGGATGTCCTAAAAGTTACAAAGTAACTGTTGAATAGCAAACTCTGACTTAACCTTCCAACGTACTAATGTCCTTTCTTTAGGGATTCTAGAAAATCCTTTTTACTTGCTTTACCTTTGGAAAGCCAAAGATTTCTTTTTCCCCTTCTCAAGGGTGCAAGGTCTATTAGTTTGATCAAAGCTCATCTGAGTTTGAACATTCTTCACTAAAACATTCTTTCTTCCTTTCTTTTTTCCCCCTGGTTCTTTCCCACTTCACTCTTACTTCCTTCCCAAGACAGTACAAGCAAATGCAACCCATTCCTTTCAGTGGCTCTTTCAGGAGTCCAGGGAACTGCCTACCCAAAAATACTTGTAAATGAGTCCTAAATATTTTTTAGGAACAGTCAGATTTTAAGAGTGGCATTCTTGACAGATTTTACAAATCTTCAGCTGAATTCTGCCTACAGTAAATCCACACATGCTTGTGTACCAGCATTTGAATGCCCCAAATGATTGTCCAAAAGCAGCTGTTGTTGAAGTGCACATGGCAGAGATGAGTTCATGTGCAAATACAAGTGCACAATTCTTTTTGTGGGTAGACCTCAGACTTCACGTTATTTTTGTTTTTAATATGGTTCTTGCATATATATTTATAACCTGTATTTGTGAAACAGCTTTGGTGATGAGCAACCATAATACCTGAGCTGAAAGACTAGAGCTGAGACTCAAACCTTTTAAAAACATCCTTCTACATCTGTGTGTTCTGATGCCCAAAAGGCATCAGAGGAAAATAAAAGTGCTAAATTATATGAACAGCAGAGACATAGAGAGCTCCTGCAGCACCCTGGGCAGAGTGCTGACCACCAGGGAGGCGGGGATGGTGTTACTTGAGTCTGTCTACACCCTGCATGCCATATCTTGGAGGGGGGCACCTCCAAGACTCTTCGCTACAGCAGGGACAGCCCAGCCACAGAAGCCAAGAAGGTTTGTGCCCAATAGTGTCTATACTGGGGAAGGATCAAGTGGAGTGGTGCCTCCTTCCCTTCCCACTGGAATTTTTGCAAAAGGAGGTGCAGCTCCTTGCTCAGTAGTGTATGGTTGGGGGGTGGGGGGGAAGAAACAAGACTCCAGGAGAAGCCCTTGGGGAGCCCATGCTAGTGTGTAGGATTCACTTGCACCAGCCCTGTGGCATGGACTCCCTGAGGGCTGTCCCTGGAACATTGTTTACTTCTCCCCCCACAATAGGCTACTGGGAGAGGAGCTGTGCCTACCATGGCAAAAATCCTGGTGGGCAGAGGACGGGCACACCATTCCTCTTGACCCCTCTACCCATACACCACTGCATAAAGGGTTGCCTAGCTTCTAAGAATTTGCCCCAGCAAAGATTCCCTGGGGGTGGGGGGCATTCTGATATCCCGTCTAAGTTGGTGCCCATGACGGTTGCCCTGTTCCTCCCCACCGCCAATTATGCTAATGGTGAGAAGCTCCTTTTATAGCTTAGTATCCGTTGGTCTAGTGATGCAGTAGTGATAGGCTGTTTCATAGCTATGTTACATAGAGGTTTAGAGAACAAATTTGGTCTTTTAATCCCCCAAACATTTTAAATAAACTGGTCAGAAAGGCAAATTAGCTTGCAGAATATCTCAAGCAAGTCGGTTTGACGAAGAGGCATTGAAAGAACCCTGCTGCAATTAACTCTGCCTCCCTTTGCCTAAGTATCTCCTAGATGAGACAAGTGCTACTCTATGGCATACTTCAAGGGCGAGGCTGGGAATATGAGAGGGAAAAGGCCCCCTTTAAATGACCCCTGGACCATATTCAGGAAATCATTACATTTTAGCTTGTGCTTATTTGCTCTCCTGAATTGCCACCAGTAATGGAATGAGATTTTTAAAGAAACTGTTCCTGTGAATTTCTTCCAGAAGGTGAGAGTGGCTGTTCTCTGTATGTCCCACAGAAAAAGGCCGAGGAGACTTTTAGGGGAGCGCATGAGATTTCCTTATTCTTTAAAATGTTTATTGTCATTATATTTCAATACCTACTTGCTGTATAATATGAAATATTTTGGTGTAGTTGTTGTTTTATCATTAAAGTATGTAATACTAGGATAAACATTGTAAAACATGGGGGTTGCCAATCAGCTAATTGAGCTAATTACTGCAATGGCCCATCAATGAAAGTGGTGGGTGGCTTAATCTCCCACCAGGTGTAAGTCTGCAGTCGGACTCTACCTGGTGCTCTAATCAATCAAATAACAACACAGGGAAAAAGGATAAGGATCAACTATATTCAACCATAATTGCAATCAAAAAACAATGTACAACAAAAACAATCAATCAATGAGGCTACAACAATAACTACAATAAAGTAATACAGCAGCACTATACATATACATATATAGCACTGAAGGTGTCAGAGAGCAATTATACTCTCTGAGCACTATAGTCACACCTGCTGACACAAATCATCCACAAAGGAGATTAGCCACTCTGAGCGCTTGCTCGCTTTCTCTCTCTGCATACAAACATTTGCTCTGGACCAGACGGTGCACAAATGAGATCACTTCCCTGGACCCTCACTCAATCTGCTCCAGACTCACTGCAAGGAACACAGATGGGATATTGGCCACCCCACCTTTTACACACTCCATATTTCCTCTCTCAGTCCTTGGCTCTAACAGCTACCTATCACCTGTCTACTGCAGTCATGCACTGACACACACTGGCTTTTGTCCTTCCAAGCCCTCCAGCTGCGCTCAGCCACACATGCCTGCAACACACACACACACACACACACACACACACACACACGAACGACAGGTCAATGTCTGAGATATGCCCTTTTATACCCAGCATGGTTGGCACCTGCCAATCACTCAGGCATCCAGTCATCCACCCGTGCACATGTCACTCATGCCCCTTTCACTTGGCACTCAATCATGCACATGGCCCTTGGATGTCACTCGAAAAGTAGTGGCTTGATTTACTTCATGGCCTTCCCACCCAAACAGGCTCAGTCGCGCATGCTCACAACTTTAAAACTAGGTCACCTTCCACCAAAGGTGAAAAGTACATTTCTCCTACTCTAGCAACTTAACTGTACTTGGCAGGCCTGTGGACATTGTGGCTTGCTGCCCAACAACATCAATAGCAGTGGGATTTTACAGGGATCTACCTTTTGCTGGAATTTACTTTCCAGATAGATATACATAGAAATATTTGTTGCCTATTTCCCTTTGAATTTGAAATAACCAAGGAAAAAGCTGGCTTGTTTTTGAGTATTAAATATCTTTGATGTCTTGGTGACTGTAGTATTCCTTTCCTCTGAATAAAGAACCACAATTGGCCTTATTCCACAAAGATTCAGTCAGGTTGTTGAACACTTGTTCTTTGATTTTGACTATAATAGCTTTCAACACTATGTAAAGGCCAATGGAAAAGGAGATATGAAATCTAAAAAAGGGCCCTTTAAAATTATTGGAGATCATCCAAGTTAAGCTGCTTCACACCATCAGCTTCTTCGCAATTGAATCCAAATTAAAATCTAATTTAGACAAAGCATAAATTAAAAAAGCTCACTTAATTCCTTCAATTTGCAGAACTATTCCATTCCATTAGGCAACTAATTCTACCTGTCAGATATAGAATGAAAGTGGTGTCTCTCAGGAGGAAACTTTTTACTTGTAGTAATTAGGTATGGGGAACTTGGGAAGATGCCTATGCTTTGATAGTTGCCTGTGCTTAACTCTCAGAGCTCATCAACCCACAGGTATATGCAATTGAAGTGTCAGCTTCAATGGTTTCATACTACAGAAAGCTACAGTGAGGTTACACATTTCATAATTAAATAACAAAATTACTCTAATTTTTTTTAGAGAATCATGAAAGGTTACCTATGTGAAATCCAAGTCCATAAATCCCTTCTGTTGATCTATTATTCTAATAAGGTTTTAGAGACAATATGAAGAGGTCTTGATTACAATTAGAAGATAAGAGTCAAGAGAGTGGAAGTAATGAACAACATCAAGGCAATAATAAACAAGACAGAGCTAAAGGAACTGTGCAGATAAAATAGCTTCCCTTGCAATTCCCTTTGGATTGCACCTCCATTTATCTGTTTACTTCTTCCCTAAGAGCATGTACTGTACTAGATGAGGAAAAAACAAATGTACAAATTGCCAGAGCAAATAAACCACTGCATTTTTCACTTAAAACCACTTTTCATGTTGCTTCCTAAAATGCTACAATTAAAAAAAAAATGCATCCTGAAAGAAACACCATACTCATCAGCACTTGCATGTCCTTATATATAAACTTGGTTGTTTTACATAACAATAATCCGTTGCTGAATCAGTTAGAAGTTTGATATATATCATCCTTTAACTTACAGATGACAATATTTCATCTGCTACCCCCAGGTGCAGTAGGCCTGTGTAGTGGAGAGCTACATTATTTCACTGTATTATTTAACTTCAAAATATATTGTCACTTATTGGATATTGTTTTTGTTTAAAACTCGTATTTTGTTAGAAGAATATTTCTGTATTAATGGAGTCTTTGGAAGGCTTCTCATTATTTTGGTGCCTTGCATCTACAATATTTCATCTTCCAGTGCTGTATTAAAATAGCTGTAAGTCCCTTTAGCTTTGCACATGAACCTTTCAAAGCTTTAAGTATGAAAAGCTCTGGAAACCCTAGTTGTTTAAGAAAACAAAAGCCAAATCTAACCGTTTCTATACAAGAAGAGGAAGAGCAATTTTTTGTGTTCATGCAGAGCTTCTTTTATTAAACTACATAATTATCTTGGAAATAAGTTGATATTAGAAGAACACGCACACTGAGAATTCCACAGCTTGGTTTCAAGAAAAGTGTGTTTGGAAAACAGCAACCTTTTATTTTACATTTTCTACAGTGCTCGCAGTAATTTTGTTAACACTTTAAAATTTGTTGCATCAGTAGGGGGTTATGATCCCGCAGCATTAAATTAGCATAGGCATAAGACTGTGACACACAGCCAGAGAAATAATGGTTTGCTTTGAATTTATGTCAGCAAGAAATAATTGAAAGAATTGTTTTGTGTTAGAGGAGAACAAATCCCAAATGGTTCAATTCAGGTTAACAATCAAGTGGAGATGTTTATATATGCCTTACCTGAATTTTTGAGCTTCAAATTTTGGTACAAATGGACATAGGGGGCCATTGTGGCTACATGAATACTTTACTTTGACAAGGATACAACCAAGCAGTTCTACTGGTCGTCTTATCCCATACATATACTATTCTAGGTCTTTGTCTGACATTGGCCTAGACAACCTATTTAGACAATCTATACATTGTCTAGATGTAGATGCCTAGATCATTTGGATAATTTATACAGCCAAGATGGCCCAGTGGTCTAATTCAGTCATTAAAATTTCTTCTGATTTTCTTTAGAATTCCTATTGCACTAAATGTCCTTGCTTTGCACCAGATGTAAAAGTAAGTTACATTGCTTCCCAACATCCTAAATAATTTGTTCATTTCTTCTCTTATTAATTTAACTTTAAGCAGGTAAATGAAGTACACATCTATTCATGGCCCAGACCAGCATTCTTTGTTTTGTGAAAGGGAGAGAATCTCTTTTCCTTCCTCAATGTCTATTGGATTTGGCTTTGTACTACTTGAGCTCACTGAATATACGTGGTAGTTCAGTTGTTCACCAGTAAGAGTCAACAACAATGCTGAAGTAATTAGATAAAATGAGGATTCACTGCTTGGCACACGTGAAAGTCCAAAGCAAGTTTTTGGGTTTTTCTGCTACTGGAATTTGTTTTCCTCACATTTGAGTAATCACTTAAATGTATACAGAATTCCATATACACTTTGAGTACATGCATGTGTATTTAAATGTGACCTTTAATAAAAAAAAAAATAAGCACGGCATTTTAATGCCCCACTTTAATGCCCATTAAAAATACAGCAAGATGTTTCCTAACACTAGGATATATTAGGAAATGCATTAGCCTGGAGGGATGATTATAAATTATTTTAGTTACTGAGTCATCTGTGTTATTACTTTTAGCATATAGGATTTTCTCAATGTCTCTGTCTAAGTATTGAGCAGATCTGGTGCTGCCAAGGGGAAAAAAAATATATTTTTATCTCCAATGAAGGATCCAGTTTTTGTGATTACTGTGATCAGGTTGGTCCTGAAAAGGCCATTTTAACCTAGTGTCTCTTGTTTGCACTAGCGGAGAATCTGGTTGCAAAGATCAGATTGGGAATAATTTATTTTATTTTATTTGCAATTTTTAAAATCAGGGACAATTTTCAAGTCTTCAAGACAGTCAAGTCTTATGTGCCTCTCAAAATGGCATCAAGTAATAATTTAGCTGCTCCAAGTCATATGAATTCCTATTAGAACCTACTTTGTCTTGGAAGGTAGTGGTTTTGTATACATCAGATTTGGAAAGCTCTTAATTTAATGGACCAGTAGGAAAGTATTAAATAATTATGATAATTTGAAAGGCGGCTGGAGGGACTCCCATTATAAATGTTATAAATAGATTACACATTGAGGAAACGGTAAATAACTGCAAAAGATGAGAGTACCTCAGGCTATATAATGCAAAAGCAAAGTGTGACAGACAAAGTTTAATAAAAGTACTAAAGAAACAAGATCTCCTATATGGTGTTAGGAGAGATGGTTATTAGGCCTGTGTGAAGTGGCTAGTATTTACTTTAGATTGGATTATATGATTTGGGGGACAGTGATTCGAGTCAGTGATTCAAATCGCTGTCCTGATTCAATTCGGCTGAATCTGATTTGGAGGTTGGG
>NW_017728886.1:192914827-192918129 GCF_001723895.1 Crocodylus porosus
CCCCTCCCCCGCCCCTAGTACTTACAAGCTTGGAGTCAGCTGCTGCTCCCTACTGAAGCCACCGGGGGCTGCCTGAATCATCAGAGCTCTCCAAATCTTTTCCAAAGATTCAGAGAGCTTTGAATCTATTCAAACCTTTAAATTGGTCCCCTGATTCTATTTGGATTCAGAGATTCAGCCACTGAATAGGGCCGAATCTCCTCCGAATCGAATTGGCATCTGAAGCTTTGCACAGCCCTACTGGATATATATCCTCCTTTGTAAGATGATCTTTAGTTAAATCAGGCAACTTGAAATAAAGAGAAATGGACTTTATTCCATACTTCCCTGTACGATCTTGATATGCCTTTGTTTTCTTATCAGTAAAATGGATTAATATTACATTCATATTATAAACCTGTTATGAAGCTCAATTTTATTATTTAATTATTCTTTAATTGTACAACATTCTCTTACATCTTCCAATCAAAGAGCAAAAGGAGTGACAAGTCTTAACGTAGTTTAAGTTTTTAAAGTCTCTCATGGTCAAGGAAGAAGCTTTGAGTTTGAGTTCAGTACTTATTGGCCATCTATTAACTGGGAAAAAATATTTCACAGCAGAAATATGAAATGTAAGGTATAGGTAGAATATTGGTGTAAAATTTTATATCATGTTATGTTGTAATGTAACTGTTATACCTACAAGCTCTTGTGCAATATAAATGTCACTGAAACATTATAACTTTAATCATTTAGTGTTGAAGTTAGTCATTTAGTTCACTTGTATTGCTATGGAATCATGCGGACTTAGGAGTTACATCATGGGTACATCTATATGTTCATTTTACTGTGGAGTTGACTAATTACATCCACAGTAAATTGTCACCATCTACACTGGTATTAAGGCACAGTAAATTAACACTGCCATAAGGCAGTCTGGTCAGAGACAGTATTATCTTACAGCAGAGTCATTTACTGTATTGCAATGCACATGTGGATGGTGACTGGGACAGCAGTGCTTTGCGCCAGGGCAGAGCAGGCCCAGGATGACAGCAGGCTTGGCGGTCAGCCACATGGCTTCACAATTTCAGCATTGTTGTACCCAAGCCAGCCCCAATGCAGTCAGCCCTACTGAGCCTGCTGACAGCCCGAGGTTGCTCCACCCTGGCTTCAAGTGCTGTGGTCCTGGGCGCACATGAAGACATTGCATCTGGGACTAGCTGACTCAGGCACAAACTGTGCCAGAGTTTATTAAACCGTCTTCATCATACAAGTAGATGCACCCCATAAAAGCTAATGTACGCTATCAGTTGGCAACTTTCCCCTCTCCCCTTTTTAAGTAGTGTAAAGTTATGTCTGTCTATAGCTTTAGATGGCAAAGGCCTCTTAACCGCATGAAGTAAAACTTCAATGTTAATAAGTTTCAAAGAGAATTTGAAGAGTGTATTTGATTTTAAAAGGCAGACTCTGAAACTATATATATTTTATATAGTGCAAAGTTGATTGAGGAATGAGGATGTGAGGAAATAGATGATTATTGATTCATTACCTATGTATTTCTCAAACTAAAGGGAAATGATTAAAAATCAGAAACTGTCTATCTTGATTTTGGTGCCATGGCATTAGTGGAAAAAAGCCTATAGCACTGTATTTAGAATGCTATTTTGAAAATCTCTGAGTTGATAAGTATTCATTACCATATATGGATTGCAAAACATATTTTCAAAGGACCTGTTAAGCAACACTAATGATGAAAAACCTTTACCCATGTATGCTAGCCTGTTAACTTCAATGAGATTATTTAATCAATGAGCTTCTATAAGATTAAATCCTGAACAGTATAATGAAAGGTTGCACAACTGAACACAAACATTTTATTTAAATCTTCATTTCAGGAATGGCATTTAACCATTAACATGCCACTTGTACTTTTGTAATGCTCAGCACAGATCTGGGATGTTATCTTTGTGCTCAAAGTCATAATTAGGTTTCCTTGTACAAACCCCAACTACCTAAAAAAAATTCTCTTTCTCTTGTGTGGCGTCTTGCTTTTTAGGTTAATTGGCCAAGGATTTGGGGAGATATGGAAGTTTGACAAACGAACTTGTTGACTTCTGGGACATTTCTTCACTGTTGTTAGTTTCCAAAAATGTCTTCGTGTGGCTAATTTCGCACCTCTGAAGTTTGTGAACTAGCTGGAGGGGTTTTTGAAGCCCTGTCTCCTTGACATACTTAAGAGCTCTGAAAGGTTAGTTGAATGGGGTTTTTTTTCCTTTAAGTCCAGATATAAGTTGGTTTGGTTGAGGAAAAACTTAAAAAGACTTTGGACATATTTTTGAGAGAGTTTTTTGCATTTCTAAGAGCTAGGAGACCAAAGTGAATAAACTCTTTTTCAGGTACCATGGAGTAGGATATAATATGATGAAAATACACATATGAAGAGCAAATACCTGCATGTGGCAGGTATACCAGTATTATTACCTGATAATTATAAGTAATGAAATCCCCCCAGAACATTAAAATGGGTTTATGGTTGAGCATACTAAAATAAAACTTTTTAAAAAATATATAAATTAAAGAATATTTTTTCATAGTCTAAAAACTCCAAGCTATGTTTCTGTAAATAATCCTACATATTGACTCTTTACATTGCAAGTTTAAGCCTGATTCTCCTCCGATTTAACCTAACCCTTTGTAGCTATCCTTCATAATGCTGTACTGTATTCTGTTTCTGATTTCCAGTACATAATTGTCTCTCTTATATCCATTCTATATGGGCAAAGAACCCTAATATTAAGCTTCTTCCAGGTCCTTACTCATCACTGAAAGGCAGAATTTTTGGTGTATTTTTCCCTTAACTTCAGTTGCTATTTTAGAACAACATAATCATGCTTATATCAACCTAAGTTAGTGGGTAGTTCCAAGGCCATATAGTTTCATTATTCTAAAACTGTAATGCAAGTGAAATCAGAATCAAGTTGTACAAATGATTCACCTAGAATACACGAAAAGTCAGTTTAAGACTTGTAAAGAGACTCCAGTATCCTTGATTTTCAGCCCCGTATTCTAAGCAGTAGAAACAATGACTCCATTGTCTTCCTGTAGTTTTTTGAGTGCTGAAGTTCCAAATCAGAGTACATTGGAGCAGACATCCCACATGTTGACAGATGTGATGTAAAAATCGCGGTTCGTTTCTCGGGAGGCGAAAAAAACCTTCAGCCACAGACACACTCTATTAGCAACACAAAAGGTATATATTTGCAAATAGGGTCAGAGAGTGAGACAAAAGATCAAACACTCTGCTGCCCCCGAGGGAAACTGCC
>NW_017728886.1:192918140-192933166 GCF_001723895.1 Crocodylus porosus
TACATTTCAGCTGAATTCAGCAGAGGGCATTTGGTGCCGGTCCCAACAGATCTGAGATTCACACTTTTGGATTGTGAAGGCACTCCATTGTGAAATACTTTAGTGGTCTGTCTTTGTACCCCTTTTCAAGTTTTTTTTTTTTTTTTTTTTTCCAAAAATAGGTGACAAGTAAATAAGTGAACTCTAAGAAGTTCCTTTACTGATTTCTGGTGTCCACAATTTATGGAAAAGAATACTATAAGAATATTTTCCTGATGGATCCAGGGCTATAACATCAAGTGAATAGAGGCCCTTTCAAGATAATTGACTCTTATTGACTTCAATGGGCCTTGGAAGAAGCTGTTTGCAGTAACACTCCTGATTATGCCTATTGCTTGGTGGTTTGTGATCCCGATTGCTACGGCAGTTTCTCAGATAGGCAGGACACAACGAGTAAATATATGCCTTTCATTTTCAGTTAGGAATTAGCCTCAATGGCTGTGAAACAGAAGCTGCCTGTGAAGTATCTGCATCATCTGTGTGTTTAGGAAACTGTAATAACCAGAACTAAGTCCCTACATAACTGTTTTATCTATAATTTTCAGCAAATCTTTCATAAAACAGAATGTTGAGAAATCTAATGCAGTGAAAAAACACCATGATATTACACAAATAAAATTAGGTTTCTATTTTGTATTTGGTTCTAAACTTTAACCTGCTTTTCTGATGGTATTTTTCACTTTCTTCCTGCCCTCCTATGCATGAGATGAATTTTAAAAACTCCTATGGGAACATATTACTGAAGTTGCTGCACCATGTTTAACCACTGGCTCATATAGACTTGCCATTATAGAAAACAGGAGCCATGCCTGCAGCTTTAAAGGAAAGAGAAGCATAATGAATGATATATTATGGTGCATAGCTGCATCAGTTTCCTTGGCTTAGATGCTAACATTGCTGATGATCATAAAGTTGTTTAAGTTTTTTTAATCCATGCAAAATTGTATCAGTGACAATAGTGAACCCTACAGTGTAATGATAGACTGTAAGTATAGCTTCAGTTCACTAGTTTATTTCTCCAGGCCTGTCACCTTAAATGTCAGGAAGAGAGAGTTTCATTATTTTTTAAATATAAGCACTCACTGGCTACATCTACACAAGGCACTACTGTGCAGTCACTACTGCATATTCATTTAGTTCTTGTATAAACAAGTACTAAATAAATGTGCAGTAACCCAAGTTACTGTGCATAACACCGTGAAGCACCTATTTTGTGATGCTGCTGCACAGTAGCCTAATACTACTGTGCAGTAGTGCTGCATCACAGTTTTTGCCATGCAACTCTACTGCACAATAGTATTGGGCTACTGCACAGTTAGCATCTCATGTAGATGCTCCCAGTATTATATAACAAAACCCATGCTGGTAGGAAAGATGAAGTTTGGCAGTTCATGAATGTATCTTTAAATTATGACTATAGAAACATAGGTTCAAAATATTTAAACTTTAAAGTGTGAAGGAATAAGCTCATAGGAGCAGGATTTTACTTCTTTCTGGTGAACCAGAATGTAGCCAACTAGTGTAGATGTTGCCTGTTATGTGACTGTTGACTATATCCACACTCACCTATGCATTCATGAATAGCATACATCAGAGGGAAAGTAGAAAGCATTTTTTTCTAATCAGAGCTATAGTAAAGTTAATGTTAAAAAAGAACGAAGGTAACAGTCTCTTTATCATAATTAAAACTCTTGAGGGTAAGCTTTGTTAAGTCGATATTAAAAGTCTAGTAGGATGAAAGCTTTTCTTTTTCAGTCCTCAAATAGAGCTCTGCTTAATAAGGTATTATTATTAATTGGTATATTGGAAATTCACAAATGTAACTAATGCACATATGCCTACAAAAAAGACCACATTCCTCTACTGACAAGCTTTGCTATGGTGCTGAGATGGCTTTGTGGCCATTGGTGATATTAAATAGTCTAAAGGGAAAACCCACTAAACAGAGCATAATAGAAGATTGACTTTATCTAGATAATTTCCCTCTATGTTACAAAGCTCCTGCAGTGTTCCTATGAAAATCCTTTCCTTTGAAGTTTAGCAGGTCTTAAGGAACTTAGTTTCATCTCAGCAGTGCTAAAATGGAGCTATAGTTTCTCATCAGCTACATGTATAGGGATAGTTGTAACAAATGGGTTCGTAAGCTAAACACAATAGGTATTTGCTATAGGGTTTCTGAACTTGACTAAAGAAGGCTTTGCTGGTACTTAGAACTGTTCTGGGCTCTCCTTTCCATCTACTCTGTGTTTCAGAGTTTGTAGACCTTTGTAGGGTTCTTAAATTTGTCACAGAGAGAACTTCAGAGTAGCTTCACAGAACGCTAGCTTTATCTGTATGGAACTTAAGTTCTGCAGGTTTGGAATACACCATTTTCCAAAGTTCTTGTTGCTCTTCCTGTCTTTTGCCTGTCCCAGTTATATAGATTGACTCTTCATTATAGAACAAATGGCTTATAATATACAATGTCAAGTACCTATCAGAAGATGGAGGTCCAAATGAGCGCTTAAGGATGTTTTTTATGCCACCTAGCAAATGGTAGGATTCCTTTCATGACTTTAAAGTTCATGAAGTATCATATCAAAGGACATGAGGTAGACATCATTTACCCAGACTTCAGTAAGGCCTTTGACTCTGTCTTCCATGAAATTCTCTCAATTAAACCGAAGGGTACCGGTCTGGAGCAGCCTACAGTGAGGTGGGTGGATAACTGGCTTAAAAGCTGGTCCCAGAAAGTTGTAATCAATGGGATGGCCTCATCCTGGAGATCTGTCTCCAGTGATGTCCCACAAGGATCAGTGCTTGGACCAATGCTTTTTAACATATTTATTAATTGACTTGGATGAAGGGATAGAATGCTCTATGATTAAGTTTGCTGATGATACCAAGCTGTGGGGAAATGCGGGCACACCAGAGGATAGGATAAGAATCCAGGATGTCCTAAACAGACTTATTCTATGGGCTGATCAGAATCAAATGAGTTTCAACAGGGAAAAGTGTCAGGTCCTTTATCTGGGTAGGAAAAATCCTCACCATAACTATAGGATAGGTGGTAGCTTACTGACTGGCACAGCATCTGAATGGGACATGGGAGGGTCACAATCGACTAGAAGATGAATATGAGCCAACCAGGTAATGAAGTCACCATCAGGGCAAATAGAACTGTGGTATGTGTTAGACCCTGACTCCATGCAGTACCCAGTGGCTAGGGAGACGATGGTCCAATTGCTCATAAATCCTGGTACTCATTGGCCAGAGCAAGCAGGGAGCAAATACAAGCACACATTGCTCACAACAGCTTTATTCAGAATGGAGACAGCTTCAGGTGAGCTCCCTCACAGACACCCAGTCTATGAACACAGGGAGCAGCCTCGAACAATAGTTTTTTTCCTACATTTATACACTTTGATTTATACTAATTAACATTCACTCCACCTTTTGTTCCATCCATATCTCCTCATATCTCAAGCTCAGCATATTCGGCTGCATTAGTAGAAACATTGCCAGCAGATTGAGGGAAGTAATTATTCAACTCTATTCTGTACTGTTGAGGTCACATCTGGACTACTATGTCCACTTTTGCGTCCTGCACCATAGAAAGTATGTGGACACATTTAAGAGAGTCCAGCAGAGAGCAACAAAAATGGTTTGGGGATGGAGCATGCGACTTATGACGAGAGGCTAAGGGAACTGGGTTTATTTAGTTAGAAGAGAAAACTGACAGGGGATTTGATAGCAGGCTTTAACTACCAGAAGAGTGGTTCTAAAGAGGATGGAGCAAGACTGTACTCAGTGGTGACAGATGACAGAACAAACTGAAATGGTCTCAAATTGTAGGAAGGGAAGTTTATGTTGGAAATTAGGAAAAACTTTCTCACCCAGGGGGTGGTAAAGCACTGGAACAAGCTACCTAGAGAGGTGATAGAATCTACATCTTTGGAGGCTTTTAAGGCCTGGTTTGACAGAGCCATGGCTGGAATGACCTAGTTGGGGATGGTCCTGCTTTGAGCAGGGGGTTGGACTCGATGACCTTCTGAGGTCCTTTATAACCATCATTTTCTATGATTTTATGTATCTGCCACTACAGCCCACCATGTTGAATAGCTACACAGCTAGCATTTTTATTTTGGAAGTAACTCATCCTCTGCATGTGGAAGAGCAGGGAAAAATTCCAGTATCTTGACCAGCTACTAGAGAAGGACCAGGTCAGCCAGCATCCCCCTGAACCTGGCAGCCATTAAGCCTGTGCAAAGCAGCTACTAGGCCTGTGTGAAGTGGCTAGTATTTGCTTCAGATTTGGATTCGAATTCAGCCAATTTGGGAGCAGTGATTTGATTCAGCGATTCAAATCAAACAGGCCCCACCCCCCACCCACTCTCCAAGTCCTGTCAGTGGCTGCCCTGCCCAGCCCCAGATCCCGACTTTAAAAAAAAAAAAAAAAGCCCAGCACTCACCAGATGCTGCCAGGTGGGGGGAAGTCCCCACTTCCCCCCTCTGCCCCCCACTGTGTGGGAGGCTCTGTTATAAGCCCCCATGCCCTGCCTGCTCTCCTGGTCCCAGCTCCTAGCTATTAAAAAAAAACCAACTAAAAGCCCCTATTCACTGGCTGCTGCCAGGTGCAGGGCAATTCCTGATGCCCTCCACTGTTCCACGCTGCATGGGAGGGCTCTTCTATGAACCCCCAGAAGCTCCAATGGCTGCTTCAGCATCCCATGAGCGCAGGGCTGTTTTTTTTTTATTTTCTAAAGATCCAGGAGCTGGGGTCAGGCGGGGCAGCCATGGGGGAGGCTGGGAGAGCAGGTAGGGGTCAGGTGTGCTCAGGAGGTCTGGGCAACCAAGCAGGGGATCCAGCCTGGTGGGGGTCCCCCATGGTCCCTTCCTCCAGCTCCCCTCCCTCATCCCCTACTTACTGGCATGGAGTCTGGGTCCAGCTCCCTTCAGCAGTGGTAGGGACTCCTTGAATCTCTGAAGCTCTCTAAATCTTTTCTGAATCAATTCAGAGAGCTTTGAATCGATTTGGACCTTTTTATTAGTCTCCTGATTCAATTCAGATTCAGAGATTTGGCCACTGAATTTGGCAAAATCTCCCCCGAATTGAATCAGCACCCAAAGCTTTGCACAACCCTAGCAGCCATCCCTGTGGTGAAGAACTGTGACCAGTCCTCTCTTTCCCCCAACTTCTTCCCCTCTGAAGGGAGAACTGAGACCCAGTACAGGCACCATCTTAGCCACCCGAAGGAGGGAGAAGGAGCTGGCCAGCCTGCAGGCCTACAAAGCTGGCAGGCCTCCCTTGTTTGGCACCATCAAAAGACAACATTTAATGGTGCCCTTTTGCTTTGCCCATCATCCAGTGACTGAGGCAGGGATGAGAGGGTATTTCTTTTCCTTTGCGTTCAGGCTGTTTTTTAATTTAGTGTTGTGTTTATTGTGCGGAGACTTGGGTATGTCTTTTGGGGACAGATTGACTGCCACAGCCCTTTGAGAGGCGATGTGGCCTTGGTGGGGTTGTTGGAGAAGAGTGGGAGGGCTCTCCCTTGGAAGTTAGGGAGAGTGGTGGGAAAGGGAGTGTGGAGAGTGGGGTGATGGTGAAAAACAGTTTCTTGTAACAGGGTGTGTGTGGTGGGTAGGAGGTGCAGTTGAGATTGATGATAGGGTTTACTTGGGTTTGGGCATGGAGGTTATGGTTGGTGGGGGAGTTGAAGTTTTTAGTGTTGTTTTTAGAATTCTTTACATGAGTGGTTTGTTTACTGTAAGCCTCTCTGAGCCTCTTGGAAAGTCTATAAATACGTCAAATGAATGGAGAAATAAATAAAAACTTGTATTAGAGACAGGTGACACCAAAGACAGCAAGGCATAAGTACTTTCCCACAGGTTTCCATCCAAGCTGAACTCAAACCCTAAATCTATTTATTTGGCAAGTGACAAAAATTATTAACTTACGTTCTGGGCATGGCCTGATGAAGTTAAAGATGTCTAGTGATTACCCTGCTCGCCAAGCCTACATGCACCATCAGAACTTTAGAAGCAGAAGTTAAACAAATTTAACCATTCTTTTTTTTCTTTCATCTCTCTTCTTACATGTTTCCATTTTTGTATTTTGTCCTGAAAAACAAGCAATTATCATTTGGTACCATAAAGTATACAGTGGACACTATAATATTCCTTGCAGTGCCATTAATGCTATTTACAGCATTCCTTTTACTTAGCAGAAAGAATGTCCTGCTAAATGCTAATTACTACAAAGGCATTTATAAGGATTTTAATGGTGACCTTGTGATGGACCAAAATTAAAAATGACAGTAAATTGAAAGGGTCACCTTAACTGAAGTGTTAGTAAACAAAGCAGTGGTCCTATCTGCTATAAGTTCATTGTCTGAGCTGTAGTCACTTATGAGGTTTAAAATGTCTGGTAGGTTAGGTTTCTAAAAGTTGCATCATAGCAATTAGAGGATTATAAAGGGTTTTAGCACTTTAGCTCTCTGACAAATGGTCTTATAACAACAATTGGTCAATTTATCTCCTTTTCTGTCAAGCATTCACCTTCAGTGGAAGCTTTGCATGCATTTTAATTTATCTTAAATTTATGCATAACTAGATTAGCAGTTCCTGGCAATCATTTGTTTTGCTTTTCTGCTTTCAGCCATCTCTTCTTTTTTACCACCTGCTGTATTTGCCTTCTGCTCAAAGTATGCTGTTGACAGTTACTAATAATGCAGATTAAATTTACTTACTATGACAGGCAAAACACTAAGTAAAAACAAAACAATAGAATCCAGTCATTCTTTTTCTCTGTTTAAGTAATGGCTTAAAAGCACAAGCCAGATTTGTAAGAGCATTAATTCATTAACAATGCAGGAGTTTTATTGGACTTAAATATAGACAGCATGCAAACCTGATTATAATTGCACAATTTCTTGAGCAGAGCTCTGCTTTTTACCACATATATAAGTACTTCTAATGTGAAAAATATCTACAGGTCAATTTTGATCTCTCAGAGTTCATTAGCATTTGCCACTTATCAAATATAAATGTTATTAACAGGTAAAAATGTGCATACTTCAAATACCTCATTTAGGTAAGTTCAAATTCTTCATATAAATTCCCATTTCCTACCTGCTTGTAGCTTCTTGCTAATCATTTAGAACAAACTAAAAATAAATACTTATAGCCTTTAAAATATAGTGATTAAGTACAAACTGTAGCTGTATTTATTATACACTTGAAATGTGATTAGCTAGTGGCAGGATTGATGGATGCCCCCTGAACCAATGTACTACTGACCTGCATTTTCCTTCATAAAACAATCTGGCAAACCTCCTGTTTGAAATGTTGCATTCCAGGGCTTTTCCAGTTGTTTGACTTGAAAAGGACATGAATCACAATGATCATGTGGCATAACCTGTTGTGTTACATGCTGCATTATAAGAGGACAGTTTCACAATTGACACTAATAGGAAAAGTCTTTGCCTTCATACAAGCCAATTAGACATGTTTTGGCCCCATATATCAGTATGGGGACAATATCACTTGGGAATTAGAATCCTTTAGTGCTGAAATCCCATGTGAGAGAGATGGTTTTAGAAATATGAATTTCATATGAAAATAAAGGGTTATTTTATTAAATAAGCATGAACTAGTTTTTGGTAGCTACTCAGTTAACCAATATTTCAAATTAATTAGCATGCTTTATTTTTAACTCAGAACTCCTTACTGAATTTATTCATATTTTTGTTTTAAAAACTTGGTTCAAAATCCATTAGGGCTGATTTCAATAAATTTGGGGTCTTTGGTAAAAATTCAGTTGGATCCACAGACTTCAAGGCACACTATTACATTTACAAGCTTCTTAAGTTGTGTGCCCCATATGCATTATGTCAGTTCTGCTTGCAAGAAGAGGTTCAATCCCATATAGAGCTGGTTAGGCTGGGGAATTTTCCCAAAAATGAGGGTGTCCTTGAATAAAGATTTACAGGGAAAAATTGGTGGAATTTTCTAGGATAAGTACAAGGAAACCAGCTAAGTGTCCCAGCAAAGCCAATAATAAAGCAAGGAATATCCCTATTCCTTAAGCTATGCTAGATATGAAGCTGAGCTGGGGAAAATAAGCTCATTCTCCTGGTAAAGCATCATTGAAGCATGAACAGGAAACATATCCTTTCATGGTATAAGGAATGTTCTGATTCTCCCCCTGTTATAAATTTGGTACAAAATTACTTTTGGTAACACCAAATTTGGACATAGGTACCTTTATGGAAGGTAATTGCACAACTGTGGCAGCAAGGTTGCCAGACTGAGGTTCAGCAAGGCTGTGGTACTGCAAAGAAAGGACCCGGGGATTGCACCAAAGCGTAAGTTGAATATGAGCCAACAGTATGTTCTGGTTGTAAAAAAAGCCAACAGTATTCTGTGTTGTGTTAAGAGGAGTGCCACTAGCAAATCAAGGGAAGTGATTCTGTCACTGTCTTCCTCACTGGCAAAGCCTCACCTAGAGTACTGTGTCCAGTTTTGGGCCCCACACTTTAAGATAGTTGTGGAAAAATTGGAAAGAGTCCAGCAGAAAGTGACAAAGATGATTAGGGTTTTTGGAAGCAAAACTTATGAGGAAAGACTGAAAGAACTAGAGATATTTAGCCTGGAGAAGAGAAGACCAAAAGGGGTTTTGATACCAGTCTTAAATACCTGAATGCTGATTATAGAGGGGATGGAGATGAGATTTTCTCTGTGGCCATAGGAGATAAGAGTAGGAGCATGTCCACAAGCAATCTATGTCTAAGCACTTGGAAGAGGAGAAAGTGATTAAGATCAGTCAGCATGGATTCAGCAAAGACAAGTCATGCCTGACAAATCTGATTGCCTTTTATGATGTGATGGCTGAATCCTTGGATGCGGGGAAACCAATGGACATGATATACCTTGATTTTAGCAAGGTTTCTTAAACCTTCTCCCACATACTTCCCAGCTTGCTTGCAAGAAGTATGGATGTTTAGTAAGATGGATAGAAATCTGGCTGGATTGTTGGGCTCAACAGGAAGTGATCAATGGCTTAACGTCTAGCTGGCAGCTGGTATCAAGTGGAGTGACCCAGGGGTTGGTCTTGGGGCTGGTAATATTCAATATCTTCATTAATGATCTGGAAGATGGCATGGATTTCAACCTCTGCAATTTCACAGATGGCACCAAGCTGGGAGGAGTAGTGGATATGCTGGAGGGTAGGGCTGGGATTCAGAGAGACCTTGACAAATTGGAGGATTAGGCCAAAAGAAATCTCATGAGGTTCAATAAAGAGAAATACAAAGTCCTGCACTTAGAACAGAACATTCCTATGCACTGGTACATGATGGGAATGTATTGGCTTAGCAGCAGCTCTGAAGAAAAGGACCTAGGGGTTACAGTGAAAAATAAAATGAATATGAGCCAACAGTGTGCCCTTGTTGCAAAGAAAGCTAACAGCATACTGGATCGCGTTAGTAGGAGCATTGCCAGCAGATCAAGGAAAGTGATTCTTCCCTTCTATTCATTACTGGTTAGATCACATCTGGAGTACTGTGTCCAGTTGTGGGCCCTTCACTGCATAAACAATGTAGACAAATTGAAGAAAGTCCAGCAGAAGGCAATTAAAATGGTTTGGAATCTGGGGCACATAATTTATGAGGAAAGGGTGAGGGAATTGGGCTTATTTAGACTGAAGAAGAGAAGACTGAGGAAGGGAATTAATAGTAGCCTTCACCTACCTGAAGAGTGGTTCCAGAGAGGATGGAGCTAGACTGTCTTCAATGTTGGTAGATAACAGAACAAGGAATAATGGCCTTCAGTTGCAGCAAGGGATGTTTAGCTTAAATATTAGGAAGAAACTTTCTCATGAGGAGAGTAGTAAAGCACTGCAACAGATTACCCAGAGAGGTGGAGGAATCTCCATCCTTGGAGATTTTTAAGACCCAGCTAGACAGTGCCTTGGCTGGGGTGATCTAGTTGGGGATGGTCCTGCTTTGAGCAGCGGGTTGGATTAGATGACCTCCTGAGGTCCTTTCCAACCTTAACTTTCTATGATTCTGTGATTATGAAGACTTCCCAGAGAAACTGTGGTATCTCCATCCTTACAGATTTTCAAGATCAGGTTGAACAGACATTTGGCTTGGATGGTAGAGTCAGGGTTGATCCTGTCTTGTGCATGGGGCTGGACTACATGCCTTTGTGTCCTTTTCAACCCTACTTTCCTATAATCCTATGATGTTGGTGGTATCATAGGTACTCAGTCAGGTGGGTGGAAGCAACTACAATAAAATGATCTAACAAGGAGACTTAGACCAGTGTTAAAGACCTGGAGGAAGCAAAGCAAAGCAATAAAAATGATATTGGGTATTGGATAGAAAATGGATGAACACTATTGGACGTCAGGCAGGATATTATGGAAAATGATGTGCTAGGATGGTAGGATACACCAGAAAAAGCATGAGTTATAGCAGGTTGGGAATCCATGTCAAATACAAGAAGTCAAGCACTGGAAATGATGGGATGGGGCATTCCATGCTAGGCTGGCTCAGCATACATAAAATAACCCATGTTGTAGTGATGGCTACTGGAGGCATCCATAACTTGTTAGGAATATGACAAAATTTCTGTTTAAAAAAGATTGGTAAAATGGCTACAACATGATTACATTCATACTTGACAAAGAGTAATATAGCATGGCAGTATTAAAAAAAACAGATCTGCAATAATATCAGTAGATTCCTAATGGCTGCTGAAGGGCTGAGGAAAGGACAAGGTTCCCACACGCACCGCGTCAGCTTGACGTTGCCAACGTGGTGCGTGTGGGAAGAGGAGTAGCCGTGTGCCACTCGGGATGGGATGAGCCCAGCCGGAGCGGCAGGGGCTCAGCTGCACTATCCCTCTACCTGCGCTGGTCAGTCCCAAGTGGTACATGGCTCTGCCACTGCTTCTGCTGGCTGGTGCCGACCCAGGTGGGTCTGTCCCATCTGGAACAGCAAGCAGCTGAAGCCAGATTCCCACATGCTGCTGGGGATGGGAGGAACTCAGCCGGGTCGGCACCAGCCAGCAGAAACGGTGGTAGAGCCAAGTGCTGCTCAGGACTGACTGACGCAGGTAGGGGGAAAATGCAGCTCAGCCCCTGCCGCTCCAGCTCCACCACCGCTTCTGCTGGCTGATGCAGACCTGGCCGGGCTCCTCCCATCCCCAGCAGCTTGCGGGGAAGCCGGCTTCAGCTGCACAGTGCTCTGGATGGGACAGACCCAGCTGGGTCAGCACTGGCCAGGAAAAGTGGCATACAGCTGAAGCTGGCTTCCCATATACTGCTGGGGATGGGAGGACCCCGACTGGGTCTGCACCAGCCAGCAGATTGGTATAATGTGACAAGCCTATGGCTGGGGAGGGGTCAGGCTTCCTAGATCTGAGACCTGATGTAGGCTATGGCACAGAGGCTCACTCTGGAACAACGTGCTAATAAACTTGTACCTATACCTGTCAGGAACCCAAGTAGCAGGTGGTTGATACCTGGTAAGGTCATGTGAGTAGAGACTGCTTATTGCTTTCTGTGTGGCCTTCAAAATGTTTTTATCCTGCTAAAATATGCCATAATTTGTGAGAGTCATTGCCTCTGTATGAGAGAGCAGAATCATAGCCACTGAACGAAACCTCTCACTGTGCATACAACATAAAATCATAGATGTATTGCTTAGAGAGTCCTCTCAGTGCTTTTTAAAGCAAGTGTCTTAACACATGAACCTTGAAGCCAAGTGAAGAATAGTGAAGCCAAGGAAACAATGTAAGACCCGTAAATGTATTATACAAGAAAGGGAAGAATAAAGTGTGCTTCCTAACATAAATGTATCTGCAAATCTAGGCAAAAGAAACAATAAGGTTATTGCACACACAGTCAGTTAGAAATAGAGTTGATGACTGATACCTGCTTCACATCTTTCTGTTTTGGGGAATTGTCCAAACATTTTGGAAGATACCTGCTTAATATTATTACATGAATAAAATGAGTTTCAAATTATGTGCTTTCATCTACATGCATCCTTTCTCTGCCTGTGTAATTAACATAAGTATGTACTAAACAAATGCAATGAAACACATTTGCATAATATCAGGATTCAATATGCAGTACATAGTTAAACATGATACAATTTTCTTCTTTTTAATCATAAAAGGAAGTTTAATGTGTCCTACCTCATGCCAGCCGACTAAACTCATATGTTATAACAAAAAAAAAATCAAATTGGAGGAATATTCAATAAGATGGCAAAAGTTAAAAAATTTTGAATGTTAGAACATAAATTTTGCATGTCTGTGCACATTACGAAGGAACCAATAAACAACACAGATTCACTTTTTTTCTGATCAGAAACTTTCACATGGATTATACCGCCTCCTTTATCACTCTACTTTTTGTTCCATATGGAAATCTGAGTTGATTTATTTAATTTGGGGCATACTTTTGTGTGGTTTTGGTTTGTAAAGATGAGACATCTAGTTTCATCACAAATTGCTTTCTTGGTTTTCTCTCAGTCTCTTTTTTTTCCAGTTGACCCTTCCAAAATGTGTTAGAAAATTCCCTGTGTCCTGTCTAGTTTTTGCAATAATGGCTCACTATACTTTACAGTATATAATTCCCAAAGTATTCTTTTTTATGTGCAGTTGTGGATGGAATATAATGCAACATGAGATATATGTTCCCAAGCACTTTGTCCTTGAAATCAGTGCTACATACATTAACACCTTGTTTCAATTTAAGGCCTATAAACTTTCAGTGAACTCATACATATTTTAAAAAGCCAACCCATCAGTGCCTAGGCAGCCTGGCAGAAATCATACTGTTTCATAAGTGTCATGGATAAAAGGGAAATGAGAGAAGGTGGCCAGTGGGATACTGGGGCTTCAATTTGGAATGTGATTTTTTTAAAGAGAGGTCCAAATTTGAAGGAAAATGAATAAAATAGCCACAATACAGGTAGCTTTTACTCACTACAGAAAATCTACATTTAGGAAGAGCTAGGCACATGAGTGGAAACCTATGTATAATAATAAAATAAAAGATCAGTTAAAGGAAAAAATTCAAAAAAAGAAGTGAGGAAATGTGGAAATAAGGAATACCAAAAAGGAAAACAAGTAAAAAATAACTCATTGTGTCATTCAGTTTTATTTTTTATTTTCCCTCGCACCTCTTCTGTTGTGTGTGACTGTTTGTTTTGTTTTGTTTTGTTTTTTTGAGATGGAAAGATAGTTTGCAAGTAATCATTGATTAACACGCCATGACTGACACGCAACTCACCATTTAACAACTGGCTCACAAAAATGGAGCGATAGATCATATATAAATTGGTCTGGAATTGGCATCATAAAATTGCTGTGTTGCAGTTAAAAATTTGTACTCGCAACATCAGTCCAGGGATGAACATTGAAATGATCTTGTTTCAAACTAGTGTAGATGGATGATTCACTGTTTCACAACATTATGAGCCAGACATTCAGACTCAGGCTGTAAAAGGCTCTGAAGTCATTTTTGTCTTTCTTAATATCTTTCTTAATCTCTGAGAAACAGAATGACAGACTTGGTCATCCAGAATTCTGTACAGGACTAGCTGATATTGCCTCTTGTTCATTATTAATCTCAGCGTGTTAACAATGAAGGCTCCTTTTTTATTACCTTTTTACCACTGGAGTTAATATTTTGCCCTTTAAACAGCATTTCAGTCTTGCCATCCTCAAGTGCCTAATATCCATTCTTATCTGATATCAGTGAAGCAGATGGTTACCAGTGACCTAGCATGCAACTTAGATCAGTGTTAGCAACACCTGCCATGTATTTATTTGGCTTTATGTCACGTGGCTGGTTATGAAGAACAACATTCCCTAAAATAACAATAGTAACTTTACATTTCTGGATGTTTTGAAGATCAATCCAGAGCAAATCTTTTCCTCTGGTATTTTTTCCTGGTCTTTGTCCCAGTGTTCTCCGATGCAAACCTCTCTTATATAGGACAAATAGTAAACTGGAACAAAATCTTTCCATCACTATTCTTTCTTTTTTCAACTGGCTGAGCCTGTTTCCATGCTTCCTCTCCCATCACACAGATGCACATAGTTGTCATGTTTTGCAGCCATAATTAGATTCTCTGTTCTTGTCAACGATAAGAAATGTTCTCTCTTTGACTGTGAATGGATATGTGAATTTAAGTATCTCTTGGGCCCCCTCTACATATACAGGTAAAGGCACAATGGAATCTAATACCTGATCCGTACAGTCATGCTCCTGCCATGCAACGTCTGCATGGCAGCAAGTGCAACTCTGGGATCACACATTAGATTCCATCATGTCATATTGCTGGTGCAGGGGAAGCCTGATCCTGGCCTCCCCCTGCACTGGCAAGAAGGAAGATTTCATGGCTGGGAGACTCCTCAGTTTTGAAGGGGTTCCAGCTGCAGAGGTGGCAATGGCTATCATGATCTTCTAGCCTCGGGGGTACATGATACCTCTGGGGCTGGGAGACTATGGCTGTCATAGTCTCCCAACTTTAGGGGCTTCATGCACCTGCAAGGCTGGGAGACTGTCTGCTGTGATCTCCCAACTTTGGAGGCTTCATACCCCAGGAAGTTGGGAGCCTCTGAGGCTAGAAAAACTGTAGCAGCTGTTGTTTCTGAGCCCCAAGCTCCATGCAGCCATGCTTCACAGCTGCCAGGGCTCAGCTGGGTCCCAGCGCTATGTTACCCCTCAGCTCCCTGTTCTTGGAGAACCCGACACAGGAGGCAGACTGTCTGACTCACAGAGAATCCCCCCCTCTACCTAAACAGAAACTGATTAAGATGCAGTGAGAGACGCATCTAAAACCCTCCAGAGAAGGGTGACAAAAGTGAGACAACTGCCCTAGGTCTCATTTGAATCTGAGATGGGAACAGATGACCATCCATGTACATGAGAGATGGAGAACAGAAAGCCTGAAGCAGAGACTGCAGTGAATTCTGGGATCAGC
>NW_017728886.1:192934231-192962381 GCF_001723895.1 Crocodylus porosus
ACTGGGTATATTTTTCCTTCTTTACTTCTCCTTTCCTACTTGCTCTGCAGCAACACTTCTTTTACCGAAGCTAAAGATCCCTGTGAAGCCCAAAAGTACTGCGGGGTCTGCTCATCAAGAGGCTAAAAGATTGGGAAGTGCTGAGTTTGAAACACATAAGGGGATCAGCTTGTACAGGCTGATTGACCCAGTTTGGCTCAGATGTGCCCTAATGAACTGAATGCTAGCCCATGAGGGTGTCAGCTGGACACCCAGCCAGATTCAGAGGTATTCTGTTTAACTGTGTGCTTGTGTCTGACTGTGGTTATTGTTGCTTTGATGAACTGATTCTTGGCATATCAGCCTGTCCATGCTGATCAACCCGGCCAGGTCAGGCGTGTCACGTTAATCTGCTTGTGTTTGTGTGTATGACTGATGTGGGGACTGGAGGAACCCAGCCCCACTGAACTGAGTCCTGCAAAATAGCTCCACTGGGGGTGAGGGCTTCCAGGGGGAGAGATATAGCTCCATATGGAAACACAAGTAACACAAGCAGCACATTAACAGAATTACCAAGATCCTAGCCCTAATAAATGAGCACACCCCAAAGTAGCGGGCAAATCTGGTAACAATTGGGAAGCATGCTGCTGGGACCCCGCATCTGCAGCATCAGGACTCTGCATCCTGGCAGCTGTTGGGTGCTGCCAGGACCCAGAGTTGGCAGCTGCCGGGCCTGGTGCACCCTGCAACTGGGAGCCTTATCAGGAGGGAAGACTGCTACACATGCAAATTAAAGCTCAGTTGCAACAGGGTATAATGTTAGTACACATTTTTGAGGTCTAGCTTTATAGCTGGTTGGAGTGATAGGTACTTTGCCCATATGGCTGGTCACAAGGTAAGTGTGTAGTTAACCAGTAAATTGCTTGATATCAATAACAGGTAAAGGGGGCCTCAGTGTCAGATTATACAACACATACAAGTTGTTTATTTTTTAAATCAAAAACAAGTAGAAAGTACCTATAACACTCACATCATGTATTGATGTTTTAGTCCCAGTCTCTGACCCACTTTTGTATCAAGAGTTTGGACTGTGACTTGATATGCTGTATAAGACCCTTGCTAAACACCCATACCATGATGAACAGATAATGTCTTGCTTCCTATGCAAATATGGAATGTGTGGAAAGAATAATTAAATAAGCATACACTTTTTTATAGTCCACAAAAACTATTACAAATGGAGAGAATGCCCAGATCTAGAACAAGGTTTTTGGTTTTTTGATTCAGAAAGAAAAATAGCTAACAAAAAGTATACTTGAGCAGGAAAGCTCACTGGAACACCTTGCATCCCTGTGTGCTTTCATAGCAGGTAGAAGCCAATGTACACATAATGCTGACTACCTCAGCTTCATAAGTACACATATAATTCATTTCAGTTACAGGAATCTTGTTTCCACTATGGGTAACTACTTTCACATGTTTTCATTGGTTACTTCAGCTATAAATCTTGAAGACAAACATATGAATCCAGCAGTGCTACAGCATTGCCCCTTGCCACTGTCAGAGACGGGATCCTGGGCTAGATGGACTATTGGTCTGACCCAATATGGCTCTGATATTCTCACTCCATATCCATGAATTTCTTGATGTGTAAAAGGATTTGAAACCTGTGGAGAAATTCGCTACCGACAGACACGCAGACAGGAAAAGGATGCTCTCAGCTATTCTTAGACCCTAGGGTCACTGAAATTCTTGAAAGGAAAAATTGTATGTAGTTCAAGACAATAAGATCAGACAGAGCTTGTAATAACAAGCCTGAAGTCCTGTAATAAAATTCTGATTTTTTTTTTCCCTTCCTAGTCTAACCTTGAAGGAAAAGTCAAGATTTTATGAAAGACACTGACAGAGGTGACTTAAGAAGAGAATGCTATTTAAATTGGAATCTTAGAAAGGTAGAAGTGATACTGCAAGGAGTGTTTGGTTGTACTTATCTAGTAACTGGAACTCTATGACAAAATAATGAAAATCAAGGTGGAAATTGCACCAAGTGTTTAATTTTAATAACCAAATCACCTGCCTTTGTGTTCCTGAATCAGGATTTTTTTTATAGGGTTGTATATTAGTATATGCTTTAATTGATTCTCTAGGCAGAGTTCTATTACTAGTAATTCATTTGAAACCAATAAATAAAATCAACGACAACATATGCTCATTTTTGTAGTCTTGAGACTTTGCTACCTTTCTTTTTCCATTCCCTCTTCTTAAAGCATACATTTTGCTGATTAAAAGTATTCTCCAAGGACTGCAAAAGGAACTAACACAAGGGAAACTCCTTCAATAGCATTAGGACAAGCAGAAGGATAGGGTGTCATTGTGCTCAAACAGGTGTCCGTTGGCGAGCAAGCAGATGGCCATGATTCAGAATCTTTTGATCATCTGATAAGTTAAATAAAGTAGTATCAGATACGTTCAACATGCCCTAACCAAATCCTCAAACTGCAACAATATGTTTTTTACAATGCTGTGGTAATGCTTAGGATACATTGCCACTTCCAACAGGCAGTCATTACATATAACTTTAAGAAATATTTCTTAGGGGGTTTTAGCATAATTCTATTTAGCCTTTTATTAAAGGTCCTCTTTACTATATGTAACCCTCACTGGCATGCTATGCTGGTTGATATGCCAGATTCTGGATCTTCAGGGTGCCAGTAGCCCTGGGAACCCCCCGCAAGCAGGTCTGCTTACTGAGGTGTCCCGTGGAGAAGTGTGTCCCTCACCCTCACTGCCCAAGAATTTACTTTAAGTCCAGTAAACAAATGGGTGTTTTTATTATACACAGCTATAAACAGAAATGATTAATCAAGAGAAGATATATATCAATAGTTAATAATAAAGCCAACAATTTGAATAGAATTTAGAACTGCAACAATAGATGAATGATTCCACCACAGTGGGTGGTCCCACTTGCATCAAACAACCTCAATGATTATGTTCACCTAGTTATAGCAGTTTAAAACAGTTCTCCCTGCTCCATAACCCAGATTGGTTTCCCTCTGGTCACGCTTCTCTTCCCAAAACAATAAATGACATTAATCTTTAATTATGATCCACCACTAGGTGGCAGAGGCGAGGCTTCTGCTACTCGGGGGAAGGTGGACTCTTTGCTCTTTCCTGGTAATTCAGCAAAAACCAGTCTCCGACCGCTGCGGGTAATAGGCTTCTTTTCTTTAGTTTCTTTCTGAAAAATACTCCTCCTGCAAACACACTAGGGGTTAAGTGTCCCCTCACACACCCATGCAGATTGTCACAGTCTGCTCCCTCTCTGGGCTCTCTGTCTCTCCCCCAGCATCTCCACGTGCAGGCAGGGGATTCCCTCTGCAGGCCTCCATCCCTGCAGTAGGACCCTTTCCAGCACAAACAGAGAGCTTCCTTCTAAGGATCCCTGACCAGGCAGTTTCTCTCAGCTCCCAGCTAGTTTACCAACTCTTCCCCACTCTTTCCCTGGGTACCTGTGTCCCTGACTGCACAGCTCTGACTCAGGTGGGGAATCAGCTTCTCCTGGGATAACTCAGGTTCTCCTCTATCTTGAAGTCTGCCCCCCAGCAAGCCTCAGGTCCAGTCCCTCTGCAGGGAGGGGAGCGGCTGAGTCTCTGCCCCCTTTCTTCAGGCTAGAGTTGCTCTCCTCCAGTTTCTCCCCCATCTGCGTTTTCCTTCCTCAGCTTTTTATGGCTCCATAGTAGCCAATCGGAGCCTGGGGTTTGCAATGGGGGCTCTGGTAACAGCTCAAATACTCCAGTAAAAAGCATGCATTGTGCACAGCACATCCTCTGTTTGGAAAAGCTATTTCACCTTTGGCAAACTTTTTGCCACCTTTCTTGCAAAGTTCTTAGGCACAGCTCACACACTCAGCTTGCAGCCAAGCAAGCCTTTGCAGCTGTTACAAAAGTAAGTATCTTTTCTTTTGATTGGCCTTTTAAAGGAGGTTTCACCATCCTACTGAATGTGCAACAATAGATTTTTGTCTATCACTTTTTCTTTTAAAGAGAACTATTTCTTCAATGATTTTGTTCAGCTGAGTCTAAAATACAGTTTGGGATTGAGGTGCCCCTGAAATATGAAATCAGAAGCCAGATCTGACTTTTTCAGTTAACTCTAATATCTACAATTCTAAACATCTGATTCCTGTCAGACTTTGGGTTGTTAAAGTCTAGATTCAATTTTTGTAGCTTTCTCTGTAATACTGGAAAAGTGATTTAATACTTTAAAAAATCCAGGGAAATCCAGGAAAGCCTAAGGGAGAAAAAAGAGGCATACAGGCTGTGGTAGCAACCAAAGAGGATTATACCTCCTTGGCTCATACTTGCAGGGAGTCAGAAAGGCCGAAGCTGCAATGGAACTTAAGCTGGCAATAAAAATTAAAGACAACAAAAGTCCTTCTACAGGTACAAAGAGAGTAAAAAGAAGGTACGGGGCAGATTAGGGCAATTGGTGACAGATAGGAGGGACAAGGTTGAACTCTTCAATGAGTTTTTTGCTTCTATATTTCTGAATATGGATCAGGACAAATCTCCGAATTGGATTATAGTAGGGACATGCGAAGCAGGCCCTATTTTATTCGGATTTGGATTTGGCCCAAATCAGGGACAGTGATTCGATTTGTTGGTTAGGATCACTGTCCCTGATTCAACTGGGCCAAATCCAGATCTGAAGATTCAATGCTGATTCAAAGAAGGACATAGACGCAGCCTCTTGGGGTAATGAGGAACAATGGTCACAAACTGACAGAGCGCAGATTTAGGCTAGACATCAGGAAGAACTTCTTTATGGTTAGGGTTGCTGGAATCTGGAATGGGCTTCCAAGGGAAGTAGTGCTGTCCCCTACCTTGGGGGTCTTTAAGAGGAGACTGGACAAGCACCTGGCTGGAGTCATCTGACCGCAGCAGTCTTTCCTGCCTGGGGCAGGGGCTTAGACTTGAAGATCTGCTGAGGTCCTTTCCAACCGTAATATCTATGAATTTATGAAAAATGCTTGTATTTAACTTATCCAGTCCAGGGTAACTCCTTCTAAGTAAAAATTGCAGTTTAGAAATGGACTATTTTCTTTCTTGAGAATTCTTTTGATTCTGTTAAAACTGTTCATGCATAATTTAGCTCTGGGGCAGAGAAAAAAATACCCGAAATTAAATGGAGGAGGAAACAATTCAAACAAGTGCACTAAAACCTTAAGGCATACATTCCTTGGAGCTGATTCTACAAAGTTTTGAAAGTTTTCTACACTCACTTAAGGGCGCTTAGGATCCCACGGGATTCCATTGGATTTTTAGACGTTGTAGGAAAAAAATTAATATATTTACTTCTTGAGATGATTCTCCTTAAAACAATGGTTTGGGCAAAATTTCATAACTGAAGGCTTCAGTTCCATACAAATAATAATACAATAAACTATTTACACTTTGTCAAACAATAAGAAATATTATGATAAGAGTGTTAGGCTGTGAGTTCAAGGTAGCATTTTTCTGTTGATTTGTAAGGGAAAAAAGAGTTAATTTTAAATTGGGGACTGACATGCTTTATTAATTGATCATGTACTGCCAGCATAGCTTTGTTTAAGCAAAAAGGGAGTAGATTTCTCTGAAATCAATGAGCATTAAATTATTTCACTAACATAAACCATGAACACCTTACAAGTAAAAATATGGCCAAACTGCAGATTCTAGGTTCTTGGAAAGTCTTTAGTTTGCATGTGGGTAGCTTGGGTAGCCTGCACTGGGAAGCATAAATAAGGAGGCATTATACTTTCTTGTTCAACCTCCCAGGATAATCCTTTGAAATTCCTAAGATACTCACTTTTTATTTCCTGGACCTATTTATGTGTTACCTGTCAGTTATGAAAATGTTAGATCTGTCACATGGCAGGGGCTCATGTGTACTGACTTGACTTGCTCTTTCTTACAAAACCTGTTTCATGACTGTCAGCTCTAGTTGCCAAGATGTCAGTCCCTGTACTGGGTTATGATTGAATCACCACTGTAGGATACAGGAAGTACTGCAATGTCCATATGATAAATGTTTAATAAGGCTCTGCAGTTTTGTTGCTATGCCTTATACCAGAGAGAAGTGGGCCTCTCCCTTTTCAGTAACTAAAACTTTATATTAGGAAACACTTCATGAATCATGAAACTCACTACCCTTGCACTTACACAACTGAGTGAATCAGGATTAAATCTGTTGGACTTAATGGAGTTACATTGTTGCTGAAAGTGAGGTCACATTACCAATGCTCATAAAATCTGCAACCATCTATGATTCTTGTGCAGACACTGCAATGAGGGATATGATATCAAAGTCTAAAAGGATTTTCCATTATATCTTTTATTGGACTAACTGTATAGTTAGGAGAGATGTTAGATGAGCTTTTGGGCTCAAGCGCCTTGAGGTCTGAGAAAAAGGCATGTGCAGCATAAGCCAGATATCAGTTAAACAATGACTTATATTAATTCCATATTTCATAGATTTCATAGACATTAGGGCTGGAAGGGACCTCAGGAGATCATCGAGTCCAGCCCCCTGCCTGAGGGACAGGAAGTCAGCTGGGGTCATAGGATTCCAGCAAGATAAGCATCCAATTTTCTCTTGAAGGCGTACAAAGTAGGTGCTTGAACCACCTCCAGTGGCAGGCTATACCAGAACTTGGGGGCTCGGACAGTGAAGAAATTTTTCCTTATGTCCAGCCTGAAACAGTTTTGCAGTTTATAACTGTTCGATCTCGTCATCCCTTGGGGTGCTTTGGCGAACAATCGTTCCCCCAGATCCTGGTGAACACCGCTGATAAACTTATAGGTGGCCATCAGATGCCCCTGAGCCTACGCTTTTACAGACTAAAGAGTCCCATAGCTCTCAGCCTGTCATCGTAAGGTCTGTTTTCCTGACTTCTGCTCATGTGTGTTGTTCTTCTCTGGACTCTCTCAAGTTTTTCCATATCCTTTTTGAATTGAGGAGCCCAAAACTGGATGCAGTACTCTAGCTGCAGCCTCACCAAGGCCGAGTAAATGAGAGAATTACATCCTGGGATTTGCTTGAGAAGCACCTATGGTTGCAAGCCAGCGTGTTGCTCACTTTAATAGCCGCAGCATTTAATATGAGCATTGCAGGCTCATATTCATCTTGTGGTCAATCTTGACCCCCAAGTCCCTTTCATCCATAGTGCTAACGAGCACTGCCGAACCTATAAAGATGCCACAGGTTTTTCCTCCCAAGATGGAGAACCTTGCATTTTTTGGTGTAAAACACCATCAGGTTCTCATCCATCCATTTCCTGAGCCTGTCAAGGTCAGCCTGGATCACCCTCGTGTCCTCAGGTGTGGATGCTTTACCCCAGAGCTTGGTATAATCAGCAAACTTGGCCAGTCCACTTCTGACTCCAATGTCCACATCATTAATGAAGATGTTGAACAATATAGGTCCAAGGATAGAGCCTTGGAGGACCCCACTGGTCACAGCGTACCACAATGATTGACTTCTGTCAACTACCACCCTCTGGGTCCAACCACAGAGCCAATTCCCTAGCCAGTGGATTGTGGTGGACCCGAGGCTGCAGTTGGCCAGTTTTGCCAAGAGGTGATCATGGGATACCAGATTGAAGGCTTTTTTGAAGTCAAGATATATGATGTCAATCTCCTCTCCCTTATCCAGGTGATAGGTCACCTAGTCATAAAAAGAAATAAGATTGTTCAAGCAAGGCCTACCCACAACAAGCACATGCTGGCTATCCCACAGGATGTTGGCATCGGCCAGTCTGTTAAGAATAGCCTCTTTAATAAATTTTTCTAAGACCTTCCCTAGGATGGAGGTCAGGTTGATGGGCCTGTAGTTAGCTGGATGCACTTTCCTCCCTTTCTTGAGGATAGGTACCACATTGGCCTTCTTCCAGTCTTCGGGCACTTCACGAGAGCACCAGGAATTCTTGAAGGTCCGTGCCAGGGGCTGGGCTCTGACACCAGCCAGCTCCTTGAGTACCCTGGGGTGTTTATTGTCAGGGCCAGCTGACTTGAAGGTATCCAGCTTCTCAAGATGTTCCTTCACGAGGTCAGCATTTATGGACAGCAAGGGATCTCCCTCACCACCTCCCTACCCTGTCCTGTAGCGGGCATGGGCATCCCATGGGACTGATGAAAGACCAACACAAAGTACCCATTTAATAGGTTAGCTTTTTCCTGGGCGTCGGTTGTCAGTTGTCCCATCTGGTTTAGCAGAAGTCTAACATTCCCCTTGCTTTTCTTCTGGCTCCCCTCATATCTGAAAAAAAAAAAAGGCTTTTTATTGTCCTTGATATCTGTAGCTAGTTGGAGTTCTGTCACAGCCTTGGCTTTCCTGGTTCGCTCCCTGCAGGTCTGGAATAGTGCAGAATATTCCTCTTTGGAGGTGGATCCCATCCTTCATCCTTTGCAGGCCTTTCTGTTTAGCTGCAGGAGGTCTGCTAGTTCCCTGGAGAGCCAAAGGGGCTGCTGTGCCCTTTTGCTGCCTTTCCTTTGAGATGGAATAGCATTAGCTTGTGCATCGTGGATCACTCCCTTGAGAAGCAACCACTTGTCCTGAACTCCCCTCCCCTTGGGGTCATGGTCCCTTGGGGCCTGACTGACAAGCCTTCTGAGCTTGTCAAAGTCAGCTTTCCTGAAGTCAAGGACTTCTGTATTGCTGACTGACTTGCCAGCTTTATGGCAGATGGCGAAAGTGATCAGCCTGTGGTCACTGTCACCCAGTTTCCCATCGATCACTAGGTCACTGATTAGGTTGTCCCTAGTTGCCAGTACCAGGTTGAGCAGCGCTTTACCTCTCATTGGCCCATGGACCTCTTGTGTTAGATAGAGGTCATCCTCTCATGAGAGGAAGCTTCATAACCGCTCGGATTTAGCTGAGCGCTCTTCATGTGAGATGTCTGGGTAGTTGAAGTCTCCTATGACAACCATGGACCTGGAGCATGTAAAATAAAAATAGGTGTTTAAGGAGGGAGGCTGTAAACTAGGAACAGAGAAGTTACAGGGAGAAGGTTCAAAACAAGAGAAGTTTATCTGAATAAAAAAAACTGTGGAAAAGAGCAAAACAGTTCAGAAGGGAAAAGGATTGGTAATACCTGTGAAGTACTAAGATATTAGAAGAGATACCATTTAGGTTATAATAAGTTATGAACCATGGTCTGTAGGACTAAGGATAGATTTTACACATAAACGAGTTTAAGTGTTCAGAAATTGATTTAAACCTATAACAGAACATAAGTTCAGTACACATAAACTAGTTTCAAAATGGGTGAAACTTGTTTAAGATAAACCTGGTTGAATGTAATATCAGACTTAACTGATTAGGGTCCACCCAGGTTATGCAATGTCTGTCCCTGACCCCTTCCTGGTTTAAGTTAATCAGTCCCCCAGCATCCCAGATGGGCTGGGCTAGTCTGTGCTTTCTGCTCCAGTGAACAGGCTGGCCCTGGCCCTCTCCTCCCTAGCCAGAGCTCCTGAGGAAACTGCTGGCACAGAAGGGTCTGGCTAGGTTCCCCCTGTTCTCTTCCCCTGCCCCCCTGCTTGCTGCCCAAGCAGGGATTCTTCCCTCCCATCTCCCCCAGCATAGACCTTAGCCACATGAACCCTAGGCATCTGATATGCTAGCTAATGCTGAGAGGTGTCTGTGTGTATGTCTCGAATCTCACTGGGACAGGCAGACAGAACACTGTCAGCCTGGGGCCTTTTTGAACTAATGAGAGAGGCTTTTGTTTTGCTGATGGGCTGATAATGCAGTGGTTTGATGATGGGATGATAACACTGTGGTTTTATCAGCTGCCTGCTGGCATCAGTTTTGCAGACAGGTTTGCAGACAGGGAGAGGGAGATTGAGAAGCTCAGTATCATCACCAGGTACATGCACTGCACAACCCTCCCACCCCACTTTGCCTCAGAGTGCTAGCCAGGGGCTGCAGTCTGGCAACACCCCTGCCCCTTGAACAGTGAGTGGAGGGAAAAGCTGGAGATGGTACAGGCAAGTTGGGAGTTTAAACCCCTCCCTAATCAGAGCATCCTGCCCAGGCCTGGCCATGGCAGGATCTAGCACTCCCCAGCTTCTAGTCTGAGCCACTTCAGGCATGTGCCTGCATTTCTGGAATGAAAAGGGAATGTCTGTCCACCTGCAAATTAGATTAACCTGCAAAGATTGAATAAATTCAGGCTCAGGCTTTTTGAATGTCTGTCCCTAGCCTAGTACATGATGTTTAGGGTCCAATATAAAATTAAAAAATGTTGCTCACAGACCTGTCTCCTGAAGGTGCTCTTTAATATAAGGACTTTGAAGTCACCAATAGGCTGACTGTTCTGTGAAACAAGGTTCTCTCACAGATGTTTGGGTATTTCTTTTCTTTATCTTTTTCCTGTGGTTGTTTGTTCTGGAGCATGGTAGTTGTTTTGTTTCCCTCATAGTTTCTGTGAGGTCATTTAATGCATGAGACTTGGTATATCATGTTTTGTCATAACCATCGGTAGAATCCATAGATTCTCCTGGGGGGAATGTTGAATATGATGTCATTGGAGATGTGTTGACATGTTTTGCATCTGTTTTTCAGGCAGGGTATTGTACCACTTGATGCTTATTGATCAATAGGAGTTTTCTTCTGATGACAATAATGGTGAGACATGGAGGTTGTTTAAAAGCTAGGAGTGGAGGCATTGGGAACATTTATTTCCAGGTCTGATTCTCTGAATTTAGTCTGTCATTGTTTTATAATCTTTCTTAAAATTTCTGGTGTGCAGTGGTAGATGCAGTCAGTGTATGTATGTGTGTGAGGGTAGTTCTTTTTGTGTTGTAGTAAGTTAGTGGAGGGTATTGGTGGCTCATTCAAAGGACACTCTGCTGGAGTATCTTTGGGTAAAGGCAGGGTGAGGTGGGTGTTATTACTGTTCTCCACAGATCAGATGCAATGTTATGGGAGGGCCAGCTATAGAGTATAGATTTTTTGGTGTGTTTAGGATGATAGCTGCTTTGTGGGGGGGTTGTGTGTTTTTTTTATATATTGGTTTGTAGAGTGCCATTTTGCATGTGGATCATGCTATCTAGGAACTTGATGTTAATGGAAGAGTATTCCAGCTATACTTTGATAAAAGGGTGGTAATTGTTGAAGCGATAGAAAGCAGTAGGTAAGTCCAGGTGTCCAGTCCAGATGACAAAAATATAATCTATGTCAGCATATTGTGAGAACATCATTGGGCCCATTGTTCAGAGGAAATGTAATTTGCTGAAAGTTGCTTTGGGTAAGATTGAAGTGGATGATTTGTCAATATGTTGTGGTTGCAAACTTGAATGTTTTCCAGGTTCTTGTAGGTATTTCTGCCAGGAAATTGTGCCTCCATAGTACATAATATTAGGGTACAAGTCAGTAAATCCATGGTTACTAGTATGGACTTCTCAGGACTGTTGTTCATATTCTGCATCTTGTTGAGAGAGTCTGTTGTGTCTTGTATTAAAAATTGCTTATTGAGTGACTACTGTTTTAAAGATAGTTTCTATGAATCCTGTTATCTCAGATGTGACAAATTCTTGGTGAATCCATGCTTGCAGTTCCTGATCACCTTGTTCTCATCTTCATGAGATACTGGGGTCAGACTGACTGGCCTGAAAGTCTCTGGATCTCCCTTTTTACCTTTGTTAAAGGTGGGCACTGTATTTGCCCTTTTCCAGTTATACAACTGGCATGAGTTTACAAACCAGATAACTAATGAGTCTGAAATATATAACTCATACCTAATGTTATATCTTGCATTATATAAATATTATATAATATATATGTTCTAAATAACTACCTCTCTCTGAAAAATAGTCCATTGTGGGTTTTTAATGTCACTGTTTTTTAACAAGGTATCTGATATAACTCTGTATGTATAGCAATGAAAAAATACAAGACTAACATCATCAGGAACAAAGTATAGTAGTTAATACTCTTATTTCAAAATAAATGCCATCTTTAAAAAAAAATTCTGGTGAATTACAGCATTAACAAAAAGTTTTGAAGTAGTAGTCTGCTTTTAATGCATTTCTTGGCATACTTAATAACCATGTATTTGCTTTTTATGGCAAAAATTAACCTTACATTGCTGCCAAAAGGTCTTAGAAGATGAAAGAGATTCAAACACACAAGCAGAAGTGTATGAGCCAGTGCAAATCAAACTACTGATGATGGTACCATACTTCATTGACTACGTTTTTACAGTATTGATTAAAGCATGTCTAACTAAAGCTTGTCTAAGGCAGGACCTTTGATACATCTCCCACAACATTCTTGCAAGCAAGTACAGGTTGGATGAATGGACTATAAGATGGATAGAAAACTGGCTGGATCATGGGGCTCAGAGGTTAGTAATAAATGGCTCTCTGTCTGGTTGGCAGCTGGTCTCAAGTGGAGTGCCCCATGAGTCAGCCCAGGGGATGGTTTTGTTCGCTATCTTCATCAATGATCGGGAAGATGGGATGGAGTTTGCACGTGACACCAAGCTGGGTGGAGTAATAGCTTCACTGGAGGGCAGGGCTAGGATTCAGAGGACCTTAGACGAATTGCAGAATTAAACCAAAAGAAATCTCATGAAGTTCAATAAGGACTATTGCAAAGTCCTGCACTTAAGACTGTACAATCCCGTCCACTGGTACGCAGTGGGGACCAACTGGGTAGACAGCAGCTCTGCAGAAAAGTACCTGGGGGTTACACTGGGCAAAAGCTGAATATGCGCCAACAGTGTGCCCTTGTTGCCAAGAAAGTTAACAGCATATTGAGTTGCACTGGTATGACTCTTGACAGCAGATTGATGAAAGTGATTATTCCCCTGTATTTGGTGAGGCCATATCTGAAGTACTGTGTCCAGTTTTGGGCACCCCACTACAGAAAGAATGTGCACAAATTGGAGAGTGAGCAGAGGGCAATGAACATGGTTAAAGGGCTGGTCAACATGACTTATGAGGAAAGGCTAAAGGAACTAGGCTTGTTTAGTCTGAAGAAGAGAAGACTGAGAGGAGATTTAATAGCAGCCTTCAGCAACCTGTAGGGTGGTTCCAAAGAGGATGGAGCTAGACTCGTCTCAGTGGTGGCAGGTTACAGAGTAAGAAGCAATGGTCTCAAGTTGCAAGGGAAGTTTAGGTTAGATAGTAGGAAAAAACTTACTCACTATGAGGATAGTAAAGCACTAAAACAGGTTATCCATAGAGTTTGTGGAATCTCCATCTTTAAAGGTTTTTAAGACCCCACTAGACAAATCCTTGGCTGGGATGATCTAGTTGGGGATGGTCCTGCTTTGAGCAGGGAGTCGGACTAGATGACCTCCTGAGGTCCCTTCCAACCCTCATTTTCTGTGATTCTATGATTCTACCAATATGCAGCTGATGACACACACACTCACCACACAAAGTTCAGGAAGAAAATTGAGAACATCTATTAAAGCTATTACAACCTTATTTTTCAATAATTTGAAGCTTCTTTCCAAATTAGTTAAAAGATTTTTCAAAATACCTCTCTCTGGTCCCATCAAGAAACTAACACCTTGTAGGCTTGGGTCTAAATGTAAAATACCAAACTTTCATTTTCCTAGGGTTAGAGTAATATGAAGGGTGATCGAGGTCTTTAATATGAGGCACCATAATTCCTTTTACTCAAATATTGGTACCTTCTGTTATGATGGTATGATTTGTATTAAGTCTTTGGCTGGCCTTCATCAAAAATTACCATAATTATCTGTGCAAGTTAAAGATTTTTTTAGAGACTATTATTTACTTGGTTATAAATTTCTACTGACCTCTATAGCATCTTCTTTTTCATCAGGTCATATGTAATTGTTACTGAATAAAATATTGCCTTTTTTGGCTCCTGTCTGTCTGAAATAAGCTTGATAAGACAAAGGCTTCTTGACACGTGGCAAAAGTTCTGTTTTGAATCACTTTTACAAAGAGCAATTGCTCTTTGATGCAACAATTTAATACCTAACCTCACTTACCAGTGTCAATAAAACTTATGGCCACAATGGGGATTTTAAATTCAGTGTCCTTTCTATTTGGGTTCCATTGCAGATTTAAAAGGAGTAAAATAGTTCTTATATGTTGGTTTATATGAACTTCACTGTACTGAGTTTATAAAAATTATTTTTAATGTTGAGATTAGCAGCTAGCATTAGAAGCATAAGTAATTACTTCTAGTTATGCCCATATGTTACTGATTAAAAACAAACACTGAGTCAATATAACCTACTATTCATTTCCACATTTGATGGCTGTAAAATGAAATTATCACTGAGCTATAGAACGCACATATGCCTGAAGCTGAAGAAATTATTGTGCTGGAGAATACTACCCAAGCAAAGTTTAGTCTTGTGTAGGCTATTTTTCCAAACATGCCATTGTCCACGAGATGTTGAATTAGTTGATGGACTCACACTAGCTATGAAAGTTCAAGTTGTCCAGCAGCAGCTAGACATTGGGCACATCTACATGTCGCCCAACAGCGATGTAGAGATGCACTATGTTGCTGTATGGTGCGCTATGGCTATGTAGTGATCACCTGGGTCTATACATGATCGCCAGCTACATCACCATAGCAGCACACTACCCCAGTATAGCGGGCTGCCATGGTGATGTAGCAGCGAAATTTAACCATGCACCATGTGCACAGTGCAGTAACCACCTGTCCTGCACCATGCTTTAGTACTTTCAAAATGAAGTACAAAAGTACAGTGCCATAGCAATGTTGCCATATGGCAATGTGTAGATGCACCCATTGTGTAACTGCTTAAACCAGTCAACCCTATAAGATTCTTTAAAAGGCATAACATTTTCTCATAAATACCAACTCTTTATTAAAAAGATATAACTTTATTATATTTTAGGTTGTTAGCATGACTTCCATAGAATCTTCTTTTATAGATTTTTGTAGAATCCTGTTTTATTCATCCCCAAAATAAATTATAGGAAATATACATCATTTTACTCCTAAAAAAATAATACCCCGCATCTGTCACTTCATAACCCTGTGTTAGCTTCATCTTTTATTGCTTCTTATATGTAGATGCTCAGCACTTCGGTAATCTCTAAATATGCTGCAACAAAAATACCCAAATATATAAGCAAAAATGAGAGCACCTTGAGATAAGTGCATTACAGACCAGAAACTGTTATCATAGACCTCACAGTCAGTTTTATCTGCTCATATAACATGTTCAGTATCAGTAGCAAAAGCTATGTTGATACAATAGTAAATGTGGAGATTTTAAACAAAAAAAGACTAGAGTTGCTATCCCCGTGACAATTTGATTCTGCTTTTCTGGGCTCGCTTTTTTCCTCAGATCATCACAAGTGAACAAGTGGGTTATACAGAAGCAGCAAAGAACATCGGCCTTAATTCTTAATACCTTCCAAATCCCTAAGGCTATCTGGAGAATACAGACTGCTTCTGGAAATGTTGCTAGTTTTCCCAGATAGGGACAGGGAAAAACTGGTAGCACATTCCACAGACCCTTCAAAGGGAAAATGGCTTCAGAGGGCTTGCTGAGGCAACATACTTCCGCATGTGCTCCTAAAGTAAGGAAGATATCACAATTTGGTCCTTTTGGTGCCTATTTTACTGCTGTGAGGTTTCATGTAGGCCTATAGATAGTAACTTTAATGCACTTCCATGCATTGGGGATAATCAAGAAAAGTCTGGATCCCCAAGAAGGATTCTGCTTTCCAGAAGTACTTAATGCATATGGATATACATTTGCTGCAACACTTTTTAAAAAGAGCCTGTTCTTTCCTAATGACGGGTCCTGTTGTGGAACTATGCAAAACACCTCAGTAGAGCCAGAATGGACATAGTTATGGGGCACATCCACCCTACCCCATCTATATGGCCAAGTAGATACATGTTAGTACATGTTAGAGTCCAGGCCTTCAGTGACATGTGACTTTTGCTGGGCAGCATCAAGGAGCACCCCATGCTGTACATTTTTAGGGGCAGGTAGAACCAAGCCCATAATAATAAGTGTAAGGATGTATGTTGTGCTGATTGTTACTTCCCATGTCACCCCAGCTACCTACTCCTACTACACTCACAGAACTTATCTTGCACAAAACAGAGCAGTCACCACCATTTTCTTAAAAAACAAAAAACCCATGAGTTTAAGACCCCTTTGTCCAAAAAGAAGAAACAAGAGATGATGACAAGAGCCCAGTGGTTAGATTGTGTACTTGAGAGAAAGAAAAAGGAGCAATGACAGCAAAAGATAGGAGTGACAATTCAGGCACCTAAGTCCAGGAGAGGGTTCTTGGTTATGACTCCAAGTGGAAGTAGGTGCCTCTTTACAGTCCACAATGAGACATCTGAACCCTAGAAAAGGATGGGGTTTAGGACACCACTCTCTCATCAGTGTTTCCTATTGACTGGTATTTGCAGTTTCAGCATATTGGCTATTGTAAATCTCATTGTGAGCCACCTAACTCTTGCCCAGCCTTGTGTAAAGACTAAGGAGCTTTGGACCTACTTCACACCTGTAGATTCCATTCCAGGAGCCAGGTCCCTAAGAAACTGGCATCACAACCCTCTTTTTTTTTGTTTTTGTTTTTATTTTACTCTGTTTCCATCATATAAATCTCCAGGTATGCCCACAAAGTTGGCATATATAGAAGTGTAGTAAACAGTATTGCAGCAGTGAAGGCTATTAAAAGCATTTTTTCCCCTTTTTTCTTGTAACAGTTCATCTAGGAATGTCTGTGGCCTTAATTGCAAAGTTTTAATTTTAAAATAAAACACAATAGAGGGACAGGGATAATTAAAATTGCCTTTACTTCAGGCTTCATCAAAGGTACGTTACAAATAAAATGCACCAGAAAAAAAAATGGAACTTTTTTTCCCCCAGAGATAAAGAACAGTTAAACAAAATGAGTAAATACTTCCAGCTTTCTCTAAAGATAACGTACATACTTTAAAATACTCAGAATTGATTTTAGAGTGGTTTATATAAAAATGAAAAGTAATACAACCATCTAAGAATATATTACAGTGCTTATCTATGTAAACTGATTATACCTCTCTCTTCTCTCTTATGTCACTAAAATAATAAACAATTTCTGATCATTGCACTCTTACGATTGAATTGTTTTTCTTCATCTCAAATCCAGCTAGTCCATATCTCTTATTCACAATTCCGCTACCCAATATTATTTATCTAACCAAACTCATGACTGCAGGCCAGTTCGGTAGTCATAAACTTGTTATAATTCCACTGAACCTATCTAGGATGGGAGTAATGTGCCTCCGTAGTCCTTAGTCAAAAGCATGACTATGTAAGTGCCCATTAAAGCATGTGTATATTGTAGTTATTATTAACTGATAACTTCAAAGTGCTGTTTGGGAGGAGATGTTTTAGGTTTCTTTCTCCCTGAACCATATGTTTCTGCATATTCATAGAAGAGGCACCATACTGTGAAGCAGTCTTTATATCTTTTGTTCTGACTCTCAGGAAGCATTTCCATCAATATAGAACATGTTTTAATCATAAACAGACACTTCAGGCCATGTGTGATGAGCACTTGGCTTCAGCTTATGTACCTGAGGGGATATAGCTTAAGGACTTGTTGCAACAAATAGGATGTCATGTTTTATTGTTCAAATGTGACTGACTGATGTAGCACCAAATAAGTCCTCAGTGAAATGCATTCAAAATCAAGTTTTCTTTCCTGAAGTAAAGATCTTCATTTATCTCAAGGTCTATTATGACCTTTATTTAAAGAACAAAAAAACAAAAAACCTAAAGCAGCACACACCCTGCATAATTGTTTTGATGTTATATGATGCCCATCCTTTACAATAATGGTGCTGTATTACCTCTGATATTTTATATTGTCGAAAGGAACATTCTTATTCACTTCTCAACAGTTTTGACCGTGATAAACTGTCACATTTTAAAAGGCAGAGAAGTTCTTATTAGTATCATACAATGGTGCTACTGTTCACTGATAAACTGAAATGTTTGCATAGTTAAATATGTCATTACTACTAAATAGTTTATTTGAATAGCAGAAGGCCAAAACAATATAGTAATAAGGTGTTATACAGTCAGACCAGCTTAATCCTTATTTTGTTGACGTGTGTATCTACCTATCTAGAACATTTTAAGTAGTAACCAAGTAGCTGATGTGCTTTTTGTACTAATGAAGGTGAAATATTTTTTTTCCAAATGTACATCTGTCTTGGTCATGGCTTTTTTATACCTGCTAATTGACTACTGTGCTAGTAAGATGAAAGCATCTGATTTTAACAGGAAGGTACTGCATCTGAAAGATACATATACTGCATGACATTTTAAATAATGCAAAGCAAACACCAAACACTGTAGCTTCAGATCTGTTGCAATCATATTACAGTGAAGCAATTATTTTGAACAATGCTAACACTGCATCAAGGTAGTCCTCTGCTGACATGGTAGCCCTGGAAAAGTTGAGCACCACTCAGCCTTGTTTTTAATCAAATTAACATGGATTATTCATGAAATAAGAACAAACCGCTTCCATAACTGCTGCTAATGCTAGAATCAGGAAAAGCACTTAAACTTGTGCTAAATTTTCAGCATGTAACTAATGTTTGTGAGGCCTGAGTGCTTAATGTTGCAAGCAGACCATAAATTAATATCTGGTAGCCAAACCAACTTCCACTGACCTTCAGATCAGTAACATAAGGAGGGGTGGGTGAGCAGGGCACAAGTCCCAATCAGCACCCAAGTGTACTGGCATGGAATGGGGAGCACCTTATCCTCCCATCCCTTGCACCCTGTCCTCTGCACCTTCCAACTCCAGCAGCAGAGCAGCAGTGATAGTACAGAAGCAGTGAGTGACTGAAGGGCACACTGGGAAATGTAGCTTCTGCCACTGGGGGGAGATGTCATCTCATTTTTTGGCCCTTTGGCATGCATGTCAGTAGCAAAAAAAAAAAAATATATATATATATATATATTAGATCTCTCTCGCAGTCTCAGGCTCGCAGTTGGTGCTCCAGAGCTCTGCCTGCTGCTGAAGTGAGAGCCCTACAAGGAAGGAAGGTACAGGAGAGCAATATAGTCAGTAGCAAAAAAAAAAATATATATATATATATATATTAGATCTCTCTCGCAGTCTCAGACTCGCAGTTGGTGCTCCAGAGCTCTGCCTGCTGCTGAAGTGAGAGCCCTACAAGGAAGGAAGGTACAGGAGAGCAACAGGGAAGGTTGCCCAGGTGCAGGCCTGGTCAGTTATGCCTCTTCTTCAAGGCCAAAACCAGTGACATAGGTAAGAGATGAATCCGGTGGTTCTTTAACAATATGAGCAAGAAGCAAGAACTGAAGAGGTGTAAAGACTGATCAAATGGACTCTTACCTTTAGTAATGACTCTTTTAAGTTGAGATTTTAGCAGAACAGAAAAAGCTGATTTGGGGAGAGAAAGTTGAAAGTGCTTAGTAAAGCAAACAAAAAAATCCACAATGTTGTCTCATCAAAGGAAATTCAGGATAAAGTATCCAACCAGCCTTAGTTGAGACTCAGACTGGCATTAATAACAAGCTATAATTTTGTGGATTCATAAAGAATTTTCAAATATTACCTCATTGCCTGAAGTAACTCAGTCCCACAATCTTTTCAGATTTATACATCTTTCAGATTTCTCCAGTCCTCATTTCATATGCCTGACTGTTAGAAGGAGCTATTTTTTTTGTATTCAGTGAATTATACAGTATATCCCACTTTTCTTTATATTTGAAAATAGTAAAAACTAGGCAAGAGCCAAAATGCTCAGTCTAGTTGAAAACTACCGCAAAACCAGCTTGAAGCCTCATTTGTGCTTTCTTGAACCCCAGTGTGATTTTAGGCAGGCTCCTGTAAAGTATAATGAGGTGCAACAACCCACCAAAGGATATTTCAGGAGATACCCTGCACTAATATGTTTTAGCTATGCTTTTTCCCCACAGCATGTGATTTGCACTGGTTCTGGGTAGGGTAGCATTAGGGTTACCTCTGCCCTAACCAAGACTTCTCCAGTGCTTGGGTGAGAATTTCCATGTCTCCAGTGAAGCATAAGTAATTCATGAAATGTCTCCAGTTAATTTCTTTGGAATGCTTGCACCATCCAAGTGGCAAAAAGGTGTGTTACCAGCATCTTATTTTTTGTCATGTGGACAAATGCCTAGAAGTGTGGGTTATTTGGAAACCTGAGTTTTACAGTGTGATGATTTACAGCATCCAGGGTAGCCACTTGAGCTAACTTAGCATTTTGCAAGTTCTTTGTATACTGTTAAAGCTAGCATAGAACAGTCCTTTATCAGCAGTGAGAAACATTTATTATTGTTGTTGTTGTTTTAAATTTAATCATGTCTGGAAAGAAACTGTGTTAAAATTAAAAATATGTCATTATCTAGGTGTGCTTCTAGAGTAATGCTGGGTCACGTTCTGAAGCACACTTGGTTGTGACCATACAAAAGACATGACACTCCCATCCCACTTAGAGCTTTTCTTACCTTCCTTTTACTTCAGATTTCCTCTCTCTCTGCCTTTTCACAAAAGTAGACTTTGGTACTAGGGAAGAGGGAGAAGAAATGATGGGAGATAGGTTAGAGCAAATTCTTGATATTAGGTGCTTGCATTACACCTGATTTAGATATAGTTCTCTTTCAATATGCTATCAAAGCAGGAGCTTCTCAAAAGAGTAACAAAGCAAGAGTAGGGCACAGTTTAAAGTGACATGGCTAATTTGTAATCACAGCTTCACTGGTTGAAATGAGCATATTATTTTGAGGACTAACCCAAAATTCCAAGTATTCAGTTGCAATCACTCGCTTCAGTAAATTCTCCTGTTTCAAAACGTATTCTGATGAGATGGAAAAAGCTTGAGAGTGCATCGAAGTGGAAGTTTCAGTTAAATGAAGCATTGTCATGGGTGCTTGCATATTTTAAACTAATAGCTTAAGTTTAACATAGATCTAATTTCCCTAGCTTCAAGAAGAGTGTTTATAAAGTTCAAGTACAGAACATATGGGTTCAGATCCTGATCCCAAATCACACATTTCAAGTTATGAGTAGCTCCATTTGAAGTTAGAGGAGTTACTGACAATGTATGCTATTGTAAGTGAAAGAAGAGTGGCCTGTATTGTAGTATTACAGGTAATTTTTGTCAGTGATTTTTCCATAAAGTTCCAGGAAGGTAGAAAGATAGTAATAGCTGCTTTTATTGAAAATTTTATTGACTATACTAAGTTTCTAGAACCCTTATTTTCTTTACATACAAAAAAATTCATACATGTTAAAGACATGTATACTGGGTACTTAAAATGACCACAATAAGGTGAATAGGATGGCAAAATGCACAATGTGAATGAGAGACAGTTAAAGCAAAATATTTGTCAGCAACATATAGATTAAGCACCATTTTCATAGACTACCTGACAAATACATCCATAGGAACTGATTGGGAACTTCTTGATCATACTGGTGAACTTCTTGATCATACTGGTGAACAGGTACTTACATAAGCAGCTCCATTACACAAAGTGATATACTAAGCTACACCAGTAACTGCTTACCAGTTGACAACAGCTGGTTCACAAGCTTATAAAAATAATATCTAGTTTACTTCTCTTCGGGAATAATTTGAAAGTGGGAATCACTTATAAAAATAATATTAATTGGATGCCTTACAGTAAAACATTTTACTGGCTTTACTATTGAGGGAAAAAGACCTTTTTTTTTTTTTTTTAATAAAGGATATAATACAGGGTGGCTGCTATCATACCTAAATAACATCAAAGGACAAAAGGGCACATTTGAAGGAAGATATAAATCCACATATCATAGTAAACCAAATGGTCTGTCACAGAATAGTATCTGGCAAACCAAGCTCATGATACTGGAAGAAGAAAAAACAGCTCTTGTCACAGACTAATCGGACTTTTATCAGTGTGTTCAAGAAAGTCTGTAAATTCTCCCTTCTGTAAAAGCCTTCTGTCTGCAAACTTTGTGTCAGGAAATATTCCCACTGTCTTCCTATGCTAGTAAATAAAGTCAACTTCAAAACAGTGATTATATGCTGGTGTCGAAATCATTTTCCCTCAGTGAGCATGAATTCATTCACCTTTGTTTTGTCCACACAATCTCTGAAAAATCTGTAAAGACATATAACTTCTGAAAGTCACTTTACCATATCTAGTAATATTGTATTTCAGCATACTCATATTTCAAATCAGTATTTCAGTATGCTCATATTTCAAGTCTGTATTTAACTACAGAATAACTACTGATGTAATGACACAGGGCCAAATTTTGCATTTTGTAGTTGGACAAAACTCTTTTCCTTCTCCTCTATGGAGATTTATACCCAGCTGTAGTAATCCACTTTCTCATGACTCCCATTTTCCATTATTGCAACTCATTTACTTAGAAAGAAGCTACATATGCCAGAAAAGCTACAAGTAGAAGAGAATGCAGCAGCCTATTTCCTATGCAACACAGGTTACTGTGGCTACACCATCACAGTATTCTGCTTTCTATGCCTACTTCCCATTTAATACAAAATGGTTCAAGGTTTCTGCCCTAATACTTGAAAGCCCTTGTGGGACTGACTTTAGCTATATAAAACAATAGGTTTCCCTCTGCAACCATGATCTCTTTTGATAGTAATGTACCACTGGAATAATAAAACTTTTCACAAATAAGCAAGTGCCCTCATGAATGCAAGAGGCAGAACTTTAATAGAAGCTGGTCCTAGATATGGGACATTTGGCTGGAAAAAAAAGAATGACCCAGGCCTGAACACATTCAGAAATAAATACAAAACTCCTTTATTCAAGCCAGTTTTTCCACTGGAGATAACTAGAAAATTCCAGGCTCAAGGCTCCCTGGCAGCCCAACTCCATCAGCTTTTAGCATCTCCAGCTTCAGGCCTGTTCTCCAGAAGGGGTAGGTTTTCCAAGACTGCTGCTGTGGAGCCGCTCACCATATAGGCAGCCTTGATATTGATATTCAGTTTGCTTGAATGGGAATTTTTTAATTTTTTTGGTTTTCATTCTGAAGCAGAATGAAACCATATCCCAGAATATCTGAATGCTCCATACCATGCCCTGACCTTCACATTTGCTCTCTCTCTCTCTCTGACACGCACATGCGCGCGCACACACACATACATTCACTCATAGTTTCACATTCATATTCAAATTAAATGCATTATTGCTACAGGGTGAGAAGGCAGCAATAGAATGAAAATTATACTTATTTTTAAACAGGTGTAATTCAGTTATACTCAGTGGGAATCTCCCTATACAAATCTGGATAGATTGAAGTCTGGAAGTTTTCCCTAGGTGAGAGCAGCATGATTACATCCAAAGTAATTTCTGAGTTATTTTATTTACCAGGTAATCATTTAGAACAGGTAATAATTATGCAACAGGCACCTCAGAAATAATTAATAAGGAGGAATTTTACAAAAAACACTTAAAGAGCACAAAGCCTATTGGCTGTCAGGGTTCTGTGCTTTTATGGTCCTTAAAGAGTTTTGAAAATCAATCCCTAAACTGTTAAATTACTGTTGACACCTCTGTAACTACATTTAAGAACTTTTGAACCATAAAATAAGCTATTTGCCAGCAAAAATATTTTCATTGTTAACAATGATATTATTATTGCATATACTTTGGAACTGGGCAATACTTTTGAAATTAAAATAGTTGCAGATTAAAAATCTCCAGATCCAAATCTGTCCCTGCAAAAAAATTGAAAGGTTAGTACTTCAAGGAAAATGTCATACATATTTCATCCTTACTAATATAGATATATCTTAATAGGTGAAAAAACTTTAAGATCAGTCCCTGGATATTTTTGCTATTCGTGGCCAAAATCTCTCATAAATATCATCTTAGCTTGGAGATTGTTGGTGTAGTTGCTACTGGAAGTTGCTAACAACAAAATATTATTCAAACTTTTCAATATATCTTTAGTCTCCGAACTCCTTTATAATTTCAGTTTGAAAAGAGTACGGTATAATCACCAAATGCCCAAAACTTGTAACAAGAAAAGACATTTTCTATCATTGATTTATCTTGTAAATAACTATGGATGACGCATGTACTTTAGATTCCTCAACAAAAAAAATCTATGTATATTTTTATGAATTTGTAGATTGTTTACATGGTATTTTTTATAAACAAAAATGTTCCCTTTTGGGTTTGTTCTCCATAAATACTCATATAAGCTAGTTTACTAATAGCAAAGTTCACAGAAATGGCTCACTTTCACAAAGTGAGTTTTTAAATTACAGTCATAAATATTTGCCCTAGAAGCCTGAATAAACTAAGTTGAGCAGTAAAAATGGCCACTAGTAATGTCTGGTCCAAACAATTCAAATTATACATTTTTTATATCAAGTACATACTAGACCCTTTTGGAATGTGTGCCAGAATATCTCCATAGAGGTCCGTGAGCTCCATCTGAACAAAAACTGAGAGATGAGACTTGGACTCAGTTGATTTACACTGGGATCAATGAGATGAGAATTTAGCCCTTTGTAGCCAACTAACTCCACTCTGCTATTTCAGTTTTGGCTTCCTGTCTGCCTTTTCTCTGCGAGCCTCCCCATTGGGGGACAGCCTTTACTTGTGTTGCCCCCTTACTCTAGAACTCTTACTCCTACTGAGTTACTTCCACTCGTCGCTTGTGACTCCATAACCTTCTTTTCTCACATTGGCCTACAATTGAATTGTTACTCCAGTCAGTACAGCACCCTACCATTTCACCCTCATTTTAGACTAAAGAACACTTGCGTCTTCAGTGCTTGACATTGTCAAGCCTTTTTATTTTATTTTACTCTCTTTTTCTCTCTTTCGCTCTCTCCCCCCAACCCTCCCTAAAGGATGTTACTTTCCCTAGCTGTCTATATGAGATTCACTGTCCTCTGTTCTACACAGCATTTGCTCTTTATTCTCCTCTCTTGCTATAACACATTTTTGTGATATTTTGAATAAAGGACTTCACAGGAAAAAAGAGCAAAGTCTGTTTTATTCTCTTCATCAGAAAGGAAGCTGAGCATTTACACAAGCTTATTTCTTTGAAAGATGTGGTAAGAGATCATTTTTACCATATGCATGCATTCTGATATAGAAAAAAGGCACACCGAACTTTTCTCAAAACTCTACTGCACAGGCTGTGAATCATTTCTGGTGGTCTGTGCAGCACTTGTCGATGGACTGCAGAAATCACAGGACATACAACACTGGGTCTTTATTTCCAGGGGATGAATGTCGTCGATAGACAAATAAAAATGCATGCTATGCTTTCCTAATGTTGTTTCTTTATTTAAGAAGTTATGGTCAGAGCGCTTGTGTATCTGAGGAGAAGTGAATATCTTATGAGATGATCTTTCCAACATAGAAGTACTCCATTCTGAAGTAGTTTGGACCAAGTAGACAAAGCCTGCTTGAAAGAATTTGTAGTAGATGTGCTAGGAAATTATCAAGTTTTTTTCAGAAACTGTGGCCTAGAAAGGATTCCAGAGCTCTGTGTTAAGTACGTTTAACTGATCTAAAATATTTATACCGTTTCTGACAAAGGATGGAAACTATGGCCATAATATATACCTTTTTGCTTGGTTATCACAACTCAAGAAATACAAATGATTAACGTGCATAAAGTGCACACAGTTCTGTTTGGTTTTTTTGTGTTAAAACACCACTCTTTATAATGATTTCAGTTCATTGGAAAGGCATTCTTCTTCTACCAAGAATTACATTTAAATTAGGTAATATGCTTAAGCTGAGATTTAAAAAATAAAATCAGTTCTGAATACTACTGTGAAGTGTCTAGAATAGTCCCATGTATTTAAAAGAGGTCCTAACTTTCAACCATAAGATAGGCTAATAAATTACATTTGTCACCAGTACATCACAAACGTCCATAAGATGTGTAGGTTCAGATACTTCCAATATGAGTTTTGAAATTTGTTTTATTAGTGTGCTCAGATTATAGTACTCAGGACAGCTCATGAAATGATTTTCTGATCCAGAAGAGATTGGCAGATACTAAAATATAAATTATATCTGCAAAATTGTCTTATATTGAGTGTCCTAAAATGAATCATTTTTTGCAAATATATACTAGGTTTTTTTTATACGTTTAGCCTTCCAAAACTACCAGTTTTGCCATCTGTATTTAGATTTGTAGGCTGTTGCATTGCGTGATGATGAATGCCCAAAACTGAACTCTATCAATTGGGAAAGTTCAATAATACAGCTGTGAATTAAATACAAAATGCTTTTAAATTTCCTATGTATGGATTCTCTGTGTATGTCAGTGCAATTTCCCTTCTAAATATGATGTGCTTGCACCAGCTTCTTTCAGATCCAGACTTCATCCCAGTTCTTAATGTCTTTCTGACCTCTGGATTCCCAAAATATGCTGCTTATGGTGCTAAGGGTGCTGTTACAGATTACCTTTAAAATGTTTAAATATGTGGAGTGTTAGACCATCATAAAGTTAGAACAGTTTCAGAGCAATCACAGGTTAAGGCATAATGCCTTCTCAGACCTGTACAACTGTGACTTTCCACTCTATTGCTCCTCCGGGGTGGAAGGGGAGATAGCTTGGAGGAAGAGGAGCGTGAAGGGAAGCAGGGACACTCAGCAAAGAGACTGCTTCTTTGGTTGATTTAGTGCTGGTTAAAGGTACCCTGAAGACTGAAGTCCTGAATTTATCCACATAGCAGGTAAGCGTAGCGTAGGCAGAAACAGGGTAAACCTCTACCATGTGCCTCAGCTGCAGTTTGGAGAAAATGAAAATCTTGTCCCATCCTTCATATTGCTCATGTAGTGACCGGAACCAAATAGACAAGAAGCAGTGTTGTCTAGCTCATGCTCTGATCCATCAGTCAGAAGATCTGAATTCTGGCATGAGTTCTGCTGCTAGTTTGCTGTGTGGTGTTGGGAAGTCTCCTTGCCTTCGTCCCAATGTGAGAGATGATTTTGATCTGCCTTTGCAAAATGCTTTAAAATACATGAATGACAAGTTCCACATAAAAGTTAAGCATGGCTCTGCTTGTTGCTTGCTGTCTGTCTGGGCTACCCTTGCAGTCCATCTAGGCACTACCCAGTTGTGCCTTCCCAACAGCTGTTTGTCTTAACCCCTATAACTCCAGTGTACTGGATACATTTAAATACTGTTGAGGAGGTGCTATTGGAGGCACTCCTTAACAGACTCACAGCACTGCTCAATAGACTCAAAGGCACCCCTTGGTAAATGCCAGCTCTTATTCACTCATTTTTCCTAATATACAAAAATAACAGAGCAATTCTTGTGTTGCAAAGAACTCAGAAAGACCCCAGTAGGGCAGAATGTTTTTAACAGTATGGATCGTTATTTTAAATCTCTGTGTTTATCTTGTGAATGCTGTTTGTGAGCTTAAGAGTGCTAACATTGTGTGGTACCCTTGAAAGGAGCTCAAGGCACCATGAGATGCCATGGCACCCTAATGCAGTGGCTCTGCTCTCAGCACAGAGCCTCTGCTATAATTGCAGTGAGATCAGGAAGCCGGGGGAAAAATACTTCCCAAGCCTCCTTGGTCTTGCTGCAGTTAGTGTAGCAGCTCCATGCTGAGAGCAGAGTTGCTAGGCAGGGAAACTAGGGAGCCAAGGAAAGTGTGCCTACTCTGGCTTTATGGTCTTGCTGCATTTAAGCTCTGGCATCTCTGCGCTGAGTGCAGAGCACCAGACAGTGAGGCCACAGAGCCAGGGGAAACATGCTTGCTGTGGCTTCATGGCTGCACCTAAGCTGCTCAGAGTTACTGTTCCTGGTGGCAGGGGTAGAGGTTTGGAGGGTGGAAATGGGTACAAGGTCTCTATGCTGTGCACCCTGGGATGCTGGAGAACTGCAAATTATGCATTTTATCTTCCTGGAGATAACTGACAATACCCTGGAGCAACCTGGGTAAGACTAATAAAAAAACAACCTTTACTTCAATTGGTTCATGTTTAAAACGTTTAGAGGTTACTTAGCACAGGACAACACCCCTCAACATGTTTATTCTCCAATTTTAAATGTCTTTATGATGGTTTAAAGGTAACCTGCAACACCACCTTAAGAGACTAATTTAAAACTTTAGCTAAGTGCAGGATGTAACTTCT
>NW_017728886.1:192963411-192967235 GCF_001723895.1 Crocodylus porosus
AAATGTATCCTGTGCTAACCTAACTCACTCACTGTCCCCAGTAGCCTTTGAGCCTCACTACCACTCATTGTATTTTTACATATTTCTCAGTGTGTTTTCATATTTCATCTGTCTCGTCTTTACCATGACTTTTTGTATTTTATATTTTATACTTTTAAACTCTTAAGGAGTTTAACTCCCTGTAAAATGAAGTTACACCCTGCACCATTGTTAAAACTTCATTGAAATTGTCATTGTAAAGTGATAAAATATGGTGAGTGAATGTGAGTGAATGATGATCATCAGTAGACAATAGCCTAGCCAAAGGAATTCTATCTTATGCTAATCAAGATAAAGAACTGATTCCTGGAACTGAGCACTCGCTCTATGAACTATTCCTGTAACCCATGACAATACAGTCATGAAGTCAATAAGTCAAGAGTGGACTCCTAAAACTTCAGGTACCAACAGGCAAGACCCCTGTGACTGATAGCTGTCTGGTACTACTCAAGACCCACGTGGGACAGTGACCTCCAGATTGAGTAGCCCAGATGATGCTGGACAATTCTGCCAGAAAGGGATAAAAGGCAGTGAAGTGTGACCCTCAGTGGCACCCTCTCATCCACCAACTGACCTACCGAGACAGAAGGACAAGCAGGTGACCCCCTTCGGGAGAAGACATCTCCTTAAAGGAAGCTGACCATGAGCAGCAGACTCCAAGGCCTTGGGTAAGTAGACAAACTGACCCCAGTGCTCCCACAATCATTACAGCAGCTACTATACACTATACTACATGGGTTTGAATGACATGGGTTTGAATGAGTGAGTGCATGTGTGTGTGTATGTGCTAAGGTGACCAGTACTAGCCATAACTCAAAGTTTGCATTTATGATTGTATTGGTAACTTCACATCCCATCCAATAAACTAGAATTTATTATGATCCGGTGAGTTGGTCCTTGGTAGCCAACATTATCACAGAAGGCAGTGGTTCTTTCTGTTAATTGATGAGCTGTTAGAGGAATTTTAAATCACTTAGCAGGTGACTGGCAAGCCTTAATCTTTGGGTGAGCACATGTGATATAATGACATATAAAAGGATATAATCTGCTTATTATTACACTTCAGTTTAGTTTCCTTTTTTGCTTACTATCATTTCCGTTATCATTTCATATGGCTATAGCTGAAAAAAGATTTCCCCTACAGGAAAAGAAAACATTTTTCTGTAATTTTTCTGCTTGTTTACTTTGTGCTTTGACAGCATTTGAGTGTAGTGAGTTTCACTGTTTCCCCCGTCAAGTAAAATGGGGCTTAGTTTCCACAGAAGTCAATGGAAAGAGCCTCATTGACCTCATGTAGAGCTCCAAACACCCTGTTCCAGGATCAGGAGTGCGATGGAACCGAAGAGAGAAAAACTGAAGGAGGCAAAAAAATAGAAATACATAAGTCAGAAGCCGGAAAACTGGCAATGGCTAGATACAGAGCTGTGAAATGACTTTACATTATTGCTTACAAATGGGTTAGTATTTAAGTCTCTAAGCTTAGGTAAAGACATTCAAAAAGCCGGAGGAGGAATCAATCTAAGTTAAGTTGTTTGCTATAATTGGCGTAGTTTAGATCAGTAGCAAACAGAATACACATTCACCCTTTTGTGGTGGGGAGGGAGATGGGGATGAAGACAAGAGATGGGCCAAACCTGAAACTGTATATCACCATTGTTAAACCATGCAAAATTTCTGTTCTATTATGGGTGTAGACCAATATCCGATCACTTACACCAGTAAATGTATAATATCCATACCTGGCCTAATTATCTTATTTGTGTTTTTACTTGGTCTCAGTCATGCAAGTGTCTCCATCATAAAAGTGTCTCATCATCTTTAAGGAATCAGGACTCATGATAGAGGTGATATCTTTTATTAGACCAACTAGATTTTTGCAAAAATAATTTGTTAATTGCAAACTTTCAGGTACAAACACCTGTCTTCAGGCATAGGAGAAAAGATAGTAAAAGTTCTTCTGGATAGAAATGAAAGTTCATATTTCACTGGAGAGTTTAAGGAGTAAATCTCCTGTATGAAACACTTCATTTTATATGCAGATTGGGCTCAGAGAAAAGTCAGAATAGTCTGTTTACCTCGCAGTTGTTTGGTGATAAGCAGGATGTAGTCATATTTCCTTCTGGTTATGGTATTTCATATTTCACAGAGGAGTAAGAAGATGAAATGTTCTCCTGGGCAGGCATTTCTTATGTGGTAAGGTGTCTTTGAGCTCTGATGAGCCTCTGTGATGATACAAATTACCTTAAGCAAAGACAGGAGGAGGGTCTCAGGTTTCAGGTGGTCAAACTTGCTTCCTCCTTGTAAAATTGTGAAGATTTCATTTTAAAAAATCAGCTAAAATTTGATACCTTTTGTGTGTCAGATATCCAGGTTGTAGCCTGTTGCTGGTAGGTGTTATAAGGTTTTGGCCCCCTTTTGGTTGGTGCCTTGCCCCCCAGCGATGTCAGGGTGAGATCTGGTTTTGGTGCCCCCTAGATGGTTTGTGTGCTGCCCCTTCTTGCCTGCTATGTCTTTGATGTTCATTGTTGGGGAAGCAGTTCCCTGTAGGTGACCCGAGGGGGGTCTCATCCCTAGGCTGTCTTCATGGGGCTCCAAACCTCCCCTTTACCCCACCCTTACCACATCCTTAGCCTGTGTAGATGCTGCTCCCTGGATGGCTCCACCTCATCCACACTGCCCACCTCGAGAGGGTTGGGACTTCCTGACCATCAGTCTTCCTGGGTCCATCCCTTGTCTTTGGGTTGGCTTCCTCTATCTTGGGTAACTAAACCTCCCCCGTTCAGGGCTAAACTGTAACTGAAGGAAATTTAACTGAAAAATGACTGGTGTCTGCTGGCAGGCTCCTGAGATTATGTCTCTCTGGGCCCTCAATCCCCTGGGTGTGAGTATAGGCAACCACCCTGTGGCCAGCTTCTGCCAGCTCTTCCGGCATGACCTGCCTGGGGCCTGGCTGACCTGTGGTCACACTGTCCTGGTTCCTCCAGCCAAGGTTGTCTCCTTCCCCCTGCTGGGGGCTAGCAATCCCCTGTGATCTGCCCACTGCAGGGCTGCCTAGGGATGCCTGCAGTCCTGAGGAGCCATCCCCAGCCACGGTGTCTGAGCTCCTGGTGTCTGGCCCTCTGCTCCCCAGTGGCATCCCTTGAAACTGCTGCTCCTCTGTGGGGCTCCCTTGCCCCTGTTGAACCCTGAAGCTGCCCTCTGCCTCACCCATCTGGGTCCTGCAGCAGGCACCTGGCTCCTTCTCCTGGCACCTGGGGTTGGAGCCTACTGGCCCCGCAGCCAACGTCTTTCGGCTGGCATTCCACCCCCCACTCCTCAGCACTGGCTCAGCTGGATCCCCAGATGCCTTTTGAGAAGCCCATGCTTCTTGGGAGCCATGCCTCTGGTGCACTCCAATACTCAGGCTGAGGCAGATGCACAACTGCCAAGCCTGCTTTGGCATTTTCTCCCAGCTGCAGCTCATCCCAGCTTCTACGCTAAGTACTGGGGTGTGTCAGGCAAGGGTCTGGGACAGTTTGGGGGGGCTTTTGCCTCCCCTCTCACATAGCTGTATTGGTCCCCACAACTCTTGTGTACAACAGGTGAGTGCTGTTATCTAGGGCTGTGTGACGCTTCAGTTGGTGATTCAGTTTGGAGGAGATTTGGCCCAATTCAGTGGATGAATCAATGAATCCAAATCAGGGGACCAATATAAAGATCCAAATTGATTCAAAGCTCTTCACATCTTCAGAAAAGATCCAGAGAGCTTTGATGATTTGGGCAGTCCCTGATGGCTGGAGAAGGGA
>NW_017728886.1:192967355-193008450 GCF_001723895.1 Crocodylus porosus
ACTTTAAAAAAAAGCCCCGGTGCTCACCAGGTGCTGCCAGGTGAAGGGGTGATCCTTGATGACCCCCACTGCCCCATGCTGCATGGGTGGATCTGCCATGAGTCCCCCCCAACCCTCCCACTCCCCCAGCCCCACCTGGGCCAGCTCCAGCCCTTTAAGGAAAAAAAAGCTGAGAAAAGCCTCAGAATTCACTGCTCCTGCAGTGACCTCAGGGCTTCGGGGGCTCATGCAGTGCTCCCCATGTGGCATGGGGCAGCAGGGATCGCCCCTCAGTCCGGCAGGAGTGGTGAATCCAGAGTTTTTTCTGGGTTTTTTTTTCGTAAAAGGCTGGAGCTGGCCGAGGTGGGGCACCCATGTGGCGGGGCTGGGGAAGCAAGGGAGGGAGTTGGTGGGCATGTGCAAAGCCCCCCATTCATCATCGGACAGTGGGGGGCAGCAGGGATTGCCCCCTGCCCAGCAGCACCTGCTGAGCTGGAGCTTTTTTTCCCAAGTGCCAGGAGTTGGGACAGCCATTGCCAGGTTGGGAGAGGGGCAGGGGATGGGCCTGGTCTGGCTGATTCAGAGATTCAGCCATCCTAATCGGGATAGTGATTCAAATCACCAGATTGAATCACTGTCCCCTGAATTGGCTGAAACTGAAGCTAATACTAGACATTTTGCACAGGCCTACTGTTATCCCCACTTTACAGAGGAAAAAAGGACTTAACCAGGACATGCATAGCAAAATATTAAACCCAGATCTCCAGAGTCCCAAATGCCCATGCTAGCCACAAGACCTGTCTGTCTCTGGAAATTCCATCATTATATTGATCATCTTTGATTGCCATATTTTCATGACATGAAGACTAATTTGCAGCAGAATCATTATTTGGTTAACATCCTATTACATTACACCTGTTACAAAGGGTGGGAGGTAGATGTGGTTCCAATAATTCTCTTTAACAGATTTTACCATCTATGCATCTGGGGAAGGCCTGTGATATTTGTAATTAATGTTGTCTTATCTGTGAAATGGAGTGAACAATAATGAGTAACACCTCCCCACACCCTGCTAGGGGACACTGTTTATATGAAGGTTACTCTGTCAAATTGGATCCTGCTCCTTCTACAGTGGAGTCAATGGGATTTTTGACACTGTGCGTTAAGAATGTATTGAAAGCATCATAATGTATTGTGCACCATGTTTGGGGAATGTCAGAATTTATCTCCAGTCATTCTGCATGTTTCTAGTCTTCCACTCTATCATGGAATAACTGGTGGCAAGCTCCCCACAACCGCCCCCTTTCCCCGCGAAATGTGATTATTCATTTCCTTAATTTGCCATTTTCTGATAGACTGCCTCACCCAAATTAAAGTTTCACTTTGAGGTGAAATGTTTAAAGATGTCTTCACAACTGTAATAAAAATATTTGAGGTGATGAAAGACCAGGAATATGATGAGGTTATTGTAATTATTGCAGAGCTTGCAGGTACAAACCATCTGGCAGAACTGTTAATTTCATAGCAGCATACTCTCTAAGTGTCCTAACTTTGTCAAAAGCTTTGAAAGTCAATACCCATTTATATTCCCAACCACCGTTTGCAAAGGTCACTCTCTAAAGTGTACACACAAAGGCAGAAAGAGTAGAAGAAACCTAGATGTTTATTCACATATTAGTCACACATGAAAGGCAATTCTGAATTTAACGGGGGGCGAAATGGAACAGTAAGAGATTCTGTGTTTCAGCTCTTGAAGATATAAATGAGTCCAAGGGGTCCAATAGCATTTTATCCTGGAGGTATTGATACCTCCCATTATTCAAAACATTACTTTTTAATTAAAAATACCAGACCTGATTCTCCAGCGTGCCTTTTTGTAGTCATTGACAGAGTTGGTCAACGTTTTTTAGAGGAGCACTTTCCTGTCAGAAAATGCTGATTTGAAACAACTGAAATGGTTCACATGAGCGTGTTGATTACTTCAAAGCTGCTGACAGTCTGGGGATTTGGGCAGCCAAGACCAAGCTGAACAATTTCATATCAGTTCTATTTACAGAGAAGTTTTCCTTCAATAGAGATTTTCAAATGTTTCGCTTTTGTCCACACAGGAAAGAAAGTCTTACCAAAAATCAGATTTTTTGTTTGTTTGTTTTATGGAAGGGAATCATCATTTTCTAGCCAATGCTGGTCATTTGTTGTCAGTGCAGAGTGTAGAACAAAATCTTATGTATGTATTCTGAATTTATGTTAGTGACTCATCAGCCACAACTTGTGTAAAGTTGATTTTTTTCTAACACTAATCTACCAAAACTAAAAGATTTTGTCTTTACATATTCTTTCCTGTTCTATTTTTCCCTCCCTCATGATTACTTCTTCATTAATCCTCAGCAGAAACACTCATTGTCTTATGCAAAACATTTTCAGTTCTCATACAAAGGGGAACATTTTACTTGAAAACAAATTTCAAATCTTCCAGTGAAGTATGAAAACACTTGGTATGCAGTCACATTCAGTGTAAAAATTAGGAATTTCATACAGCCATGTTGTTTAAGTATTAGTTAATTTTGCTTATAGATAAAGGCAGAGGTGCAATATCTATGTAGTGCATGATATTAGCATTCATAAATCTATGGCCCTTATACCACAAAAGGCCATTCATGTGCTTCACTTCGCAAGACTCAGGCCTAGGTATGTACAGGATATAGGTTTTATGAATAGAACTGGAAAATGTTATGGGGAAATTTGCACATGCATTTGTAGCATTCATCAGCACACCTTTGCCAATTTATATGAAATTGGCACACTGGGTCAAAGGTTATAGTTTTTAGTTGTAGGAGTGTTTCATTTAAAAGAAAAAGGAAATGTATGGTTTTAAAATATATATATATACACACACACACACCAACACGCACACGTACACACTCATTGAAGAGTTGCATTTTTATCTATACTGTATTATATCATGGTAATTATTAGGGCTGTGCAAAATTTTGATGGCCGCTTCATTTCAACACTATTTTGACTCATTTTGAAGTTGAAACAGCAAAATTGAAACAAAACAAAGGCCATTGAAATCACCTTGAAACAAAACGAGGCTAGTCGAAACATTTCAAAAGTTGAAACGTTTTGACCATAGTGCTGGGGATGGGAAGTCAGTCCAGCTGGGCTGACTTCCCCTCCCCAGCACAAGATACAGCAGAGGACAGGGAGGCAGCACAGCTGGGCTGCCTCTCCACTCCCTGAACTTGATTACAGGGGGGACAGGAAACCAGCCCACCTGGGCTGCTCATCATCCTCCACAATAGATCATGGGAGGGGCAGGAAGCAGCCCAGCTGAGTTGCCTTTCCATCCCCTGCACTAGATCATGGGGTGGGGGCCGGGGAAGCAGCCCAATTGGTCTGCATTGCCATCCCCCACGCTAGATCATTGTGGGGGGAGAGGCAGCCCAGATTGGCTGCTTTCCCACCCCCTGCGTGATCTAGCCTGGGGGATGGTGAGGCAGCCCAGCTGGCTGAAGCTAGAACGGAACAGTGCCATTTCGCACAGCCTAATGATTATGGTCATGCATTAGGTCTAATGAAGAACAGGGCCCCACTGTGTAGGCACTATACAAACACAGATTAACAAATGATCCCTGTCTCAAAGATTTGACACTCTACACAGTAAAACTAACTTGGGCTGGGAAAGGGGAACACCAGGCAAGCAAAGTGAGCAATTGGACTGCAGCAAACATGGGAACCTGGTACCTCCTGAGTCTGTGGGGGCACCCACAGAAGTCGCCAGCAGTGGCAGCGGGGACAGAGCTGGCGAGCACCCGCAGAAGCCAGCATTGGCGGTGGGGATGGCCCTGTCGGGGTGGGTACGGTCGCCCCCTCCATGCCCCCCCACCAGTTGCCTATGGCAGCAAATGTTATGCTAGTTCCATGATCAGGGAGAAGTTGATGATTACCTAGGAGAAAATAAATTAAATGAAAAGAAAAAGGAGAAAAGGGAAAGGAAGGATGTTGATACAGACAGGGCAGGAGAATAAAAAAGGAGTTAAAGAAAGCTAAGTTGAAGAGATTGTTTAGGAGAGCTAAAGCAAACTGTCAGTCATCAAAGGTATAGAAATTCAGTCAAAACTAATTCTATGAATCCCAGAAGGCCCCTGTTTCAACTGCTCCTCAAGATGTTTCTATAGATTGCTATCTCTGGCTTTTCTGGTGAGTTTTTTTTTTCTTTTAGTCCTACACAGAAATTGGAAAGGAAGGCATTGCTTGGTTCCTAAAAACCCACAGTCATGGGTGGGTCTCATCTTCACATGATGGGGGAAGGAATAGCCCTAGCTGGGTTTTATTTTACCCTCTGTTTCCACAGAAAGCTGTGGATCTCTGCCCCATCCCCTATCTCAGCTGTGGATGCTCTTACTATTTGAGGTTTCTGGCAGGCTCCTACTTGTTCGCTTGGGTGAGGGAGGTCTTTCCCCTTTCCCTTTTGTTTGTGAGATTCCAGTGTGGTGCTCCTGAGTGCATATCATATATGAAGTAACTTGGTATTTTATTTTGTGATGTTAATACTTATATCAGGTTTATGACAATCAGCTTTGGACTTAGACATCTCCAGCTTCTTTTTCTGTCCATCAAATGATTGCTATATTGCTTTAATAAATTTAATACCAGTGAAAAATGCTGCTTCCACAACCCTAGAGACTGAAGGCCTCCTTTAGTCACGAAATATGTATACTGCATACATGTCAATGGAAGCAATACAGCATCCAACTTTATGAAGTGACGGCATTGTGTCTGCACTACGCAAGTCAGGAGGCGGAGTGGACATAATGAAGGGAAGAAAAAGCCAGCCTCCCTCCTACCTAATCAGTAAAGTCTGGGACTCTGTTAGATTATTGGTGGGATCCCCCACCACTATGGGCAATAAGGGAGCCAAGAAGAGCATGATTCTTGTTAAACTGCACTGCCAGGGGTTAGAGAAAAGTGTCTGGATCAGAGCTGATGCATGGATAGAGTTCCTCCCCACAGGCAGTTATACCAATGAGGTGAAAAGTTAACAGAATTAATGGCTTTTACAGGTATGTTGTGCTTCTCATGTTTTAACAGGCGTCAGTTTTCAATATATTTATCTTATGGTAGCATTTCAGATCTTTTAAGATTTCTGTATGGGTTTTTGAGAATCCTGATGTATAAAGGCTCCGAGTAGGATATGCTGGAAATTTTCTGTTCATTATTTAATAATAAATATTATAAAAGGGGTCAGAGAAACAGTTATATAACTGATACTCATAGTCTAAAGAGTTCAAATCTTAACATTAATTCAAGAGTGGAGAATACTAAAAGAAAAATGATACTACTCTTCAGACTGTTCACTTTGGACAAAGCCAGCATGAATAGGTAAAGATCCTACTAATATAATATCCTCATCTTTATAAGTTTCAGTAAAAAAATTAAATATGAAACGTCAATGCTATTGCACAAATACTCTGTGGAATTTGATATTGTAAAATGAGGAAGGAAATATAGATAGTGGTCATATATAGTGGTACAAAGACACCTATTTCTGTTATACATTCATTTACAAATTTGATTGTGTAATTAATCATTTTAATCATCTGTGATATAATTAGTATGAATCTTTGGAGAATTAGTGAACAGTGATCAATAGTTTGGAGGTTAATCAGTATTATCCTTCCTGACACTAGTTAAATTTAGTTAGATTAAAGAGTTTATGCAAATTACTGTCCTGATTAAGCAATGGTTATTACCATATTACCATTCACTAGCAGCAGGCTAAATTGTTTCCCCAAGAGACATCTCAATAAAGCAGTTAGAGTGACATAACATGCCCCAATTAAACAGTGTGTATTGTAATAGCATATTTACATAGAACCTTTCATGTCGATACAAATTAGATACGTGTATCAGTCCCAAGTGTGTAAAGCAGCATATAGCCAATCTCCTGATCCCAGAATAATGAGAAGGAAAATGTTGTAACTTGACTCTAGGGCAAACCTCTGCTCTTAATAAATATATCATTGATTTCACATGAGCAAAAGAGACTTGCATTTGAAAAATCTACTACAAAGTAAATTGCATGGAACTTCGTTTTTCTGCTTTGAAGAAGAAGGGCCATGGCAACCGTTTCTAAACTTGTATCTGTAACTCCAGTGAGACTAAATGCTTAGAAATCTGAACTTTAGTTCCCTAAACCAGACCTTCTACCAGAATCTTGAAAGTTTCACTGTTACTCCACACAGTGCCTTCCCATTCTCACTATCACCTTCCCTCTTAATAGTACTCTGGCCAGTCTCCACCCAGGGATCAGCAGGAGCTGAACATCAGGGAAATGTTTCCCCACACCTTCCTGGGACTGGACTGACCCTGGTCTGAAGAGAGTAGAGGGAGAAGCTGCTCTCACCTCTTCCCAGTCCTGTGCCAGTCAAGGGAAGGGTCCCTGTGCCTTCCTCAGACTGGTTCCCCCAGTCTGGAGAAAGCATGCAGGCAGCTGTTTCTCAGCCTCCAGTAGACCAGGAAGGGAAGGGAAGGGAGTAGCTGATGCTTCTTGCTCCCTGCTTGTACCTCAGATGCGGGTTCCTGATTTTAGGAGCAGATTTGGGAGGAGGGGTGTTTTAGACTGCTCCGGTTACCCCAAGAATGGGAGCACTGGAGCAGTCATTGCTCCCTACATTTTCCCCAAACCAGAATGGCCCAGTGTTGGGAAGGCATGGGAAGCCCAGAGAGGGAGTGATTGCTGAATGTCTATACTTCTTCCTCTTTTGGAAACATTTCTACAAGTGGAAATTTTCCACTAATTTAGAATCTTGCACATTTTCTAGAAGTCAGAATCACACCAGAATTTCAGTCTCATTTTGTTCAGAGACTATTTGGAGAATCAGAAAGGAACCCATCATAATGGTCATAAGTTAGCAAAGACTGGACATGAGTGGGGCGTGAGATGCAAGGGTAAGCAGAGAGTCCCTAATGGCCACCTCTTGCAGAATGTGTGCGGGGAGAGGCTCTTGGCTGTCACTTGAGGGACTATGGAGTAGACCTTCAAGAATGTTTCCATACTAAGAAGACAAACAACCTAACTCACCATTGATTGTGCCATAATTACATGTGTGTCTTTCAGTCGGTCTGAAATAAGCACTGAATGGAGAGAAAGCAGGTGGTGCATCTCTCTTCCAAGAAAACAGGATAAGGCAATATATTTATGGGAAGAAACCATCTGAAGAAGGTTTATTGGAAAGGAAGAAGAGTTTAAAGAGTTTGATAATTAGAATAAATTTATAATAAGCATTAATAGATATGGATGCTTGACTGAACAATCACTAACTTCTGAACCTTTGGAGGTGCACAGAGCACTAGCTTTAGTCCTGTTTCTTCTTTGATAGATAAGTAGTCTGATTAATTATTACAACCTGTTGGAGCTTGACAGATTTGTAAGAAATGATGTGCTTTTCTACCTCTGTGGGTGTGTTCTAGTAAATAAGCCTTTCTTTTGCCAAGATGTATTTACTTGTGCAACTAGAATTTGTCCATTTGTTGGTTCCTAAATTTGTTTTCCTTCCTACTACCACCTACCTGGAAAGTTTTCAGAATGGTTAAGCTCTTTATTGAAGCCACAGTATACTCCTGGTTAATAAAAGTATTTGTCGAGGTATTACTTTTCTAATATGTTTTTTTTTTTTTTAAGTTATCTGGAAAACCCAGTTTAGGATAGTTACAAAGGTGGTTTAGATTCTTTATCTTATCACTGACTTACAGTTCTCATGTTGTTAAGCTTTGTGAGATAATTGTATGTAGTATTATGACCAAGAACAAGTGGAAATAAATAGGGAAAACATATATTTGAACCGCTTGGCAGGTCGTACAGAGAATCACAATACTGCACATGCAGACTTGTTACAGATTCTTAGATTGTTCATATCCAGGTTCTTTACATGTTCTAAAATCTAACTTTTCTCCAAAATTAATCTAAAACATGGAAGTACAAAAAATACAAAACCGCAGGATGATAAGATCTTATGCATGAGACCATGTTCTTGTCTCTGTTGGTCTTATTTGCATGTTACTCTGGGAGTATATGGGGATTCTAAAGGAGTTGTGGTGTCCCCCTTTTACTCAGGAACAATCTAGAGTTGGGAGGAGAGCGGTAAACCACTAAAATCTGCTCCAGAGCTGTGATGGTGCCAGAAATTAGAACAGCCACTGAAATTACTTTGATTTACTCTTGGGGCTGTTTTGGTTGGAGGTTGACAACCAGAATTCACAAGGTGCAAAGATGGAGTAGCACAGAATCTAGTCTCCTGTTTTAAATCTACAAATAAATTTTCCAGCTCAAAGTACTTTATGAAAAAGTATCCTAAATCTTGCATGTACAAAAATCAGCTTCTGCCAGTAAACAACTTTGCAGGCTATTTGTATTCCAACATAGTGTGTTTTCTCCCTCGCACATGGTTATCTAAATACATGTTTAGGAAATAGGGTTGCTAATGCATGTCAGCTGAAGTATAGATATGCATCTGTGCCTACGTATCTGTAGAAGTGGGACCTGAATGAACTGTTTTTCTATCTCTGGCCATGGTCTGTATTCAGAAAGAGCCCTTAAGTACATGGTGAACTTCAAGCACATTCTTAAATCCTATAAAAATCAATAGGACATAAGCACATGTTTAAACTTAAGCTTTCCTAAATTGGGTCTAATTTATCAAGATATTTGTAGGACTTGATCTAAAGCCCATTGAATCATTGGGAGTTTCCAAATAATGCTACATGCTTAGAGTTTAAAAAATGCAAATGATCCAATTTAATTACTCTTACTCATGTTTATGCTAGGCACATAGCTTGCTCATGAGCAGCAGCAGCATGAGCCTTCAGTTTGCTCAAAGAAATGTTGGATTTACCATTCTGAGTTATGTGTGTTTTGGTAAGTCAGTGTACTTACTCTGTCTTCTGCATTAGATCTTTTCTTTGTGTAACAGATGGAGCCAGCAATTTTGAGCTTTTTATCATCCTGACTAATACTGTCTGACATGGCTTTTAGACTTGAAGACTGCTTAGAAAAAATGTACTCAAGTGCCAGATTTTGGAAACAATAAAAAAGCAATCCTTCCTTAATAATTTTGTTCTGTTGTTGCAAAGCAAACTTTCAGCTTAATAGCTGCAATAGAATGCTTACATTTCTCCATCCTATTGAAAAGATCTTAGACAATTTTGAAATCATGGTAACATGCTCTGTAGCATGCTTGTCAACCAGAATATTACCACAATTAGCTTAACTACCTGCATCACAATTAAAGCAAAAACAAATAGATATCAGAAAGGCAGAAGTTTATTTGTGACTCTCTTGCTTGTAGGTCTTAAAAATATATGTTAATGCATTTAAAGACTAGACTGTCAAATCTCTAAGAATACTGGAGCAAGGAGAAAATCATTTAAGTGTGTGGAAAACAAGTACATTATCTGCTAGTTTTGAGCTGTGTAAAATGAATGCATAATGGGTCCAAGTCAGCATGGTAGTCTTTTTTGCTAACTTTACTCACGTGTAAATTTCTGCACAAGATACAAGGTTCTGGAGAATCCTTTTTTCAAAACTATTTAAACTGTGAAGAAATAGAATGTGTCATCTCTGTCAGGGAAAATATGTTCTAGGCAACACAGAGTGTACAATAAATACTTTGATAAATGGAAAGTGTAGCTATTTCTTCCCTGTGTCCACCTCCCACCATATGGTGGATGCTATACCCATCATTCATCTTCATCGTTCTTGAAATGAGGTGCCCAAAACTAAATGTACTAATCCAGGTGAGTTGTAACTAGTGATGAATGGAGTGGAAGAATTTTGTCCCATTATTTGCATACAACAGGTTATTAAAACCACTCAATCAGCAATTGGCTTTTTTTTGTAACAGTATCATACCATTGACTCCTGCTCAGTTTTCAGTCCGATTTAACCCCTTTCCTTTTCTGCAGTAGTGAGGCTGAGGCAGCTACATTCTATTTCTGCACTTCCTTTTCCTTCTTAAGTGTACTACTTTGCATTTGTCCTTATTTAATTTCATTTTACATGCTTCAGACCATTTTTCCAATGTATAAGTTTTAAATCCTAATCCTGTTTTCTGAAGTGCCTAATAACACAAACAGCTTGGGGTCTTGCACAAATATACCTTTGGTTCTCTCCTCCAGGTCATTAATAAAGTAATTAATAAAGATAGTGAATAGTCCTGGGCCTAGGAGAGGCCACTGGGGAACACCACTTGATTCCTGCTCCCATTTTGACCGTATTTCCTTGCTTCCTATTGGAATGTAATGGAAGACAGCAACAGAAGCTTCTCTGTGGCTGCCAGGATAGGATTAGCAGCAACGGTTTCAAATTGCAGATAGGTTGGCTGTCGTGAAAAACTTTCTCGCTAAGTTGGTTAAGCATTGGAAGAGGCTACCTAGTGAAGTTGTGGAATTTCTGTCCTTAAAAGCAGGTTAGACAAGTACTTGACTGGTATGGTTTAGGCGTGATCCTGCTTTGAACAAGGGTTTGGAATAGATAATCTCCTGTGGTCCCTTTCAGCTCTACTATTGTAAGATTCTATTATTCTAAAGTAAAGGTACATCACATCCATTTTCCACCTTTACCAGCAAAGCCTGTCACCTTCTTTTATGTGAAAATCAGATTGAAATGGCATTACTTGCTTTTGACAAATCCATATCAGTTTTTACTTATCGCCTAGTTATTCTGTGTTCTTAAAAATAAACTATTTGAAGTTAGTTGCAAGATTCTTTCCAGAATTTGGATTTTAGAATGACGATGTCTTCCCTTCCCCTTTTTAAAAATGGACACTCTGTTTAATCTTTTTCTAGTCTGATAGAACCTCTCCTGATCTGCATGGGCGGCTAATTAGCACGCATCAGAGCAGACTTGATTACTCGAGTCTGCTGGAGTGTGCTAATTAGCATGCTCCAGCAGGCTCTGTGTTATATGTATTCAGTATCCCCATGTTTCAAAATGGCAGCGGGGGTGCTTTAACTAAAGTTCATTGAACAAGCTTTAAGTAAAGTGCCCCTGCTGCCATTTTGAAGTGCAGGATTCTGAATACACAAGATGCTGCAAGTACTCTAATTAGAGCAGCCCTCCGAGCCTCTCTAATTAAAGCACCTCCCTCCACCCCAGAGCACGTGTAAAGACACCTCATGAATTCTCAATAATAGCCAGTGGCTCTGCAGTTACCTCAGCCAGTTCTCTAGGATGAATTTAATTAGATCCTACTGATTTTGAAAATACATGACTTATCTAAGTCATCTCTAACCTGTTCTTTCCCTGCTATAACATACGGTCCCTGTTCTTGATGCTAACTGTGCTCCTTATATACTAGTTGACCTTTTTTGTGAAGGCTGAAATAAAAAAACACATTAAGCACTTCAGCCTTCTCCACATTTTTATTAGAATCCCCTCCCCATTCAGCAAGTGACCTACACTTTCCTTGTTCTTCCTCTTGCTACTAATGCATTTATAGAATATGCACTTAATATTATTGGGACTGGTGCTACAGTCACCTTCCTAGTGGTGCTAGCAACTGACAGTGCTGGTTACATCTCTAGAATATGTGGAAGAATCAGAAGTACTAAGCACAATAAATATGCAATATACCTATGCATGAAGCAAATGACATGAGGTAGATGTCTTTGTTGTAAAACACAGGGGTGAGGGATAGTAAAAATAGTAAAAATGACCCAAAACAGTATTTGATCAAAACACCAAAGACCCCAAGATAGCAGGGTTAATGCTGTCATTCTGTGAAAAAGTGTGCAGAATTTCAATGTTCATTGAAAACAGTCCAAGTTTTTGTTGTTTCCTAATGATGTTGCTTTCATTGATGCCACACCCACTGTCAAGCTGGGGGCATTCATACAATGCTAACTCAACAATGACCTGGTTTTCTGAATTACCTAATACTTCTCTGAGATCACGTACAGATGTTCAAAGAGCTCAAGGAGGAATCACTATAAGTTATGCAGTTTTCTGGGGGCAGCCTAATTCAAATCAGTAGCAAACAGTATAGATGCTTGCCCTTGGTTGTTGCAGACTGCTTGCAGTGGTCAAGACTCACAGGTGGGGTACCTTGCATGGCTTCCTGCATGCCCTATGGGCTTCCCATTAAGAGTGCCCAGGCCACCCCTGATTGGCTGCTGAGCATTGGGAAGCATGCCCCCAACCCGCTGCCCCATCACTGCAAACCTTCCCTGGCACTTCACCCTCAGGTTTCCAGAAAAGCCCCAAAGCAAGTGTCCTCCACTGTGATTTTCTTATGCCTCTGAGCCCTGGCCTGGCTGCCATGGTGCCTTGCCACCCATGCCCAAGCATGGAGCTGCAGTATGTCCTGTTTGTCACACTGCATGACTTTCACCAGAGGCTGTGGGATATCACGCATGCCCATTTGGACATGACGATGCAACTGATCATGAGGTCTTGATGTCTGGGTGCATGAGGGTCTGGCTGCAAGACATCTAATGAAAGGGTGGATGGATAAAAGAAGTGGTCCATGTCGTAGGTGTGGGTCCCAGTTTATGGCCGTCTCCCTCACTGCAATTAGGTTTGGCCCCTGCTCCAGAGTGATCAGGGCTCCTCTAGCCAGGCCACCCCCACACCTTTCAACTTTCTAGGGGCTTCCAGCAGACACCCTTTGATTCTGGCAACACCCCCTGCTGTGACCTAGAAATTTCCAATGTCCTCCACCTGCAACATTGAGGCAGCTGGTCATGCCTCACCTGCTCCTGAAATTTCTAGTGGCATCTGCATGCTTGCCTTGGCTTGGTTACTCGGTGCTGCCTCCTTCACCCACCCTTGTACCCCAGTACCCTGTAGCTGCAGGCCAAAAAACCTTTGCAGCACCCCAGGTGCACATGGCCTGGGTACCTGCTGGCAGTGGCTGAGTCACAGGGTTGCTTCTATGCAGGTCATTTCCTGATGTTCTATCCCCAACGCCCAAGAAACAAGCCACCTACACTGGCTTCTGCTCAGGAAGGGTGGGGAGAATCTTTGGGTGCCAGGGTGCCTGGGTTTGGCCTCTGAAATTTAGTGTGTGGGTTCCAGGGTTGGAGTCCGTGGGGGTATACCTGAGCACAAGGGCTGTCCTAGACTCAGTGTCAGATCTGCATGTATGTTTTAGGATGCTTTGTGACAGGGTGTAGGGGCATGGCCCAGGGGCTCGGGTGCTCAGGTCCTGGGGCTCATGCAGGGGTCACAAATACATCTGTCCCCTCACTGCCTTCCTGGGGCTGACAAATGGCTGGAGGCAGGAGGTAGGCCGTGCTGGCTGAGCCCTGGGAGAGCCTGGTGGGTGCTCACTGGGTGCTTGCCACATCAGCCAAGCACAGGCTGAGTACTAGAACACCTCCCTGTGAGGGAGGGATAGCACGGGCCACAAAGGAGGCTAGAGTGCTGGAGGACAGTGGTTTAATTTGAATCATTAGGGAACAGGTACAGAAATTTGATGCACCAGTCTAACTTAAATCAATTTGAATTGAGTGTACTTCATACCAGGTCTTAGACTGCTTGCACCATTTTAAGACCAATCTACATGAGCTAAATTTTTGTACAGTTATGGATTTTGATTGATTTATGATCACTTAGATCACCAGTGTAAGTGTAATATCTATACACGGCCTGAATGTATCCCATTCAGATACTGACCAGTTGGGTGTTGCTTACTGCATGAATGCTGACAAAGTCAAAATCTAAGCTTGATGTGTTTATTCCTGCCCCATCATTACTAAAAAGATTATACGGCAAGAAATCTAGGATATCAGGAATGCTTCTTAAGCAAATCCTTCTTTTTCCTCTACTTGATGAAGCTATTAGAAGAATATAATAGCTCCCATCAGCACAACAGTCGAGTGCATCAGACTAGAAATAGATATTGCCAAATGATGCAGATCAGCTATACTGCAATCTTTTGCAGCACAGGTGACCTGCTTCATTGAGCCAAACATGCATTGTCCCTTGTCCTCCCTGTGATGGTGTAGGATAAAGGACAATGTATTCTCCTGGAGTTTGAGGGGCCCAGTTGTGTGAACCCTGGGAATTCCCAGGCAGGTTTGGGTACCACAAACCCTGACAGTGCTTGCCTGGATTTCCCCACTTACACAGATCCCCAGAAATCCCAGGGGTGGGTCTGGATAAGCAGGGAAAGTCAGGCTTGTCTCACTTACCCAGACCCACTCCTAGGGTCTCTGGGGACCCAACTGGATAAGCAGCAAAAGTTGGGCTTTCCCCACTTACCCAGATCTGCTCCCCAGGGTCTCTAGGGAGTGGGCCTGGCTAAGTGGATCCCAGCATGGAGGTACAGGGTGCTGGGGATTTCTGAGTTCCATGCATCCATGCAGGGACTTGCATGAGCTTTCCCTGCTTGTGGAGATCCTGGGGTGGGTCTCTGTAAGCAGGTAAACTCGACTACAGAGTTTACTGTAGACTACCTGCTTATAGAGAGGCACTTCAAGCTTCCTTGTAAGCAGGGAAAGCCACACATCTGCCCATTCAGCTGAGGGTGCAAGCAGTTAAGGTTGCCTGTACTCTCCCACCACAGAGCTAATGGATGTCTGCTGCATTAAACCACTAGGATTTATTACTACCTTTCATCACACTACTGATTTGCCTCTGTTGTGGTGTGACAAAGGGTAGGGACATCTATTTGCTCATCATTTGTGCCACCATGAACATTTTTTTATAGAGGCACAAATACAACATCAAGTGATAACCGTTTCTACCCAACGTTGGAACGCTCTTCCAAAGTGAACAGCTAGTATCATATTTTATTGGAAAAGAAAAGAGAAAGAGAAGGCTGAATGTTCACCAGGGAGTCTATAACAGATCAGGAAAAAACCCACTGGTCTACTGCCTTATCAGAAGTTCCTGAGTCTCTCAAGACTGCTTTGGTCTAGTGCACATCTGAGAAAATATTGCTGTTTTTTAATGACCATTTTGTGAAGGAAAACTTGTCATCTGGAAGCAAACTTCCTTCCCCCTGCTTCTGAAAAGATAGAAAGTCTGAGAGAATATTAACCTATTAGGAGGCTGTAACTTTTAAAATTATAAAGCTATTTCAGAATCCAGGCATTGAGCCTGTCTAAGCCTTGACAGTTCAGTGTGAACAGCATCTGTTATAAAAATTATTGTGGTTTAAGATTGTCTAAAAAGATATGCTAACTGACAATTTAAGATGAGAAAACAGCGAAACTTGTGGGGATAATGATCCTAATAGATAATGGTCTTGGGAGGAGGTTTAATCTGACACCTCAAGAAATAGTAGTCAATTAACAGCCTAAGAGATGCTTCCTTAAAAGGGGTTGTTTACTCAGACACAAGAAGGCAGAAGAAGAAAGATCTTTGGAAAAGTCACTTTAAAAATCACTCCCATATAGATTCCAAGTAGGTCTTTGAAAAAGACGGGCATTTGACATGCTTGTATGGAGTCTAAGAGGATATTGCACCAAATTTTAGCACAGTATCTGAATTAAAAATGATATATTATAGTTTTATGCCAGCCAGTGAAGTTACAGTACACTATGCAGTCCATTAGTGCAGCACATTAATGGGTGGGCCACCATCGTACTTAAGTTACATGTGCATTGACATCAGAATTAAGGGCTGCAGTATTTTTCAGCAAGCTGATAGACTTGTTTGGTTCAACCCTCAAGTGTTACAAGTGCCAAGACAGCTACAATGACCCTGCTCATCTTGGCTGCATCTTGGTAAGTCCCAATCTAGAAGACTGGTTTTGTTGCTCAGGGAGCAAACAGGCTAAATTAGTTAAACTAATTACAGGATTAAGAAATGTTGTTTTGTCTTATGTAGGTAATCTTCATACCTTTTCTGTATAAAATAACTGTAAGTAGGGCATGATGACTGTTAGTGGTGATATTCCCCAAAACAGATTTAACTTTATTAGTTAAAAATGGGAGTTACAATGCTTTTTAGGGGGTAGAAGAAAATACAAAAACCAGGATGAGGGGGGCTACATAGTATGGTGCAGAGAGGACACAACTAAGTTAAATAGTAAGAGAATAGTCTACTTAGCCTGGGGATGGTTTGTGGTGGGGGTTAATGGAGATATGGGTGCAAAATTTATATAACAGAGAAGATACAGAGTCTTTATGCAACGAGTCTGCATTATTACAGAACTGTGGGTTTTGAAGGGTGCATACAATTAGTAACAGCATACAGGGTACAATTGTGGGGGTGAGGGAAAATCCAGGTATGTGTTCTTAGTCATGATCCATTGGAGGTAGCAGTCAGGCAGTTCCCTCTGGGTTGCTTCTGGCCAGTGGTCTGTTGGAGTCCACATACTGGCACTCACCTGTGATGTGCTCAATGTATATGTCCCTTGAACATCTGGTGGCATCGTACACCATGAGGCACCTCATCAGCTTCTCATAGTGGCAGGTTACCCAGTAGGCATGTAGGATGCTCACATTTCTGGGGTCTTACGTGCTGATGATCCAGGCTCCCTGAAGACAAGTAGCAGCAGTCACAGTAATACAGATGCCAAGTGTCCCCCGAGAAGCTCAGCTCAATGCCTTAACCGCCACCTCATATTCTTGGCTTCTTGGGGTGTCCACCAGCAACTGGTACTTCTCCAGCTTCTGCTCACAGGCTTCAACAAAGGCTGGCTGCTGGTGAGCAGCTTCATCTCATTGTCCACCTTCTTGAGGGTGGTCTTGGGGACCACTGAGTCTGTTAGGAAAAATGAGATGCAGGGGATGAGGAATGTGGGCTGCCAGGTGCCAGCAGGGATGAGTCCAGTTTGTGGGCATCTTGCACAATCCCATGGATAGTTTCCTCCTCTGTCTGCTTCATTCGGTGACCAGTGGGCATTCCCAGGTGGAGGTGGCTTTTGCCATCCCTCGGGCACCTCGTCTGCTTGTCCTGGATAGTGTCAGTGAAGTCTAAGATGGTGCTTTTCTTCCTGCAGTTGACATACAGGGAGATGCACTTGGAGGTATTGAAGCAGAACCCCACCTGCCCGGCCACCTCAGAATTGATGTCCAGCATCTTCTGCAGCTGCTCAGGGTCACTGGCAAGGAGGATGAGGTCATCAGCATAGGAAGCTCAGCTTCAATCTGTAGAGGCTGAGTTGGGATCTTCTTTAACTGCTCGGAGTAGTTCCATGGCCACTGGAACCACCTACCATTGGTTGTGGTAGATTTTCACGGCTAGCAATTTTTACACGTAGATTGGATATTTTTTCAAACAATATAGTCTCATTAGATAATAATTACTTCAGGGAAGTCCTACAGATTGTGTTTTACAAGAATCTAGTTTAGGTGATCAGAGTGGCCCAATCCCCCTTTTGTATAAATGAAAATTTCTGAGGTGGCAGAAATGGCTAGTTAGGGGATGATAAGTTTTATCAATCCCTAGCACAGAGGTGGGCACTTATTTCAGGTGGAAAGCTGCTTATCAAGTTTTGGCAAGCTCTCATGGGCCACAAGGGTAGCCCTGCCACTTGACAGCCCCGCTCCCTGGCTGCCATCTTGTGAATGGAAGTCCTGCCCCCTAACCCCTGACCTTTGCCATCAAAGTCCCTCCTCTTCCCCCAGAAATACTCTTTTCAGCGAGGGGTTTTTGCCATCTCAGAACCAGAAATATACCAAATGATATTCTAAAAATCAAACATCTATAGTATTCATTAATTTGATTTAAAAAAAATATTTTTGCCCTAGTTTACATGTGCTTGTGGAGTGTACATAGAGGTGTATGTATATAATAGCTTAAAATTAAGTCTTGTATATTGTGGGGGAGGGGCCATGTGGGGGAATAGGTTTGTGAGGGGCTGTGGCTGTGTGGGTATGTGGGATGTGCGGGAGATTGTGGGTGTGTCCATAAGGGTGGATAGGTGTGTGTGTGGGGTGAGGGAACATGTGGGTGTGTGTATGGATATGAGAGGTGTGGGTGGCTATGGCGTTTGTGGGGGTTGTGTGTGGGGGGAGGGTACCTAGGGTGTGTCAGGGGATGTGGGTGTTGGGGTTTGTGTGTATAGCAGTGCAGGGGGGTGTGGGTGCTGTGTATGATGGGGTGAGTGTGTGGGACTTATCCTATGAACACACACACACACTCCCTCCCTACACACACCACACACTCCCACAACCACGGACTGGTGCAGCCCCTGCTCCCTGGTCTGACAGTGTAGCTGGGAGCCACATGGTGCTGGAGCAGTGCAGGGCAAGAAGGCAGGGAAATGGATGGGGGTAGGACATAGGTAATGTGTAGGGAGTGTACATATACCTCCTGAGAGTGCTGGTGCCCCCCTAAGAGCAAGCGCTCTTGGCATAGGTGATGGGCAGGGGGACAGGTGGAATGCTGGTGCCCTGCCCCAAGAAGTGCCGCTGGCACTTCCAGGCTCAGTGCCCGGGCACGGTCTGTGATTGGCTGTGGGGGACCCCCTTGCACTGCCACAGCCACCTGCAGACATTACCCCCTTGGCCTACCCCCATCACTCACTGCCTGCGGGTGGTTGCCATGCCCCCAAGCTTCAGGAAGCATGCACCCACTATGGGGTGGGGCAGGGCTAGGCTGCTACATTCCTGCTGAGGCTCCCTCTGGGTCCTACTGCCACTAGCTCTCGTTGTCTTTGACAGATAGCCAGGAGCAGATAAATATAAATTTTCTAAATATTTTAGGGGCCCCATGGGCCGGACAGAATGGCCTGGCAGGCTGCGACTGGCCTGCAGGCCATATCTTGCCTGCCCCTGACCTAGCCAGTGGAGAGTGCCCTTGCATCTAACTGTAACTAGCATAACTTCAAGTAGGATTTAAGATACTGGAAATGATGTTTAGGGTTGGTTCATCCCTGTTGTCAGGAAAGGAATCAGAAGAACAGAAGCATGAGATTATTGCTACCTGAACTGTACATCTTAGCTGGCAGGCAGCTAGATTGACTTGAGGATTTGTTCCAACGCATCTTATTTATATTGTGTCTCCTGGTAAGTAAATGTACACATCAAAGAGACTGCAGTTAATAAAACTGATTATAAGATCCATGAATTTGAACTAGTTGTGCAAACAATTCAAATCTAAAAAAATAATTTGAACTGCTCACAAAATGTAGACTCCAGAAAATTTATCCAACCTAGGTACTCAAGGAGAGTTGGTAGAGAAATATAAGTTTCTTTAGAGGATTTTGATGTTGATAAATTTGCTTTCTTCCTAAGTGATGGAGTAGAGCCCTGGTTCTTAAGGGGTTCAGATGCATAGCTGCCCTGGAACTGCAGGCCCTGGAAGACTGGAATAAACCACGCAGGTTTTCAGTGAAAACCTATTTGGCAGGCAGCTTCTGACTCAAGAATTTAGTGAGACTGAACAGTGTTCCCAAAACATTTTGACTTTGTATAAGTCAAAGCTTGAATTATTTAAACAAAACAATAATGTAATACCTTTATTTTACTCTTTCTTTGCTGAAAATGACAGAAACCAGATCCAAAGTCCATTGTAGATGATGGAAAGATTTTCATTGACTTGTGTGGAGTTTGTAATAGGTCTCTGAATGACTCAATCCATCAGTCTTTGAATGAAATGGAAAGACTTCTGTCCACTTTAATTGAATGTGGATGTCTCTACCAGACTCGCCTACAAATTAGAAAGTTTCTACTATATTTCTAAAAAAAAAAATGCAAAGTGCATCTTTGGAATTTGTAAATTTATGCAATGAGTCTTCCCCTTTCTCAGGATCCAGGGAGTACGCCACTGTATTAACTTTGAAGTAAATTTTATGAAAGAGCTGTATTCAGTAATCCTCATGTCAATTTGATTCAAATTATGGAAATTTAGATTTCCCTTACATATAATAAAGTAATAATAAAGCCTCTAATTTGCAAGTTTAGGATCTGAAGTCCAACAGATTGCTGGGTGATTCAGTTCAAAGCTGGATATAGTCTTTAACATAAAAGGCTCTGTACTTATTTAAAAAAAGAATTATTAGCCTAATTTTCCCATAGATGCATCGAGAGAGAAAAAATCTGTTTAGTTATACTGATATTATAGATGGAAATTATGTTTTCAAAATGCATAATTGGTCAGTTTATTCTTATTGGGTTTCCAATAAAATAATCACCAGAAAAGAGCATTTCTTACTTGGTCCCTTTTTTTTTTTTTTTTCAGAGGATGATAAGATGAGGTTTGGGTTTTACTTTTTTATTTTTGTTTTGGGGTTGTTTATTCTTCTTCAGAAGTTATTATTAGTTTCATCCATCACTTGATCATTCAGCAAAAGCTGAAATGTACAGTGCATGGTGGTATATAAAAAAATTGTACACAGTAGTAGAAAAGCTAGTTTGACTATTTTGTGAAGCTTCATGCTGCACTAGGAGTGTAAGTAAATATAATTTTGGTGTCCTTATCTCCATATGACACACACAAGTTGAGGGTTTGTCAATATTCTTCCAGACTCTTTTGAACATTTATCAGTCAGCATTGGCAGCTGTGACAGGATGACTGCTTGCTGAATACCAAATGTAGCAACACAAAGCTGTCATTCTTCACCAGGTTATTACTTTGAAATGATTATTATTTAAGATAAGTCTCCTACATATATTTAAGTCAGACCTTCCACCATCTGAGACTTCTAGCAGGATTTGAAATACTTTGATGTAAATTGTATCTGTAAGGAGTACATGCAATATTAATGCTTTTATATGAGAAGATCTTTGTACTAAAAGGACATTTGATTATTCCCAATATATCCATGTCTGAGAGATGCTACTGTTTATACTAATGGGCATTATTAAAACTGTAAACATTTTGAATGGAGACTCCAGAAGAATGTCTCCAAGAACATTTTTTGAATTAATATATGCTTCTTAGACATTTTTAAAAATTCAATGTGGCTTTTATTACACAGTCCACAATATGCTGAATGCATTGAATGTCAAGGTTAGAGGTGAATAATTTCTCCAGAAGTAGGAAATGCTTACTTCACAATAACTTATGGGTCTGGGTAAGGAAAAATCCTTACACTACAAAACTGCAGATGTGCATATAGAATTATGCTATTTCTGTACCATTTATATATTTTTGGTCTGATGTGATTTTTGTGCGAGCACTGCAGTGCTGAGAATGTGAATGAAAAAAATCTCAAGAGCTACAATGTTTGCTTGAAAGAAAAACCTATAACTCATTAAAGGGTTTGCTAATCAACTCAAAGTGAATAATATCTGATGATGGCATTTGTGCAATGTAGAAAAAATAGTTCTGAGGTATATAAAAATAAGCCAGTTCTGCTGCTTTGTTACAAAGCTAAAGATATTGTTGGCACTTTTCAATTCTCTCTTTTCCACACATCTCTCTGTTACAGTATTTTTTGTATATAGTGCAGTTGTGATTAAAAAAACCCCACCCTTTATATAGATATATCCCCTCTTTGCTTATAGAAGATGCTGATAGAATTCTGTAAGGGACCAGAGAAAAGTAGGGCTGGAAGGGACCTCACAAAGTCATCTACTCAAGGCAGGATCACAAAGTCATCTATTCAAGTGCCCCTACTCAAGGCAGGATCATCCCTGACTAAACTATCCCAACCGTCTGTGCAAACTGCTTTTGAACGTTTCCAAGGATGAAGATTTCACAGCTTCCCTAGATAGCCTATTCCAATGTCTGACACTCACATAGTCAGAAAGTTTCCCCTAACCCAAGCCTAATTTTCCCAGCTGCTGTTAGTCCTGTCACCTGCAGCCTCAGCGAAAAGCCCATCTCCATCCTCTATGTAATCACCATCAGTTATTGAAATTATATGTTATATAAGTTATATATATATAGGAAAAGCTGTGTTAACTGGCACTTCATTAGCTGGAAAACTCTATTAACTGAAATCCAAGGGACATGACAAAGCAAATCCGAAAGTAATGCTTCTGGGGAACTTTCCGTTTTGCTACCGTGAGCTGAGCTTTTCTTCACCACTTTTTCAGCTCATGGTCCAGGGCAAAGCAGCCTGTGCAAGTAAAAGCAGCCTGCGTGGGGCCACGCTCCCTGTTCCCCGGCACACTGACACCGAGGTGCGCACCAGACAGTGCACATTTGATTAACTGGCATGTCTGATTAACCAGGATCCCCCATTCCCAGGGGATTCCAGATAACAGAGCTTTAACTGTGTGTGTGTGTTTGTACACAGATAATTTTATAATGTATGATCTCATAACTTAGTTGTGACACATGCTAGTTTTTATGTTTCAGAAAGGTTTGTGAAGCGCACTCTGAAAGTGAATGTACAGGCAGTCCTCAGACTTGTGACACAATTGGTTCCTGAAAACCATGTCTTAAGTGGAAACGTTGTAACTTGGAACCAATTTTCTCATAAGAAACAATATTATAAATGGGGGATTGGTTCCTAAACCAAGGCCCGATACCCTATTTTCACTAAAAATACCCCAGAATTTTGTACTCGATCAATTATAGATGACTAATATAGCTACATTAATGTATTTATATTGTATATAGCAATCATATTGATTTGAAAGGACATCTTTGAGGTGACTTTGCTGGAATTTTTCAAAGGCTTTTGGTTGGACTTTTTGAAGGGTTCCTGGCTGAAGTCTTCTCAGGAGTCTTGGCTGCAGGTTCTTCTGGAGACTTGTCTGCTTTCTTAAAGAAAGTGTCCAAGGAAGTTTGGACAGGTGTTCTCCAGGGAGATGAGCACTACAGTGATCTTGTTTGCTGGCATAGCATTGCATCGGATCAAGCACTGTAAAGTAGAAAATGACATCATAAAGTTGAAACTGTGTCAATTTATAAATGTTGTGAATGCGAAACCTTGTAACTCAAAACATTGTAAATCACGGACTGCCTGTACAAATTGCTTTTTAGTAATATTTGAGTGGTTGATCTTAAAATGTGCTTTCCATGACCATTCATGAGGATGAAATTCAATCACACAAATTCATGAGGAAAGTGAACACAAAAGGGTGCTAATATAGCCAAAGCTTTAAAATGTGAATTAACACTCCTGGGAAGAAGTTTTTAGTATTTGTTCAACTTTAGTCTTTTTAATTACTCCTTGGAAACTGTAAACTTAAAGCTGTTGCCTCACTTAATTAGCTTCATTCTTCTTTTTCAGCTTTATTAGTTATTTTCAAGCTTCTATTGTTAAAATGGCAGAAGATAATTATTTTCTGATTTGCATGCAAAAGCATCATCATTAATGATAATAAAAAATGGAAAACAGCTTCACCTTTAGTGTAAGGAAGGTCCTATGAACTAACCCTTTGAAAAAATGGTCTAGTATTCTCTTTTGTTATATCCTATTTAGAATCACTATGCCTCTATTCCAAGCTGATGTGCCATTTAATACACTAATAATGAAGAGGAAAAGTATGGCTGAATGCAAAAATTGATTTGTGAATAAAAACAGCAAATTCAGTTCACTGTGATTTTTATGCCAACGTTATCTGTTAATATGTACTTATTCAGAAAATAGATGACACATTCATGTAAATACCCATGCATCTCTAGAGTTTTGCAGAGGGTATCATGTATGATTAATTGTGCTAAAATTCCTATATGAGGCACATTATTTATTATTCTTCTGTTTACAAATTCTTATTTATTATTTCTGCTGCTAAAATTTCTTGGATCCCTAGTCATAGACCATGTTCTGTACTGGGGTTATATACAAATACAGAACAAACATACAGTCCTGGCCCCAAAACATTTTCAGTTTAAACAACCTGAAGATAAGTACAAGGCCTTGTTACACAGCAATTTTAAGTGACTTTTGGAGCTCTGAACCCCTGGACTGGCTGCACATTAATACCTTTTAAGTAGTTTAAGCACTCATTATTCAATTTACCATTATGCCACTCAAGGGCAGGATTATCTCTTATCTGACTAATTTTGCTCCTGTTCCATTAACGTGTGGCCACTCTCAACAGCTTTTCCACCCAAATGGAAGTCCTCCAGCATCCCAGGAGGCAGTGGGCTCTCCTGAGTCAGGGTGAGTGGGCATACAGGGGCACAGTAAGGATAGGCACAGCACCTTACCCCCCTGGACATGTCCAGCAGAGTGAGCACCACAGCACCAGAGTGCCTGGCACTGTGGTGCCTCCTGCCACTGCTGGGACTGGCTCTGCTCTGAGCTTTTCCAAGTGGGGGAAGGGGGTGGAGGAGGGGAGGGGAGTGGGAGGATGACTACAGGCTACTTTATAGCATATGAGAGTTTGCAGGTAGGGAGGGGATATACTGTGATGGGTCTTGGAGACAAGTCGCTTATGTTTGATGCAAAAGACATGGCAGCCAGGTAAAAAGACGCAAAGAGAAGAGTGATGAGGCCAAAGCAATTAAATAATGCAGCATCATTGTGGATGGATATGAGCAGGATCAGATTACATTGGCCAAGGCCATCAATAAGGCTGTTGCACAAAATGAGATGTGATAAGACAAGGGCCTGGACAAGAGTTGTAGGAAAGTAGATGGGCAGGAAAGGCTGCATCTCAGAAAGATTTTGTAGAAAATATCAGCAAGGTTATGATTCTGTGACTTAGGTCTGGCAGGTGTTATAGAACAGTTTTGTGGCTGCTTTGCATTGTGCTTACATTTGAATGTGTGGCAGGGACCCCTCTATGCAACCTGATGCTGACTGCATGGTGGGGCCCCTCGAACCAGCACCAGTGTGGTCCCAGGGCTATGATGGTCAGTTCCAGGCTCAGAACCTCACTAGAGTCTCTGGCCCCAGTGTAGTCCCAGGACTGACAATGATAATTTAGTTGATTGTTCATCTCAGCCCCAGGGCTCCACTAGTTCACCAGGCATCCAGCTTTCTACTGATGCCTTATGAACCTCAGTCCTGGGGATTGTACTGTAGAGCTAGTGATGCTCTGATTCACTGATGGAGGTCAACTGAAGAGAAGGCCACAAAAATAGAATCCCTTCCCCTCCTTTTTTATAGATTATTGTTATCTATACTATGATGAAAAAGCTACCACCTACCCCCACACTCCAAAAATACCTGACACAAAATCTTGTGAAAATATTTTTGACAAATACAAAAGCCGTAAAATATCTGGTATTCAGGTACATTAACATTATTCACTCCTATTTCTCATTGAGTGAATTGTTTTGCATAAACTTAATAGTTATATATGGCAAACCCATTAATTAGAATATGCTTGTGAACAGTGTTCATTGGAGCCTATTCATATCCAGTATGTGAGACCCTGTTGCATGGGATCTCTCATACTTTGGTTTCTAAATGCAATGCGTAAAGCCTTAGGCAGTACTGTACCAAAGAATTACAGTATGCAAAGAGCAATGTATGCCCTGCTGCATCTTGTTACTAAATTTTCTCATGAATATGTTAATATATGGCAACTGTAGGGTTATTTACAATTCAAATATTGTCACCCAAATTCATTTTAAAATAAATGACTTTTGGATGATGCTAATGAATCGGAAATAATTCTGTTCTGAAAAAAAAAAAGGAACCTGAAGTCTGGAATCTTCATTCATCAATAATTGATGAATTTTGCTTTTCAAGTTAAGTAGCACCATTTCTAGTTAGAATGGAGACAGCGAAGAGACTGGTCATAGTAAGTTGCCTTTTGTGATAATTGCTATGTTTATCCATGTGAAGAGTTGTATGTTGATCTTTTTCTTCTCAATGTGGACCTTATCAGAATTATTTCATGTATTTATCTGTTTGTTCTTCACTTTGGAACAAACCCAGGTGGAGGTGTTCCTAATTTGGTAACAGGAAAGACAAACATGCATTATCTTATATGGCTGTTTGGTTATTGTGCCTCAAAATGAAATAGTGGCTGTATGCTCTACATAGTAATAGCACAAGTCCTCACATATGAAGTGACCTTTATAAAATAATTATTTGTATAGATTTCAGCAGCATTTTGCATCCAGGCAGAGAATGACTAGCATTATAGAAAATTGCTGTCTGAAGAGGCATTGCTTTTGATGATCCTTTTGCTAATTATACCATTTTCCTACTCAAACATTGTCACTGCCTCAGCACACAATGCATTTGTTTTTGTGTTAGGGAAAGATCCATATCCCTTTATATCCTTGTACAGAAAATTTAGCAAATCTAGATTATAATATCATTCGGGTCGCTAGATGGAGATCTTGTGTCACATAGGCAGTTAAACAAGAAAATGATGTGGCTGCTGTTTTCATAGTAAGGCCCCCAAGAGTGCAAACAACCCTGTAAATAATTACATCTCACTGTGAAGTGCAAAAGATCCTCGCTGCCAATTATATTACAGCTGGTCTCAGTAAAACAGAAGTTAAGATTGAAACTATTTTAAATTGCTTACCTCTTAACGTATGTATTTGTGTTTTGTAGGAAACAAAAAGAGTCAGTTTCAAACCATCTTAATCTTCTAGAGATTGCACATAGATTCAGAAATTGAAGAGAGCGCAGCTCAGGGTTGGATAATTAAAACAAAACAAAACAAAAGATTTCTCAGAGGAGTTGGGCAGCCAGGAAGTCCCATAGTGATACTTCTGAAAATGTGTCCACTTACTCTGGTAGTAAGTGGGAGCTGAATACAGCTGGTCAACATTTTTCTGACTGAAAACATCTATATTGGAAAAAAGTCCATTTCCTTGAAAAAAATCTGCCTGTTTGTTTGGCTTCTTGCCAGCGTGGCCTCCCCTGCCTCCCTGGGAAGCTGCTTTTTAAGACTTCCCAGGTCCCTGGGCACTTTCTTGCCAGAGATGTCCAGAACTGAGGGAAGCTGAACAGCATGGGAAAACACCTACTCAGGGAGCTGGTAGTATCTAGACTGCCAGTGCTTTGGCTGGTTGCTTGCTTATAAAAGGGAATCCTATAACACTTTTTTGTTTCCACCTAAAGCACTTATCCCATTGTTCCAGTTGCTGTGACATCCTTTTTGAGGTGATTTGATATGAGAAAAGAGGATGCACATGACAGCAGCAGGCTCTCATGGGGGGCTCTGCATTTTTTATTTACACCCCGATCAGTCCCACTAGTTTGTACCTTTACCTCTAAGGCCTCCCTCTACATGTTACAGGCATCAAGCAATGAACTGGTTAATTGCACAGTTACCTGGAGACCAGATACATGTGCAAAGTAGCTATTACACCATAAAGACTCCAACCAGCTATGAAGTCAAACCTTGAAAATATGTACTAATTTCATAGCTGGTTGGTGTTTGCACATGTAGCAGAGTCTCCCCTGCAGCTAGGAGTCCCATCAACTGACAGAGTTCCCAATCACAGGGACATACCATGCCCAGAGTAAACCCCCAAGTCTGGGGGATTCTCACAGCTGTGATCTCCCAGGGTGGAAGTGCATTAAACCCTCAGGCCTCGGGGATTGCAGCAGGAATGTGTGAGTGGGGGGGGGAAGTAGGGGTCCCTGGATGGGGCTCCTCTGCAATGTGGCATGGCAGGAGGTACAACTGTGTGGATTGCGCATTAGATCCCATTCCGCCTTTACTTGCATGTGTAGAATAGTCCTAATGTTGATTATCCATTTTCTGTATGTTCTAACTACCCTTGAGAATCAACTTGAACCTATTCTTCAGTGATCCTAGAAGGTGCATATTAGCCAAAATTTCTGTTATTGTTGAATTGCATTTTCTGAGAGGGAAGGTCTCTTGTCCAGTTCCTCTTTCATCTGGAATATCTTCTTATGAAGAAAGACTGAAGAGGCTGGAAGAACTAGGGAACTAGTCTAGAAGAGAAGTTTGAGATGGGATTTGATAATAGTCTTCAAATACCTGAAGGACAGCTACAGAAAGGATGAAGATGGGCTTTTCTCTGTGGCCGCAGGGAACAGGCCTAGGAGTAGTTGACCTAAGCTGTACAAGTTCTGATTATGAAGGTGGTCAGGCATTGGAACAGACTACCTAGAGAAGTTGTGGAGTCTTCATCCCTGGAAATTTTCAAGACCAGGTTAGACAGACACTTGGCTGGGATGATTTAGTCAGGATGATCCTGCCTTGAGCAAGGGGCTGGACTAAATAACTTTATGAGATCCCTTCCATCCTTGCTTTTCTATGGTCCTAGGATCTTATGATTCCACAATCACTTTCTTCCTTTTCTTTCTTTACTTCCTGATTATACTGGAAAACCTACCTTTTTGCATTTATCTCACAAATTTTTAACAGTTTGGCTAAGAAAACTTAGCATAAGCATACAGTTATAATATAGCAATACATTAACTACGTAAGGTTACATATTCACTACTTCATATATATTTTATATATACTTCTTATATAATTTTTTCCTTATTTACCAGTAGTCTATTAGTAACGAAACCTTAAACTAATGCCTTCTAACAGACCATTTTCTGTTTTTCCTTTCTTGCTTGACCTGAATTGGGGAGCTTCTTTGCAAAGGTGTAACAAGTTGGGTTTGTGCCCTGGGCAAACACTGTAGGAGAGTGGAGTGGGGGTAGAAGTCTTACCTATGCCAAGAACTTCAAAACAGTCCATAGATGTGCTGTTTTTGCCATTTGCTCTGTTTGCCCCAGCTCTTGCTTTTAAAGCAGTAGCAGCTTTAAGCAGCATATGGTCCATGTACCTGGTTGCTGCTATAGGGCTGCTCTTGATGCCAGGGCATGGATTCTGTAGAGGTAAGGAATGTTTTTAGCACCCCTGCTAAGTTGGTGCCCGGGCCTGGTGCCCCTCTTATCCACCCCTAATTATGCTGCTGCTTACTTGCTTCACTTACCAAGTTTGCTTCAAGTCTTCTACTAAAATACCACATGCAATAATCACAAAGCTTACATTATGGTGACTTGGGGCTCCAAAAATATTTTCAGGTCTTAACCACATGCCTGCAGCCTCCATTAGACCAGTAAGAAATTCTGTTGTATCAAGAGTATTTCTCAGACACCCTGGATAGCTTTCTCCTAGGGCTGTTCAGGGAATTGGGCAGCTCAGGACAAGCTTAGAAAAGTCCATTTTTTTTCCCCCAAAATTGAATTGTTCAGAATGCATTTCTCCTGAAGAAACAGTCATAAGCCATAAGGAACAAGCGTCATATCTTTGCCTTCATCATTAGACATCTTAGTAAACTCAGCTGTGACCCCTTTAACCATGTCCATTCTTTCTGAACATTTGTGGATGAAGCTGTTTCTACACTGTATACTGGTGGAGTTTATTAGATAAATACCATCAACAGTGTTGATTTATTTTCTGGAGGTCAAAAGAGAAATTCTTCATGGCATAAACACCAAGTGTGCCTGTTTTGTTTTATAATGACCCACAGAAACATCCTCTCTCTAGCTGGGTTCTTTGGGTTTTTTTGGTATCTGTATTTTATTTTGGAGGTTGGAATGCATTTGATGGTTGTTTACAGCCTGATAAGGCAATTCCTTTACTTGATGGACACTCTGGTCCAATTATTATTGGTAGTAGTGGTCAGCGGGGAGAAATATTTATCATGTCTACTAAAGAGGTCAGAACCTTGTTGTCTGTCAAGGATGTGACTGTGTTTCATGAAGTGTTTCTAACTGTAGTTCTGTTAGTTTCACAGAAAATGTGATCTAACAAGAACTGAACAAAATAATCCCAGGGTTTGACAATGGATAGTAAATGGATACTAATACAGTGAGTTTGCATTAATATAACAAGCAGGGTTTGAGCCCTGGGCAAATCTTGCAGTAGAGTAGGGAGATGATAGGGTTCCAAGAGTGAGTAGGGAATGCCCCAGCAGTTATAAGAATGGGGGCTTGCAGGAGTCTTACCCAAAACAGTCCCTGGCTGCTCTTGCTGCTGCCTCTGCATGTTCTGCCTGTACTAGCTCTTGTTCTTAAAACAGCAGCAGCATGGTGTCTATGTACCAACTCCTGCTGCTACTGATGCTGCTGCTACAAGAGCAATATGGTGGGGCTGTGTAAATTGGTCACTCGGTAGGGCTCTGGGTCCTTCCTTCCCAGGTTTGATGGGCCTGTGACATCAGTGATAGATTCGGGAAAACTGCAGTCTTCTATCTCAGATGTTGCGCTCTCGCCTGCAGCATCTTGATAGTAACTTAATAATTTCAATGGGAACTGGAATTATTCAACTGACAATAATTCTGAGATCTTCCTGTAGATATTCTTGTGGGACTCTCCGACCCCTTAGCACCCAACCTTTACTACATCAGGTATGCTGGTATAAATTCCCAGGTCTTAGGCTCACAACATTGTCTTCTATCTCGTTCCAGTATTTTATACGCCCAGAGGGGTTATTGTACTAGAATGGACACAATATTAATAAAGTACCCAGCGTGCAGGTTTGACATCAGTTCCCTGGGAACAGTTCAACCACTGATGTTCAGTTGAGTTCCCTCCGGGCAATGTCAATAGTCAACGTAGTCCCTAGTCAGGGATCTGATTGGAGTTGTCCTTTAGATATTCAACAAAAAAACAGTCCACGACTCTCTGGCACTCTCAAGGCTAACTGTGAGTATAAGTCCTTGCTTCTGGGCTTTTTCAGAGCTGCAGGCCCTTTCCCCGCTATTCAAACCAGCTTGTGCCCAGAGAAAAGCCCCAGGTTCTACTAATGAGGGGTAAATTAACCAAACACGCAAAGAATCAAAAAACCTTTTTTTTTCTTCCCGTTCCTGGACTCACCTGTCCTAAGTCAGGTTGCTCTCCACTCTTACCCAGGTCTGATCAGGTCCTGTGCACAGGAGGCTAAAACCTTCCCAGGCTGTCTGAAGGGCCCTCAGGTTCCACATTGGATGATTCTTCAGCATGATTCTTCACACACCTTTGCTTGTGGGCTCTTCCACTTCTGCCCACTGGAGGACTTGTTCTTCTGGCTTCCAGTGAAGTTGGAAGTGGGCTCATCACTGTGCCCACCAGTGTGTTCCTCATGCTGCCCCTCTTTGGGGCCAGAAATAGCAGCTCCAGGGCTCCTCCCTCCAATCCAGAGGGACAGCCAGCTATGAAAGTGCCACAGCTCTGGCATGGCATGACTCATTGTCTCCCAAAGTGCCAAAGTAAGTGGTTGTTCCCCACTCCTCTCATCAAGTCACAACGTGGCCCCTTGGCTCCTTCAGGGGCTGTTCTTGCTGCCAGGGTGCAAACTCCTTTGGAACAAGGGACAATTTTCACGCCCCTCCTGAGTCAGCGCCCAGGAGGGGCACCAGCACCCTCTTGCCTACCTCTTGTTATACTTCTGAAGGTTTGTCATGCTCATGGCTAATCTTCAGTCACGTCCATAAATATGATTCTAACAACCGATGATCTAATGACTAATATCGTTCAGAGACAACTTTCTCACAGTGTAATATTGTTCAAAGACTTCCAAATCTGACATTATATGATATGAATTAGAGGTTGATATAAGTCAAGACTTGAACTTTGTTACAAATTTAGGTCCATCTGGATACAAAAACAAATGATGCTTTTTAGGAACCTTTATATATGTGCATAGATGGAAGAGCTCACAACTGTGCTCTTATCTGATTTGTGTATTTCATAATTTCAGCTTTCCCAAAACAGGAGGAATCCTGTGCTAACTTTTTTATAAGATTGTCTAACTTTAAATTACATTTTTTACATACATTTTTGTTTTTTTCTGCAGAAAATTACAACTAAAAATGTTTAGCATCCACTTACACAATACACCTACCTTTTACACTTTGGTTGGGCAAATATGAGAAATATGAAATTAATATGAAACAAAAAAGAAAATATGAAACTAGTTAGAAATTCTTTAAAGGAAAAGGTGTCTGATTACATATTCTATTTCATCCACAGAAAAGATGCTTTTAGCAATCCAGATCTATGATCATCTAGAAACTAACTAGAGACTATGTAACCCTTGAAGAGAGAAATAAATGAGTTCTCTCTAAACAGCAGAAAACCAATTTACTAACTTATGGAAGTGATAATCCAGGTTTTGAATTTGATTTAGTGATAAAAGCATTGCAGTAATCTCAAAAAGAAAAAAAGGGAAAGAAAAAAAAGCAAGGCATAGAAAAAAACTCAAGTACTCAGGTCATAAAAAAGCAACAAGCATAAATATGACAGATTGTGAGGCTGAATGATTATGTGACATAAAATCTGCTTCAGCTAGAATTCTTTGATATAAAAAACTGATATATAAGGAGTCACATTCAAATGTTAATTTTTCTGATCTGTCTGTTAGCTGTTTTATGTATATAATTTGAAATGTAGGCTTTATACTCCTTTGTTAGGTTTCTTCTAGCAGCTTGTCCCCTTTCCTTTCCTTTTCTTTTTCTTTTTAAAGAGTGCAACTATGACGAATAAAATGCCAAATGGATATAAAGTAGTTCAATCAGTATATGTCAATGTGATTCAGGACTCTACTGGGGATATATGAGGGAATTAAATAAAGAGACATTATGGCTACTCTTTATGGTGTAATGTGAACATAATGGAATAAAGAATCAGTTTCAGGGTTTTTTTACTTGCTATGTTAGTTCTGAACATAGTATGTGTTCCCATAGAATCCTGAGGAGAAAAAGAACATGGAAATTGTGCCATTATGTCTGTTAACAGTAATATATCAGAACTTTGTCAAAGGTAGTAAGAGATGGAAGATGGGAAGGTGTGTACCGCAGGCAAGTTTGCAGAGGACCAAGCTGGGGGGCAGTCATAAATACACTGGAGGGTAGGGCTAGGATTCAGATAGACATAGGCACATTGGGGGATTGGATGAAAAGAAATCTCATGATGAGTTTCAATAAGGATAAGTGCAAAGTTCTGCACTTAGAGCAGAACAATCCCGTGTACCTATACAGGTTGGGGACTGACTGGCTATGCTACAGGTCTGCAAAAAAAGACCTGGGGGTTACAGTGAGCAGTAAGTTGAATATGAACCAACAGTGTGCCCTGGTTGCAAAGAAGGCAGACAGTACAGTGGGATGCATTCATAGAAGTGTTGCCACCAGATCAAGGGAAGTGATTTTCCCCCTCTATTTAGTACTGATAATGCCAAATCTGGAGAACTGAGTCCAGCTTTGCACCCTCCCACGACAGAAAGTATGTGAACATTGGAGAGAATCCAGCAAAGGGCAACAAAAATGGTTAGGGGGCTGAGGCACATGACTTGTGAGGAGAGGCTGAGGGAACTGGGCTTATTTAGTCTGGAAAAGAGAAGACTGGGCTTAGTCTGGAGAAGAGAGGGGATTTAATAGCAGCCTTCAGCTACCTGAAAACCACTCTGTCCATTTTTCTAGACTCTCTGATTGCACTCCTAGGCCACATCTAGATGAGCGAGTATGTGCCTGTTGTGGCATCTCAAAGCAGTTTGAGATGCTGCAGGAGGCAAGCTAGGAATGAAAAAATGTTTCCCATGCTGCATATTTGCAGCATGGACTCTTAGTTTGATACCAGGAAATCTCGGTAGCAAAAAAATAAATAAACCCACTGGGAAAAGGTGGCACAGACCATGCTCCTGGAGTATACCATGAAGCAACTGGAGGCTGGGTTGTCTGAGGGACACTAGCATGAACGACATTTGTTTCCAGAGGCTGGGGGGGCACAGCGACCACCCACAGGCAACAGTGGAGGGGGTGGGGGCAGTGAGCAGGGAGCTCCCACAGGCAGTCACAGCACTATTGACGCCACCAGTGGTACTTTTCTCAAGGGGTGCACCACCAATCTCAGGCAATGCATGTCCACCTGGGCAGCAGCAGTCAGTAGCAGGCCCTCAGGGCGATCATGACGCACTGCAGGCAGAGACCCCCCAGCAGCATATCATGCTGTCTGAGACCTGGAGCCAGTCCAGCTCGCTGATATGCACCTTTGGGCAAAACCCAGCTGACACTGCACACTGGAGGCACATTGGATGAAAATCCAGAAGCTGGGCAGGGTCAGTTTTCCCTCAAGTGGCACAATTTGCCATACCAAAGTGCATGTTCAGGCAAGTGTGCTGAGGTACAAATCACCAGCACAAATTTGTGCTGCTGCTGTTTGAGTTGCTGCAATTGTATGTGCCTGCATGTGTGGATGTCCCCCTAGAGTTGTCAGATTTCCTTTACAAGGGTACAGACAGGCCATTTTATCCTATCATTAGAACTAGTTCATTTCTAAAGCACACAGTTCACAGTACTTTTGGTTCATCCCTTTGGGACCTCATGAACCTTCTTAGACAAAGATATTGTGCAATTGTATCAGTATGTACAAAGGGTTAACAACAACAAAGGTTTTAAATGCATGTACTTACCTAAGATCCTCCATCTTGTGATGGGCAGCTAGGAAGGTCTAGGTCAGGGGTGGGCAAAATGCAACTCATGGGTCAGATCTGGCCTGCCGGTTGATTGTATCTGGCCTGCAGCTTCCCTTGTGGCACTCTGTATGGAGCCAAGCCCTGCCTGCTCCTGCTTGGGTCAGCCCACAGTGTGCACCTTCCCACATCCACCTTGCACTCAGCAACAGCACTACTCCAGCCCCAGCTGGCATGCATAGCTTCCCAGCGTGATGAGCAGCCACCTACAGACAGCCAAGTGGGTGGAAGGTGGCCAGGGGCTGCAGCTGGAGCCCTGTGCACTGGGGCAGCAGCCTTCTGGCTGCAGGTTCCCCCCCATCGAGCGGGGTATGTAGTGCCACTGCTTTCCTGTGCTACCTGCTGCCTAGAATGGTGCAACTTGGGCAGGAGAAGGAGCCACTGAAGGTGGGGGAAGCTGAACAGCATCCAGTCAACTGCAGCAGCAGCAGCAGGAGCAGCCCCTCTGGGAAGCTGTGCACAATGGCCTGGGCCATCAGTGTGTGTGGAGTGGGTGTGGGTGGGAACGCAGCGTGGGCTTCTGTGGGCAGGAGTGGGTGGGGCTTGGCCCCATGTGGAGTGCTGCAGGTGCAGCCACAGGCCATATGGATGGGGGGGAGGCAGACTGCACCTGCGGTGCCCAGCATGCTCTGCTGCACACACAACCTGCCCCTCCTTCCTCCCCCACCTGTAGCCAGTTCCAGGGACCTAGCACACAGGCAACACCCCACATCCCCCATCAAAGCCTCCACTGTCCCCCACACACAATATACAAAAGTTAGACTTTATTCTGAGCAATTATGCAATTGTCTCTATATATGCTACTCAAAAGAACAAATCAGGACAAAAATATTTTTTTTAATTAAATTCTTTAAAAGTTATAGTAAATGGTGGATTTTAGCATATGATTTGGGGTTTTTTAATCTATAATTTGTTGAAGTGGTATCTTCTGAAAAATTTTTGTGTGGCCCTCAAAGGCTCACCAAAACTCGTTAGATGGTCCACCAGCCAAAATAATTGCCCACCCCTGGTCTAGGCTCTTCAGAGAATCTAAAGGGTGCTATGGGCATCAGAAAATATTCAAGAGATCTATTTTTCATCATGATTTTGAGGTTTCAAATCTTCTCTGAAATCTCCAATTATTTCTGTGTTAGAAAACCCATTTATTCCCAACTGTATTGGTAGATGTGTATTTCAAAATCTCAAGTTATTCATAAAACATTAAATGGCCCTGTGTGTGTGTCCCCATTGCATGTTTATCTTTATAAATACAGCTAAGTTCACAGACTCATTTTATGTATATGACATTAATATCTATGGACAAAAACAGATGTCGTTGGTGGAACGTGATTGGCTGTGCCACTACATGTTGCAACACTGATTGTGCTTCAGGGATATCTACAGACATCCTCAGTTTCCATACCTCACTTGAGATGCAAAGGAGTCCCTCCTTTCTTTTTGAAGATGTATGCAGGGAAACCCTTTACAGGGGATTTCCATTTGCCTCCTGTGCCTACAAGCAGGGGGTGGAGGGAGGGTAGAGGCAAGCTCCCCCAGGGTTCCCCACTCTGCACTTACAGATATACATGAGGAAATCCCCTGCAGAAGAATTTCCACATATGTAACAATGCTGCACAGGGCATGTTTTGGTAAGTGCGGAAAGTGAGGCAGGTGCTTTCAAAGGTTGAGGGGCCCAATCCTACACAAGAATGCCCAGAGTGCACAGGACCAGGCCCCTCAAGCCCGTGGCACACCTGCCTCTGGGTGGCTTGAGACCACAGACAGCTTTGCACTGCATTTGATCTACCATCATAAATAGACATGGGCTGTAATAAAGTGGTCCAACTTATTACTATTCTGCTGCAGCTACAATTTTGAGCATTTGTGGCATGACAGAAGGTACAGACATCTGTTTGCTTGCACTTTGTACTGCCATAAAAATGTTTACAGCAGTGCAAAAGTGATGTCTGTTTCCACCCTGTGTGGTAAAACAGCCCAAATGTGACAGAAAACAGGTTTGGGGGAGAGGGAGGAAGATTGGTAAAAATCCCCTTAGTTTGTGCCCTTAGTAATAATGTCTTGTACAATAATAAAGTTCATTGGTAAATCTGGGTATTGTACAGAGGAAGAAAAGAATGGTTATTCACATGTTACAGATGAACATACTGGGTGCGTCCAGACAAGCGCGGCCACATGATATGTGGCAACGCAAACACGTCTGCAGCAGCACATACTGCACAGTCAGGTGTTCTCTGTAGTGCAAGGGCATGCTGCCCATGTATGTGCCGCTCCATTTATTTTTTTTCCCATGGGTTTTTTTTTTTGACCCCTGGATAACCCGGAGCCATGCTGCAGCTCCCAGCCAGGCTCCACTTAGCAGGATCACCACTGCTGCAGCCCCGAGATGCCCCTAGGACCTCAGATAAGGCTGTTGGGGCCAGCACAATGCTGGCCCCCGGGGTAACTTGCCACACACCAAAGGATGCGTGGCCTGGGCGTTCTCCAGAGGCAAGTAGCTGCGGAGCAAGGTGCACCACTGGTACTTGTCCCCAGGGAGCCAAACATCTGCATTCATCTGGACACAGCCACCAAGGCACATAGGAGTTAACAGATTTGCCATGAGGTCTGGGAACAAAGATGTGAATAAAATCCAGGTCTTCTGATTTCCAGTCTACTGAGCTGTCTGCTGTATTCTACTGGCCTCTCTAGTCCCAATTTATGCCCTTAGCATTGAGTTTAACAACAGAAAGCATTTTGTGTGTCCCTACAGAGGGAGAATTTCATGCAGTGTGAAATAAAGGTGGTGAAACATTTCAAATGTACTAATGAACATTGTACATAAAAATTCCATTTATGATATATGGCCTTAAAAATCATTGTTGCTGGTAAACAAGCAGCCAAGAAAGAAAGAAAGGAAGAAAAGCAAGCAAGCAAGAAAGAGCGAGATGTAGATACTGTCTTCTGTGAAAAAGAAATAAACAGTAAAATTTGTCATGGACCTACTGATATGCAGGTAAATACATTTTTTTCTTACTATCCCTTAGAGATCAATTAAAAATTTGTCCTACATTATCAAATGAAGCTCCAGTAATGAGCTCAGATTTTACCATTTAGTCTGAGCATGTACAGACTATGTCATAATGCAAAGTAAAATAAATTATTATTTACTGTAATATATATAAATATTTATCTGCTTGATTCCAGCACAAGTTAGGGAAATAAAATACTAACAAAACAGTTGTGTTGGTTTAGCTGGCATGCTCTCCAAGACAGTAAGTTTGTCTCATTTCTAAACAGTCTACTGTTGCATCCTGCCATGACTTTAGGGTTGTTGGTTGCAGCCGTGTTGGTCTAAGGACATAGGCAGACAAGGTTTTTTGGGTAAATGTGATAACTTTTTTAGACCAGCTAAACAGTTTGAATTTTTTTTCAACTATTTTGTTGGTCTAATAGAAAAAGAGATCACATTTACCCAAAGAACCTTGTTTGTCCATGAATTTAGGTACCTAGCCATTTCTGTGCCTCGTGTTGTAGACCCCGGGCGCCCAATTTAGGGTTGTGGATTCTACTAGGTGTAGGAGCGCACAAAATTTTGGCTTTGCAATGCTTGGCATTCCAATACTTAAGCTTTCCTATGGAACTGTCCCTAAGTACCTTATCCAGCTCCCACTGAGGATAATGGATGTCTATCCATGGATATTAATGAGATTTGAATTAGAACCCTAAGGGCCTAATTCTGAAGTTTTTACTCAGGCCAAATTTCCATAAAATTATCTATTTTAAAAGAAATTACAGTCATAAATTACTTTAAAATATTTTAAAACATAGCCAGTGGGTAATTCCATTTTGCACTAATTTTCAACAGGCCATTTGCAGCCTTTACTTGGGCAAAACTCAAGCCAAACAAGGATTTGCCAGTGCTATCAGGCCTGATAAATATATTGGAACACCTTACACTTCCGTATTCCATTATCAGTCTTTTGGGATAAGTCTTCTTATTTTATCTTGTTACTAAAGAGATCTTAATGGGTTGGGAGAAAAACCTTCAAAGATGCAAATGGCATTAAATTTCTTGAACTCCTAACTCTCTCTGACTGACAGCAAGAGTGCCACTCTGACCACTCCTTTGAAAATTTCCCTTATGCATTTTATAAGTAAAAGAGCTCTGGTTTTTGGATAAAAATGTGGAGACTACAGTTTGGGTAGGAGCCAAATAGCAGAAATGATTATCTCATTTGGCTTAATTCTGCCAAAAATAAAACACAATTTCAGTACTAAATAGTTCCTTTTACCCAAGGGATGCTGCAATAACAAAGCTTTTGCTGTACAAAGGGGGTTTTATGGACTAGTTTGACCATGATGCAGAATGAGACATTTAGTTTATAACTTATTACCTAAAACACGTAGGAATAATTAATCAATAGATCCTGGAAAATGCAATCTCTTACACTGACACAGTTTACAAATGAACACTGGAAATATCCTCACTTGTAGTTCTTTCTTGTTTTCTCTAGTTGGAGGATGGCAATGGGAAGACCCAAGGCTGGAAAGCAGTTTCCTTCTGTGCACTAAACCAGTCCAAAACCCACTGGTGTTCATGAGAACCTTTCAACTGACTTCACTGGGTATTGGATCTGATCCTAAGCAATTCCTTTCTAGGCCCAGTCATTTTATAAAGGGCTATAACACAAGTGACTATAAACTTGGATGGTCTCCTTCAGCAACAGTTTAAATGGGAATAGCTAATATTTTGGATGTTCTGAGCATCTGTTGATATTGGGTGGTACACATCCAGGCCAAGCTCTGTACTTTGGTGTGGTCTAAATTCAGCTGTGTCTGTTGTTACCTCCAGGGAGAAATATGTAGGCAAAATAGTATATTAAAAAACTGATACACACAAGCACAAAGTATCAAGGTGAAACCATTTGACCATAGACAAAACCACAGGAAACTCAGATATTCAACTCAGGTAAAAGCAAGAAATAGGTAAGTTTTGCCTCACATTTCTGGAGGAAAGGGTTAAAAAAGAATGTGGTCAGAGGAGAGTGGAGCAGTACAAACAGCTAAATTTTTCTGATGAGGATTTTGTTGGCAGTGGGTTTGGATCCAGCCCTTATACCTTTGTTCAAGGCAAAAGCAACCCTCAGACCGACCACAACACTTGCCAGTTGATAAAAGGAAAGCTTATTGATACAGAGTGATAACAAAAAAACAACAATACAAACAAACAAACAACTCTATATCTACCAATCCTAGGGCTGTCATCAGAGCCAAAGTACATCTGGTCAGAATGCAGACTCCACTCTGAGACTCTCTCTCTTAGGTGTCAGCAGTCTGGTGGGATGCCAAGGCTTACAGCCCCCCTCCAGTGGGGTGTATGAGACGGGCTGCTGGTATGCCACGGTGGCCTTGAGGACCCTTCCTGGGGGACAGGGATGGGGATGGGGACTCCTCTTGTGGAGGAGAAGGATGAGGCATGGGGAGAGATGGAAAGGAAGAGAAGGAGGGACAGCAAGGAGGGACAGGGAGAAATAAGGAACAGGAAGGGACCCTTGGTTACTCTCAAGCCTCTGCTTTTGTATTCTCCTTTCCCCTTGACTCCTGATGACTCTTCGTTTGTGGCTACCTCTGGCTGGTTGTCTCTCTGCGGTCACATAGTTTCATAGTTAGTAGGGTCAGAAGGGACCTGAGCAGATCATCAAGTCTGACCCCCTGCCATGGCAGGAAAGAGTCCTGGGGTCAGTACTTGATGAGTACATCTCCACATAGCCTTCCTGGCCTTCTCCTAATTTGGTCTGTTCCCCCAAAACTGGGACTTAGCCCCCCCGCTGCTCTGGGGCCTTGTAGCTGGTGTCACTTATCTCATGTTATGGGACAGTGTGGCAGGGCACCTTTAGGTTCTTGCCACTTTAAGGGCACAGGCAGGCAGCAACCAGGTGCCAGATGAGGGCAGCCATTTTGAATACGCTGCAGATAAAGGCTGCCAGGGTAGGCATAAGTATTGCCTAGCTGAGTTGCAGTAGGAACATCTTGCAGGTAGGAGTTGGAGGCTCTTGGTTCTGGGCAGGACCTAAAACTGCACCCTGCTGGGGAAGGGTGGCACAGGAGTCCCCAGGAAATGGCAGGCCATTTACCTCCCTGGTGAAAGGTGAGGAGGGGGCACCTTAACCCCAGCCCCCATCTTTGGGTGGCTTTTAGAGACAGCTGAGGGAGTAATGAGGCCAAGTATGCTCATGTGTAGGCACCTGAGCCCAGCAGGGATGAAAGATCCTGGAGACCCCTGAGGAGGTAGTGTGGAGAACATTGGGAGGCCTCACACAGAGTAGGGCTGAAATGTGAGTAGGCCTGAAGGGCTGTATGTGTGAGGGGGCTGAGTAGGGCTGAAGTCAGAGTACACCTGAAGGACAACCCAAGGGGTGTGCTGAGTAGAACCAAATGGGAGTAAGCTTGAAGGACAGTGCAAGGGCCAGCCCTGTGAGAAGTGCCTGGTGAGGGGCCTGGGGCAGAACCAGCCCAGAGTTTGGTACAAGGTTGGACCATGTAGAGTAGGGGAACTTGTGGGAACCAGAGGTTCTGTGTGGTGAGGCCAGTATGAGAGTAGCAAAGACTGATGGCCCAAGAGGTGCCTCTCAAAAAGAAGGAGGACATTGGAGTGTGGCTCAGTAATGGGCAGTGTGCCAGAGGCCCCTCTGAGAGAGGGGTGGAGTGGAAGAGGTCTCCTGTGAGGGTGGAGGTGGTGTGAATGTGTGCGTGTGTGTGTGGAGCCCAACTTTGATGACTCTTTTTTCCTTTTCCTTGTCAGTGTTATAATTTACAGCAAACTAAATGAATTCAAACATGGAGGCCAGGAGCAGTGGGGAGAGGAGGGACACAGGCGCACGTGTGCCCTTCCCACATGTGTGCCTCCTTTCTGGACCCGGAGCGGAGGAGAGTGCAGCAGCAG
>NW_017728886.1:193008461-193017452 GCF_001723895.1 Crocodylus porosus
CTTTCCTGCCAAGGCAGGGGGTCGGACTAGATGATCTACCTAGGTCCCTTCCGACTCTAGCTACTATGAAACTATGAAACTATCAGTAATGATAATATTACTAAATGGAGTTATTCTGAATCAAAGAAATATTTCATATCTTTGCCTGAGATAAAGTGTTAGCATCTTTTGGCTTGAAAATAGTATTTAAAGGCCTGTGTTTTGGGAATTATAGGTATTTGATATGCATTATAAGATGGTCAAGATGGGCAGCAAAATAAATGAATTGAACCACTGGTTTAAATGGATTTCTAAAGAGCTGAAGTCAGTGGGTCCAAGATTATGACCCAGATTTGTAAGTTTTGTGAAAATTGTAGAAATATCACATGTGAAAATGCCACTAAAAACCACACCTGGCGAGTACTGAATGAGAGCAATCCCACTGGCTATGTCCACACATGTGTAGATGTTTGGTTCCCCAGGGACCAGCAGCCCCCTGTGGTCCTGGGGGCCTCCTGGGGCTGCAGCAGCAGCAATCCAGGTACATGGAACCTAGTTGGCAGCCAGAGCATGACTCCAGCCAGCTGGGCTTCAGTTTTGAGCAGTGCACACTACCTCCATGTGCCCCCCCACTTCCTTCTTTCTTTCTTTCTTTTTTGCATGGGTATTTTTGACCCCTGGATAACTAGGAGTCAAAAAAAAGCCCATGCTTCTCCCTTTTGTTGGAGCCGAGAGCCCCTGTGTCATGGTGGGGCCGAGTACAGATCGAACAGGTGGGATAGCGGCAAGGAGTCACAGCAGGCGGGATGCGTGTGGTTTCAAAACAGAATGCTTTTATTGTTTACTTACACCACTGAGATGGTAACGTAGCGTAGGTCAGGTCAGCTTGGCTACAGTAATACAATAATACGATGACGGTGAATGAGAAGCGATGCCGAGTCGGTAACAGGAACGAAGTCGAAATAACGAGTTGATCAGAAATGTAGAAGGAGAAAAGGAGGCCGGAACATGGTAAACGAGAAACGAGCAGATGATCAAGAACGAGTGGCCGAAACGAATCGAAGATAACCGGAATGTGAATCGTGGTTGAGTAGTCAAAACATGAACAAGTGGTCAGAACAAGTAAGCAATCGAGAACAAAGATGAGCATTTTGAGGAAGAGGTATGCCGGGATATGACGGTGGCGGGGAGACCGGTGGAACTCTGGGAAACGAACCAGGGTTCTAAGAGGCTTTCCTGAGGCAGTCTCTGCTCAGGTCGGGTCTGGTCTCCGCTGGGGGTGGAGACTCACTAGCCTTAAGTATGTTTTGAGTGGCCAATCAGATAGCTCCCCTTTTGGAAAGTTCTAGTGCATTCTGGTGCATGTCTAGGCATGCGCGTGGTGCCAATTCATATTACCTCATTGAACTTTTATGAGGGACAAGTGTGGGGTCAAGTAAGGGACATGTGCTGGGCATGTTCACTAGCCCTCTGGGGATTTTCCACTTACTTGTCTGTGCATGTCTGTGCTTAACACTGTGTTATCCAGCACCTCTTTGAAATTTGGTTCTGACACCTTTCAGTGTGGAGAACAGATGTATCGCCACAAACGTGTCTGTGGTGCCACATACCACACAGCCATGCTTGTCTGGATGTGGCCACCAGGTGTAACTAGGATGCTGGTTAAAGTGCATACAGAACAGATTTTGTTTATGAAATCTGTCAACCCCCTCAACCCCCACACAATGATAAGGAAAAATTACACCCTAAAATGCCTCAGGCATAAACAGAGGAGTTTTAAGACCCTAAAATGGGTATTATTTTACCTAAATATAAAAAAATAAAGGAAAAAGGTCAAGTGAAACAAAGGACATTTCAGAAAAGCATGAAATACAGCCTCCAAAATCCCGGACTTAACAGAAAATATTTGAGGTGAAGAGTAAGATCATTGTATCCAGAAGAACAGTCACATGGGTAAAATAAACCTCTTCAATCCCCTGATAATTCTCATAGTTCTGAGCTCCCTTTAGAAACAGAACTATAAAACCTGCTAACCTCAAGAATATAGAAAACATCAAAAGTGGGAAAGGTCACACCACGTTTCAGGGGAAGCTTGATCCTCATGTTAACAAAAGACAAAGTCAGAAATCCAAATTCTTCCCCAGTATTGTCTGAAAAACAAGCTTTTAGAACATAACTTTAAAAGAGGAGTTTCAAAGGCAGGATGTCAGTCTTAAAATCAGATTGAAACAATATTAATTAATTAAAAGAGACTAATTAAATAACTGCATAGGGAAATAGTACAGCTGGAGCTTGAATAAAAGGGAAAAATGATACATGTCTACAAGAGTGAGAAAGGAGAACTAAAACCTCTGTAGATCTTGACATCAAACAAAAAAAGAGGAATTTGGAAATCATTTCTTAAAGACATGCAGGACTACAATTTAGACAACAAAAGTTTTATTAAGTGTAGTCAGGAGAAAAAGAAAAAGCTCATTATCAAAGTGTGGCTTTGAAGTGTGGGTTTGTGACAAAGGTACTATAATGGATGAAAGCCAATTATATTCAAGGCTTAATAATTCAGCATTTCTCTGCAAGGTACTTTATAAAGCTGTATCAATCAAAATACAATTTATTTAGAAAGAACCTACATATTCATAGTAAGGAACTGTGAAAATAGCCTGCATATGGAAAAGTTGGAAAATGCTCATCACCTGTCCCAGAAAGAAACTTTATTATTGAAATATATATACTCATCAAACAGTTAATTTAAAGTTAAGGACAGTTTAAAGGCAACTAGAAAAAAGAATCTCATTTTACAGATAAACCAAAAGGAAAGCCCAGAGGATAACCTAGGATTTGGCACCAGTTTTGGCAGTAAGAAGAAAGGAGTAATGTCATATGGGAATGGATGGGGTATCATGTGGCAGTTGGGTTCCATTGTTTAAAGAGAATCTTTTCATTGATTTCGGTGGGTTGTGTGTCAAAATCTACCTACAAGACAAGTGGCACGTAGAGCACAGTTGTTGCTACTCACCGGTTGCTTGATTTTTACCATGGAGAACATCCACATTTTTCTTCTGTTTCTCCAAGCCTTTGAGCTAAATGACAGGGCTGAGCCAATTAAAAGGTGCTGATTATCTCCAAACCACTGGAAACATTATGCCTGAACTGAGGCATATATCCCACTGATGACAGTTTTTTATATAAACATTTTACAACCAATGATGAAATGTAGAGAAATAGGCACAACTTACTGCCTCAGTTCCATGAAAATTAAATAAAGGAGAACAAAAAAAACCCTGTTCTTTTTCATACCTAAATGTATAGTTGGGCATCTAATTAAATTTGGGGGAGCTGTGTATAGTCAGCCCCTCTAGAAATCAAAGCATTCTTTATGTCCCTAAATAGCAGCACAAGGGCAAGACTCTGAATTTCCATTCTGCAAGGAAAGGAAGTTCTAGTATTTCAAAAAAGAATAGTCAAACCAAAGTAAAGTAGAAAAAAAGAAAATTCCTCATCACTAGAAGGAAAGATAATTCAAACAAAAGAATGTGTTTAAAAAAAAAATCTAAGTGTTTTTGTTTCCTTTTTTTCAAAAATAAAGTGCCTGGTAGCCCTGACTCTCTGGGAGTCTTTGGCTAGCCTGGAGTCTTCTGGAGTGGGGAATCCAGAAAATTTGACAGCCTCAGCTGTTGAAGGACTGCCAGGCTCCTGGGTTCATTCATGAGCTTGTAAACCCTGGGCTCTCCAAATCCAAGGTAGTCCGCCTGATGCTGCCTTGGAGCCACTTGTCATGGAAGTCATTGGAAGTTTACTTGTCAGCCTGGTGAACTGTTAGGAAACGGGCAATGTTTTATCAGATCTCTGACTACATTTTAACAAAAATTCACTAAAACAGACCCATTTCAATGAACTATTTTTATTTCAGTAAGTCAGAATTTCTGTGAATATTTTATTTTGTTATAAAATGCCCAACTAGCTCTACAAAATGAATATTTTTTCCCCTGCTGGACACACACCAAGCTCCAGTATTTGTGTCCCACTAAACTTAGTGTGTATGCTTTTCAGCTTCCAGAGTCTAAGGGAGTCTAGGCACTGTTCCTGGCTCTCTAGACAGTTTGGGGGTGTAAGTCTTTCATCTGGCACACATTATTGAGAGCTGAGACTCTCCAGTCCCCCCCATGCAAATCCATCCCTGTATGCAAATCCATTTCCTAGGCCATGAAATGGGTGCTGACTCACCTGGGTGCTGACTCACTTGGGCACCTTTTTTCAAGAGTTCTAACATTGTAAGTACTCCTGTCTGTAGTTTACTTCTGTGGAATATAATACACTCTTGGAAGAATTTTGACTGCAATTACTCCATATTTTAGACAGGATAAGAAACACTATTCAAACTCAACCCCCCCCCAACACTTATATGCCATTCCTTGCCTCAGTTTGTGCACCACTCTTGTGTGTGGGCCCCTCTACAGGTGTAGATAAAGGTGCAATGAGATCTAATGCACAAGCCACACAATTGTGCTTCTTGCCATGGGGGCAGTGTTCTTAATCCCTGCAGCTGATAAACTGCCACCGCTGCAAGCCTTGTCACCTGCGGGGCTGGCTCCCAGCCACAGGGGAGCACTTAGCCCCTGTTCCATTAGTGATGTAATTAGAACAAGCTACAAAGCTATTCCACATTTTCTGTAGAACTACTTCTTAGCTTATTGCTTGCTTTATCACAGCATTAATTGGTTGAATGTGCAGCTGGGTCATGACTTAAAGCATGATTACCTGGTAAATGTAACGTGGGGAGGGGCTCTGTGATTTGGACAGAAACTTTTAGAACCTTCCCCAAGAGCCTCCAAGAAATTGCATCTATCATTTTTCATCCATGGGAGGTCCTGCAACCAGAAAGCTCTCTTCTCCTTTTAAAAACATGTTTTTGTTCCTTGTCCTTACCTACTTCTTATCACTCCAAAGCCTCTTGTTAATTTATTCTTCTCTTTGGAGATTTTCAGCTCTCTTCTGCCCACAGATGCACTTGGTAGAACATTTTTTTTTCTCATCTCAGGCTCTCCTAAGCTTACCCATTCCTGTCAGAGCACAGCCATTAATCTTAACTGCTGTTTTTGTTCCAAGCCTCTTCCAGACAGCCTGAGTAATAGATGACAGGGACTTGCCAGCTCTTAGTTGACTCCGTATACCCTGAAGCATTCAGTGATATCACAGTTTAATAAAATTAAATATTATGCATGATTTGTACAACAGTACATAGACAGGTTCCTCACTTTGCCACAAGGTGCCTAGTCTTTTAAAATGCTGGCCTAAATGATTTGCTTAAGGTCATTTAGCAGTAACACAAGAAAATTTCAAGAGAATCTATAATCTAGCCATTAAACATTCTCCTCCCATGTAATCCAAGTATCATTTACTTATTGTGGTAAATCCACCATAGATAGCCATAACTTCATTGCAGCAAAAGGTTATGAAAATCTACACCTGAAGAATTACTCCATTAACCCTATAATTTGATGATTCTCACAGCTCTGGCCATATAATCTGAACGGTCTTTTTTAACCAAGTGAGCAGTAGTGTCTCCCACGCCCCAAGAATTTGGGATGCAGTTCCCCCCAAACCCCTGCACTGATCTCTTTGAAACTTGGCAGGCTTTGTGGCCTCAGTAAGAGCTACCACCCCTGCAGTTTTGACACCCCCCTCCTGTGGTGTAACACATAGACATGACAGGAGTTTTCCTTGCAAGAATTTGGGGTACAGTTTCCCCCAAACCCCTGCACAAATCTTCTTGAAACCTGGTAGGTTTCATGCGCTTACCAGAGGCTACCATCTCTGCAAGTTTTATCCAGCTCAGACAAAAAACAACTAAGTTACAGATAGTTAATTGATTCCCCATTAGACCCTATAGCCAGATCTCCGATACATCTCTGAAGCTTCGGAGTCGCTTCAGCTGGATTGATGTGGAAACCCAGTCTGGAGCTCTGGATCAGATCCTTGGCATCCGAAGCAGCCTGATCCCTGGCATCTGAAGCAGCCGGATTGGATCACTGCCGACTCGCACAGGCCTATCGGGTACTGTGAATGTCAAATGCTTTCCCTGTATCTAATGCAAAAGCAGCATTTCCAGGATGAAAAGAAAAAAGATAAAAGCAAAGAAAGGCAGGAAAGGTCTTACTTAGACTATTTAAGTGAATTCCTTCCCAATTTGGCCTAATTTAAAAAAAAAAAGACTTCTGCTTTACCAGTCCCTATAACAGGGACTGCATGCAGATTGCTAGTACCTGAGCCAATCCTCTCTATTTTTAAAAGAGAATTTAACAGGATGTGATCCAAACTTGCCACAGATCACTGTCTTAGTACAACAAACAGCTCGCTTATATAACTTGAAAATTGAAGTGTCAAACGTTCTGGCACAACAACTAGCCTTTGAATACCACGGAAAAAGCAACAGAGGTATTCTGGAGTCTGTTCAACAATACCTTTGGTTTTCTTTAGTTATTATTCACCTCTGTCAGTGATTCCTGAAACAGTGTTGCAACACAGACCACTTATTCACAAATAATCCTAACCCTAACCTTAAATGAACTAACTGGACTGAAGGACTGAAATCCCAGACTACCCTTTTATATAAAGGACATATAATCATCACCAGGCGATAGAATCAGGCTCCTTGCTCTCTCTTTGGCTCCCTGAATCTTGCACTTTTGCATTATTCACAAAGGTCCAGCTTCAACAAGGAAGGTGGATGTCATTCTCTGTGTGTGGTCAGTGTAGTTTTCTGTCCCTGTGCTCTGCTGTGGTGTTGACTGTGCTGCTGCTGCTGTTGCAGTTAATGTGTGTTTTCCCTGAGGACCTCAGTGTTGCAGAAGGAATGATCTAACTGCAGGTTCTCTTCTGTAGCAAAGCCTTGGCCACATTTATTACCTACAAAAGCACCTACTCCCTAATAGACATGGCCAGTGGATTTCAAGGTGTTACAATGTTTCAAAGTTTTCTAGTTCTCCTTGTATAGAGTGTACAAAGCAACTTGCATTTACATCAGTGTCTTTCAAACTGTGTTTTGTGGGCCCCCAGGGTTCCTTGATAGGTCGTCAGGGGTTCTGCAAAGAGACTGGGGGGCAGTGGTGGAGCAGGCCAGTAGCAGTGCTGGGCTGGGTTGCATGGCTCCATATCAGTCTCCAGGGTATGGCTCGAGGTTCCATGGCAGAAGAAGTGATATGAAAGTGTTGTGTGACTTCAGGAGTTTCAAAACCACTGATATATACATTCTGTACCTTGTACTTAAGAAAACATCAAAGCATCTCTAGCATATCACCTGAGTCCTTTTATGTTCAGCCTTGTGAAGAGTCTTTACAACTGCTGCACGTGTCAGTTCAGCTTTGTGTAAAACAGAGAACTTAGGCACTTGGGGTTGTGCATTTCACATCTGGACCTAGACACGTATCTTTTAAGGCAGAGGCACACTCAGTATCTCTTTTACGTCCGTGCACTGGGGGGCCAAAACACTCCTAAAGTAGTTTGGGGAAAAGCACTAGAACTAAAGAAGCAAATCATTGGGGTGTAGAGAGTGACTTAACTGACTAGAAGGATTTAGTTCCTTGAACCAGAACATCCAGTCATGCCTTTAGTGTGAACTTGGTGCAGTAACCCTACTGATTGTTGGCAAACCACCCACACAGTCCAAAAGTCCTCCAGGGTTTAAAGGGTTTGTACCCTTTCATAACTTGTCACTGTTTAAAACATAATGGATTCTCACGTTAGCTACTTAAGCTAGGAGCCCTATATTAGAAAGGTGAATGCATTGCAGTTCAAGGCTAAAGGTAGAGTTGAACAGCCACACTTGGAATAGCTCAGATCAATAAAAGTAGTTTCTCTTTAATGAGCAGTTTTTTCTTAAATTGAATATGGGAACCAACATTATATTTAAAGCTAGTTTTGTTTAAAATGCTTTTGTTCACTTGTAAGAAAATCCTTTTACTGTTTCGTTTAAACTGAATGCTTTGGAATTATTTGCAGGTACTTAATCCATATTCAGATGACCACATCATCTAAATAAGCTTTAAATTCTTATTAACAGATTATTCTTAAGAAGATTGGATGCCTTAGGTTTTAAAGTTACATTTATCTCAGAGTGTGCTAATGCTATTGGAATGTTTGGCTATCTACCATATGTGACAGGCAAGCCTGCTTTGATAGCTTAGCCTTTTGGGGGAACTGCTGTGCAATCCCTGTATGCAAATCCATTTGCAGAAACAGTGCTAACTGTCACACCTCCTGAAGCTGTCTTGATGATTGGTGATGGAAGACAATGGTAAAAGTCTGAGCCACTTTTCTTACTCTCATTAAACTTCCTTTTGAGCAGCATGTGGCACTGCAGATAATGAGTTCCATCTGTGTGTCACCAGCCTCACCTACAGAGAAGAGACATTCAGATGTTTGAAGCAAGAACTGACTTCTGAGAAGTCAAAGTTTTCAGCTAAAAATAAAGCGTCCTTTATTTTTGGAGCTCTGCAAAACTCCCCATATTCCTGCACCTTCTTCATTACTAAATGATACTCTTGACAAAAAATGTTATGGCATGATCTCGCTAATTAGTTGATCAAACTAATACTAATAATCAATAATCAGCAACATTTTTCTTCACCTTTTAGATTTTTGAGCTTGGAAGTTCAGTCAAGCAATAAAGTACTAAATGAATCCAATTGCTAACATTTTGCTGTGACAGGTGTTTAGTATTAAAGTGAGAGAAGCATGTAATAGTCTACAAATGAATTACTACTTTAATTACTGCCGACTTTGGGGCATTGCTTTACAGGTATGGTACCTATAACAATTTGGGCTTGAAGTAGGGTTAAATGAATTGCTTGGCAAAATATATTTATCCATTCAGGGAAGCAAAGCTAAATCCAAGCCTTGTACATCTGTGTTCAGTAGACTCATGTCTCCAACAGTATGGTGTGGGTCTTAAGAGTCCAGAAGAATCATTCCAAATTGTAAGGAAGAATCACAGAATCATAGAATCACTGAGTC